>NC_133400.1:38859378-39538321 GCF_047511655.1 Castor canadensis
GTAAGACAATCATTAATGTTAGAAGCAAGAGGGTCTAGCACCCTGTTAAGCACTGTGAATTGACTTACCTGTTGAAGGGAATACTGTCTAACTCTCAGTGTTTTTATGGGTGGAGGAACCTCAAGTTTGTGCAAAATTGCCTCTTTCAAGTCAATGGAACCAGCACTAGAACTCTTGGAAGAGAAGTATGAATGTTAGAAGCAGGAGGGTCAAGCACCTTGTTTTCCAATGCGAATTGATATACTGCTTTAAAGGAATAATGCCTACAACTCAGTGTTTTCATGGGTGAGCAATACCACCTTTGTGCAAAATACTGCACTTAGAGGGATGGGAAGAATCACTGTCGAACTTCTGAGAGAATCATTAATGTTAGAAAGGAAAGGGTCTACCACCTTGAACAGCATTGTGAACTGAGTTAGCTGGGTAAAGGAATACTGCCTACCTCTCAGCGTTTTCATGGGTGAGGAACCCAACTTTTGCAAAATATCCCATACAAGCGAATGGAAGATTCCTGGTAGCTCTTGTAAGAGGCTCATGAATGTTTGAAGCAACAGGGTGTAGCAAGTTGTTTAGCATTGTGAATTGACTTAGCTGTTTAAAGGAATACTGCCTACTTCTCAGAGTTTTCAGGAGTCAGGAACCTCACCTTTGTGCAAAATTGCCTCTGTGAAGTGAATGGAGAAACACTGTTGCTCTTGTATGATATCCATCAATGTTAAAAGGAAGAGGGTCAAGCACATTCTTCAGCTTTGTGAATTGAATGAGTTGTTTAATGGAATACTACTTACCTCTCAGGGTTTTCAGGGATGAGGACTACCAGGATTTTTCAAAATTGCCCCTTTCGAGTGAATGGAAGCTGCACTGTAGGTCTTATAAGAGAGACATTACTGTTAACAGGAAGAGAGCCTAGCACTCTGTTGAGGATTCTCAACTGAGTTAGCTGTTTAAGGACATATTGATACCTCTCAGTGCTTTTATATGTGAGAACCTTCAACTTTGTGCAAAATCTCCTCTTACAACTGACTGGACCCAGCTGTGTGGGTGTTGTAAGAAAAGTATGAATGTTACAAGCAGGAGGGTGAAGCAGCTTGTCTTCGGATGATACGTGAGTAACTTGTTTCCAGGAATACTGCCTACCACTCAGTGTTTTCAAGGATGAGGTATATCACCTTTGTGCAACATCACCCCTTTGAAGAGAATGGAAGAAGTTCTGAGGCTCTTCTGATTAAATTCTTTAGGTTGGAAGCAAGAGCGTACAGCAAGTTGTGTAACAGTGTGAGTAGAGTGAAGTTTTAAAATTAAGACCACCTGCCTCTGACAGTTTGAAAGTGTGAGGAACTTGATTTTGGGGCAAAATTGCCTGTTTCCATGAAGGGAAGGATTACTGTATGTCTTGTAGGAGAACCACAAAGGTTACAAGAAAGATGCTCAAGCACTTTGTTTAGCAGCTTCAAGTGATTTAGCATTCAAAAGGAACACTGCCTATCTGTCAAGGGTTTGACAGTGTGAGCAAATCCATCTTTGTGCCAGTAGACCCTTTCCACTGAATGGAACATGCACTGTGTGTCTGGCAAGCAGATGTCAAGGTTTGCAGCAGGAGTTGCAAGCACATTGTTTTCCTGTGAGAGTTGAATTAGCATGTGAAAGGAGTGCTTGCCAAATGAAAGCCTTTGACAATGGAGAATCATTCACTCCTTGAAAAATACCCACTTTCGGCGAAATGCACATTCACTTGTAGCTCAGGGCAGGATGCAGTATGTGAGAGGCAGGAATAGTTTGCCACTTGTCTCCCTATGAGAAATGAGTTACCTGTTGAAAGGAATACTGACTACCCCTCAGTTTATTCATGTGTGAGGAAGATCACCGTTGGGCCAAATAGCTGCCTTCAACTGAATGGAACCAGAACAGTTTAGGATGTATGAAAACCATTCATTCCAGCAGCAAGAGGGTCTCGACTGTTGTTTAAAAGTGAGAATTGAGTGAGCTTTACAAAGGAATACTACCTGTCTCTCAGGCATTTACAGTGTGAAGAAGATTACCTTTGTGGAAAATAGCCCTGTTTCAATGGAAGGAAGAAGCACTGTTTCTCCAGTAAGAGATGCATGTGTTAGAAGCAAGACGGTCAAGCACCTTGTTAAGCATTAGGAATTGAGTTACCTGTTCAATAGTATACTGCCTAACTCTCAGTGTTTTCAGGTGGAGGAAAATCAATGTTCTGCTAAATAGCCCCTTCCAAGGGAATGGAGGCACACTGTAGGTCTTGTAAGACAATCATTAATGTTAGAAGCAAGAGGGTCTAGCACCCTGTTAAGCACTGTGAATTGACTTACCTGTTGAAGGGAATACTGTCTAACTCTCAGTGTTTTTATGGGTGGAGGAACCTCAAGTTTGTGCAAAATTGCCTCTTTCAAGGCAATGGAACCAGCACTAGAACTCTTGGAAGAGAAGTATGAATGTTAGAAGCAGGAGGGTCAAGCACCTTGTTTTCCAATGCGAATTGATATACTGCTTTAAAGGAATAATGCCTACAACTCAGTGTTTTCATGGGTGAGCAATACCACCTTTGTGCAAAATACTGCACTTAGAGGGATGGGAAGAATCACTGTCGAACTTCTGAGAGAATCATTAATGTTAGAAAGGAAAGGGTCTACCACCTTGAACAGCATTGTGAACTGAGTTAGCTGGGTAAAGGAATACTGCCTACCTCTCAGCGTTTTCATGGGTGAGGAACCCAACTTTTGCAAAATATCCCATAGAAGCGAATGGAAGATTCCTGGTAGCTCTTGTAAGAGACTCATGAATGTTTGAAGCAACAGGGTGTAGCAAGTTGTTTAGCATTGTGACTTGACTTAGCTGTTTAAAGGAATACTGCCTACTTCTCAGAGTTTTCAGGAGTCAGGAACCTCACCTTTGTGCAAAATTGCCTCTGTGAAGTGAATGGAGAAACACTGTTGCTCTTGTATGATATCCATCAATGTTAAAAGGAAGAGGGTCAAGCACATTCTTCAGCTTTGTGAATTGAATGAGTTGTTTAATGGAATACTACTTACCTCTCAGGGTTTTCAGGGATGAGGACTACCAGGATTTTTCAAAATTGCCCCTTTCGAGTGAATGGAAGCTGCACTGTAGGTCTTATAAGAGAGACATTACTGTTAACAGGAAGAGAGCCTAGCACTCTGTTGAGGATTCTCAACTGAGTTAGCTGTTTAAGGACATATTGATACCTCTCAGTGCTTTTATATGTGAGAACCTTCAACTTTGTGCAAAATCTCCTCTTACAACTGACTGGACCCAGCTGTGTGGGTGTTGTAAGAAAAGTATGAATGTTACAAGCAGGAGGGTGAAGCAGCTTGTCTTCGGATGACACGTGAGTAACTTGTTTCCAGGAATACTGCCTACCACTCAGTGTTTTCAAGGATGAGGTATATCACCTTTGTGCAACATCACCCCTTTGAAGAGAATGGAAGAAGTTCTGAGGCTCTTCTGATTAAATTCTTTAGGTTGGAAGCAAGAGCGTACAGCAAGTTGTGTAACAGTGTGAGTAGAGTGAAGTTTTAAAATTAAGACCACCTGCCTCTGACAGTTTGAAAGTGTGAGGAACTTGATTTTGGGGCAAAATTGCCTGTTTCCATGAAGGGAAGGATTACTGTATGTCTTGTAGGAGAACCACAAAGGTTACAAGAAAGATGCTCAAGCACTTTGTTTAGCAGCTTCAAGTGATTTAGCATTCAAAAGGAACACTGCCTATCTGTCAAGGGTTTGACAGTGTGAGCAAATCCATCTTTGTGCCAGTAGACCCTTTCCACTGAATGGAACATGCACTGTGTGTCTGGCAAGCAGATGTCAAGGTTTGCAGCAGGAGTTGCAAGCACATTGTTTTCCTGTGAGAGTTGAATTAGCATGTGAAAGGAGTGCTTGCCAAATGAAAGCCTTTGACAATGGAGAATCATTCACTCCTTGAAAAATACCCACTTTCGGCGAAATGCACATTCACTTGTAGCTCAGGGCAGGATGCAGTATGTGAGAGGCAGGAATAGTTTGCCACTTGTCTCCCTATGAGAAATGAGTTACCTGTTGAAAGGAATACTGACTACCCCTCAGTTTATTCATGTGTGAGGAAGATCACCGTTGGGCCAAATAGCTGCCTTCAACTGAATGGAACCAGAACAGTTTAGGATGTATGAAAACCATTCATTCCAGCAGCAAGAGGGTCTCGACTGTTGTTTAAAAGTGAGAATTGAGTGAGCTTTACAAAGGAATACTACCTGTCTCTCAGGCATTTACAGTGTGAAGAAGATTATCTTTGTGCAAAAGAGCCCTGTTTCAATGGAAGGAAGAAGCACTGTTTCTCCTGTAAGAGATGCATAAGTGTTAGAAGCAAGAGGGTCAAGCATCTTGTTAAGCACTATGAATTGAGTTACCTGTTGAATGGAATACTGCCAACTCTCAGTGTTTTCAGGGGGAGGAAAATCAATGTTCTGCTAAATAGCTCCTTTCAAGGGAATGGAGGCATACTGTAGGTCTTGTTAGACAATCATTAATGTTAGAAGGAAGAGGGTCTAGCACCCTGTTAAGCACTGTGAATTGACTTACCTGTTGAAGGGAATACTGTCTAACTCTCAGTGTTTTTATGGGTGGAGGAACCTCAAGTTTGTGCAAAATGACCTCTTTCCAGTCAATGGAACCAGCACTACATCTCTTGGAAAAGAAGTATGAATGTTAGAAGCAGCAGGGTCAAGCACCTTGTTTTCCAATGCGAATTGATATACTGCTTTAAAGGAATAATGCCTACAACTCAGCGTTTTCATGGGTGAGCAATACCACCTTTGTGCAAAATACTGCACTTAGAGGGATGGGAAGAATCACTGTCGAACTTCTGAGAGAATCATTAATGTTAGAAAAGAAAGGGTCTACCACCTTGAACAGCATTGTGAACTGAGTTAGCTGGGTAAAGGAATACTGCCTACCTCTCAGCGTTTTCATGGGTGAGGAACCCAACTTTTGCAAAATATCCCATACAAGCGAATGGAAGATTCCTGGTAGCTCTTGTAAGAGACTCATGAATGTTTGAAGCAACAGGGTGTAGCAAGTTGTTTAGCATTGTGAATTGACTTAGCTGTTTAAAGGAATACTGCCTACTTCTCAGAGTTTTCAGGAGTCAGGAACCTCACCTTTGTGCAAAATTGCCTCTGTGAAGTGAATGGAGAAACACTGTTGCTCTTGTATGATATCCATCAATGTTAAAAGGAAGAGGGTCAAGCACATTCTTCAGCTTTGTGAATTGAATGAGTTGTTTAATGGAATACTACTTACCTCTCAGGGTTTTCAGGGATGAGGACTACCAGGATTTTTCAAAATTGCCCCTTTCGAGTGAATGGAAGCTGCACTATAGGTCTTATAAGAGAGACATTACTGTTAACAGGAAGAGAGCCTAGCACTCTGTTGAGGATTCTCAACTGAGTTAGCTGTTTAAGGACATATTGATACCTCTCAGTGCTTTTATATGTGAGAACCTTCAACTTTGTGCAAAATCTCCTCTTACAACTGACTGGACCCAGCTGTGTGGGTGTTGTAAGAAAAGTATGAATGTTACAAGCAGGAGGGTGAAGCAGCTTGTCTTCGGATGATACGTGAGTAACTTGTTTCCAGGAATACTGCCTACCACTCAGTGTTTTCAAGGATGAGGTATATCACCTTTGTGCAACATCACCCCTTTGAAGAGAATGGAAGAAGTTCTGAGGCTCTTCTGATTAAATTCTTTAGGTTGGAAGCAAGAGCGTACAGCAAGTTGTGTAACAGTGTGAGTAGAGTGAAGTTTTAAAATTAAGACCACCTGCCTCTGACAGTTTGAAAGTGTGAGGAACTTGATTTTGGGGCAAAATTGCCTGTTTCCATGAAGGGAAGGATTACTGTATGTCTTGTAGGAGAACCACAAAGGTTACAAGAAAGATGCTCAAGCACTTTGTTTAGCAGCTTCAAGTGATTTAGCATTCAAAAGGAACACTGCCTATCTGTCAAGGGTTTGACAGTGTGAGCAAATCCATCTTTGTGCCAGTAGACCCTTTCCACTGAATGGAACATGCACTGTGTGTCTGGCAAGCAGATGTCAAGGTTTGCAGCAGGAGTTGCAAGCACATTGTTTTCCTGTGAGAGTTGAATTAGCATGTGAAAGGAGTGCTTGCCAAATGAAAGCCTTTGACAATGGAGAATCATTCACTCCTTGAAAAATACCCACTTTCGGCGAAATGCACATTCACTTGTAGCTCAGGGCAGGATGCAGTATGTGAGAGGCAGGAATAGTTTGCCACTTGTCTCCCTATGAGAAATGAGTTACCTGTTGAAAGGAATACTGACTACCCCTCAGTTTATTCATGTGTGAGGAAGATCACCGTTGGGCCAAATAGCTGCCTTCAACTGAATGGAACCAGAACAGTTTAGGATGTATGAAAACCATTCATTCCAGCAGCAAGAGGGTCTCGACTGTTGTTTAAAAGTGAGAATTGAGTGAGCTTTACAAAGGAATACTACCTGTCTCTCAGGCATTTACAGTGTGAAGAAGATTATCTTTGTGCAAAAGAGCCCTGTTTCAATGGAAGGAAGAAGCACTGTTTCTCCTGTAAGAGATGCATAAGTGTTAGAAGCAAGAGGGTCAAGCATCTTGTTAAGCACTATGAATTGAGTTACCTGTTGAATGGAATACTGCCAACTCTCAGTGTTTTCAGGGGGAGGAAAATCAATGTTCTGCTAAATAGCTCCTTTCAAGGGAATGGAGGCATACTGTAGGTCTTGTTAGACAATCATTAATGTTAGAAGGAAGAGGGTCTAGCACCCTGTTAAGCACTGTGAATTGACTTACCTGTTGAAGGGAATACTGTCTAACTCTCAGTGTTTTTATGGGTGGAGGAACCTCAAGTTTGTGCAAAATGACCTCTTTCCAGTCAATGGAACCAGCACTACATCTCTTGGAAAAGAAGTATGAATGTTAGAAGCAGCAGGGTCAAGCACCTTGTTTTCCAATGCGAATTGATATACTGCTTTAAAGGAATAATGCCTACAACTCAGCGTTTTCATGGGTGAGCAATACCACCTTTGTGCAAAATACTGCACTTAGAGGGATGGGAAGAATCACTGTCGAACTTCTGAGAGAATCATTAATGTTAGAAAAGAAAGGGTCTACCACCTTGAACAGCATTGTGAACTGAGTTAGCTGGGTAAAGGAATACTGCCTACCTCTCAGCGTTTTCATGGGTGAGGAACCCAACTTTTGCAAAATATCCCATACAAGCGAATGGAAGATTCCTGGTAGCTCTTGTAAGAGACTCATGAATGTTTGAAGCAACAGGGTGTAGCAAGTTGTTTAGCATTGTGAATTGACTTAGCTGTTTAAAGGAATACTGCCTACTTCTCAGAGTTTTCAGGAGTCAGGAACCTCACCTTTGTGCAAAATTGCCTCTGTGAAGTGAATGGAGAAACACTGTTGCTCTTGTATGATATCCATCAATGTTAAAAGGAAGAGGGTCAAGCACATTCTTCAGCTTTGTGAATTGAATGAGTTGTTTAATGGAATACTACTTACCTCTCAGGGTTTTCAGGGATGAGGACTACCAGGATTTTTCAAAATTGCCCCTTTCGAGTGAATGGAAGCTGCACTATAGGTCTTATAAGAGAGACATTACTGTTAACAGGAAGAGAGCCTAGCACTCTGTTGAGGATTCTCAACTGAGTTAGCTGTTTAAGGACATATTGATACCTCTCAGTGCTTTTATATGTGAGAACCTTCAACTTTGTGCAAAATCTCCTCTTACAACTGACTGGACCCAGCTGTGTGGGTGTTGTAAGAAAAGTATGAATGTTACAAGCAGGAGGGTGAAGCAGCTTGTCTTCGGATGATACGTGAGTAACTTGTTTCCAGGAATACTGCCTACCACTCAGTGTTTTCAAGGATGAGGTATATCACCTTTGTGCAACATCACCCCTTTGAAGAGAATGGAAGAAGTTCTGAGGCTCTTCTGATTAAATTCTTTAGGTTGGAAGCAAGAGCGTACAGCAAGTTGTGTAACAGTGTGAGTAGAGTGAAGTTTTAAAATTAAGACCACCTGCCTCTGACAGTTTGAAAGTGTGAGGAACTTGATTTTGGGGCAAAATTGCCTGTTTCCATGAAGGGAAGGATTACTGTATGTCTTGTAGGAGAACCACAAAGGTTACAAGAAAGATGCTCAAGCACTTTGTTTAGCAGCTTCAAGTGATTTAGCATTCAAAAGGAACACTGCCTATCTGTCAAGGGTTTGACAGTGTGAGCAAATCCATCTTTGTGCCAGTAGACCCTTTCCACTGAATGGAACATGCACTGTGTGTCTGGCAAGCAGATGTCAAGGTTTGCAGCAGGAGTTGCAAGCACATTGTTTTCCTGTGAGAGTTGAATTAGCATGTGAAAGGAGTGCTTGCCAAATGAAAGCCTTTGACAATGGAGAATCATTCACTCCTTGAAAAATACCCACTTTCGGCGAAATGCACATTCACTTGTAGCTCAGGGCAGGATGCAGTATGTGAGAGGCAGGAATAGTTTGCCACTTGTCTCCCTATGAGAAATGAGTTACCTGTTGAAAGGAATACTGACTACCCCTCAGTTTATTCATGTGTGAGGAAGATCACCGTTGGGCCAAATAGCTGCCTTCAACTGAATGGAACCAGAACAGTTTAGGATGTATGAAAACCATTCATTCCAGCAGCAAGAGGGTCTCGACTGTTGTTTAAAAGTGAGAATTGAGTGAGCTTTACAAAGGAATACTACCTGTCTCTCAGGCATTTACAGTGTGAAGAAGATTACCTTTGTGGAAAATAGCCCTGTTTCAATGGAAGGAAGAAGCACTGTTTCTCCAGTAAGAGATGCATGTGTTAGAAGCAAGACGGTCAAGCACCTTGTTAAGCATTAGGAATTGAGTTACCTGTTCAATAGTATACTGCCTAACTCTCAGTGTTTTCAGGTGGAGGAAAATCAATGTTCTGCTAAATAGCCCCTTCCAAGGGAATGGAGGCACACTGTAGGTCTTGTAAGACAATCATTAATGTTAGAAGCAAGAGGGTCTAGCACCCTGTTAAGCACTGTGAATTGACTTACCTGTTGAAGGGAATACTGTCTAACTCTCAGTGTTTTTATGGGTGGAGGAACCTCAAGTTTGTGCAAAATTGCCTCTTTCAAGTCAATGGAACCAGCACTAGAACTCTTGGAAGAGAAGTATGAATGTTAGAAGCAGGAGGGTCAAGCACCTTGTTTTCCAATGCGAATTGATATACTGCTTTAAAGGAATAATGCCTACAACTCAGTGTTTTCATGGGTGAGCAATACCACCTTTGTGCAAAATACTGCACTTAGAGGGATGGGAAGAATCACTGTCGAACTTCTGAGAGAATCATTAATGTTAGAAAGGAAAGGGTCTACCACCTTGAACAGCATTGTGAACTGAGTTAGCTGGGTAAAGGAATACTGCCTACCTCTCAGCGTTTTCATGGGTGAGGAACCCAACTTTTGCAAAATATCCCATACAAGCGAATGGAAGATTCCTGGTAGCTCTTGTAAGAGACTCATGAATGTTTGAAGCAACAGGGTGTAGCAAGTTGTTTAGCATTGTGAATTGACTTAGCTGTTTAAAGGAATACTGCCTACTTCTCAGAGTTTTCAGGAGTCAGGAACCTCACCTTTGTGCAAAATTGCCTCTGTGAAGTGAATGGAGAAACACTGTTGCTCTTGTATGATATCCATCAATGTTAAAAGGAAGAGGGTCAAGCACATTCTTAAGCTTTGTGAATTGAATGAGTTGTTTAATGGAATACTACTTACCTCTCAGGGTTTTCAGGGATGAGGACTACCAGGATTTTTCAAAATTGCCCCTTTCGAGTGAATGGAAGCTGCACTGTAGGTCTTATAAGAGAGACATTACTGTTAACAGGAAGAGAGCCTAGCACTCTGTTGAGGATTCTCAACTGAGTTAGCTGTTTAAGGACATATTGATACCTCTCAGTGCTTTTATATATGAGAACCTTCAACTTTGTGCAAAATCTCCTCTTACAACTGGCTGGACCCAGCTGTGTGGGTGTTGTAAGAAAAGTATGAATGTTACAAGCAGGAGGGTGAAGCAGCTTGTCTTCGGATGATACGTGAGTAACTTGTTTCCAGAAATACTGTCTACCACTCAGTGTTTTCAATGATGAGGTATATCACCTTTGTGCAACATCACCCCTTTGAAGAGAATGGAAGAAGTTCTGAGGCTCTTCTGATTAAATTATTTAGGTTGGAAGCAAGAGCGTACAGCAAGTTGTGTAACAGTGTGAGTAGAGTGAAGTTTTAAAATTAAGACCACCTGCCTCTGACAGTTTGAAAGTGTGAGGAACTTGATTTTGGGGCAAAATTGCCTGTTTCCATGAAGGGAAGGATTACTGTATGTCTTGTAGGAGAACCACAAAGGTTACAAGAAAGATGCTCAAGCACTTTGTTTAGCAGCTTCAAGTGATTTAGCATTCAAAAGGAACACTGCCTATCTGTCAAGGGTTTGACAGTGTGAGCAAATCCATCTTTGTGCCAATAGACCCTTTCCACTGAATGGAACATGCACTGTGTGTCTGGCAAGCAGATGTCAAGGTTTGCAGCAGGAGTTGCAAGCACATTGTTTTCCTGTGAGAGTTGAATTAGCATGTGAAAGGAGTGCTTGCCAAATGAAAGCCTTTGACAATGGAGAATCATTCACTCCTTGAAAAATACCCACTTTCGGCGAAATGCACATTCACTTGTAGCTCAGGGCAGGATGCAGTATGTGAGAGGCAGGAATAGTTTGCCACTTGTCTCCCTATGAGAAATGAGTTACCTGTTGAAAGGAATACTGACTACCCCTCAGTTTATTCATGTGTGAGGAAGATCACCGTTGGGCCAAATAGCTGCCTTCAACTGAATGGAACCAGAACAGTTTAGGATGTATGAAAACCATTCATTCCAGCAGCAAGAGGGTCTCGACTGTTGTTTAAAAGTGAGAATTGAGTGAGCTTTACAAAGGAATACTACCTGTCTCTCAGGCATTTACAGTGTGAAGAAGATTATCTTTGTGCAAAAGAGCCCTGTTTCAATGGAAGGAAGAAGCACTGTTTCTCCTGTAAGAGATGCATAAGTGTTAGAAGCAAGAGGGTCAAGCATCTTGTTAAGCACTATGAATTGAGTTACCTGTTGAATGGAATACTGCCAACTCTCAGTGTTTTCAGGGGGAGGAAAATCAATGTTCTGCTAAATAGCTCCTTTCAAGGGAATGGAGGCATACTGTAGGTCTTGTTAGACAATCATTAATGTTAGAAGGAAGAGGGTCTAGCACCCTGTTAAGCACTGTGAATTGACTTACCTGTTGAAGGGAATACTGTCTAACTCTCAGTGTTTTTATGGGTGGAGGAACCTCAAGTTTGTGCAAAATGACCTCTTTCCAGTCAATGGAACCAGCACTACATCTCTTGGAAAAGAAGTATGAATGTTAGAAGCAGCAGGGTCAAGCACCTTGTTTTCCAATGCGAATTGATATACTGCTTTAAAGGAATAATGCCTACAACTCAGCGTTTTCATGGGTGAGCAATACCACCTTTGTGCAAAATACTGCACTTAGAGGGATGGGAAGAATCACTGTCGAACTTCTGAGAGAATCATTAATGTTAGAAAAGAAAGGGTCTACCACCTTGAACAGCATTGTGAACTGAGTTAGCTGGGTAAAGGAATACTGCCTACCTCTCAGCGTTTTCATGGGTGAGGAACCCAACTTTTGCAAAATATCCCATACAAGCGAATGGAAGATTCCTGGTAGCTCTTGTAAGAGACTCATGAATGTTTGAAGCAACAGGGTGTAGCAAGTTGTTTAGCATTGTGAATTGACTTAGCTGTTTAAAGGAATACTGCCTACTTCTCAGAGTTTTCAGGAGTCAGGAACCTCACCTTTGTGCAAAATTGCCTCTGTGAAGTGAATGGAGAAACACTGTTGCTCTTGTATGATATCCATCAATGTTAAAAGGAAGAGGGTCAAGCACATTCTTCAGCTTTGTGAATTGAATGAGTTGTTTAATGGAATACTACTTACCTCTCAGGGTTTTCAGGGATGAGGACTACCAGGATTTTTCAAAATTGCCCCTTTCGAGTGAATGGAAGCTGCACTATAGGTCTTATAAGAGAGACATTACTGTTAACAGGAAGAGAGCCTAGCACTCTGTTGAGGATTCTCAACTGAGTTAGCTGTTTAAGGACATATTGATACCTCTCAGTGCTTTTATATGTGAGAACCTTCAACTTTGTGCAAAATCTCCTCTTACAACTGACTGGACCCAGCTGTGTGGGTGTTGTAAGAAAAGTATGAATGTTACAAGCAGGAGGGTGAAGCAGCTTGTCTTCGGATGATACGTGAGTAACTTGTTTCCAGGAATACTGCCTACCACTCAGTGTTTTCAAGGATGAGGTATATCACCTTTGTGCAACATCACCCCTTTGAAGAGAATGGAAGAAGTTCTGAGGCTCTTCTGATTAAATTCTTTAGGTTGGAAGCAAGAGCGTACAGCAAGTTGTGTAACAGTGTGAGTAGAGTGAAGTTTTAAAATTAAGACCACCTGCCTCTGACAGTTTGAAAGTGTGAGGAACTTGATTTTGGGGCAAAATTGCCTGTTTCCATGAAGGGAAGGATTACTGTATGTCTTGTAGGAGAACCACAAAGGTTACAAGAAAGATGCTCAAGCACTTTGTTTAGCAGCTTCAAGTGATTTAGCATTCAAAAGGAACACTGCCTATCTGTCAAGGGTTTGACAGTGTGAGCAAATCCATCTTTGTGCCAGTAGACCCTTTCCACTGAATGGAACATGCACTGTGTGTCTGGCAAGCAGATGTCAAGGTTTGCAGCAGGAGTTGCAAGCACATTGTTTTCCTGTGAGAGTTGAATTAGCATGTGAAAGGAGTGCTTGCCAAATGAAAGCCTTTGACAATGGAGAATCATTCACTCCTTGAAAAATACCCACTTTCGGCGAAATGCACATTCACTTGTAGCTCAGGGCAGGATGCAGTATGTGAGAGGCAGGAATAGTTTGCCACTTGTCTCCCTATGAGAAATGAGTTACCTGTTGAAAGGAATACTGACTACCCCTCAGTTTATTCATGTGTGAGGAAGATCACCGTTGGGCCAAATAGCTGCCTTCAACTGAATGGAACCAGAACAGTTTAGGATGTATGAAAACCATTCATTCCAGCAGCAAGAGGGTCTCGACTGTTGTTTAAAAGTGAGAATTGAGTGAGCTTTACAAAGGAATACTACCTGTCTCTCAGGCATTTACAGTGTGAAGAAGATTACCTTTGTGGAAAATAGCCCTGTTTCAATGGAAGGAAGAAGCACTGTTTCTCCAGTAAGAGATGCATGTGTTAGAAGCAAGACGGTCAAGCACCTTGTTAAGCATTAGGAATTGAGTTACCTGTTCAATAGTATACTGCCTAACTCTCAGTGTTTTCAGGTGGAGGAAAATCAATGTTCTGCTAAATAGCCCCTTCCAAGGGAATGGAGGCACACTGTAGGTCTTGTAAGACAATCATTAATGTTAGAAGCAAGAGGGTCTAGCACCCTGTTAAGCACTGTGAATTGACTTACCTGTTGAAGGGAATACTGTCTAACTCTCAGTGTTTTTATGGGTGGAGGAACCTCAAGTTTGTGCAAAATTGCCTCTTTCAAGTCAATGGAACCAGCACTAGAACTCTTGGAAGAGAAGTATGAATGTTAGAAGCAGGAGGGTCAAGCACCTTGTTTTCCAATGCGAATTGATATACTGCTTTAAAGGAATAATGCCTACAACTCAGTGTTTTCATGGGTGAGCAATACCACCTTTGTGCAAAATACTGCACTTAGAGGGATGGGAAGAATCACTGTCGAACTTCTGAGAGAATCATTAATGTTAGAAAGGAAAGGGTCTACCACCTTGAACAGCATTGTGAACTGAGTTAGCTGGGTAAAGGAATACTGCCTACCTCTCAGCGTTTTCATGGGTGAGGAACCCAACTTTTGCAAAATATCCCATACAAGCGAATGGAAGATTCCTGGTAGCTCTTGTAAGAGGCTCATGAATGTTTGAAGCAACAGGGTGTAGCAAGTTGTTTAGCATTGTGAATTGACTTAGCTGTTTAAAGGAATACTGCCTACTTCTCAGAGTTTTCAGGAGTCAGGAACCTCACCTTTGTGCAAAATTGCCTCTGTGAAGTGAATGGAGAAACACTGTTGCTCTTGTATGATATCCATCAATGTTAAAAGGAAGAGGGTCAAGCACATTCTTCAGCTTTGTGAATTGAATGAGTTGTTTAATGGAATACTACTTACCTCTCAGGGTTTTCAGGGATGAGGACTACCAGGATTTTTCAAAATTGCCCCTTTCGAGTGAATGGAAGCTGCACTGTAGGTCTTATAAGAGAGACATTACTGTTAACAGGAAGAGAGCCTAGCACTCTGTTGAGGATTCTCAACTGAGTTAGCTGTTTAAGGACATATTGATACCTCTCAGTGCTTTTATATGTGAGAACCTTCAACTTTGTGCAAAATCTCCTCTTACAACTGACTGGACCCAGCTGTGTGGGTGTTGTAAGAAAAGTATGAATGTTACAAGCAGGAGGGTGAAGCAGCTTGTCTTCGGATGATACGTGAGTAACTTGTTTCCAGGAATACTGCCTACCACTCAGTGTTTTCAAGGATGAGGTATATCACCTTTGTGCAACATCACCCCTTTGAAGAGAATGGAAGAAGTTCTGAGGCTCTTCTGATTAAATTCTTTAGGTTGGAAGCAAGAGCGTACAGCAAGTTGTGTAACAGTGTGAGTAGAGTGAAGTTTTAAAATTAAGACCACCTGCCTCTGACAGTTTGAAAGTGTGAGGAACTTGATTTTGGGGCAAAATTGCCTGTTTCCATGAAGGGAAGGATTACTGTATGTCTTGTAGGAGAACCACAAAGGTTACAAGAAAGATGCTCAAGCACTTTGTTTAGCAGCTTCAAGTGATTTAGCATTCAAAAGGAACACTGCCTATCTGTCAAGGGTTTGACAGTGTGAGCAAATCCATCTTTGTGCCAGTAGACCCTT
This sequence comes from Castor canadensis, assembly GCF_047511655.1. Classification (NCBI taxonomy): domain Eukaryota; kingdom Metazoa; phylum Chordata; class Mammalia; order Rodentia; family Castoridae; genus Castor; species Castor canadensis. The sequence goes on from NC_133400.1 coordinate 38,874,493, forward strand.
TCCACTGAATGGAACATGCACTGTGTGTCTGGCAAGCAGATGTCAAGGTTTGCAGCAGGAGTTGCAAGCACATTGTTTTCCTGTGAGAGTTGAATTAGCATGTGAAAGGAGTGCTTGCCAAATGAAAGCCTTTGACAATGGAGAATCATTCACTCCTTGAAAAATACCCACTTTCGGCGAAATGCACATTCACTTGTAGCTCAGGGCAGGATGCAGTATGTGAGAGGCAGGAATAGTTTGCCACTTGTCTCCCTATGAGAAATGAGTTACCTGTTGAAAGGAATACTGACTACCCCTCAGTTTATTCATGTGTGAGGAAGATCACCGTTGGGCCAAATAGCTGCCTTCAACTGAATGGAACCAGAACAGTTTAGGATGTATGAAAACCATTCATTCCAGCAGCAAGAGGGTCTCGACTGTTGTTTAAAAGTGAGAATTGAGTGAGCTTTACAAAGGAATACTACCTGTCTCTCAGGCATTTACAGTGTGAAGAAGATTACCTTTGTGGAAAATAGCCCTGTTTCAATGGAAGGAAGAAGCACTGTTTCTCCAGTAAGAGATGCATGTGTTAGAAGCAAGACGGTCAAGCACCTTGTTAAGCATTAGGAATTGAGTTACCTGTTCAATAGTATACTGCCTAACTCTCAGTGTTTTCAGGTGGAGGAAAATCAATGTTCTGCTAAATAGCCCCTTCCAAGGGAATGGAGGCACACTGTAGGTCTTGTAAGACAATCATTAATGTTAGAAGCAAGAGGGTCTAGCACCCTGTTAAGCACTGTGAATTGACTTACCTGTTGAAGGGAATACTGTCTAACTCTCAGTGTTTTTATGGGTGGAGGAACCTCAAGTTTGTGCAAAATTGCCTCTTTCAAGGCAATGGAACCAGCACTAGAACTCTTGGAAGAGAAGTATGAATGTTAGAAGCAGGAGGGTCAAGCACCTTGTTTTCCAATGCGAATTGATATACTGCTTTAAAGGAATAATGCCTACAACTCAGTGTTTTCATGGGTGAGCAATACCACCTTTGTGCAAAATACTGCACTTAGAGGGATGGGAAGAATCACTGTCGAACTTCTGAGAGAATCATTAATGTTAGAAAGGAAAGGGTCTACCACCTTGAACAGCATTGTGAACTGAGTTAGCTGGGTAAAGGAATACTGCCTACCTCTCAGCGTTTTCATGGGTGAGGAACCCAACTTTTGCAAAATATCCCATAGAAGCGAATGGAAGATTCCTGGTAGCTCTTGTAAGAGACTCATGAATGTTTGAAGCAACAGGGTGTAGCAAGTTGTTTAGCATTGTGACTTGACTTAGCTGTTTAAAGGAATACTGCCTACTTCTCAGAGTTTTCAGGAGTCAGGAACCTCACCTTTGTGCAAAATTGCCTCTGTGAAGTGAATGGAGAAACACTGTTGCTCTTGTATGATATCCATCAATGTTAAAAGGAAGAGGGTCAAGCACATTCTTCAGCTTTGTGAATTGAATGAGTTGTTTAATGGAATACTACTTACCTCTCAGGGTTTTCAGGGATGAGGACTACCAGGATTTTTCAAAATTGCCCCTTTCGAGTGAATGGAAGCTGCACTGTAGGTCTTATAAGAGAGACATTACTGTTAACAGGAAGAGAGCCTAGCACTCTGTTGAGGATTCTCAACTGAGTTAGCTGTTTAAGGACATATTGATACCTCTCAGTGCTTTTATATGTGAGAACCTTCAACTTTGTGCAAAATCTCCTCTTACAACTGACTGGACCCAGCTGTGTGGGTGTTGTAAGAAAAGTATGAATGTTACAAGCAGGAGGGTGAAGCAGCTTGTCTTCGGATGACACGTGAGTAACTTGTTTCCAGGAATACTGTCTACCACTCAGTGTTTTCAAGGATGAGGTATATCACCTTTGTGCAACATCACCCCTTTGAAGAGAATGGAAGAAGTTCTGAGGCTCTTCTGATTAAATTATTTAGGTTGGAAGCAAGAGCGTACAGCAAGTTGTTTAACAGTGTGAGTAGAGTGAAGTTTTAAAATTAAGACCACCTGCCTCTGACAGTTTGAAAGTGTGAAGAACTTGATTTTGGGGCAAAATTGCCTGTTTCCATGAAGGGAAGGATTACTGTATGTCTTGTAGGAGAACCACAAAGGTTACAAGAAAGATGCTCAAGCACTTTGTTTAGCAGCTTCAAGTGATTTAGCATTCAAAAGGAACACTGCCTATCTGTCAAGGGTTTGACAGTGTGAGCAAATCCATCTTTGTGCCAATAGACCCTTTCCACTGAATGGAACATGCACTGTGTGTCTGGCAAGCAGATGTCAAGGTTTGCAGCAGGAGTTGCAAGCACATTGTTTTCCTGTGAGAGTTGAATTAGCATGTGAAAGGAGTGCTTGCCAAATGAAAGCCTTTGACAATGGAGAATCATTCACTCCTTGAAAAATACCCACTTTCGGCGAAATGCACATTCACTTGTAGCTCAGGGCAGGATGCAGTATGTGAGAGGCAGGAATAGTTTGCCACTTGTCTCCCTATGAGAAATGAGTTACCTGTTGAAAGGAATACTGACTACCCCTCAGTTTATTCATGTGTGAGGAATATCACCGTTGGGCCAAATAGCTGCCTTCAACTGAATGGAACCAGAACAGTTTAGGATGTATGAAAACCATTCATTCCAGCAGCAAGAGGGTCTCGACTGTTGTTTAAAAGTGAGAATTGAGTGAGCTTTACAAAGGAATACTACCTGTCTCTCAGGCATTTACAGTGTGAAGAAGATTACCTTTGTGGAAAATAGCCCTGTTTCAATGGAAGGAAGAAGCACTGTTTCTCCAGTAAGAGATGCATGTGTTAGAAGCAAGACGGTCAAGCACCTTGTTAAGCATTAGGAATTGAGTTACCTGTTCAATAGTATACTGCCTAACTCTCAGTGTTTTCAGGTGGAGGAAAATCAATGTTCTGCTAAATAGCCCCTTCCAAGGGAATGGAGGCACACTGTAGGTCTTGTAAGACAATCATTAATGTTAGAAGCAAGAGGGTCTAGCACCCTGTTAAGCACTGTGAATTGACTTACCTGTTGAAGGGAATACTGTCTAACTCTCAGTGTTTTTATGGGTGGAGGAACCTCAAGTTTGTGCAAAATTGCCTCTTTCAAGTCAATGGAACCAGCACTAGAACTCTTGGAAGAGAAGTATGAATGTTAGAAGCAGGAGGGTCAAGCACCTTGTTTTCCAATGCGAATTGATATACTGCTTTAAAGGAATAATGCCTACAACTCAGTGTTTTCATGGGTGAGCAATACCACCTTTGTGCAAAATACTGCACTTAGAGGGATGGGAAGAATCACTGTCGAACTTCTGAGAGAATCATTAATGTTAGAAAGGAAAGGGTCTACCACCTTGAACAGCATTGTGAACTGAGTTAGCTGGGTAAAGGAATACTGCCTACCTCTCAGGGTTTTCATGGGTGAGGAACCCAACTTTTGCAAAATATCCCATACAAGCGAATGGAAGATTCCTGGTAGCTCTTGTAAGAGGCTCATGAATGTTTGAAGCAACAGGGTGTAGCAAGTTGTTTAGCATTGTGAATTGACTTAGCTGTTTAAAGGAATACTGCCTACTTCTCAGAGTTTTCAGGAGTCAGGAACCTCACCTTTGTGCAAAATTGCCTCTGTGAAGTGAATGGAGAAACACTGTTGCTCTTGTATGATATCCATCAATGTTAAAAGGAAGAGGGTCAAGCACATTCTTCAGCTTTGTGAATTGAATGAGTTGTTTAATGGAATACTACTTACCTCTCAGGGTTTTCAGGGATGAGGACTACCAGGATTTTTCAAAATTGCCCCTTTCGAGTGAATGGAAGCTGCACTGTAGGTCTTATAAGAGAGACATTACTGTTAACAGGAAGAGAGCCTAGCACTCTGTTGAGGATTCTCAACTGAGTTAGCTGTTTAAGGACATATTGATACCTCTCAGTGCTTTTATATGTGAGAACCTTCAACTTTGTGCAAAATCTCCTCTTACAACTGACTGGACCCAGCTGTGTGGGTGTTGTAAGAAAAGTATGAATGTTACAAGCAGGAGGGTGAAGCAGCTTGTCTTCGGATGATACGTGAGTAACTTGTTTCCAGGAATACTGCCTACCACTCAGTGTTTTCAAGGATGAGGTATATCACCTTTGTGCAACATCACCCCTTTGAAGAGAATGGAAGAAGTTCTGAGGCTCTTCTGATTAAATTCTTTAGGTTGGAAGCAAGAGCGTACAGCAAGTTGTGTAACAGTGTGAGTAGAGTGAAGTTTTAAAATTAAGACCACCTGCCTCTGACAGTTTGAAAGTGTGAGGAACTTGATTTTGGGGCAAAATTGCCTGTTTCCATGAAGGGAAGGATTACTGTATGTCTTGTAGGAGAACCACAAAGGTTACAAGAAAGATGCTCAAGCACTTTGTTTAGCAGCTTCAAGTGATTTAGCATTCAAAAGGAACACTGCCTATCTGTCAAGGGTTTGACAGTGTGAGCAAATCCATCTTTGTGCCAGTAGACCCTTTCCACTGAATGGAACATGCACTGTGTGTCTGGCAAGCAGATGTCAAGGTTTGCAGCAGGAGTTGCAAGCACATTGTTTTCCTGTGAGAGTTGAATTAGCATGTGAAAGGAGTGCTTGCCAAATGAAAGCCTTTGACAATGGAGAATCATTCACTCCTTGAAAAATACCCACTTTCGGCGAAATGCACATTCACTTGTAGCTCAGGGCAGGATGCAGTATGTGAGAGGCAGGAATAGTTTGCCACTTGTCTCCCTATGAGAAATGAGTTACCTGTTGAAAGGAATACTGACTACCCCTCAGTTTATTCATGTGTGAGGAAGATCACCGTTGGGCCAAATAGCTGCCTTCAACTGAATGGAACCAGAACAGTTTAGGATGTATGAAAACCATTCATTCCAGCAGCAAGAGGGTCTCGACTGTTGTTTAAAAGTGAGAATTGAGTGAGCTTTACAAAGGAATACTACCTGTCTCTCAGGCATTTACAGTGTGAAGAAGATTACCTTTGTGGAAAATAGCCCTGTTTCAATGGAAGGAAGAAGCACTGTTTCTCCAGTAAGAGATGCATGTGTTAGAAGCAAGACGGTCAAGCACCTTGTTAAGCATTAGGAATTGAGTTACCTGTTCAATAGTATACTGCCTAACTCTCAGTGTTTTCAGGTGGAGGAAAATCAATGTTCTGCTAAATAGCCCCTTCCAAGGGAATGGAGGCACACTGTAGGTCTTGTAAGACAATCATTAATGTTAGAAGCAAGAGGGTCTAGCACCCTGTTAAGCACTGTGAATTGACTTACCTGTTGAAGGGAATACTGTCTAACTCTCAGTGTTTTTATGGGTGGAGGAACCTCAAGTTTGTGCAAAATTGCCTCTTTCAAGGCAATGGAACCAGCACTAGAACTCTTGGAAGAGAAGTATGAATGTTAGAAGCAGGAGGGTCAAGCACCTTGTTTTCCAATGCGAATTGATATACTGCTTTAAAGGAATAATGCCTACAACTCAGTGTTTTCATGGGTGAGCAATACCACCTTTGTGCAAAATACTGCACTTAGAGGGATGGGAAGAATCACTGTCGAACTTCTGAGAGAATCATTAATGTTAGAAAGGAAAGGGTCTACCACCTTGAACAGCATTGTGAACTGAGTTAGCTGGGTAAAGGAATACTGCCTACCTCTCAGCGTTTTCATGGGTGAGGAACCCAACTTTTGCAAAATATCCCATAGAAGCGAATGGAAGATTCCTGGTAGCTCTTGTAAGAGACTCATGAATGTTTGAAGCAACAGGGTGTAGCAAGTTGTTTAGCATTGTGACTTGACTTAGCTGTTTAAAGGAATACTGCCTACTTCTCAGAGTTTTCAGGAGTCAGGAACCTCACCTTTGTGCAAAATTGCCTCTGTGAAGTGAATGGAGAAACACTGTTGCTCTTGTATGATATCCATCAATGTTAAAAGGAAGAGGGTCAAGCACATTCTTCAGCTTTGTGAATTGAATGAGTTGTTTAATGGAATACTACTTACCTCTCAGGGTTTTCAGGGATGAGGACTACCAGGATTTTTCAAAATTGCCCCTTTCGAGTGAATGGAAGCTGCACTGTAGGTCTTATAAGAGAGACATTACTGTTAACAGGAAGAGAGCCTAGCACTCTGTTGAGGATTCTCAACTGAGTTAGCTGTTTAAGGACATATTGATACCTCTCAGTGCTTTTATATGTGAGAACCTTCAACTTTGTGCAAAATCTCCTCTTACAACTGACTGGACCCAGCTGTGTGGGTGTTGTAAGAAAAGTATGAATGTTACAAGCAGGAGGGTGAAGCAGCTTGTCTTCGGATGACACGTGAGTAACTTGTTTCCAGGAATACTGTCTACCACTCAGTGTTTTCAAGGATGAGGTATATCACCTTTGTGCAACATCACCCCTTTGAAGAGAATGGAAGAAGTTCTGAGGCTCTTCTGATTAAATTATTTAGGTTGGAAGCAAGAGCGTACAGCAAGTTGTTTAACAGTGTGAGTAGAGTGAAGTTTTAAAATTAAGACCACCTGCCTCTGACAGTTTGAAAGTGTGAAGAACTTGATTTTGGGGCAAAATTGCCTGTTTCCATGAAGGGAAGGATTACTGTATGTCTTGTAGGAGAACCACAAAGGTTACAAGAAAGATGCTCAAGCACTTTGTTTAGCAGCTTCAAGTGATTTAGCATTCAAAAGGAACACTGCCTATCTGTCAAGGGTTTGACAGTGTGAGCAAATCCATCTTTGTGCCAATAGACCCTTTCCACTGAATGGAACATGCACTGTGTGTCTGGCAAGCAGATGTCAAGGTTTGCAGCAGGAGTTGCAAGCACATTGTTTTCCTGTGAGAGTTGAATTAGCATGTGAAAGGAGTGCTTGCCAAATGAAAGCCTTTGACAATGGAGAATCATTCACTCCTTGAAAAATACCCACTTTCGGCGAAATGCACATTCACTTGTAGCTCAGGGCAGGATGCAGTATGTGAGAGGCAGGAATAGTTTGCCACTTGTCTCCCTATGAGAAATGAGTTACCTGTTGAAAGGAATACTGACTACCCCTCAGTTTATTCATGTGTGAGGAAGATCACCGTTGGGCCAAATAGCTGCCTTCAACTGAATGGAACCAGAACAGTTTAGGATGTATGAAAACCATTCATTCCAGCAGCAAGAGGGTCTCGACTGTTGTTTAAAAGTGAGAATTGAGTGAGCTTTACAAAGGAATACTACCTGTCTCTCAGGCATTTACAGTGTGAAGAAGATTATCTTTGTGCAAAAGAGCCCTGTTTCAATGGAAGGAAGAAGCACTGTTTCTCCTGTAAGAGATGCATAAGTGTTAGAAGCAAGAGGGTCAAGCATCTTGTTAAGCACTATGAATTGAGTTACCTGTTGAATGGAATACTGCCAACTCTCAGTGTTTAAAGGGGGAGGAAAATCAATGTTCTGCTAAATAGCTCCTTTCAAGGGAATGGAGGCATACTGTAGGTCTTGTTAGACAATCATTAATGTTAGAAGGAAGAGGGTCTAGCACCCTGTTAAGCACTGTGAATTGACTTACCTGTTGAAGGGAATACTGTCTAACTCTCAGTGTTTTTATGGGTGGAGGAACCTCAAGTTTGTGCAAAATTGCCTCTTTCAAGTCAATGGAACCAGCACTAGAACTCTTGGAAGAGAAGTATGAATGTTAGAAGCAGGAGGGTCAAGCACCTTGTTTTCCAATGCGAATTGATATACTGCTTTAAAGGAATAATGCCTACAACTCAGTGTTTTCATGGGTGAGCAATACCACCTTTGTGCAAAATACTGCACTTAGAGGGATGGGAAGAATCACTGTCGAACTTCTGAGAGAATCATTAATGTTAGAAAGGAAAGGGTCTACCACCTTGAACAGCATTGTGAACTGAGTTAGCTGGGTAAAGGAATACTGCCTACCTCTCAGCGTTTTCATGGGTGAGGAACCCAACTTTTGCAAAATATCCCATACAAGCGAATGGAAGATTCCTGGTAGCTCTTGTAAGAGACTCATGAATGTTTGAAGCAACAGGGTGTAGCAAGTTGTTTAGCATTGTGACTTGACTTAGCTGTTTAAAGGAATACTGCCTACTTCTCAGAGTTTTCAGGAGTCAGGAACCTCACCTTTGTGCAAAATTGCCTCTGTGAAGTGAATGGAGAAACACTGTTGCTCTTGTATGATATCCATCAATGTTAAAAGGAAGAGGGTCAAGCACATTCTTCAGCTTTGTGAATTGAATGAGTTGTTTAATGGAATACTACTTACCTCTCAGGGTTTTCAGGGATGAGGACTACCAGGATTTTTCAAAATTGCCCCTTTCGAGTGAATGGAAGCTGCACTGTAGGTCTTATAAGAGAGACATTACTGTTAACAGGAAGAGAGCCTAGCACTCTGTTGAGGATTCTCAACTGAGTTAGCTGTTTAAGGACATATTGATACCTCTCAGTGCTTTTATATATGAGAACCTTCAACTTTGTGCAAAATCTCCTCTTACAACTGGCTGGACCCAGCTGTGTGGGTGTTGTAAGAAAAGTATGAATGTTACAAGCAGGAGGGTGAAGCAGCTTGTCTTCGGATGATACGTGAGTAACTTGTTTCCAGAAATACTGTCTACCACTCAGTGTTTTCAATGATGAGGTATATCACCTTTGTGCAACATCACCCCTTTGAAGAGAATGGAAGAAGTTCTGAGGCTCTTCTGATTAAATTATTTAGGTTGGAAGCAAGAGCGTACAGCAAGTTGTGTAACAGTGTGAGTAGAGTGAAGTTTTAAAATTAAGACCACCTGCCTCTGACAGTTTGAAAGTGTGAGGAACTTGATTTTGGGGCAAAATTGCCTGTTTCCATGAAGGGAAGGATTACTGTATGTCTTGTAGGAGAACCACAAAGGTTACAAGAAAGATGCTCAAGCACTTTGTTTAGCAGCTTCAAGTGATTTAGCATTCAAAAGGAACACTGCCTATCTGTCAAGGGTTTGACAGTGTGAGCAAATCCATCTTTGTGCCAATAGACCCTTTCCACTGAATGGAACATGCACTGTGTGTCTGGCAAGCAGATGTCAAGGTTTGCAGCAGGAGTTGCAAGCACATTGTTTTCCTGTGAGAGTTGAATTAGCATGTGAAAGGAGTGCTTGCCAAATGAAAGCCTTTGACAATGGAGAATCATTCACTCCTTGAAAAATACCCACTTTCGGCGAAATGCACATTCACTTGTAGCTCAGGGCAGGATGCAGTATGTGAGAGGCAGGAATAGTTTGCCACTTGTCTCCCTATGAGAAATGAGTTACCTGTTGAAAGGAATACTGACTACCCCTCAGTTTATTCATGTGTGAGGAAGATCACCGTTGGGCCAAATAGCTGCCTTCAACTGAATGGAACCAGAACAGTTTAGGATGTATGAAAACCATTCATTCCAGCAGCAAGAGGGTCTCGACTGTTGTTTAAAAGTGAGAATTGAGTGAGCTTTACAAAGGAATACTACCTGTCTCTCAGGCATTTACAGTGTGAAGAAGATTATCTTTGTGCAAAAGAGCCCTGTTTCAATGGAAGGAAGAAGCACTGTTTCTCCTGTAAGAGATGCATAAGTGTTAGAAGCAAGAGGGTCAAGCATCTTGTTAAGCACTATGAATTGAGTTACCTGTTGAATGGAATACTGCCAACTCTCAGTGTTTTCAGGGGGAGGAAAATCAATGTTCTGCTAAATAGCCCCTTCCAAGGGAATGGAGGCACACTGTAGGTCTTGTAAGACAATCATTAATGTTAGAAGCAAGAGGGTCTAGCACCCTGTTAAGCACTGTGAATTGACTTACCTGTTGAAGGGAATACTGTCTAACTCTCAGTGTTTTTATGGGTGGAGGAACCTCAAGTTTGTGCAAAATTGCCTCTTTCAAGTCAATGGAACCAGCACTAGAACTCTTGGAAGAGAAGTATGAATGTTAGAAGCAGGAGGGTCAAGCACCTTGTTTTCCAATGCGAATTGATATACTGCTTTAAAGGAATAATGCCTACAACTCAGTGTTTTCATGGGTGAGCAATACCACCTTTGTGCAAAATACTGCACTTAGAGGGATGGGAAGAATCACTGTCGAACTTCTGAGAGAATCATTAATGTTAGAAAGGAAAGGGTCTACCACCTTGAACAGCATTGTGAACTGAGTTAGCTGGGTAAAGGAATACTGCCTACCTCTCAGCGTTTTCATGGGTGAGGAACCCAACTTTTGCAAAATATCCCATAGAAGCGAATGGAAGATTCCTGGTAGCTCTTGTAAGAGACTCATGAATGTTTGAAGCAACAGGGTGTAGCAAGTTGTTTAGCATTGTGACTTGACTTAGCTGTTTAAAGGAATACTGCCTACTTCTCAGAGTTTTCAGGAGTCAGGAACCTCACCTTTGTGCAAAATTGCCTCTGTGAAGTGAATGGAGAAACACTGTTGCTCTTGTATGATATCCATCAATGTTAAAAGGAAGAGGGTCAAGCACATTCTTCAGCTTTGTGAATTGAATGAGTTGTTTAATGGAATACTACTTACCTCTCAGGGTTTTCAGGAATGAGGACTACCAGGATTTTTCAAAATTGCCCCTTTCGAGTGAATGGAAGCTGCACTGTAGGTCTTATAAGAGAGACATTACTGTTAACAGGAAGAGAGCCTAGCACTCTGTTGAGGATTCTCAACTGAGTTAGCTGTTTAAGGACATATTGATACCTCTCAGTGCTTTTATATGTGAGAACCTTCAAGTTTGTGCAAAATCTCCTCTTACAACTGACTGGACCCAGCTGTGTGGGTGTTGTAAGAAAAGTATGAATGTTACAAGCAGGAGGGTGAAGCAGCTTGTCTTCGGATGATACGTGAGTAACTTGTTTCCAGGAATACTGTCTACCACTCAGTGTTTTCAAGGATGAGGTATATCACCTTTGTGCAACATCACCCCTTTGAAGAGAATGGAAGAAGTTCTGAGGCTCTTCTGATTAAATTATTTAGGTTGGAAGCAAGAGCGTACAGCAAGTTGTTTAACAGTGTGAGTAGAGTGAAGTTTTAAAATTAAGACCACCTGCCTCTGACAGTTTGAAAGTGTGAAGAACTTGATTTTGGGGCAAAATTGCCTGTTTCCATGAAGGGAAGGATTACTGTATGTCTTGTAGGAGAACCACAAAGGTTACAAGAAAGATGCTCAAGCACTTTGTTTAGCAGCTTCAAGTGATTTAGCATTCAAAAGGAACACTGCCTATCTGTCAAGGGTTTGACAGTGTGAGCAAATCCATCTTTGTGCCAATAGACCCTTTCCACTGAATGGAACATGCACTGTGTGTCTGGCAAGCAGATGTCAAGGTTTGCAGCAGGAGTTGCAAGCACATTGTTTTCCTGTGAGAGTTGAATTAGCATGTGAAAGGAGTGCTTGCCAAATGAAAGCCTTTGACAATGGAGAATCATTCACTCCTTGAAAAATACCCACTTTCGGCGAAATGCACATTCACTTGTAGCTCAGGGCAGGATGCAGTATGTGAGAGGCAGGAATAGTTTGCCACTTGTCTCCCTATGAGAAATGAGTTACCTGTTGAAAGGAATACTGACTACCCCTCAGTTTATTCATGTGTGAGGAAGATCACCGTTGGGCCAAATAGCTGCCTTCAACTGAATGGAACCAGAACAGTTTAGGATGTATGAAAACCATTCATTCCAGCAGCAAGAGGGTCTCGACTGTTGTTTAAAAGTGAGAATTGAGTGAGCTTTACAAAGGAATACTACCTGTCTCTCAGGCATTTACAGTGTGAAGAAGATTATCTTTGTGCAAAAGAGCCCTGTTTCAATGGAAGGAAGAAGCACTGTTTCTCCTGTAAGAGATGCATAAGTGTTAGAAGCAAGAGGGTCAAGCATCTTGTTAAGCACTATGAATTGAGTTACCTGTTGAATGGAATACTGCCAACTCTCAGTGTTTTCAGGGGGAGGAAAATCAATGTTCTGCTAAATAGCTCCTTTCAAGGGAATGGAGGCATACTGTAGGTCTTGTTAGACAATCATTAATGTTAGAAGGAAGAGGGTCTAGCACCCTGTTAAGCACTGTGAATTGACTTACCTGTTGAAGGGAATACTGTCTAACTCTCAGTGTTTTTATGGGTGGAGGAACCTCAAGTTTGTGCAAAATGACCTCTTTCCAGTCAATGGAACCAGCACTACATCTCTTGGAAAAGAAGTATGAATGTTAGAAGCAGCAGGGTCAAGCACCTTGTTTTCCAATGCGAATTGATATACTGCTTTAAAGGAATAATGCCTACAACTCAGCGTTTTCATGGGTGAGCAATACCACCTTTGTGCAAAATACTGCACTTAGAGGGATGGGAAGAATCACTGTCGAACTTCTGAGAGAATCATTAATGTTAGAAAAGAAAGGGTCTACCACCTTGAACAGCATTGTGAACTGAGTTAGCTGGGTAAAGGAATACTGCCTACCTCTCAGCGTTTTCATGGGTGAGGAACCCAACTTTTGCAAAATATCCCATACAAGCGAATGGAAGATTCCTGGTAGCTCTTGTAAGAGACTCATGAATGTTTGAAGCAACAGGGTGTAGCAAGTTGTTTAGCATTGTGAATTGACTTAGCTGTTTAAAGGAATACTGCCTACTTCTCAGAGTTTTCAGGAGTCAGGAACCTCACCTTTGTGCAAAATTGCCTCTGTGAAGTGAATGGAGAAACACTGTTGCTCTTGTATGATATCCATCAATGTTAAAAGGAAGAGGGTCAAGCACATTCTTCAGCTTTGTGAATTGAATGAGTTGTTTAATGGAATACTACTTACCTCTCAGGGTTTTCAGGGATGAGGACTACCAGGATTTTTCAAAATTGCCCCTTTCGAGTGAATGGAAGCTGCACTATAGGTCTTATAAGAGAGACATTACTGTTAACAGGAAGAGAGCCTAGCACTCTGTTGAGGATTCTCAACTGAGTTAGCTGTTTAAGGACATATTGATACCTCTCAGTGCTTTTATATGTGAGAACCTTCAACTTTGTGCAAAATCTCCTCTTACAACTGACTGGACCCAGCTGTGTGGGTGTTGTAAGAAAAGTATGAATGTTACAAGCAGGAGGGTGAAGCAGCTTGTCTTCGGATGATACGTGAGTAACTTGTTTCCAGGAATACTGCCTACCACTCAGTGTTTTCAAGGATGAGGTATATCACCTTTGTGCAACATCACCCCTTTGAAGAGAATGGAAGAAGTTCTGAGGCTCTTCTGATTAAATTCTTTAGGTTGGAAGCAAGAGCGTACAGCAAGTTGTGTAACAGTGTGAGTAGAGTGAAGTTTTAAAATTAAGACCACCTGCCTCTGACAGTTTGAAAGTGTGAGGAACTTGATTTTGGGGCAAAATTGCCTGTTTCCATGAAGGGAAGGATTACTGTATGTCTTGTAGGAGAACCACAAAGGTTACAAGAAAGATGCTCAAGCACTTTGTTTAGCAGCTTCAAGTGATTTAGCATTCAAAAGGAACACTGCCTATCTGTCAAGGGTTTGACAGTGTGAGCAAATCCATCTTTGTGCCAGTAGACCCTTTCCACTGAATGGAACATGCACTGTGTGTCTGGCAAGCAGATGTCAAGGTTTGCAGCAGGAGTTGCAAGCACATTGTTTTCCTGTGAGAGTTGAATTAGCATGTGAAAGGAGTGCTTGCCAAATGAAAGCCTTTGACAATGGAGAATCATTCACTCCTTGAAAAATACCCACTTTCGGCGAAATGCACATTCACTTGTAGCTCAGGGCAGGATGCAGTATGTGAGAGGCAGGAATAGTTTGCCACTTGTCTCCCTATGAGAAATGAGTTACCTGTTGAAAGGAATACTGACTACCCCTCAGTTTATTCATGTGTGAGGAAGATCACCGTTGGGCCAAATAGCTGCCTTCAACTGAATGGAACCAGAACAGTTTAGGATGTATGAAAACCATTCATTCCAGCAGCAAGAGGGTCTCGACTGTTGTTTAAAAGTGAGAATTGAGTGAGCTTTACAAAGGAATACTACCTGTCTCTCAGGCATTTACAGTGTGAAGAAGATTACCTTTGTGGAAAATAGCCCTGTTTCAATGGAAGGAAGAAGCACTGTTTCTCCAGTAAGAGATGCATGTGTTAGAAGCAAGACGGTCAAGCACCTTGTTAAGCATTAGGAATTGAGTTACCTGTTCAATAGTATACTGCCTAACTCTCAGTGTTTTCAGGTGGAGGAAAATCAATGTTCTGCTAAATAGCCCCTTCCAAGGGAATGGAGGCACACTGTAGGTCTTGTAAGACAATCATTAATGTTAGAAGCAAGAGGGTCTAGCACCCTGTTAAGCACTGTGAATTGACTTACCTGTTGAAGGGAATACTGTCTAACTCTCAGTGTTTTTATGGGTGGAGGAACCTCAAGTTTGTGCAAAATTGCCTCTTTCAAGTCAATGGAACCAGCACTAGAACTCTTGGAAGAGAAGTATGAATGTTAGAAGCAGGAGGGTCAAGCACCTTGTTTTCCAATGCGAATTGATATACTGCTTTAAAGGAATAATGCCTACAACTCAGTGTTTTCATGGGTGAGCAATACCACCTTTGTGCAAAATACTGCACTTAGAGGGATGGGAAGAATCACTGTCGAACTTCTGAGAGAATCATTAATGTTAGAAAGGAAAGGGTCTACCACCTTGAACAGCATTGTGAACTGAGTTAGCTGGGTAAAGGAATACTGCCTACCTCTCAGCGTTTTCATGGGTGAGGAACCCAACTTTTGCAAAATATCCCATACAAGCGAATGGAAGATTCCTGGTAGCTCTTGTAAGAGACTCATGAATGTTTGAAGCAACAGGGTGTAGCAAGTTGTTTAGCATTGTGAATTGACTTAGCTGTTTAAAGGAATACTGCCTACTTCTCAGAGTTTTCAGGAGTCAGGAACCTCACCTTTGTGCAAAATTGCCTCTGTGAAGTGAATGGAGAAACACTGTTGCTCTTGTATGATATCCATCAATGTTAAAAGGAAGAGGGTCAAGCACATTCTTAAGCTTTGTGAATTGAATGAGTTGTTTAATGGAATACTACTTACCTCTCAGGGTTTTCAGGGATGAGGACTACCAGGATTTTTCAAAATTGCCCCTTTCGAGTGAATGGAAGCTGCACTGTAGGTCTTATAAGAGAGACATTACTGTTAACAGGAAGAGAGCCTAGCACTCTGTTGAGGATTCTCAACTGAGTTAGCTGTTTAAGGACATATTGATACCTCTCAGTGCTTTTATATGTGAGAACCTTCAACTTTGTGCAAAATCTCCTCTTACAACTGGCTGGACCCAGCTGTGTGGGTGTTGTAAGAAAAGTATGAATGTTACAAGCAGGAGGGTGAAGCAGCTTGTCTTCGGATGATACGTGAGTAACTTGTTTCCAGAAATACTGTCTACCACTCAGTGTTTTCAATGATGAGGTATATCACCTTTGTGCAACATCACCCCTTTGAAGAGAATGGAAGAAGTTCTGAGGCTCTTCTGATTAAATTATTTAGGTTGGAAGCAAGAGCGTACAGCAAGTTGTGTAACAGTGTGAGTAGAGTGAAGTTTTAAAATTAAGACCACCTGCCTCTGACAGTTTGAAAGTGTGAGGAACTTGATTTTGGGGCAAAATTGCCTGTTTCCATGAAGGGAAGGATTACTGTATGTCTTGTAGGAGAACCACAAAGGTTACAAGAAAGATGCTCAAGCACTTTGTTTAGCAGCTTAAAGTGATTTAGCATTCAAAAGGAACACTGCCTATCTGTCAAGGGTTTCACAGTGTGAGCAAATCCATCTTTGTGCCAATAGACCCTTTCCACTGAATGGAACATGCACTGTGTGTCTGGCAAGCAGATGTCAAGGTTTGCAGCAGGAGTTGCAAGCACATTGTTTTCCTGTGAGAGTTGAATTAGCATGTGAAAGGAGTGCTTGCCAAATGAAAGCCTTTGACAATGGAGAATCATTCACTCCTTGAAAAATACCCACTTTCGGCGAAATGCACATTCACTTGTAGCTCAGGGCAGGATGCAGTATGTGAGAGGCAGGAATAGTTTGCCACTTGTCTCCCTATGAGAAATGAGTTACCTGTTGAAAGGAATACTGACTACCCCTCAGTTTATTCATGTGTGAGGAAGATCACCGTTGGGCCAAATAGCTGCCTTCAACTGAATGGAACCAGAACAGTTTAGGATGTATGAAAACCATTCATTCCAGCAGCAAGAGGGTCTCGACTGTTGTTTAAATGTGAGAATTGAGTGAGCTTTACAAAGGAATACTACCTGTCTCTCAGGCATTTACAGTGTGAAGAAGATTATCTTTGTGCAAAAGAGCCCTGTTTCAATGGAAGGAAGAAGCACTGTTTCTCCTGTAAGAGATGCATAAGTGTTAGAAGCAAGAGGGTCAAGCATCTTGTTAAGCACTATGAATTGAGTTACTTGTTGAATGGAATACTGCCAACTCTCAGTGTTTTCAGGGGGAGGAAAATCAATGTTCTGCTAAATAGCTCCTTTCAAGGGAATGGAGGCATACTGTAGGTCTTGTTAGACAATCATTAATGTTAGAAGGAAGAGGGTCTAGCACCCTGTTAAGCACTGTGAATTGACTTACCTGTTGAAGGGAATACTGTCTAACTCTCAGTGTTTTTATGGGTGGAGGAACCTCAAGTTTGTGCAAAATGACCTCTTTCCAGTCAATGGAACCAGCACTACATCTCTTGGAAAAGAAGTATGAATGTTAGAAGCAGCAGGGTCAAGCACCTTGTTTTCCAATGCGAATTGATATACTGCTTTAAAGGAATAATGCCTACAACTCAGCGTTTTCATGGGTGAGCAATACCACCTTTGTGCAAAATACTGCACTTAGAGGGATGGGAAGAATCACTGTCGAACTTCTGAGAGAATCATTAATGTTAGAAAAGAAAGGGTCTACCACCTTGAACAGCATTGTGAACTGAGTTAGCTGGGTAAAGGAATACTGCCTACCTCTCAGCGTTTTCATGGGTGAGGAACCCAACTTTTGCAAAATATCCCATACAAGCGAATGGAAGATTCCTGGTAGCTCTTGTAAGAGACTCATGAATGTTTGAAGCAACAGGGTGTAGCAAGTTGTTTAGCATTGTGAATTGACTTAGCTGTTTAAAGGAATACTGCCTACTTCTCAGAGTTTTCAGGAGTCAGGAACCTCACCTTTGTGCAAAATTGCCTCTGTGAAGTGAATGGAGAAACACTGTTGCTCTTGTATGATATCCATCAATGTTAAAAGGAAGAGGGTCAAGCACATTCTTCAGCTTTGTGAATTGAATGAGTTGTTTAATGGAATACTACTTACCTCTCAGGGTTTTCAGGGATGAGGACTACCAGGATTTTTCAAAATTGCCCCTTTCGAGTGAATGGAAGCTGCACTGTAGGTCTTATAAGAGAGACATTACTGTTAACAGGAAGAGAGCCTAGCACTCTGTTGAGGATTCTCAACTGAGTTAGCTGTTTAAGGACATATTGATACCTCTCAGTGCTTTTATATGTGAGAACCTTCAACTTTGTGCAAAATCTCCTCTTACAACTGACTGGACCCAGCTGTGTGGGTGTTGTAAGAAAAGTATGAATGTTACAAGCAGGAGGGTGAAGCAGCTTGTCTTCGGATGATACGTGAGTAACTTGTTTCCAGGAATACTGCCTACCACTCAGTGTTTTCAAGGATGAGGTATATCACATTTGTGCAACATCACTCCTTTGAAGAGAATGGAAGAAGTTCTGAGGCTCTTCTGATTAAATTATTTAGGTTGGAAGCAAGAGCGTACAGCAAGTTGTGTAACAGTGTGAGTAGAGTGAAGTTTTAAAATTAAGACCACCTGCCTCTGACAGTTTGAAAGTGTGAGGAACTTGATTTTGGGGCAAAATTGCCTGTTTCCATGAAGGGAAGGATTACTGTATGTCTTGTAGGAGAACCACAAAGGTTACAAGAAAGATGCTCAAGCACTTTGTTTAGCAGCTTCAAGTGATTTAGCATTCAAAAGGAACACTGCCTATCTGTCAAGGGTTTGACAGTGTGAGCAAATCCATCTTTGTGCCAGTAGACCCTTTCCACTGAATGGAACATGCACTGTGTGTCTGGCAAGCAGATGTCAAGGTTTGCAGCAGGAGTTGCAAGCACATTGTTTTCCTGTGAGAGTTGAATTAGCATGTGAAAGGAGTGCTTGCCAAATGAAAGCCTTTGACAATGGAGAATCATTCACTCCTTGAAAAATACCCACTTTCGGCGAAATGCACATTCACTTGTAGCTCAGGGAAGGATGCAGTATGTGAGAGGCAGGAATAGTTTGCCACTTGTCTCCCTATGAGAAATGAGTTACCTGTTGAAAGGAATACTGACTACCCCTCAGTTTATTCATGTGTGAGGAAGATCACCGTTGGGCCAAATAGCTGCCTTCAACTGAATGGAACCAGAACAGTTTAGGATGTATGAAAACCATTCATTCCAGCAGCAAGAGGGTCTCGACTGTTGTTTAAAAGTGAGAATTGAGTGAGCTTTACAAAGGAATACTACCTGTCTCTCAGGCATTTACAGTGTGAAGAAGATTACCTTTGTGGAAAATAGCCCTGTTTCAATGGAAGGAAGAAGCACTGTTTCTCCAGTAAGAGATGCATGTGTTAGAAGCAAGACGGTCAAGCACCTTGTTAAGCATTAGGAATTGAGTTACCTGTTCAATAGTATACTGCCTAACTCTCAGTGTTTTCAGGTGGAGGAAAATCAATGTTCTGCTAAATAGCCCCTTCCAAGGGAATGGAGGCACACTGTAGGTCTTGTAAGACAATCATTAATGTTAGAAGCAAGAGGGTCTAGCACCCTGTTAAGCACTGTGAATTGAC
This sequence comes from Castor canadensis, assembly GCF_047511655.1. NCBI lineage: Eukaryota > Metazoa > Chordata > Mammalia > Rodentia > Castoridae > Castor > Castor canadensis. The sequence continues at coordinate 38,893,380 of NC_133400.1, forward strand.
TTACCTGTTGAAGGGAATACTGTCTAACTCTCAGTGTTTTTATGGGTGGAGGAACCTCAAGTTTGTGCAAAATTGCCTCTTTCAAGTCAATGGAACCAGCACTAGAACTCTTGGAAGAGAAGTATGAATGTTAGAAGCAGGAGGGTCAAGCACCTTGTTTTCCAATGCGAATTGATATACTGCTTTAAAGGAATAATGCCTACAACTCAGTGTTTTCATGGGTGAGCAATACCACCTTTGTGCAAAATACTGCACTTAGAGGGATGGGAAGAATCACTGTCGAACTTCTGAGAGAATCATTAATGTTAGAAAGGAAAGGGTCTACCACCTTGAACAGCATTGTGAACTGAGTTAGCTGGGTAAAGGAATACTGCCTACCTCTCAGCGTTTTCATGGGTGAGGAACCCAACTTTTGCAAAATATCCCATACAAGCGAATGGAAGATTCCTGGTAGCTCTTGTAAGAGACTCATGAATGTTTGAAGCAACAGGGTGTAGCAAGTTGTTTAGCATTGTGAATTGACTTAGCTGTTTAAAGGAATACTGCCTACTTCTCACAGTTTTCAGGAGTCAGGAACCTCACCTTTGTGCAAAATTGCCTCTGTGAAGTGAATGGAGAAACACTGTTGCTCTTGTATGATATCCATCAATGTTAAAAGGAAGAGGGTCAAGCACATTCTTAAGCTTTGTGAATTGAATGAGTTGTTTAATGGAATACTACTTACCTCTCAGGGTTTTCAGGGATGAGGACTACCAGGATTTTTCAAAATTGCCCCTTTCGAGTGAATGGAAGCTGCACTGTAGGTCTTATAAGAGAGACATTACTGTTAACAGGAAGAGAGCCTAGCACTCTGTTGAGGATTCTCAACTGAGTTAGCTGTTTAAGGACATATTGATACCTCTCAGTGCTTTTATATGTGAGAACCTTCAACTTTGTGCAAAATCTCCTCTTACAACTGACTGGACCCAGCTGTGTGGGTGTTGTAAGAAAAGTATGAATGTTACAAGCAGGAGGGTGAAGCAGCTTGTCTTCGGATGATACGTGAGTAACTAGTTTCCAGAAATACTGTCTACCACTCAGTGTTTTCAAGGATGAGGTATATCACCTTTGTGCAACATCACCCCTTTGAAGAGAATGGAAGAAGTTCTGAGGCTCTTCTGATTAAATTCTTTAGGTTGGAAGCAAGAGCGTACAGCAAGTTGTGTAACAGTGTGAGTAGAGTGAAGTTTTAAAATTAAGACCACCTGCCTCTGACAGTTTGAAAGTGTGAGGAACTTGATTTTGGGGCAAAATTGCCTGTTTCCATGAAGGGAAGGATTACTGTATGTCTTGTAGGAGAACCACAAAGGTTACAAGAAAGATGCTCAAGCACTTTGTTTAGCAGCTTCAAGTGATTTAGCATTCAAAAGGAACACTGCCTATCTGTAAGGGTTTGACAGTGTGAGCAAATCCATCTTTGTGCCAGTAGACCCTTTCCACTGAATGGAACATGCACTGTGTGTCTGGCAAGCAGATGTCAAGGTTTGCAGCAGGAGTTGCAAGCACATTGTTTTCCTGTGAGAGTTGAATTAGCATGTGAAAGGAGTGCTTGCCAAATGAAAGCCTTTGACAATGGAGAATCATTCACTCCTTGAAAAATACCCACTTTCGGCGAAATGCACATTCACTTGTAGCTCAGGGCAGGATGCAGTATGTGAGAGGCAGGAATAGTTTGCCACTTGTCTCCCTATGAGAAATGAGTTACCTGTTGAAAGGAATACTGACTACCCCTCAGTTTATTCATGTGTGAGGAAGATCACCGTTGGGCCAAATAGCTGCCTTCAACTGAATGGAACCAGAACAGTTTAGGATGTATGAAAACCATTCATTCCAGCAGCAAGAGGGTCTCGACTGTTGTTTAAAAGTGAGAATTGAGTGAGCTTTACAAAGGAATACTACCTGTCTCTCAGGCATTTACAGTGTGAAGAAGATTACCTTTGTGGAAAATAGCCCTGTTTCAATGGAAGGAAGAAGCACTGTTTCTCCAGTAAGAGATGCATGTGTTAGAAGCAAGACGGTCAAGCACCTTGTTAAGCATTAGGAATTGAGTTACCTGTTCAATAGTATACTGCCTAACTCTCAGTGTTTTCAGGTGGAGGAAAATCAATGTTCTGCTAAATAGCCCCTTCCAAGGGAATGGAGGCACACTGTAGGTCTTGTAAGACAATCATTAATGTTAGAAGCAAGAGGGTCTAGCACCCTGTTAAGCACTGTGAATTGACTTACCTGTTGAAGGGAATACTGTCTAACTCTCAGTGTTTTTATGGGTGGAGGAACCTCAAGTTTGTGCAAAATTGCCTCTTTCAAGTCAATGGAACCAGCACTAGAACTCTTGGAAGAGAAGTATGAATGTTAGAAGCAGGAGGGTCAAGCACCTTGTTTTCCAATGCGAATTGATATACTGCTTTAAAGGAATAATGCCTACAACTCAGTGTTTTCATGGGTGAGCAATACCACCTTTGTGCAAAATACTGCACTTAGAGGGATGGGAAGAATCACTGTCGAACTTCTGAGAGAATCATTAATGTTAGAAAGGAAAGGGTCTACCACCTTGAACAGCATTGTGAACTGAGTTAGCTGGGTAAAGGAATACTGCCTACCTCTCAGCGTTTTCATGGGTGAGGAACCCAACTTTTGCAAAATATCCCATACAAGCGAATGGAAGATTCCTGGTAGCTCTTGTAAGAGGCTCATGAATGTTTGAAGCAACAGGGTGTAGCAAGTTGTTTAGCATTGTGAATTGACTTAGCTGTTTAAAGGAATACTGCCTACTTCTCAGAGTTTTCAGGAGTCAGGAACCTCACCTTTGTGCAAAATTGCCTCTGTGAAGTGAATGGAGAAACACTGTTGCTCTTGTATGATATCCATCAATGTTAAAAGGAAGAGGGTCAAGCACATTCTTCAGCTTTGTGAATTGAATGAGTTGTTTAATGGAATACTACTTACCTCTCAGGGTTTTCAGGGATGAGGACTACCAGGATTTTTCAAAATTGCCCCTTTCGAGTGAATGGAAGCTGCACTGTAGGTCTTATAAGAGAGACATTACTGTTAACAGGAAGAGAGCCTAGCACTCTGTTGAGGATTCTCAACTGAGTTAGCTGTTTAAGGACATATTGATACCTCTCAGTGCTTTTATATGTGAGAACCTTCAACTTTGTGCAAAATCTCCTCTTACAACTGACTGGACCCAGCTGTGTGGGTGTTGTAAGAAAAGTATGAATGTTACAAGCAGGAGGGTGAAGCAGCTTGTCTTCGGATGATACGTGAGTAACTTGTTTCCAGGAATACTGTCTACCACTCAGTGTTTTCAAGGATGAGGTATATCACCTTTGTGCAACATCACCCCTTTGAAGAGAATGGAAGAAGTTCTGAGGCTCTTCTGATTAAATTATTTAGGTTGGAAGCAAGAGCGTACAGCAAGTTGTTTAACAGTGTGAGTAGAGTGAAGTTTTAAAATTAAGACCACCTGCCTCTGACAGTTTGAAAGTGTGAAGAACTTGATTTTGGGGCAAAATTGCCTGTTTCCATGAAGGGAAGGATTACTGTATGTCTTGTAGGAGAACCACAAAGGTTACAAGAAAGATGCTCAAGCACTTTGTTTAGCAGCTTCAAGTGATTTAGCATTCAAAAGGAACACTGCCTATCTGTCAAGGGTTTGACAGTGTGAGCAAATCCATCTTTGTGCCAATAGACCCTTTCCACTGAATGGAACATGCACTGTGTGTCTGGCAAGCAGATGTCAAGGTTTGCAGCAGGAGTTGCAAGCACATTGTTTTCCTGTGAGAGTTGAATTAGCATGTGAAAGGAGTGCTTGCCAAATGAAAGCCTTTGACAATGGAGAATCATTCACTCCTTGAAAAATACCCACTTTCGGCGAAATGCACATTCACTTGTAGCTCAGGGCAGGATGCAGTATGTGAGAGGCAGGAATAGTTTGCCACTTGTCTCCCTATGAGAAATGAGTTACCTGTTGAAAGGAATACTGACTACCCCTCAGTTTATTCATGTGTGAGGAAGATCACCGTTGGGCCAAATAGCTGCCTTCAACTGAATGGAACCAGAACAGTTTAGGATGTATGAAAACCCTTCATTCCAGCAGCAAGAGGGTCTCGACTGTTGTTTAAAAGTGAGAATTGAGTGAGCTTTACAAAGGAATACTACCTGTCTCTCAGGCATTTACAGTGTGAAGAAGATTATCTTTGTGCAAAAGAGCCCTGTTTCAATGGAAGGAAGAAGCACTGTTTCTCCTGTAAGAGATGCATAAGTGTTAGAAGCAAGAGGGTCAAGCATCTTGTTAAGCACTATGAATTGAGTTACCTGTTGAATGGAATACTGCCAACTCTCAGTGTTTTCAGGGGGAGGAAAATCAATGTTCTGCTAAATAGCTCCTTTCAAGGGAATGGAGGCATACTGTAGGTCTTGTTAGACAATCATTAATGTTAGAAGGAAGAGGGTCTAGCACCCTGTTAAGCACTGTGAATTGACTTACCTGTTGAAGGGAATACTGTCTAACTCTCAGTGTTTTTATGGGTGGAGGAACCTCAAGTTTGTGCAAAATGACCTCTTTCCAGTCAATGGAACCAGCACTACATCTCTTGGAAAAGAAGTATGAATGTTAGAAGCAGCAGGGTCAAGCACCTTGTTTTCCAATGCGAATTGATATACTGCTTTAAAGGAATAATGCCTACAACTCAGCGTTTTCATGGGTGAGCAATACCACCTTTGTGCAAAATACTGCACTTAGAGGGATGGGAAGAATCACTGTCGAACTTCTGAGAGAATCATTAATGTTAGAAAAGAAAGGGTCTACCACCTTGAACAGCATTGTGAACTGAGTTAGCTGGGTAAAGGAATACTGCCTACCTCTCAGCGTTTTCATGGGTGAGGAACCCAACTTTTGCAAAATATCCCATACAAGCGAATGGAAGATTCCTGGTAGCTCTTGTAAGAGACTCATGAATGTTTGAAGCAACAGGGTGTAGCAAGTTGTTTAGCATTGTGAATTGACTTAGCTGTTTAAAGGAATACTGCCTACTTCTCAGAGTTTTCAGGAGTCAGGAACCTCACCTTTGTGCAAAATTGCCTCTGTGAAGTGAATGGAGAAACACTGTTGCTCTTGTATGATATCCATCAATGTTAAAAGGAAGAGGGTCAAGCACATTCTTCAGCTTTGTGAATTGAATGAGTTGTTTAATGGAATACTACTTACCTCTCAGGGTTTTCAGGGATGAGGACTACCAGGATTTTTCAAAATTGCCCCTTTCGAGTGAATGGAAGCTGCACTATAGGTCTTATAAGAGAGACATTACTGTTAACAGGAAGAGAGCCTAGCACTCTGTTGAGGATTCTCAACTGAGTTAGCTGTTTAAGGACATATTGATACCTCTCAGTGCTTTTATATGTGAGAACCTTCAACTTTGTGCAAAATCTCCTCTTACAACTGACTGGACCCAGCTGTGTGGGTGTTGTAAGAAAAGTATGAATGTTACAAGCAGGAGGGTGAAGCAGCTTGTCTTCGGATGATACGTGAGTAACTTGTTTCCAGGAATACTGCCTACCACTCAGTGTTTTCAAGGATGAGGTATATCACCTTTGTGCAACATCACCCCTTTGAAGAGAATGGAAGAAGTTCTGAGGCTCTTCTGATTAAATTATTTAGGTTGGAAGCAAGAGCGTACAGCAAGTTGTGTAACAGTGTGAGTAGAGTGAAGTTTTAAAATTAAGACCACCTGCCTCTGACAGTTTGAAAGTGTGAGGAACTTGATTTTGGGGCAAAATTGCCTGTTTCCATGAAGGGAAGGATTACTGTATGTCTTGTAGGAGAACCACAAAGGTTACAAGAAAGATGCTCAAGCACTTTGTTTAGCAGCTTCAAGTGATTTAGCATTCAAAAGGAACACTGCCTATCTGTCAAGGGTTTGACAGTGTGAGCAAATCCATCTTTGTGCCAGTAGACCCTTTCCACTGAATGGAACATGCACTGTGTGTCTGGCAAGCAGATGTCAAGGTTTGCAGCAGGAGTTGCAAGCACATTGTTTTCCTGTGAGAGTTGAATTAGCATGTGAAAGGAGTGCTTGCCAAATGAAAGCCTTTGACAATGGAGAATCATTCACTCCTTGAAAAATACCCACTTTCGGCGAAATGCACATTCACTTGTAGCTCAGGGCAGGATGCAGTATGTGAGAGGCAGGAATAGTTTGCCACTTGTCTCCCTATGAGAAATGAGTTACCTGTTGAAAGGAATACTGACTACCCCTCAGTTTATTCATGTGTGAGGAAGATCACCGTTGGGCCAAATAGCTGCCTTCAACTGAATGGAACCAGAACAGTTTAGGATGTATGAAAACCATTCATTCCAGCAGCAAGAGGGTCTCGACTGTTGTTTAAAAGTGAGAATTGAGTGAGCTTTACAAAGGAATACTACCTGTCTCTCAGGCATTTACAGTGTGAAGAAGATTACCTTTGTGGAAAATAGCCCTGTTTCAATGGAAGGAAGAAGCACTGTTTCTCCAGTAAGAGATGCATGTGTTAGAAGCAAGACGGTCAAGCACCTTGTTAAGCATTAGGAATTGAGTTACCTGTTCAATAGTATACTGCCTAACTCTCAGTGTTTTCAGGTGGAGGAAAATCAATGTTCTGCTAAATAGCCCCTTCCAAGGGAATGGAGGCACACTGTAGGTCTTGTAAGACAATCATTAATGTTAGAAGCAAGAGGGTCTAGCACCCTGTTAAGCACTGTGAATTGACTTACCTGTTGAAGGGAATACTGTCTAACTCTCAGTGTTTTTATGGGTGGAGGAACCTCAAGTTTGTGCAAAATTGCCTCTTTCAAGTCAATGGAACCAGCACTAGAACTCTTGGAAGAGAAGTATGAATGTTAGAAGCAGGAGGGTCAAGCACCTTGTTTTCCAATGTGAATTGATATACTGCTTTAAAGGAATAATGCCTACAACTCAGTGTTTTCATGGGTGAGCAATACCACCTTTGTGCAAAATACTGCACTTAGAGGGATGGGAAGAATCACTGTCGAACTTCTGAGAGAATCATTAATGTTAGAAAGGAAAGGGTCTACCACCTTGAACAGCATTGTGAACTGAGTTAGCTGGGTAAAGGAATACTGCCTACCTCTCAGCGTTTTCATGGGTGAGGAACCCAACTTTTGCAAAATATCCCATACAAGCGAATGGAAGATTCCTGGTAGCTCTTGTAAGAGACTCATGAATGTTTGAAGCAACAGGGTGTAGCAAGTTGTTTAGCATTGTGAATTGACTTAGCTGTTTAAAGGAATACTGCCTACTTCTCAGAGTTTTCAGGAGTCAGGAACCTCACCTTTGTGCAAAATTGCCTCTGTGAAGTGAATGGAGAAACACTGTTGCTCTTGTATGATATCCATCAATGTTAAAAGGAAGAGGGTCAAGCACATTCTTAAGCTTTGTGAATTGAATGAGTTGTTTAATGGAATACTACTTACCTCTCAGGGTTTTCAGGGATGAGGACTACCAGGATTTTTCAAAATTGCCCCTTTCGAGTGAATGGAAGCTGCACTGTAGGTCTTATAAGAGAGACATTACTGTTAACAGGAAGAGAGCCTAGCACTCTGTTGAGGATTCTCAACTGAGTTAGCTGTTTAAGGACATATTGATACCTCTCAGTGCTTTTATATGTGAGAACCTTCAACTTTGTGCAAAATCTCCTCTTACAACTGGCTGGACCCAGCTGTGTGGGTGTTGTAAGAAAAGTATGAATGTTACAAGCAGGAGGGTGAAGCAGCTTGTCTTCGGATGATACGTGAGTAACTTGTTTCCAGAAATACTGTCTACCACTCAGTGTTTTCAATGATGAGGTATATCACCTTTGTGCAACATCACCCCTTTGAAGAGAATGGAAGAAGTTCTGAGGCTCTTCTGATTAAATTATTTAGGTTGGAAGCAAGAGCGTACAGCAAGTTGTGTAACAGTGTGAGTAGAGTGAAGTTTTAAAATTAAGACCACCTGCCTCTGACAGTTTGAAAGTGTGAGGAACTTGATTTTGGGGCAAAATTGCCTGTTTCCATGAAGGGAAGGATTACTGTATGTCTTGTAGGAGAACCACAAAGGTTACAAGAAAGATGCTCAAGCACTTTGTTTAGCAGCTTCAAGTGATTTAGCATTCAAAAGGAACACTGCCTATCTGTCAAGGGTTTGACAGTGTGAGCAAATCCATCTTTGTGCCAATAGACCCTTTCCACTGAATGGAACATGCACTGTGTGTCTGGCAAGCAGATGTCAAGGTTTGCAGCAGGAGTTGCAAGCACATTGTTTTCCTGTGAGAGTTGAATTAGCATGTGAAAGGAGTGCTTGCCAAATGAAAGCCTTTGACAATGGAGAATCATTCACTCCTTGAAAAATACCCACTTTCGGCGAAATGCACATTCACTTGTAGCTCAGGGCAGGATGCAGTATGTGAGAGGCAGGAATAGTTTGCCACTTGTCTCCCTATGAGAAATGAGTTACCTGTTGAAAGGAATACTGACTACCCCTCAGTTTATTCATGTGTGAGGAAGATCACCGTTGGGCCAAATAGCTGCCTTCAACTGAATGGAACCAGAACAGTTTAGGATGTATGAAAACCATTCATTCCAGCAGCAAGAGGGTCTCGACTGTTGTTTAAAAGTGAGAATTGAGTGAGCTTTACAAAGGAATACTACCTGTCTCTCAGGCATTTACAGTGTGAAGAAGATTATCTTTGTGCAAAAGAGCCCTGTTTCAATGGAAGGAAGAAGCACTGTTTCTCCTGTAAGAGATGCATAAGTGTTAGAAGCAAGAGGGTCAAGCATCTTGTTAAGCACTATGAATTGAGTTACCTGTTGAATGGAATACTGCCAACTCTCAGTGTTTTCAGGGGGAGGAAAATCAATGTTCTGCTAAATAGCTCCTTTCAAGGGAATGGAGGCATACTGTAGGTCTTGTTAGACAATCATTAATGTTAGAAGGAAGAGGGTCTAGCACCCTGTTAAGCACTGTGAATTGACTTACCTGTTGAAGGGAATACTGTCTAACTCTCAGTGTTTTTATGGGTGGAGGAACCTCAAGTTTGTGCAAAATGACCTCTTTCCAGTCAATGGAACCAGCACTACATCTCTTGGAAAAGAAGTATGAATGTTAGAAGCAGCAGGGTCAAGCACCTTGTTTTCCAATGCGAATTGATATACTGCTTTAAAGGAATAATGCCTACAACTCAGCGTTTTCATGGGTGAGCAATACCACCTTTGTGCAAAATACTGCACTTAGAGGGATGGGAAGAATCACTGTCGAACTTCTGAGAGAATCATTAATGTTAGAAAAGAAAGGGTCTACCACCTTGAACAGCATTGTGAACTGAGTTAGCTGGGTAAAGGAATACTGCCTACCTCTCAGCGTTTTCATGGGTGAGGAACCCAACTTTTGCAAAATATCCCATACAAGCGAATGGAAGATTCCTGGTAGCTCTTGTAAGAGACTCATGAATGTTTGAAGCAACAGGGTGTAGCAAGTTGTTTAGCATTGTGAATTGACTTAGCTGTTTAAAGGAATACTGCCTACTTCTCAGAGTTTTCAGGAGTCAGGAACCTCACCTTTGTGCAAAATTGCCTCTGTGAAGTGAATGGAGAAACACTGTTGCTCTTGTATGATATCCATCAATGTTAAAAGGAAGAGGGTCAAGCACATTCTTCAGCTTTGTGAATTGAATGAGTTGTTTAATGGAATACTACTTACCTCTCAGGGTTTTCAGGGATGAGGACTACCAGGATTTTTCAAAATTGCCCCTTTCGAGTGAATGGAAGCTGCACTATAGGTCTTATAAGAGAGACATTACTGTTAACAGGAAGAGAGCCTAGCACTCTGTTGAGGATTCTCAACTGAGTTAGCTGTTTAAGGACATATTGATACCTCTCAGTGCTTTTATATGTGAGAACCTTCAACTTTGTGCAAAATCTCCTCTTACAACTGACTGGACCCAGCTGTGTGGGTGTTGTAAGAAAAGTATGAATGTTACAAGCAGGAGGGTGAAGCAGCTTGTCTTCGGATGATACGTGAGTAACTTGTTTCCAGGAATACTGCCTACCACTCAGTGTTTTCAAGGATGAGGTATATCACCTTTGTGCAACATCACCCCTTTGAAGAGAATGGAAGAAGTTCTGAGGCTCTTCTGATTAAATTCTTTAGGTTGGAAGCAAGAGCGTACAGCAAGTTGTGTAACAGTGTGAGTAGAGTGAAGTTTTAAAATTAAGACCACCTGCCTCTGACAGTTTGAAAGTGTGAGGAACTTGATTTTGGGGCAAAATTGCCTGTTTCCATGAAGGGAAGGATTACTGTATGTCTTGTAGGAGAACCACAAAGGTTACAAGAAAGATGCTCAAGCACTTTGTTTAGCAGCTTCAAGTGATTTAGCATTCAAAAGGAACACTGCCTATCTGTCAAGGGTTTGACAGTGTGAGCAAATCCATCTTTGTGCCAGTAGACCCTTTCCACTGAATGGAACATGCACTGTGTGTCTGGCAAGCAGATGTCAAGGTTTGCAGCAGGAGTTGCAAGCACATTGTTTTCCTGTGAGAGTTGAATTAGCATGTGAAAGGAGTGCTTGCCAAATGAAAGCCTTTGACAATGGAGAATATTCACTCCTTGAAAAATACCCACTTTCGGCGAAATGCACATTCACTTGTAGCTCAGGGCAGGATGCAGTATGTGAGAGGCAGGAATAGTTTGCCACTTGTCTCCCTATGAGAAATGAGTTACCTGTTGAAAGGAATACTGACTACCCCTCAGTTTATTCATGTGTGAGGAAGATCACCGTTGGGCCAAATAGCTGCCTTCAACTGAATGGAACCAGAACAGTTTAGGATGTATGAAAACCATTCATTCCAGCAGCAAGAGGGTCTCGACTGTTGTTTAAAAGTGAGAATTGAGTGAGCTTTACAAAGGAATACTACCTGTCTCTCAGGCATTTACAGTGTGAAGAAGATTACCTTTGTGGAAAATAGCCCTGTTTCAATGGAAGGAAGAAGCACTGTTTCTCCAGTAAGAGATGCATGTGTTAGAAGCAAGACGGTCAAGCACCTTGTTAAGCATTAGGAATTGAGTTACCTGTTCAATAGTATACTGCCTAACTCTCAGTGTTTTCAGGTGGAGGAAAATCAATGTTCTGCTAAATAGCCCCTTCCAAGGGAATGGAGGCACACTGTAGGTCTTGTAAGACAATCATTAATGTTAGAAGCAAGAGGGTCTAGCACCCTGTTAAGCACTGTGAATTGACTTACCTGTTGAAGGGAATACTGTCTAACTCTCAGTGTTTTTATGGGTGGAGGAACCTCAAGTTTGTGCAAAATTGCCTCTTTCAAGTCAATGGAACCAGCACTAGAACTCTTGGAAGAGAAGTATGAATGTTAGAAGCAGGAGGGTCAAGCACCTTGTTTTCCAATGCGAATTGATATACTGCTTTAAAGGAATAATGCCTACAACTCAGTGTTTTCATGGGTGAGCAATACCACCTTTGTGCAAAATACTGCACTTAGAGGGATGGGAAGAATCACTGTCGAACTTCTGAGAGAATCATTAATGTTAGAAAGGAAAGGGTCTACCACCTTGAACAGCATTGTGAACTGAGTTAGCTGGGTAAAGGAATACTGCCTACCTCTCAGCGTTTTCATGGGTGAGGAACCCAACTTTTGCAAAATATCCCATACAAGCGAATGGAAGATTCCTGGTAGCTCTTGTAAGAGACTCATGAATGTTTGAAGCAACAGGGTGTAGCAAGTTGTTTAGCATTGTGAATTGACTTAGCTGTTTAAAGGAATACTGCCTACTTCTCAGAGTTTTCAGGAGTCAGGAACCTCACCTTTGTGCAAAATTGCCTCTGTGAAGTGAATGGAGAAACACTGTTGCTCTTGTATGATATCCATCAATGTTAAAAGGAAGAGGGTCAAGCACATTCTTCAGCTTTGTGAATTGAATGAGTTGTTTTGTTAGGACCCGGAATCCTATTCCCCCGAGAGACAGAGAGCCAGGCGCGAATGCAATCAACAAAGCAGAGTTTATTGGACTGGCTAGCCAGGGTCGAGCTCCCACACGGACACGCAGGACCGGTTAGGAAAGCAAGACCCTGAGCCTCTTAGGGGGAAATCTTATATAGACTGCAGTCGCGTGCATATTTTTGTTATCAACATTAGACAAGCAGGCAGAGCACATCCTGCACGTACTTCACATCTTGCTCGTACCTCACATCTTGCTCGTATCTCACATCTTGCTCGTATCTCACATCTTGCATTCCTCACATTCTATATGCCCTAACTGAGCCCTGCCTCATTGCTTATCTTATCTACATGGGATGTTTGGTACTGGTTTCTCCAACAAGGGGGTTGGGGCCCGCTGAGACCTCATATTCCTTTCATTCCCCCCTTTCTTATGGCCTAAATTGAGGAATCATCCTCGAGAGGATGAAGAGCCTGATATTGTTGGCGGAGGACCAGAAGTTGGATAGTATTAATTCGACTTTTGACAAAAGTCATAAGTCGGTTTAGAATCCAGGGTCCTATGGTAACAAGTAATAGGATGATTATTATTGGCCCTGCCAGTGCAGATAAAAGGGTAGCCAACCATGGGGACTGGTTAAACCAAGACTCGAACCAGCTTTCCCCTGCCTCTTTTTCTCGTTTTCTTTGTTCCAGGCTCTTTCGAAGTTTAGACATGGAGTCACGAACAACTCCGGTATGGTCAGCGTAAAAACAACATTCTTCCCCTAGAGCAACGCATAGTCCCCCTTTTTGGAGGAACAACAAGTCCAGACCTCGTCGGTTTTGAAGTACTACCTCAGACAGGGAAGTGAGGGATTTTTCTAGGTGGCTAATGGAGGTTTCTATTCTCTCTATATCTTCATCTATGGCTGCGCGCAGTGAAGACATCCCTTTATGTTGAGTAGCCAGGGAGACTATGCCGGTCCCTGCCCCAGCCACCCCTAGGCTAAGTAGGGTAGCAATGGTTAGTGTAGAAATAGGCTCTCTCTTCTTTCTCTCACCTGTTCCTATATTCCAGTATGAATATAGACTTTCCTCCGAATGATAGAGGATGCGGGGCAGCACAACCACTATAACACAGAATTCTTTAGAGCTGTTAAACACCTTAGTTGATAGGCATGGGGTGAGTCCGGACCGCGAGCATAGCCACCACCCATTGTCCTTTGGAATTACCCATTTAATAGCATTTCCCCAGGTAGAACTGGCGTTAATAACAGTACATAAGTCCCATCTGTTCTTTGGCACTTTTCCTAAGCAGGTTCCTTGGCCGTTTACCTGCTGTATGGTCAGACCTCTCTTACGGTCTCCCCAGGAACATTGACTAGGGTTTTCCTCAGATGAGGTATCGTGAGTGGTGTTTAGCCCTATTGCCTCATAGAATGGGGGCCTCACATCATAACATAACCAACAGGAGTTAGTCATGTTAGGGTTGGTGTGGTTTAACGTCAGGAAGGCAGCACCCACTAGCTCCCAGAGGGGGTCTTTAGATGCGGTCATGAGACTGGGCCTCACCAGGGGAGGGCTGGTTTCTGATGGTCTTGGAGTTGTAACATTAGCCCGAGCTATGGTTGAGGGAAGGTGGTGAGTTGTGGAAGGTTGGGGAGATGGCTTTACATTGGGCGGCCTAAGTACCTTATTGGGGCCTACTGCTGTGGACGGTGGCCCTATGGGCTCAATTTTTAATCTGACCACTATGGTCGAGCCAGCATGTCCACCATATTTATAAAATACAAGTCCCCATACCTTACCTTGTATCCACCCAGGGGTGTCCTTCTTGCCAGTTTCAGTGAAAGTGACCTTGATTCTATCTAGATCCGTGGGCTGGCATTTATGGGTGGGTATTGGAATTCTGTGCCCCCTTAATATCCCATTTACAAAGGCAAATTTGACTAGGTCTGATTTTGATATCCCCCATTTCCATTCACTATCATTGGATGTGACACATGCCCATGACCTACAGAAGGAGTATTGTATCCCCCCACATTCCTGGTTCTTTTTGTGGCCGGGGCAGGCATAAAACCCATAACGTCGGGCTGACTCCGGGGCAGTAGACTTGTAGGCAGGATTGATGTCTCTGAAGCAGAACTGAAGCTCCGGCCACCAAGTTCCTATGGGGGCAGTGCGAGTAGTCTCGTTGAGGGTGGTATGAGTCTCCCCATCGGTGAGTATCCAGGTTTGCTTATAGGGCTGGTGAGGGTTGGTTTCTGCGAGGCTCCCGCTCTGGGCATTGAGCAAGATCAGAGCGATCAGCCACCCCATCCGTGGCTGCTCCTGAAGGCTCTGCATGTTCCCGGGGCCACAAAAGCTTTAGCTTTAATGGGTTGTCTGGGTGCCGCCGTACAGTCCACTCCTTGACCCCTTCTTGTTTTTGATGATTGGCTCGACGCACGTGGGAGTGGTGGATCCAAGGTCCGATGCCATCAACCTTGAGGGCGGTAGGGGTAGTAAACAGTACAACATAAGGTCCTTTCCATCTAGGCTCTAGGGTTTTGGACTGATGCCTTTTAACCCATACCATGTCACCCGGGACTATGCCATGTTCCGGAGCCGGGTCCCTCTTAACAGCGTGGTATGCTTGAATTAAGGGCCAAATCCGTTGTTGCACTTTAGCTAAAGCCTGCAACATGGTCAGGTAATTTGGGGCCAGATCACCTAGTTCTGGGCTTAAGGTCCTCTGAATGATGGGGGGTGGAGCCCCATACAGGATCTCAAAGGGAGTTAGCCCATGGACATAGGGGGAGTTCCGGACTCGGAAGATGGCCAAGGGAAGGAGCGTCACCCAATCACCGCCAGTCTCCAGGGCCAATTTGGCTAAAGTCTCCTTTAGTGTCCTATTCATCCTTTCTACTTGCCCTGAGCTCTGGGGGTTATATTCACAATGTAGCTTCCAATTGGCCCCCATAGTCTGGGCTAGTCCCTGCAGGACCTTACTAACAAAAGCCGGACCGTTATCTGACCCAATTGCCTCGGGCACCCCATATCTGGGTATGATTTCCTCTAGCAAAGCCTTTGCCACTACCTGACTCGTCTCCTTCTTTGTAGGAAAAGCCTCCACCCAGCCTGAAAAGGTATCTATGAATACCAGCAAATATTTGTACCCAAACTTTCCCGGTTTTACCTCAGTAAAATCCACTTCCCAACTTCTTCCCGGAGCCCTCCCCCGTTCCCGAGTACCTGTATGGTGCCCCTCCCTTCGTCCTGGTTTCATGATTGTGCAGCTGGCACAATCTTCCACAATTTGGCGGACTGCTATGGTCTGGTTCGGAAATCGGAGCTGCGCAGATGTCAACAAGTCTAGTAATTTTCTCCGCCCCAAATGGGTGGACTTATGTAAGTTAGCCAACAGGAATCGTCCGAGTTTTTCAGGCAGAATTAACTTGCCTTCCAAGTCGCTTTTCCATCCGTCTTCCCCTTCTCTAAAGGGGGAGTGGGCTCTCATCCAAGTGAAATCCTCTGTGGAGTATTCTGGTCGGGGGGGTAGCGGAGGGAGCTCTGGGACCGGCACGTCTATCGCCGCAACCGTGGAAGGTTGCCCTGTCTCCATGGGAGGACTCACCATTGCTACTCTCTTTGCTTCTTGATCTGCTCTGTTGTTACCGACAGCTTCCGGCGTCTTGGCAGACTGGTGGCCTGGGACATACATCACTGCCACTGCCTTCGGTTTTTCCACTGCCATTAATAGACGCTGGACTTCGGCTAGGTTCTTTAGATGTTTTCCTTCTGCTGTGCGGAATCCTCTTTCGCGATAGATGGCCCCGTGGACATGGATGGTACCGAAAGCATAGCGGCTATCGGTGTAGATATTGACTCGCTTTCCTTTTGCCCTCTCCAGGGCCTCTGCCAAGGCAATTAATTCCGCTTTTTGGGCTGATGTTCCGGGTGGGAGGGCGCTGCTCCATACCGTATTTCCTTCTTGGTCGACTACAGCTGCCCCTGCCCTTCGGGCTCCATCTTGGAAAAAACTGCTTCCATCCGTGTACCAGTTTAATTTGCAGCCGGACAGGGGGGTATCCTTTAGGTCAGCCCGTACCTGTGTAACTTCGGAGAGGAATTCTTTGCAGTTATGGACAGGTGTCTGCAGTTCCGGGTTAGGCAACAAGGTGGCAGGGTTCAGGATTACGGGATCTGTGAATGTGATCCGAGGGGAATCCAACAAGAGCCCCTGGTAGTGGGTGAGCCTGGCATTCGTCATCCATTTCCCAGGGGGTTGTTTAAGGATTCCCTCCACCGGGTGAGGGGCCGTTACCCAGAGGGCCTGTCCAAAGGTTAGTTTATCGGCTTCTCTCACCAGCACGGCAATGGCCGCTATGATGCGGAGGCAGGGGGGCCATCCTGCCGCTACTGCGTCTAATTTCTTGGAAAAGTATGCCACTGGTCTCTTCCAGGGACCTAGCTGTTGGGTCAAGACTCCTTTGGCTACCCCCTTTTTCTCATCTACAAACAGAGTGAATGGTCTTGTAGGATCTGGCAAGGCTAAGGCAGGGGCCTGCAAAAGAGCGTCTTTTAGCTGATCAAAGGCCTGTTGTTCTCTCTCTCCCCAACTCCAATCTGGAGCTTCTTTGGTGGCCTCATATAGGGGTCTGGCTATTTCCGCAAATCCTGGAATCCAGAGTCTACAGAACCCCGCGGAGCCCAGGAATTCTCTCACCCCCCTAGTGGATGTCGGGGATGGGATAGCCAGAATAGTCTGTTTCATGGCATCAGTCAGCCACCTTGCCCCATCTGCAATCCGATAACCCAAATACGTCACTGACCTTTTACAGATGTGAGTTTTCTTGGCACTTGCCCGATACCCCAGCTCACCTAATTCCGTTAGCAGGTGTTCAGTAGCCTTGATGCACTCCTCTCGGGTTTCTGCCGCTAACAGTAAGTCATCAACATACTGTAATAGAGTGACTCGTGGGTGGCTCCGACGAAAAGGTTCCAGGTCCTGGCTCAGGGCCTCATTAAACAGGGTGGGAGAGTTTTTAAATCCTTGCGGCAGTCTGGTCCAAGTGAGCTGTCCGGATTGGCCCCCATCTTCTTGCCATTCGAAAGCAAATAGCGGCTGACTAATTTCTGACAATGGAATGCTGAAGAAAGCATCTTTCAAATCAAGGGTTGTATACCATACTTGCGAGGGGGGTAGGTGGCTGAGCAAGGTATAGGGATTTGGAACGGTGGGATGAATGTCCTCCGTCCGCTCGTTTACCTTTCGTAGGTCTTGCACAGGCCTATAGTCCCCGCTTCCCGGCTTTCGGACGGGGAGCAGAGGAGTATTCCAGGCAGACTGACAAGGCCGCAGTACTCCTTCCTTTATTAGCCTGTGGATATGAGGGGCTATGCCTCTTCGGGCCTCCTCAGGCATAGGATACTGTTTCACCCGAATGGGGAGAGCAGAAGCCTTCAATTGTATAACTACGGGCGGGAGGTGTTTGGCGAGGCCGGTTCCCGCAGTCTCCGCCCAGGCCGTGGGAAATCTTTTTACCCAATGAGTCATGTCCCCTCCTGATTCCTGTTGACTCTCAAACAGACGATGCTCGTCAGCCAATGATAGGGACAAGACATGAATCGGGCTCCCTTCTCGATCAGTCACAATTATTCCATCTGGTTCAAAATGGATATGGGCCCCTATTTTGGTGAGTAGGTCCCGTCCGAGCAGGGGAGCGGGGCTCTCAGGGACGACCAAGAAGGAGTGTGTGACCTGGTGTTTTCCTAAGTTCACCTTTCTTTTGGTAGTCCATGTACATAACTGCGTACCGGTGGCCCCCTGAACAACACTTGTTCGTGCCTTGTTCAAAGGTCCATGTGCCTTGTTTAAAACCGAATATTGGGCGCCGGTATCCACCATGAACCCCATCGGCTTCCCCTCCACATGCATTGTTACCCAGGACTCGGGGAGGGGGTCTGAGCCCCGTCTCCTTCAGTCCTCTTCTCCGGCTAGTAGGACTCTGGCCTGCTCTACTGCTCGTTCCCTTTCCCTGTTTTCCCCCGGTCTCCTTCCAAACCCTCTTCTTCCCTTTAACTTAGGACATTCTCTCTTCCAATGCCCCGTTTCCTTACAGTAAAAACAGTGTTCCTTATCCGGGGTCCTGGCGTGGCCCCCTCCTCTGGGTTGGTCCCGGACACCTGCTAGGAAAATACGAGCCATTTCTCTCTGTTGCTTTCGGTTTTCCTTAGCCTGGAACTCCCGGTCCTCCTTTCTCAATTTCTCCTGGGCTTCCCTGTCTTCCTTTCTCTGTCTTTCCTCCCTTTCTTCTGGAGTTTCCCTAGCGGTAAAGACCTTTTCTGCTACCTGTAGCATTTCCCTTATAGTCATCTCCCCTAAGTTTTCCTGTTTATTGAGTTTTCTCCTAATGTCTGGGGCTGCCTGATTAATGAATGAGAGTACCACAGCAGACCGGTGGAGGTCCACCTCAGGGTCAATCGGGGTGTACTGACGGTATGCCTCATAGAGGCGCTCTAAGAAACCGGCTGGGCTTTCGTTTTCCCCTTGAATGACTGCTTTTACTTTTGCAAAATTGGTGGGCCTTCTAGCGGCCGCTCGGAGACCGGCCATCAGAGTCTGGCGGTAGATCCGAAGACGCTCCCTACCTTCTGCGGTCCCGAAATCCCAATCAGGCCGGCGTAGGGGAAAAGCCTCGTCTATGGCCGGTTGGAGAGTTGTGGGTCTCCCATTATCCCCCAAGACATTCTTCCTCGCTTCGTTGAGGATGCGCTCTCGTTCCTCCGTCGTAAAAAGAGTATTGAGCAGCTGATGACAGTCATCCCAAGTGGGGCGGTGTGTATGCATGATGGACTCCAGGAGATCTATGAGACACTTGGGGTCTTCAGAAAAGGGCGGGTTCTGTGTCCTCCAGTTATATAGATCACTGGAGGAGAAGGGCCAGTACTGAAACTGTTGCCCTCCTCCCGGTCCCCCTTGGCCCACCATCCGGACTGGAAGTGTAGGGACAGTTTCCTCCCCCTGTGTTGATGAGGGGGGCCCGTCTTCCCCCTCCCTTTCCCGGATCCCTCGGGGGCGAAGTCTTCGACCCATTCCTCCTCCTGCTGCCAGTCCTGTTGAGGAGGATGAGGAAATTTCCTCCTCCGGGGCACTGGCTTGGCCAGGGGGAGTCACGTATGGAGGCGGCCGATCTTCCTCTGCCCCTGCGAGGGATGGGTAAAGGGGGGAACTCTCTGGTAAGACCGGAGATGGTGAAGGAGATGCCCTAATTTGAGGACCGGTCAAGGTGGGAAGAGGAAGTTTTTCCTCCTCCTTTATGACCAAGGCGGGCGTGACTGGGGTTTTAGCCCCGGGGGCCGAACTGGAGGGGTGGGTCAGAAAAACTGTTAACCAAGGGGGAGGGTTCCTCACCAGATCCTCCCAAACCAAAATGTAAGAAACTTGGTCTGGATGGCCTCGATTGTCTGGCTGAAAAATGACTGCTTTAACCTTAGTGATCAGGTCTAGGGAGAGGGAACCTTGAATGGGCCACCCGACTCCAAAGGTGGGCCACTCTGCAGAACAAAAGGTGTCGAACTTACCTTTCTTGATGACCAGACCCGCATTTAAGGCCCTTTCTTTAACTTCTGGAAAGTGAGAAAGGATCAGAGACTTTGGGGTTGTTTGTCCCTGTCCCATTGTGGAAGGAGACTCAAACACCAAGAGAGATAGAACAAAAAGGGTAAAGGCAACAATAATTCCACACACACACAACACTCTCCAGCACTCGCTCGGACCGGTCCTTCTCTCACACTGGTGCGCACCCCATTCAACCTCCTCACCGTCCAACTGGGATATCAGGCCGAAAGGCGTCCACTTGACGGGTGGTCGGTCGACTAGCTCAATTAGTTCTTCACCTGGCGCCAGGGTTCCTAAAATGCTCGAGCCCAAATGAGAGGAAAGCCTCTCCCAATAGGACCCTGTGGTCCTCCTTGCGAGATTCCCAGAATGAATCTCCCTGGGGATTGGCCGAATCCCCGCCGCGGCCCAAATGGAACACTCAAGTTCCTCCAAATGAGGGTCTGGGATCCCCTCCCAACGCCTAGGACTTGGGATCGCCCCTGCTTTCTCGCAGGCAGGTTCTGTCTCTCGAGAAAATGAAATCTCGGTGGGACCTCCAAATGTTAGGACCCGGAATCCTATTCCCCCGAGAGACAGAGAGCCAGGCGCGAATGCAATCAACAAAGCAGAGTTTATTGGACTGGCTAGCCAGGGTCGAGCTCCCACACGGACACGCAGGACCGGTTAGGAAAGCAAGACCCTGAGCCTCTTAGGGGGAAATCTTATATAGACTGCAGTGGCGTGCATATTTTTGTTATCAACATTAGACAAGCAGGCAGAGCACATCCTGCACGTACTTCACATCTTGCTCGTACCTCACATCTTGCTCGTATCTCACATCTTGCTCGTATCTCACATCTTGCATTCCTCACATTCTATATGCCCTAACTGAGCCCTGCCTCATTGCTTATCTTATCTACATGGGATGTTTGGTACTGGTTTCTCCAACAAGGGGGTTGGGGCCCGCTGAGACCTCATATTCCTTTCAGTTTAATGGAATACTACTTACCTCTCAGGGTTTTCAGGTATGAGGACTACCAGGATTTTTCAAAATTGCCCCTTTCGAGTGAATGGAAGCTGCACTGTAGGTCTTATAAGAGAGACATTACTGTTAACAGGAAGAGAGCCTAGCACTCTGTTGAGGATTCTCAACTGAGTTAGCTGTTTAAGGACATATTGATACCTCTCAGTGCTTTTATATGTGAGAACCTTCAACTTTGTGCAAAATCTCCTCTTACAACTGACTGGACCCAGCTGTGTGGGTGTTGTAAGAAAAGTATGAATGTTACAAGCAGGAGGGTGAAGCAGCTTGTCTTCGGATGATACGTGAGTAACTTGTTTCCAGGAATACTGTCTACCACTCAGTGTTTTCAAGGATGAGGTATATCACCTTTGTGCAACATCACCCCTTTGAAGAGAATGGAAGAAGTTCTGAGGCTCTTCTGATTAAATTATTTAGGTTGGAAGCAAGAGCGTACAGCAAGTTGTTTAACAGTGTGAGTAGAGTGAAGTTTTAAAATTAAGACCACCTGCCTCTGACAGTTTGAAAGTGTGAAGAACTTGATTTTGGGGCAAAATTGCCTGTTTCCATGAAGGGAAGGATTACTGTATGTCTTGTAGGAGAACCACAAAGGTTACAAGAAAGATGCTCAAGCACTTTGTTTAGCAGCTTCAAGTGATTTAGCATTCAAAAGGAACACTGCCTATCTGTCAAGGGTTTGACAGTGTGAGCAAATCCATCTTTGTGCCAATAGACCCTTTCCACTGAATGGAACATGCACTGTGTGTCTGGCAAGCAGATGTCAAGGTTTGCAGCAGGAGTTGCAAGCACATTGTTTTCCTGTGAGAGTTGAATTAGCATGTGAAAGGAGTGCTTGCCAAATGAAAGCCTTTGACAATGGAGAATCATTCACTCCTTGAAAAATACCCACTTTCGGCGAAATGCACATTCACTTGTAGCTCAGGGCAGGATGCAGTATGTGAGAGGCAGGAATAGTTTGCCACTTGTCTCCCTATGAGAAATGAGTTACCTGTTGAAAGGAATACTGACTACCCCTCAGTTTATTCATGTGTGAGGAAGATCACCGTTGGGCCAAATAGCTGCCTTCAACTGAATGGAACCAGAACAGTTTAGGATGTATGAAAACCCTTCATTCCAGCAGCAAGAGGGTCTCGACTGTTGTTTAAAAGTGAGAATTGAGTGAGCTTTACAAAGGAATACTACCTGTCTCTCAGGCATTTACAGTGTGAAGAAGATTATCTTTGTGCAAAAGAGCCCTGTTTCAATGGAAGGAAGAAGCACTGTTTCTCCTGTAAGAGATGCATAAGTGTTAGAAGCAAGAGGGTCAAGCATCTTGTTAAGCACTATGAATTGAGTTACCTGTTGAATGGAATACTGCCAACTCTCAGTGTTTTCAGGGGGAGGAAAATCAATGTTCTGCTAAATAGCTCCTTTCAAGGGAATGGAGGCATACTGTAGGTCTTGTTAGACAATCATTAATGTTAGAAGGAAGAGGGTCTAGCACCCTGTTAAGCACTGTGAATTGACTTACCTGTTGAAGGGAATACTGTCTAACTCTCAGTGTTTTTATGGGTGGAGGAACCTCAAGTTTGTGCAAAATGACCTCTTTCCAGTCAATGGAACCAGCACTACATCTCTTGGAAAAGAAGTATGAATGTTAGAAGCAGCAGGGTCAAGCACCTTGTTTTCCAATGCGAATTGATATACTGCTTTAAAGGAATAATGCCTACAACTCAGCGTTTTCATGGGTGAGCAATACCACCTTTGTGCAAAATACTGCACTTAGAGGGATGGGAAGAATCACTGTCGAACTTCTGAGAGAATCATTAATGTTAGAAAAGAAAGGGTCTACCACCTTGAACAGCATTGTGAACTGAGTTAGCTGGGTAAAGGAATACTGCCTACCTCTCAGCGTTTTCATGGGTGAGGAACCCAACTTTTGCAAAATATCCCATACAAGCGAATGGAAGATTCCTGGTAGCTCTTGTAAGAGACTCATGAATGTTTGAAGCAACAGGGTGTAGCAAGTTGTTTAGCATTGTGAATTGACTTAGCTGTTTAAAGGAATACTGCCTACTTCTCAGAGTTTTCAGGAGTCAGGAACCTCACCTTTGTGCAAAATTGCCTCTGTGAAGTGAATGGAGAAACACTGTTGCTCTTGTATGATATCCATCAATGTTAAAAGGAAGAGGGTCAAGCACATTCTTCAGCTTTGTGAATTGAATGAGTTGTTTAATGGAATACTACTTACCTCTCAGGGTTTTCAGGGATGAGGACTACCAGGATTTTTCAAAATTGCCCCTTTCGAGTGAATGGAAGCTGCACTATAGGTCTTATAAGAGAGACATTACTGTTAACAGGAAGAGAGCCTAGCACTCTGTTGAGGATTCTCAACTGAGTTAGCTGTTTAAGGACATATTGATACCTCTCAGTGCTTTTATATGTGAGAACCTTCAACTTTGTGCAAAATCTCCTCTTACAACTGACTGGACCCAGCTGTGTGGGTGTTGTAAGAAAAGTATGAATGTTACAAGCAGGAGGGTGAAGCAGCTTGTCTTCGGATGATACGTGAGTAACTTGTTTCCAGGAATACTGCCTACCACTCAGTGTTTTCAAGGATGAGGTATATCACCTTTGTGCAACATCACCCCTTTGAAGAGAATGGAAGAAGTTCTGAGGCTCTTCTGATTAAATTCTTTAGGTTGGAAGCAAGAGCGTACAGCAAGTTGTGTAACAGTGTGAGTAGAGTGAAGTTTTAAAATTAAGACCACCTGCCTCTGACAGTTTGAAAGTGTGAGGAACTTGATTTTGGGGCAAAATTGCCTGTTTCCATGAAGGGAAGGATTACTGTATGTCTTGTAGGAGAACCACAAAGGTTACAAGAAAGATGCTCAAGCACTTTGTTTAGCAGCTTCAAGTGATTTAGCATTCAAAAGGAACACTGCCTATCTGTCAAGGGTTTGACAGTGTGAGCAAATCCATCTTTGTGCCAGTAGACCCTTTCCACTGAATGGAACATGCACTGTGTGTCTGGCAAGCAGATGTCAAGGTTTGCAGCAGGAGTTGCAAGCACATTGTTTTCCTGTGAGAGTTGAATTAGCATGTGAAAGGAGTGCTTGCCAAATGAAAGCCTTTGACAATGGAGAATCATTCACTCCTTGAAAAATACCCACTTTCGGCGAAATGCACATTCACTTGTAGCTCAGGGCAGGATGCAGTATGTGAGAGGCAGGAATAGTTTGCCACTTGTCTCCCTATGAGAAATGAGTTACCTGTTGAAAGGAATACTGACTACCCCTCAGTTTATTCATGTGTGAGGAAGATCACCGTTGGGCCAAATAGCTGCCTTCAACTGAATGGAACCAGAACAGTTTAGGATGTATGAAAACCATTCATTCCAGCAGCAAGAGGG
Source organism: Castor canadensis (assembly GCF_047511655.1). Classification (NCBI taxonomy): domain Eukaryota; kingdom Metazoa; phylum Chordata; class Mammalia; order Rodentia; family Castoridae; genus Castor; species Castor canadensis. Next base: position 38,917,405 of record NC_133400.1, read on the forward strand.
TCTCGACTGTTGTTTAAAAGTGAGAATTGAGTGAGCTTTACAAAGGAATACTACCTGTCTCTCAGGCATTTACAGTGTGAAGAAGATTACCTTTGTGGAAAATAGCCCTGTTTCAATGGAAGGAAGAAGCACTGTTTCTCCAGTAAGAGATGCATGTGTTAGAAGCAAGACGGTCAAGCACCTTGTTAAGCATTAGGAATTGAGTTACCTGTTCAATAGTATACTGCCTAACTCTCAGTGTTTTCAGGTGGAGGAAAATCAATGTTCTGCTAAATAGCCCCTTCCAAGGGAATGGAGGCACACTGTAGGTCTTGTAAGACAATCATTAATGTTAGAAGCAAGAGGGTCTAGCACCCTGTTAAGCACTGTGAATTGACTTACCTGTTGAAGGGAATACTGTCTAACTCTCAGTGTTTTTATGGGTGGAGGAACCTCAAGTTTGTGCAAAATTGCCTCTTTCAAGTCAATGGAACCAGCACTAGAACTCTTGGAAGAGAAGTATGAATGTTAGAAGCAGGAGGGTCAAGCACCTTGTTTTCCAATGCGAATTGATATACTGCTTTAAAGGAATAATGCCTACAACTCAGTGTTTTCATGGGTGAGCAATACCACCTTTGTGCAAAATACTGCACTTAGAGGGATGGGAAGAATCACTGTCGAACTTCTGAGAGAATCATTAATGTTAGAAAGGAAAGGGTCTACCACCTTGAACAGCATTGTGAACTGAGTTAGCTGGGTAAAGGAATACTGCCTACCTCTCAGCGTTTTCATGGGTGAGGAACCCAACTTTTGCAAAATATCCCATACAAGCGAATGGAAGATTCCTGGTAGCTCTTGTAAGAGACTCATGAATGTTTGAAGCAACAGGGTGTAGCAAGTTGTTTAGCATTGTGAATTGACTTAGCTGTTTAAAGGAATACTGCCTACTTCTCAGAGTTTTCAGGAGTCAGGAACCTCACCTTTGTGCAAAATTGCCTCTGTGAAGTGAATGGAGAAACACTGTTGCTCTTGTATGATATCCATCAATGTTAAAAGGAAGAGGGTCAAGCACATTCTTAAGCTTTGTGAATTGAATGAGTTGTTTAATGGAATACTACTTACCTCTCAGGGTTTTCAGGGATGAGGACTACCAGGATTTTTCAAAATTGCCCCTTTCGAGTGAATGGAAGCTGCACTGTAGGTCTTATAAGAGAGACATTACTGTTAACAGGAAGAGAGCCTAGCACTCTGTTGAGGATTCTCAACTGAGTTAGCTGTTTAAGGACATATTGATACCTCTCAGTGCTTTTATATGTGAGAACCTTCAACTTTGTGCAAAATCTCCTCTTACAACTGGCTGGACCCAGCTGTGTGGGTGTTGTAAGAAAAGTATGAATGTTACAAGCAGGAGGGTGAAGCAGCTTGTCTTCGGATGATACGTGAGTAACTTGTTTCCAGAAATACTGTCTACCACTCAGTGTTTTCAATGATGAGGTATATCACCTTTGTGCAACATCACCCCTTTGAAGAGAATGGAAGAAGTTCTGAGGCTCTTCTGATTAAATTATTTAGGTTGGAAGCAAGAGCGTACAGCAAGTTGTGTAACAGTGTGAGTAGAGTGAAGTTTTAAAATTAAGACCACCTGCCTCTGACAGTTTGAAAGTGTGAGGAACTTGATTTTGGGGCAAAATTGCCTGTTTCCATGAAGGGAAGGATTACTGTATGTCTTGTAGGAGAACCACAAAGGTTACAAGAAAGATGCTCAAGCACTTTGTTTAGCAGCTTAAAGTGATTTAGCATTCAAAAGGAACACTGCCTATCTGTCAAGGGTTTCACAGTGTGAGCAAATCCATCTTTGTGCCAATAGACCCTTTCCACTGAATGGAACATGCACTGTGTGTCTGGCAAGCAGATGTCAAGGTTTGCAGCAGGAGTTGCAAGCACATTGTTTTCCTGTGAGAGTTGAATTAGCATGTGAAAGGAGTGCTTGCCAAATGAAAGCCTTTGACAATGGAGAATCATTCACTCCTTGAAAAATACCCACTTTCGGCGAAATGCACATTCACTTGTAGCTCAGGGCAGGATGCAGTATGTGAGAGGCAGGAATAGTTTGCCACTTGTCTCCCTATGAGAAATGAGTTACCTGTTGAAAGGAATACTGACTACCCCTCAGTTTATTCATGTGTGAGGAAGATCACCGTTGGGCCAAATAGCTGCCTTCAACTGAATGGAACCAGAACAGTTTAGGATGTATGAAAACCATTCATTCCAGCAGCAAGAGGGTCTCGACTGTTGTTTAAATGTGAGAATTGAGTGAGCTTTACAAAGGAATACTACCTGTCTCTCAGGCATTTACAGTGTGAAGAAGATTATCTTTGTGCAAAAGAGCCCTGTTTCAATGGAAGGAAGAAGCACTGTTTCTCCTGTAAGAGATGCATAAGTGTTAGAAGCAAGAGGGTCAAGCATCTTGTTAAGCACTATGAATTGAGTTACTTGTTGAATGGAATACTGCCAACTCTCAGTGTTTTCAGGGGGAGGAAAATCAATGTTCTGCTAAATAGCTCCTTTCAAGGGAATGGAGGCATACTGTAGGTCTTGTTAGACAATCATTAATGTTAGAAGGAAGAGGGTCTAGCACCCTGTTAAGCACTGTGAATTGACTTACCTGTTGAAGGGAATACTGTCTAACTCTCAGTGTTTTTATGGGTGGAGGAACCTCAAGTTTGTGCAAAATGACCTCTTTCCAGTCAATGGAACCAGCACTACATCTCTTGGAAAAGAAGTATGAATGTTAGAAGCAGCAGGGTCAAGCACCTTGTTTTCCAATGCGAATTGATATACTGCTTTAAAGGAATAATGCCTACAACTCAGCGTTTTCATGGGTGAGCAATACCACCTTTGTGCAAAATACTGCACTTAGAGGGATGGGAAGAATCACTGTCGAACTTCTGAGAGAATCATTAATGTTAGAAAAGAAAGGGTCTACCACCTTGAACAGCATTGTGAACTGAGTTAGCTGGGTAAAGGAATACTGCCTACCTCTCAGCGTTTTCATGGGTGAGGAACCCAACTTTTGCAAAATATCCCATACAAGCGAATGGAAGATTCCTGGTAGCTCTTGTAAGAGACTCATGAATGTTTGAAGCAACAGGGTGTAGCAAGTTGTTTAGCATTGTGAATTGACTTAGCTGTTTAAAGGAATACTGCCTACTTCTCAGAGTTTTCAGGAGTCAGGAACCTCACCTTTGTGCAAAATTGCCTCTGTGAAGTGAATGGAGAAACACTGTTGCTCTTGTATGATATCCATCAATGTTAAAAGGAAGAGGGTCAAGCACATTCTTCAGCTTTGTGAATTGAATGAGTTGTTTAATGGAATACTACTTACCTCTCAGGGTTTTCAGGGATGAGGACTACCAGGATTTTTCAAAATTGCCCCTTTCGAGTGAATGGAAGCTGCACTGTAGGTCTTATAAGAGAGACATTACTGTTAACAGGAAGAGAGCCTAGCACTCTGTTGAGGATTCTCAACTGAGTTAGCTGTTTAAGGACATATTGATACCTCTCAGTGCTTTTATATGTGAGAACCTTCAACTTTGTGCAAAATCTCCTCTTACAACTGACTGGACCCAGCTGTGTGGGTGTTGTAAGAAAAGTATGAATGTTACAAGCAGGAGGGTGAAGCAGCTTGTCTTCGGATGATACGTGAGTAACTTGTTTCCAGGAATACTGCCTACCACTCAGTGTTTTCAAGGATGAGGTATATCACATTTGTGCAACATCACTCCTTTGAAGAGAATGGAAGAAGTTCTGAGGCTCTTCTGATTAAATTATTTAGGTTGGAAGCAAGAGCGTACAGCAAGTTGTGTAACAGTGTGAGTAGAGTGAAGTTTTAAAATTAAGACCACCTGCCTCTGACAGTTTGAAAGTGTGAGGAACTTGATTTTGGGGCAAAATTGCCTGTTTCCATGAAGGGAAGGATTACTGTATGTCTTGTAGGAGAACCACAAAGGTTACAAGAAAGATGCTCAAGCACTTTGTTTAGCAGCTTCAAGTGATTTAGCATTCAAAAGGAACACTGCCTATCTGTCAAGGGTTTGACAGTGTGAGCAAATCCATCTTTGTGCCAGTAGACCCTTTCCACTGAATGGAACATGCACTGTGTGTCTGGCAAGCAGATGTCAAGGTTTGCAGCAGGAGTTGCAAGCACATTGTTTTCCTGTGAGAGTTGAATTAGCATGTGAAAGGAGTGCTTGCCAAATGAAAGCCTTTGACAATGGAGAATCATTCACTCCTTGAAAAATACCCACTTTCGGCGAAATGCACATTCACTTGTAGCTCAGGGAAGGATGCAGTATGTGAGAGGCAGGAATAGTTTGCCACTTGTCTCCCTATGAGAAATGAGTTACCTGTTGAAAGGAATACTGACTACCCCTCAGTTTATTCATGTGTGAGGAAGATCACCGTTGGGCCAAATAGCTGCCTTCAACTGAATGGAACCAGAACAGTTTAGGATGTATGAAAACCATTCATTCCAGCAGCAAGAGGGTCTCGACTGTTGTTTAAAAGTGAGAATTGAGTGAGCTTTACAAAGGAATACTACCTGTCTCTCAGGCATTTACAGTGTGAAGAAGATTACCTTTGTGGAAAATAGCCCTGTTTCAATGGAAGGAAGAAGCACTGTTTCTCCAGTAAGAGATGCATGTGTTAGAAGCAAGACGGTCAAGCACCTTGTTAAGCATTAGGAATTGAGTTACCTGTTCAATAGTATACTGCCTAACTCTCAGTGTTTTCAGGTGGAGGAAAATCAATGTTCTGCTAAATAGCCCCTTCCAAGGGAATGGAGGCACACTGTAGGTCTTGTAAGACAATCATTAATGTTAGAAGCAAGAGGGTCTAGCACCCTGTTAAGCACTGTGAATTGACTTACCTGTTGAAGGGAATACTGTCTAACTCTCAGTGTTTTTATGGGTGGAGGAACCTCAAGTTTGTGCAAAATTGCCTCTTTCAAGTCAATGGAACCAGCACTAGAACTCTTGGAAGAGAAGTATGAATGTTAGAAGCAGGAGGGTCAAGCACCTTGTTTTCCAATGCGAATTGATATACTGCTTTAAAGGAATAATGCCTACAACTCAGTGTTTTCATGGGTGAGCAATACCACCTTTGTGCAAAATACTGCACTTAGAGGGATGGGAAGAATCACTGTCGAACTTCTGAGAGAATCATTAATGTTAGAAAGGAAAGGGTCTACCACCTTGAACAGCATTGTGAACTGAGTTAGCTGGGTAAAGGAATACTGCCTACCTCTCAGCGTTTTCATGGGTGAGGAACCCAACTTTTGCAAAATATCCCATACAAGCGAATGGAAGATTCCTGGTAGCTCTTGTAAGAGACTCATGAATGTTTGAAGCAACAGGGTGTAGCAAGTTGTTTAGCATTGTGAATTGACTTAGCTGTTTAAAGGAATACTGCCTACTTCTCACAGTTTTCAGGAGTCAGGAACCTCACCTTTGTGCAAAATTGCCTCTGTGAAGTGAATGGAGAAACACTGTTGCTCTTGTATGATATCCATCAATGTTAAAAGGAAGAGGGTCAAGCACATTCTTAAGCTTTGTGAATTGAATGAGTTGTTTAATGGAATACTACTTACCTCTCAGGGTTTTCAGGGATGAGGACTACCAGGATTTTTCAAAATTGCCCCTTTCGAGTGAATGGAAGCTGCACTGTAGGTCTTATAAGAGAGACATTACTGTTAACAGGAAGAGAGCCTAGCACTCTGTTGAGGATTCTCAACTGAGTTAGCTGTTTAAGGACATATTGATACCTCTCAGTGCTTTTATATGTGAGAACCTTCAACTTTGTGCAAAATCTCCTCTTACAACTGACTGGACCCAGCTGTGTGGGTGTTGTAAGAAAAGTATGAATGTTACAAGCAGGAGGGTGAAGCAGCTTGTCTTCGGATGATACGTGAGTAACTAGTTTCCAGAAATACTGTCTACCACTCAGTGTTTTCAAGGATGAGGTATATCACCTTTGTGCAACATCACCCCTTTGAAGAGAATGGAAGAAGTTCTGAGGCTCTTCTGATTAAATTCTTTAGGTTGGAAGCAAGAGCGTACAGCAAGTTGTGTAACAGTGTGAGTAGAGTGAAGTTTTAAAATTAAGACCACCTGCCTCTGACAGTTTGAAAGTGTGAGGAACTTGATTTTGGGGCAAAATTGCCTGTTTCCATGAAGGGAAGGATTACTGTATGTCTTGTAGGAGAACCACAAAGGTTACAAGAAAGATGCTCAAGCACTTTGTTTAGCAGCTTCAAGTGATTTAGCATTCAAAAGGAACACTGCCTATCTGTAAGGGTTTGACAGTGTGAGCAAATCCATCTTTGTGCCAGTAGACCCTTTCCACTGAATGGAACATGCACTGTGTGTCTGGCAAGCAGATGTCAAGGTTTGCAGCAGGAGTTGCAAGCACATTGTTTTCCTGTGAGAGTTGAATTAGCATGTGAAAGGAGTGCTTGCCAAATGAAAGCCTTTGACAATGGAGAATCATTCACTCCTTGAAAAATACCCACTTTCGGCGAAATGCACATTCACTTGTAGCTCAGGGCAGGATGCAGTATGTGAGAGGCAGGAATAGTTTGCCACTTGTCTCCCTATGAGAAATGAGTTACCTGTTGAAAGGAATACTGACTACCCCTCAGTTTATTCATGTGTGAGGAAGATCACCGTTGGGCCAAATAGCTGCCTTCAACTGAATGGAACCAGAACAGTTTAGGATGTATGAAAACCATTCATTCCAGCAGCAAGAGGGTCTCGACTGTTGTTTAAAAGTGAGAATTGAGTGAGCTTTACAAAGGAATACTACCTGTCTCTCAGGCATTTACAGTGTGAAGAAGATTACCTTTGTGGAAAATAGCCCTGTTTCAATGGAAGGAAGAAGCACTGTTTCTCCAGTAAGAGATGCATGTGTTAGAAGCAAGACGGTCAAGCACCTTGTTAAGCATTAGGAATTGAGTTACCTGTTCAATAGTATACTGCCTAACTCTCAGTGTTTTCAGGTGGAGGAAAATCAATGTTCTGCTAAATAGCCCCTTCCAAGGGAATGGAGGCACACTGTAGGTCTTGTAAGACAATCATTAATGTTAGAAGCAAGAGGGTCTAGCACCCTGTTAAGCACTGTGAATTGACTTACCTGTTGAAGGGAATACTGTCTAACTCTCAGTGTTTTTATGGGTGGAGGAACCTCAAGTTTGTGCAAAATTGCCTCTTTCAAGTCAATGGAACCAGCACTAGAACTCTTGGAAGAGAAGTATGAATGTTAGAAGCAGGAGGGTCAAGCACCTTGTTTTCCAATGCGAATTGATATACTGCTTTAAAGGAATAATGCCTACAACTCAGTGTTTTCATGGGTGAGCAATACCACCTTTGTGCAAAATACTGCACTTAGAGGGATGGGAAGAATCACTGTCGAACTTCTGAGAGAATCATTAATGTTAGAAAGGAAAGGGTCTACCACCTTGAACAGCATTGTGAACTGAGTTAGCTGGGTAAAGGAATACTGCCTACCTCTCAGCGTTTTCATGGGTGAGGAACCCAACTTTTGCAAAATATCCCATACAAGCGAATGGAAGATTCCTGGTAGCTCTTGTAAGAGGCTCATGAATGTTTGAAGCAACAGGGTGTAGCAAGTTGTTTAGCATTGTGAATTGACTTAGCTGTTTAAAGGAATACTGCCTACTTCTCAGAGTTTTCAGGAGTCAGGAACCTCACCTTTGTGCAAAATTGCCTCTGTGAAGTGAATGGAGAAACACTGTTGCTCTTGTATGATATCCATCAATGTTAAAAGGAAGAGGGTCAAGCACATTCTTCAGCTTTGTGAATTGAATGAGTTGTTTAATGGAATACTACTTACCTCTCAGGGTTTTCAGGGATGAGGACTACCAGGATTTTTCAAAATTGCCCCTTTCGAGTGAATGGAAGCTGCACTGTAGGTCTTATAAGAGAGACATTACTGTTAACAGGAAGAGAGCCTAGCACTCTGTTGAGGATTCTCAACTGAGTTAGCTGTTTAAGGACATATTGATACCTCTCAGTGCTTTTATATGTGAGAACCTTCAACTTTGTGCAAAATCTCCTCTTACAACTGACTGGACCCAGCTGTGTGGGTGTTGTAAGAAAAGTATGAATGTTACAAGCAGGAGGGTGAAGCAGCTTGTCTTCGGATGATACGTGAGTAACTTGTTTCCAGGAATACTGTCTACCACTCAGTGTTTTCAAGGATGAGGTATATCACCTTTGTGCAACATCACCCCTTTGAAGAGAATGGAAGAAGTTCTGAGGCTCTTCTGATTAAATTATTTAGGTTGGAAGCAAGAGCGTACAGCAAGTTGTTTAACAGTGTGAGTAGAGTGAAGTTTTAAAATTAAGACCACCTGCCTCTGACAGTTTGAAAGTGTGAAGAACTTGATTTTGGGGCAAAATTGCCTGTTTCCATGAAGGGAAGGATTACTGTATGTCTTGTAGGAGAACCACAAAGGTTACAAGAAAGATGCTCAAGCACTTTGTTTAGCAGCTTCAAGTGATTTAGCATTCAAAAGGAACACTGCCTATCTGTCAAGGGTTTGACAGTGTGAGCAAATCCATCTTTGTGCCAATAGACCCTTTCCACTGAATGGAACATGCACTGTGTGTCTGGCAAGCAGATGTCAAGGTTTGCAGCAGGAGTTGCAAGCACATTGTTTTCCTGTGAGAGTTGAATTAGCATGTGAAAGGAGTGCTTGCCAAATGAAAGCCTTTGACAATGGAGAATCATTCACTCCTTGAAAAATACCCACTTTCGGCGAAATGCACATTCACTTGTAGCTCAGGGCAGGATGCAGTATGTGAGAGGCAGGAATAGTTTGCCACTTGTCTCCCTATGAGAAATGAGTTACCTGTTGAAAGGAATACTGACTACCCCTCAGTTTATTCATGTGTGAGGAAGATCACCGTTGGGCCAAATAGCTGCCTTCAACTGAATGGAACCAGAACAGTTTAGGATGTATGAAAACCCTTCATTCCAGCAGCAAGAGGGTCTCGACTGTTGTTTAAAAGTGAGAATTGAGTGAGCTTTACAAAGGAATACTACCTGTCTCTCAGGCATTTACAGTGTGAAGAAGATTATCTTTGTGCAAAAGAGCCCTGTTTCAATGGAAGGAAGAAGCACTGTTTCTCCTGTAAGAGATGCATAAGTGTTAGAAGCAAGAGGGTCAAGCATCTTGTTAAGCACTATGAATTGAGTTACCTGTTGAATGGAATACTGCCAACTCTCAGTGTTTTCAGGGGGAGGAAAATCAATGTTCTGCTAAATAGCTCCTTTCAAGGGAATGGAGGCATACTGTAGGTCTTGTTAGACAATCATTAATGTTAGAAGGAAGAGGGTCTAGCACCCTGTTAAGCACTGTGAATTGACTTACCTGTTGAAGGGAATACTGTCTAACTCTCAGTGTTTTTATGGGTGGAGGAACCTCAAGTTTGTGCAAAATGACCTCTTTCCAGTCAATGGAACCAGCACTACATCTCTTGGAAAAGAAGTATGAATGTTAGAAGCAGCAGGGTCAAGCACCTTGTTTTCCAATGCGAATTGATATACTGCTTTAAAGGAATAATGCCTACAACTCAGCGTTTTCATGGGTGAGCAATACCACCTTTGTGCAAAATACTGCACTTAGAGGGATGGGAAGAATCACTGTCGAACTTCTGAGAGAATCATTAATGTTAGAAAAGAAAGGGTCTACCACCTTGAACAGCATTGTGAACTGAGTTAGCTGGGTAAAGGAATACTGCCTACCTCTCAGCGTTTTCATGGGTGAGGAACCCAACTTTTGCAAAATATCCCATACAAGCGAATGGAAGATTCCTGGTAGCTCTTGTAAGAGACTCATGAATGTTTGAAGCAACAGGGTGTAGCAAGTTGTTTAGCATTGTGAATTGACTTAGCTGTTTAAAGGAATACTGCCTACTTCTCAGAGTTTTCAGGAGTCAGGAACCTCACCTTTGTGCAAAATTGCCTCTGTGAAGTGAATGGAGAAACACTGTTGCTCTTGTATGATATCCATCAATGTTAAAAGGAAGAGGGTCAAGCACATTCTTCAGCTTTGTGAATTGAATGAGTTGTTTAATGGAATACTACTTACCTCTCAGGGTTTTCAGGGATGAGGACTACCAGGATTTTTCAAAATTGCCCCTTTCGAGTGAATGGAAGCTGCACTATAGGTCTTATAAGAGAGACATTACTGTTAACAGGAAGAGAGCCTAGCACTCTGTTGAGGATTCTCAACTGAGTTAGCTGTTTAAGGACATATTGATACCTCTCAGTGCTTTTATATGTGAGAACCTTCAACTTTGTGCAAAATCTCCTCTTACAACTGACTGGACCCAGCTGTGTGGGTGTTGTAAGAAAAGTATGAATGTTACAAGCAGGAGGGTGAAGCAGCTTGTCTTCGGATGATACGTGAGTAACTTGTTTCCAGGAATACTGCCTACCACTCAGTGTTTTCAAGGATGAGGTATATCACCTTTGTGCAACATCACCCCTTTGAAGAGAATGGAAGAAGTTCTGAGGCTCTTCTGATTAAATTATTTAGGTTGGAAGCAAGAGCGTACAGCAAGTTGTGTAACAGTGTGAGTAGAGTGAAGTTTTAAAATTAAGACCACCTGCCTCTGACAGTTTGAAAGTGTGAGGAACTTGATTTTGGGGCAAAATTGCCTGTTTCCATGAAGGGAAGGATTACTGTATGTCTTGTAGGAGAACCACAAAGGTTACAAGAAAGATGCTCAAGCACTTTGTTTAGCAGCTTCAAGTGATTTAGCATTCAAAAGGAACACTGCCTATCTGTCAAGGGTTTGACAGTGTGAGCAAATCCATCTTTGTGCCAGTAGACCCTTTCCACTGAATGGAACATGCACTGTGTGTCTGGCAAGCAGATGTCAAGGTTTGCAGCAGGAGTTGCAAGCACATTGTTTTCCTGTGAGAGTTGAATTAGCATGTGAAAGGAGTGCTTGCCAAATGAAAGCCTTTGACAATGGAGAATCATTCACTCCTTGAAAAATACCCACTTTCGGCGAAATGCACATTCACTTGTAGCTCAGGGCAGGATGCAGTATGTGAGAGGCAGGAATAGTTTGCCACTTGTCTCCCTATGAGAAATGAGTTACCTGTTGAAAGGAATACTGACTACCCCTCAGTTTATTCATGTGTGAGGAAGATCACCGTTGGGCCAAATAGCTGCCTTCAACTGAATGGAACCAGAACAGTTTAGGATGTATGAAAACCATTCATTCCAGCAGCAAGAGGGTCTCGACTGTTGTTTAAAAGTGAGAATTGAGTGAGCTTTACAAAGGAATACTACCTGTCTCTCAGGCATTTACAGTGTGAAGAAGATTACCTTTGTGGAAAATAGCCCTGTTTCAATGGAAGGAAGAAGCACTGTTTCTCCAGTAAGAGATGCATGTGTTAGAAGCAAGACGGTCAAGCACCTTGTTAAGCATTAGGAATTGAGTTACCTGTTCAATAGTATACTGCCTAACTCTCAGTGTTTTCAGGTGGAGGAAAATCAATGTTCTGCTAAATAGCCCCTTCCAAGGGAATGGAGGCACACTGTAGGTCTTGTAAGACAATCATTAATGTTAGAAGCAAGAGGGTCTAGCACCCTGTTAAGCACTGTGAATTGACTTACCTGTTGAAGGGAATACTGTCTAACTCTCAGTGTTTTTATGGGTGGAGGAACCTCAAGTTTGTGCAAAATTGCCTCTTTCAAGTCAATGGAACCAGCACTAGAACTCTTGGAAGAGAAGTATGAATGTTAGAAGCAGGAGGGTCAAGCACCTTGTTTTCCAATGTGAATTGATATACTGCTTTAAAGGAATAATGCCTACAACTCAGTGTTTTCATGGGTGAGCAATACCACCTTTGTGCAAAATACTGCACTTAGAGGGATGGGAAGAATCACTGTCGAACTTCTGAGAGAATCATTAATGTTAGAAAGGAAAGGGTCTACCACCTTGAACAGCATTGTGAACTGAGTTAGCTGGGTAAAGGAATACTGCCTACCTCTCAGCGTTTTCATGGGTGAGGAACCCAACTTTTGCAAAATATCCCATACAAGCGAATGGAAGATTCCTGGTAGCTCTTGTAAGAGACTCATGAATGTTTGAAGCAACAGGGTGTAGCAAGTTGTTTAGCATTGTGAATTGACTTAGCTGTTTAAAGGAATACTGCCTACTTCTCAGAGTTTTCAGGAGTCAGGAACCTCACCTTTGTGCAAAATTGCCTCTGTGAAGTGAATGGAGAAACACTGTTGCTCTTGTATGATATCCATCAATGTTAAAAGGAAGAGGGTCAAGCACATTCTTAAGCTTTGTGAATTGAATGAGTTGTTTAATGGAATACTACTTACCTCTCAGGGTTTTCAGGGATGAGGACTACCAGGATTTTTCAAAATTGCCCCTTTCGAGTGAATGGAAGCTGCACTGTAGGTCTTATAAGAGAGACATTACTGTTAACAGGAAGAGAGCCTAGCACTCTGTTGAGGATTCTCAACTGAGTTAGCTGTTTAAGGACATATTGATACCTCTCAGTGCTTTTATATGTGAGAACCTTCAACTTTGTGCAAAATCTCCTCTTACAACTGGCTGGACCCAGCTGTGTGGGTGTTGTAAGAAAAGTATGAATGTTACAAGCAGGAGGGTGAAGCAGCTTGTCTTCGGATGATACGTGAGTAACTTGTTTCCAGAAATACTGTCTACCACTCAGTGTTTTCAATGATGAGGTATATCACCTTTGTGCAACATCACCCCTTTGAAGAGAATGGAAGAAGTTCTGAGGCTCTTCTGATTAAATTATTTAGGTTGGAAGCAAGAGCGTACAGCAAGTTGTGTAACAGTGTGAGTAGAGTGAAGTTTTAAAATTAAGACCACCTGCCTCTGACAGTTTGAAAGTGTGAGGAACTTGATTTTGGGGCAAAATTGCCTGTTTCCATGAAGGGAAGGATTACTGTATGTCTTGTAGGAGAACCACAAAGGTTACAAGAAAGATGCTCAAGCACTTTGTTTAGCAGCTTCAAGTGATTTAGCATTCAAAAGGAACACTGCCTATCTGTCAAGGGTTTGACAGTGTGAGCAAATCCATCTTTGTGCCAATAGACCCTTTCCACTGAATGGAACATGCACTGTGTGTCTGGCAAGCAGATGTCAAGGTTTGCAGCAGGAGTTGCAAGCACATTGTTTTCCTGTGAGAGTTGAATTAGCATGTGAAAGGAGTGCTTGCCAAATGAAAGCCTTTGACAATGGAGAATCATTCACTCCTTGAAAAATACCCACTTTCGGCGAAATGCACATTCACTTGTAGCTCAGGGCAGGATGCAGTATGTGAGAGGCAGGAATAGTTTGCCACTTGTCTCCCTATGAGAAATGAGTTACCTGTTGAAAGGAATACTGACTACCCCTCAGTTTATTCATGTGTGAGGAAGATCACCGTTGGGCCAAATAGCTGCCTTCAACTGAATGGAACCAGAACAGTTTAGGATGTATGAAAACCATTCATTCCAGCAGCAAGAGGGTCTCGACTGTTGTTTAAAAGTGAGAATTGAGTGAGCTTTACAAAGGAATACTACCTGTCTCTCAGGCATTTACAGTGTGAAGAAGATTATCTTTGTGCAAAAGAGCCCTGTTTCAATGGAAGGAAGAAGCACTGTTTCTCCTGTAAGAGATGCATAAGTGTTAGAAGCAAGAGGGTCAAGCATCTTGTTAAGCACTATGAATTGAGTTACCTGTTGAATGGAATACTGCCAACTCTCAGTGTTTTCAGGGGGAGGAAAATCAATGTTCTGCTAAATAGCTCCTTTCAAGGGAATGGAGGCATACTGTAGGTCTTGTTAGACAATCATTAATGTTAGAAGGAAGAGGGTCTAGCACCCTGTTAAGCACTGTGAATTGACTTACCTGTTGAAGGGAATACTGTCTAACTCTCAGTGTTTTTATGGGTGGAGGAACCTCAAGTTTGTGCAAAATGACCTCTTTCCAGTCAATGGAACCAGCACTACATCTCTTGGAAAAGAAGTATGAATGTTAGAAGCAGCAGGGTCAAGCACCTTGTTTTCCAATGCGAATTGATATACTGCTTTAAAGGAATAATGCCTACAACTCAGCGTTTTCATGGGTGAGCAATACCACCTTTGTGCAAAATACTGCACTTAGAGGGATGGGAAGAATCACTGTCGAACTTCTGAGAGAATCATTAATGTTAGAAAAGAAAGGGTCTACCACCTTGAACAGCATTGTGAACTGAGTTAGCTGGGTAAAGGAATACTGCCTACCTCTCAGCGTTTTCATGGGTGAGGAACCCAACTTTTGCAAAATATCCCATACAAGCGAATGGAAGATTCCTGGTAGCTCTTGTAAGAGACTCATGAATGTTTGAAGCAACAGGGTGTAGCAAGTTGTTTAGCATTGTGAATTGACTTAGCTGTTTAAAGGAATACTGCCTACTTCTCAGAGTTTTCAGGAGTCAGGAACCTCACCTTTGTGCAAAATTGCCTCTGTGAAGTGAATGGAGAAACACTGTTGCTCTTGTATGATATCCATCAATGTTAAAAGGAAGAGGGTCAAGCACATTCTTCAGCTTTGTGAATTGAATGAGTTGTTTAATGGAATACTACTTACCTCTCAGGGTTTTCAGGGATGAGGACTACCAGGATTTTTCAAAATTGCCCCTTTCGAGTGAATGGAAGCTGCACTATAGGTCTTATAAGAGAGACATTACTGTTAACAGGAAGAGAGCCTAGCACTCTGTTGAGGATTCTCAACTGAGTTAGCTGTTTAAGGACATATTGATACCTCTCAGTGCTTTTATATGTGAGAACCTTCAACTTTGTGCAAAATCTCCTCTTACAACTGACTGGACCCAGCTGTGTGGGTGTTGTAAGAAAAGTATGAATGTTACAAGCAGGAGGGTGAAGCAGCTTGTCTTCGGATGATACGTGAGTAACTTGTTTCCAGGAATACTGCCTACCACTCAGTGTTTTCAAGGATGAGGTATATCACCTTTGTGCAACATCACCCCTTTGAAGAGAATGGAAGAAGTTCTGAGGCTCTTCTGATTAAATTCTTTAGGTTGGAAGCAAGAGCGTACAGCAAGTTGTGTAACAGTGTGAGTAGAGTGAAGTTTTAAAATTAAGACCACCTGCCTCTGACAGTTTGAAAGTGTGAGGAACTTGATTTTGGGGCAAAATTGCCTGTTTCCATGAAGGGAAGGATTACTGTATGTCTTGTAGGAGAACCACAAAGGTTACAAGAAAGATGCTCAAGCACTTTGTTTAGCAGCTTCAAGTGATTTAGCATTCAAAAGGAACACTGCCTATCTGTCAAGGGTTTGACAGTGTGAGCAAATCCATCTTTGTGCCAGTAGACCCTTTCCACTGAATGGAACATGCACTGTGTGTCTGGCAAGCAGATGTCAAGGTTTGCAGCAGGAGTTGCAAGCACATTGTTTTCCTGTGAGAGTTGAATTAGCATGTGAAAGGAGTGCTTGCCAAATGAAAGCCTTTGACAATGGAGAATATTCACTCCTTGAAAAATACCCACTTTCGGCGAAATGCACATTCACTTGTAGCTCAGGGCAGGATGCAGTATGTGAGAGGCAGGAATAGTTTGCCACTTGTCTCCCTATGAGAAATGAGTTACCTGTTGAAAGGAATACTGACTACCCCTCAGTTTATTCATGTGTGAGGAAGATCACCGTTGGGCCAAATAGCTGCCTTCAACTGAATGGAACCAGAACAGTTTAGGATGTATGAAAACCATTCATTCCAGCAGCAAGAGGGTCTCGACTGTTGTTTAAAAGTGAGAATTGAGTGAGCTTTACAAAGGAATACTACCTGTCTCTCAGGCATTTACAGTGTGAAGAAGATTACCTTTGTGGAAAATAGCCCTGTTTCAATGGAAGGAAGAAGCACTGTTTCTCCAGTAAGAGATGCATGTGTTAGAAGCAAGACGGTCAAGCACCTTGTTAAGCATTAGGAATTGAGTTACCTGTTCAATAGTATACTGCCTAACTCTCAGTGTTTTCAGGTGGAGGAAAATCAATGTTCTGCTAAATAGCCCCTTCCAAGGGAATGGAGGCACACTGTAGGTCTTGTAAGACAATCATTAATGTTAGAAGCAAGAGGGTCTAGCACCCTGTTAAGCACTGTGAATTGACTTACCTGTTGAAGGGAATACTGTCTAACTCTCAGTGTTTTTATGGGTGGAGGAACCTCAAGTTTGTGCAAAATTGCCTCTTTCAAGTCAATGGAACCAGCACTAGAACTCTTGGAAGAGAAGTATGAATGTTAGAAGCAGGAGGGTCAAGCACCTTGTTTTCCAATGCGAATTGATATACTGCTTTAAAGGAATAATGCCTACAACTCAGTGTTTTCATGGGTGAGCAATACCACCTTTGTGCAAAATACTGCACTTAGAGGGATGGGAAGAATCACTGTCGAACTTCTGAGAGAATCATTAATGTTAGAAAGGAAAGGGTCTACCACCTTGAACAGCATTGTGAACTGAGTTAGCTGGGTAAAGGAATACTGCCTACCTCTCAGCGTTTTCATGGGTGAGGAACCCAACTTTTGCAAAATATCCCATACAAGCGAATGGAAGATTCCTGGTAGCTCTTGTAAGAGACTCATGAATGTTTGAAGCAACAGGGTGTAGCAAGTTGTTTAGCATTGTGAATTGACTTAGCTGTTTAAAGGAATACTGCCTACTTCTCAGAGTTTTCAGGAGTCAGGAACCTCACCTTTGTGCAAAATTGCCTCTGTGAAGTGAATGGAGAAACACTGTTGCTCTTGTATGATATCCATCAATGTTAAAAGGAAGAGGGTCAAGCACATTCTTCAGCTTTGTGAATTGAATGAGTTGTTTTGTTAGGACCCGGAATCCTATTCCCCCGAGAGACAGAGAGCCAGGCGCGAATGCAATCAACAAAGCAGAGTTTATTGGACTGGCTAGCCAGGGTCGAGCTCCCACACGGACACGCAGGACCGGTTAGGAAAGCAAGACCCTGAGCCTCTTAGGGGGAAATCTTATATAGACTGCAGTCGCGTGCATATTTTTGTTATCAACATTAGACAAGCAGGCAGAGCACATCCTGCACGTACTTCACATCTTGCTCGTACCTCACATCTTGCTCGTATCTCACATCTTGCTCGTATCTCACATCTTGCATTCCTCACATTCTATATGCCCTAACTGAGCCCTGCCTCATTGCTTATCTTATCTACATGGGATGTTTGGTACTGGTTTCTCCAACAAGGGGGTTGGGGCCCGCTGAGACCTCATATTCCTTTCATTCCCCCCTTTCTTATGGCCTAAATTGAGGAATCATCCTCGAGAGGATGAAGAGCCTGATATTGTTGGCGGAGGACCAGAAGTTGGATAGTATTAATTCGACTTTTGACAAAAGTCATAAGTCGGTTTAGAATCCAGGGTCCTATGGTAACAAGTAATAGGATGATTATTATTGGCCCTGCCAGTGCAGATAAAAGGGTAGCCAACCATGGGGACTGGTTAAACCAAGACTCGAACCAGCTTTCCCCTGCCTCTTTTTCTCGTTTTCTTTGTTCCAGGCTCTTTCGAAGTTTAGACATGGAGTCACGAACAACTCCGGTATGGTCAGCGTAAAAACAACATTCTTCCCCTAGAGCAACGCATAGTCCCCCTTTTTGGAGGAACAACAAGTCCAGACCTCGTCGGTTTTGAAGTACTACCTCAGACAGGGAAGTGAGGGATTTTTCTAGGTGGCTAATGGAGGTTTCTATTCTCTCTATATCTTCATCTATGGCTGCGCGCAGTGAAGACATCCCTTTATGTTGAGTAGCCAGGGAGACTATGCCGGTCCCTGCCCCAGCCACCCCTAGGCTAAGTAGGGTAGCAATGGTTAGTGTAGAAATAGGCTCTCTCTTCTTTCTCTCACCTGTTCCTATATTCCAGTATGAATATAGACTTTCCTCCGAATGATAGAGGATGCGGGGCAGCACAACCACTATAACACAGAATTCTTTAGAGCTGTTAAACACCTTAGTTGATAGGCATGGGGTGAGTCCGGACCGCGAGCATAGCCACCACCCATTGTCCTTTGGAATTACCCATTTAATAGCATTTCCCCAGGTAGAACTGGCGTTAATAACAGTACATAAGTCCCATCTGTTCTTTGGCACTTTTCCTAAGCAGGTTCCTTGGCCGTTTACCTGCTGTATGGTCAGACCTCTCTTACGGTCTCCCCAGGAACATTGACTAGGGTTTTCCTCAGATGAGGTATCGTGAGTGGTGTTTAGCCCTATTGCCTCATAGAATGGGGGCCTCACATCATAACATAACCAACAGGAGTTAGTCATGTTAGGGTTGGTGTGGTTTAACGTCAGGAAGGCAGCACCCACTAGCTCCCAGAGGGGGTCTTTAGATGCGGTCATGAGACTGGGCCTCACCAGGGGAGGGCTGGTTTCTGATGGTCTTGGAGTTGTAACATTAGCCCGAGCTATGGTTGAGGGAAGGTGGTGAGTTGTGGAAGGTTGGGGAGATGGCTTTACATTGGGCGGCCTAAGTACCTTATTGGGGCCTACTGCTGTGGACGGTGGCCCTATGGGCTCAATTTTTAATCTGACCACTATGGTCGAGCCAGCATGTCCACCATATTTATAAAATACAAGTCCCCATACCTTACCTTGTATCCACCCAGGGGTGTCCTTCTTGCCAGTTTCAGTGAAAGTGACCTTGATTCTATCTAGATCCGTGGGCTGGCATTTATGGGTGGGTATTGGAATTCTGTGCCCCCTTAATATCCCATTTACAAAGGCAAATTTGACTAGGTCTGATTTTGATATCCCCCATTTCCATTCACTATCATTGGATGTGACACATGCCCATGACCTACAGAAGGAGTATTGTATCCCCCCACATTCCTGGTTCTTTTTGTGGCCGGGGCAGGCATAAAACCCATAACGTCGGGCTGACTCCGGGGCAGTAGACTTGTAGGCAGGATTGATGTCTCTGAAGCAGAACTGAAGCTCCGGCCACCAAGTTCCTATGGGGGCAGTGCGAGTAGTCTCGTTGAGGGTGGTATGAGTCTCCCCATCGGTGAGTATCCAGGTTTGCTTATAGGGCTGGTGAGGGTTGGTTTCTGCGAGGCTCCCGCTCTGGGCATTGAGCAAGATCAGAGCGATCAGCCACCCCATCCGTGGCTGCTCCTGAAGGCTCTGCATGTTCCCGGGGCCACAAAAGCTTTAGCTTTAATGGGTTGTCTGGGTGCCGCCGTACAGTCCACTCCTTGACCCCTTCTTGTTTTTGATGATTGGCTCGACGCACGTGGGAGTGGTGGATCCAAGGTCCGATGCCATCAACCTTGAGGGCGGTAGGGGTAGTAAACAGTACAACATAAGGTCCTTTCCATCTAGGCTCTAGGGTTTTGGACTGATGCCTTTTAACCCATACCATGTCACCCGGGACTATGCCATGTTCCGGAGCCGGGTCCCTCTTAACAGCGTGGTATGCTTGAATTAAGGGCCAAATCCGTTGTTGCACTTTAGCTAAAGCCTGCAACATGGTCAGGTAATTTGGGGCCAGATCACCTAGTTCTGGGCTTAAGGTCCTCTGAATGATGGGGGGTGGAGCCCCATACAGGATCTCAAAGGGAGTTAGCCCATGGACATAGGGGGAGTTCCGGACTCGGAAGATGGCCAAGGGAAGGAGCGTCACCCAATCACCGCCAGTCTCCAGGGCCAATTTGGCTAAAGTCTCCTTTAGTGTCCTATTCATCCTTTCTACTTGCCCTGAGCTCTGGGGGTTATATTCACAATGTAGCTTCCAATTGGCCCCCATAGTCTGGGCTAGTCCCTGCAGGACCTTACTAACAAAAGCCGGACCGTTATCTGACCCAATTGCCTCGGGCACCCCATATCTGGGTATGATTTCCTCTAGCAAAGCCTTTGCCACTACCTGACTCGTCTCCTTCTTTGTAGGAAAAGCCTCCACCCAGCCTGAAAAGGTATCTATGAATACCAGCAAATATTTGTACCCAAACTTTCCCGGTTTTACCTCAGTAAAATCCACTTCCCAACTTCTTCCCGGAGCCCTCCCCCGTTCCCGAGTACCTGTATGGTGCCCCTCCCTTCGTCCTGGTTTCATGATTGTGCAGCTGGCACAATCTTCCACAATTTGGCGGACTGCTATGGTCTGGTTCGGAAATCGGAGCTGCGCAGATGTCAACAAGTCTAGTAATTTTCTCCGCCCCAAATGGGTGGACTTATGTAAGTTAGCCAACAGGAATCGTCCGAGTTTTTCAGGCAGAATTAACTTGCCTTCCAAGTCGCTTTTCCATCCGTCTTCCCCTTCTCTAAAGGGGGAGTGGGCTCTCATCCAAGTGAAATCCTCTGTGGAGTATTCTGGTCGGGGGGGTAGCGGAGGGAGCTCTGGGACCGGCACGTCTATCGCCGCAACCGTGGAAGGTTGCCCTGTCTCCATGGGAGGACTCACCATTGCTACTCTCTTTGCTTCTTGATCTGCTCTGTTGTTACCGACAGCTTCCGGCGTCTTGGCAGACTGGTGGCCTGGGACATACATCACTGCCACTGCCTTCGGTTTTTCCACTGCCATTAATAGACGCTGGACTTCGGCTAGGTTCTTTAGATGTTTTCCTTCTGCTGTGCGGAATCCTCTTTCGCGATAGATGGCCCCGTGGACATGGATGGTACCGAAAGCATAGCGGCTATCGGTGTAGATATTGACTCGCTTTCCTTTTGCCCTCTCCAGGGCCTCTGCCAAGGCAATTAATTCCGCTTTTTGGGCTGATGTTCCGGGTGGGAGGGCGCTGCTCCATACCGTATTTCCTTCTTGGTCGACTACAGCTGCCCCTGCCCTTCGGGCTCCATCTTGGAAAAAACTGCTTCCATCCGTGTACCAGTTTAATTTGCAGCCGGACAGGGGGGTATCCTTTAGGTCAGCCCGTACCTGTGTAACTTCGGAGAGGAATTCTTTGCAGTTATGGACAGGTGTCTGCAGTTCCGGGTTAGGCAACAAGGTGGCAGGGTTCAGGATTACGGGATCTGTGAATGTGATCCGAGGGGAATCCAACAAGAGCCCCTGGTAGTGGGTGAGCCTGGCATTCGTCATCCATTTCCCAGGGGGTTGTTTAAGGATTCCCTCCACCGGGTGAGGGGCCGTTACCCAGAGGGCCTGTCCAAAGGTTAGTTTATCGGCTTCTCTCACCAGCACGGCAATGGCCGCTATGATGCGGAGGCAGGGGGGCCATCCTGCCGCTACTGCGTCTAATTTCTTGGAAAAGTATGCCACTGGTCTCTTCCAGGGACCTAGCTGTTGGGTCAAGACTCCTTTGGCTACCCCCTTTTTCTCATCTACAAACAGAGTGAATGGTCTTGTAGGATCTGGCAAGGCTAAGGCAGGGGCCTGCAAAAGAGCGTCTTTTAGCTGATCAAAGGCCTGTTGTTCTCTCTCTCCCCAACTCCAATCTGGAGCTTCTTTGGTGGCCTCATATAGGGGTCTGGCTATTTCCGCAAATCCTGGAATCCAGAGTCTACAGAACCCCGCGGAGCCCAGGAATTCTCTCACCCCCCTAGTGGATGTCGGGGATGGGATAGCCAGAATAGTCTGTTTCATGGCATCAGTCAGCCACCTTGCCCCATCTGCAATCCGATAACCCAAATACGTCACTGACCTTTTACAGATGTGAGTTTTCTTGGCACTTGCCCGATACCCCAGCTCACCTAATTCCGTTAGCAGGTGTTCAGTAGCCTTGATGCACTCCTCTCGGGTTTCTGCCGCTAACAGTAAGTCATCAACATACTGTAATAGAGTGACTCGTGGGTGGCTCCGACGAAAAGGTTCCAGGTCCTGGCTCAGGGCCTCATTAAACAGGGTGGGAGAGTTTTTAAATCCTTGCGGCAGTCTGGTCCAAGTGAGCTGTCCGGATTGGCCCCCATCTTCTTGCCATTCGAAAGCAAATAGCGGCTGACTAATTTCTGACAATGGAATGCTGAAGAAAGCATCTTTCAAATCAAGGGTTGTATACCATACTTGCGAGGGGGGTAGGTGGCTGAGCAAGGTATAGGGATTTGGAACGGTGGGATGAATGTCCTCCGTCCGCTCGTTTACCTTTCGTAGGTCTTGCACAGGCCTATAGTCCCCGCTTCCCGGCTTTCGGACGGGGAGCAGAGGAGTATTCCAGGCAGACTGACAAGGCCGCAGTACTCCTTCCTTTATTAGCCTGTGGATATGAGGGGCTATGCCTCTTCGGGCCTCCTCAGGCATAGGATACTGTTTCACCCGAATGGGGAGAGCAGAAGCCTTCAATTGTATAACTACGGGCGGGAGGTGTTTGGCGAGGCCGGTTCCCGCAGTCTCCGCCCAGGCCGTGGGAAATCTTTTTACCCAATGAGTCATGTCCCCTCCTGATTCCTGTTGACTCTCAAACAGACGATGCTCGTCAGCCAATGATAGGGACAAGACATGAATCGGGCTCCCTTCTCGATCAGTCACAATTATTCCATCTGGTTCAAAATGGATATGGGCCCCTATTTTGGTGAGTAGGTCCCGTCCGAGCAGGGGAGCGGGGCTCTCAGGGACGACCAAGAAGGAGTGTGTGACCTGGTGTTTTCCTAAGTTCACCTTTCTTTTGGTAGTCCATGTACATAACTGCGTACCGGTGGCCCCCTGAACAACACTTGTTCGTGCCTTGTTCAAAGGTCCATGTGCCTTGTTTAAAACCGAATATTGGGCGCCGGTATCCACCATGAACCCCATCGGCTTCCCCTCCACATGCATTGTTACCCAGGACTCGGGGAGGGGGTCTGAGCCCCGTCTCCTTCAGTCCTCTTCTCCGGCTAGTAGGACTCTGGCCTGCTCTACTGCTCGTTCCCTTTCCCTGTTTTCCCCCGGTCTCCTTCCAAACCCTCTTCTTCCCTTTAACTTAGGACATTCTCTCTTCC
Organism: Castor canadensis; assembly: GCF_047511655.1. NCBI lineage: Eukaryota > Metazoa > Chordata > Mammalia > Rodentia > Castoridae > Castor > Castor canadensis. Next base: position 38,940,398 of record NC_133400.1, read on the forward strand.
AATGCCCCGTTTCCTTACAGTAAAAACAGTGTTCCTTATCCGGGGTCCTGGCGTGGCCCCCTCCTCTGGGTTGGTCCCGGACACCTGCTAGGAAAATACGAGCCATTTCTCTCTGTTGCTTTCGGTTTTCCTTAGCCTGGAACTCCCGGTCCTCCTTTCTCAATTTCTCCTGGGCTTCCCTGTCTTCCTTTCTCTGTCTTTCCTCCCTTTCTTCTGGAGTTTCCCTAGCGGTAAAGACCTTTTCTGCTACCTGTAGCATTTCCCTTATAGTCATCTCCCCTAAGTTTTCCTGTTTATTGAGTTTTCTCCTAATGTCTGGGGCTGCCTGATTAATGAATGAGAGTACCACAGCAGACCGGTGGAGGTCCACCTCAGGGTCAATCGGGGTGTACTGACGGTATGCCTCATAGAGGCGCTCTAAGAAACCGGCTGGGCTTTCGTTTTCCCCTTGAATGACTGCTTTTACTTTTGCAAAATTGGTGGGCCTTCTAGCGGCCGCTCGGAGACCGGCCATCAGAGTCTGGCGGTAGATCCGAAGACGCTCCCTACCTTCTGCGGTCCCGAAATCCCAATCAGGCCGGCGTAGGGGAAAAGCCTCGTCTATGGCCGGTTGGAGAGTTGTGGGTCTCCCATTATCCCCCAAGACATTCTTCCTCGCTTCGTTGAGGATGCGCTCTCGTTCCTCCGTCGTAAAAAGAGTATTGAGCAGCTGATGACAGTCATCCCAAGTGGGGCGGTGTGTATGCATGATGGACTCCAGGAGATCTATGAGACACTTGGGGTCTTCAGAAAAGGGCGGGTTCTGTGTCCTCCAGTTATATAGATCACTGGAGGAGAAGGGCCAGTACTGAAACTGTTGCCCTCCTCCCGGTCCCCCTTGGCCCACCATCCGGACTGGAAGTGTAGGGACAGTTTCCTCCCCCTGTGTTGATGAGGGGGGCCCGTCTTCCCCCTCCCTTTCCCGGATCCCTCGGGGGCGAAGTCTTCGACCCATTCCTCCTCCTGCTGCCAGTCCTGTTGAGGAGGATGAGGAAATTTCCTCCTCCGGGGCACTGGCTTGGCCAGGGGGAGTCACGTATGGAGGCGGCCGATCTTCCTCTGCCCCTGCGAGGGATGGGTAAAGGGGGGAACTCTCTGGTAAGACCGGAGATGGTGAAGGAGATGCCCTAATTTGAGGACCGGTCAAGGTGGGAAGAGGAAGTTTTTCCTCCTCCTTTATGACCAAGGCGGGCGTGACTGGGGTTTTAGCCCCGGGGGCCGAACTGGAGGGGTGGGTCAGAAAAACTGTTAACCAAGGGGGAGGGTTCCTCACCAGATCCTCCCAAACCAAAATGTAAGAAACTTGGTCTGGATGGCCTCGATTGTCTGGCTGAAAAATGACTGCTTTAACCTTAGTGATCAGGTCTAGGGAGAGGGAACCTTGAATGGGCCACCCGACTCCAAAGGTGGGCCACTCTGCAGAACAAAAGGTGTCGAACTTACCTTTCTTGATGACCAGACCCGCATTTAAGGCCCTTTCTTTAACTTCTGGAAAGTGAGAAAGGATCAGAGACTTTGGGGTTGTTTGTCCCTGTCCCATTGTGGAAGGAGACTCAAACACCAAGAGAGATAGAACAAAAAGGGTAAAGGCAACAATAATTCCACACACACACAACACTCTCCAGCACTCGCTCGGACCGGTCCTTCTCTCACACTGGTGCGCACCCCATTCAACCTCCTCACCGTCCAACTGGGATATCAGGCCGAAAGGCGTCCACTTGACGGGTGGTCGGTCGACTAGCTCAATTAGTTCTTCACCTGGCGCCAGGGTTCCTAAAATGCTCGAGCCCAAATGAGAGGAAAGCCTCTCCCAATAGGACCCTGTGGTCCTCCTTGCGAGATTCCCAGAATGAATCTCCCTGGGGATTGGCCGAATCCCCGCCGCGGCCCAAATGGAACACTCAAGTTCCTCCAAATGAGGGTCTGGGATCCCCTCCCAACGCCTAGGACTTGGGATCGCCCCTGCTTTCTCGCAGGCAGGTTCTGTCTCTCGAGAAAATGAAATCTCGGTGGGACCTCCAAATGTTAGGACCCGGAATCCTATTCCCCCGAGAGACAGAGAGCCAGGCGCGAATGCAATCAACAAAGCAGAGTTTATTGGACTGGCTAGCCAGGGTCGAGCTCCCACACGGACACGCAGGACCGGTTAGGAAAGCAAGACCCTGAGCCTCTTAGGGGGAAATCTTATATAGACTGCAGTGGCGTGCATATTTTTGTTATCAACATTAGACAAGCAGGCAGAGCACATCCTGCACGTACTTCACATCTTGCTCGTACCTCACATCTTGCTCGTATCTCACATCTTGCTCGTATCTCACATCTTGCATTCCTCACATTCTATATGCCCTAACTGAGCCCTGCCTCATTGCTTATCTTATCTACATGGGATGTTTGGTACTGGTTTCTCCAACAAGGGGGTTGGGGCCCGCTGAGACCTCATATTCCTTTCAGTTTAATGGAATACTACTTACCTCTCAGGGTTTTCAGGTATGAGGACTACCAGGATTTTTCAAAATTGCCCCTTTCGAGTGAATGGAAGCTGCACTGTAGGTCTTATAAGAGAGACATTACTGTTAACAGGAAGAGAGCCTAGCACTCTGTTGAGGATTCTCAACTGAGTTAGCTGTTTAAGGACATATTGATACCTCTCAGTGCTTTTATATGTGAGAACCTTCAACTTTGTGCAAAATCTCCTCTTACAACTGACTGGACCCAGCTGTGTGGGTGTTGTAAGAAAAGTATGAATGTTACAAGCAGGAGGGTGAAGCAGCTTGTCTTCGGATGATACGTGAGTAACTTGTTTCCAGGAATACTGTCTACCACTCAGTGTTTTCAAGGATGAGGTATATCACCTTTGTGCAACATCACCCCTTTGAAGAGAATGGAAGAAGTTCTGAGGCTCTTCTGATTAAATTATTTAGGTTGGAAGCAAGAGCGTACAGCAAGTTGTTTAACAGTGTGAGTAGAGTGAAGTTTTAAAATTAAGACCACCTGCCTCTGACAGTTTGAAAGTGTGAAGAACTTGATTTTGGGGCAAAATTGCCTGTTTCCATGAAGGGAAGGATTACTGTATGTCTTGTAGGAGAACCACAAAGGTTACAAGAAAGATGCTCAAGCACTTTGTTTAGCAGCTTCAAGTGATTTAGCATTCAAAAGGAACACTGCCTATCTGTCAAGGGTTTGACAGTGTGAGCAAATCCATCTTTGTGCCAATAGACCCTTTCCACTGAATGGAACATGCACTGTGTGTCTGGCAAGCAGATGTCAAGGTTTGCAGCAGGAGTTGCAAGCACATTGTTTTCCTGTGAGAGTTGAATTAGCATGTGAAAGGAGTGCTTGCCAAATGAAAGCCTTTGACAATGGAGAATCATTCACTCCTTGAAAAATACCCACTTTCGGCGAAATGCACATTCACTTGTAGCTCAGGGCAGGATGCAGTATGTGAGAGGCAGGAATAGTTTGCCACTTGTCTCCCTATGAGAAATGAGTTACCTGTTGAAAGGAATACTGACTACCCCTCAGTTTATTCATGTGTGAGGAAGATCACCGTTGGGCCAAATAGCTGCCTTCAACTGAATGGAACCAGAACAGTTTAGGATGTATGAAAACCCTTCATTCCAGCAGCAAGAGGGTCTCGACTGTTGTTTAAAAGTGAGAATTGAGTGAGCTTTACAAAGGAATACTACCTGTCTCTCAGGCATTTACAGTGTGAAGAAGATTATCTTTGTGCAAAAGAGCCCTGTTTCAATGGAAGGAAGAAGCACTGTTTCTCCTGTAAGAGATGCATAAGTGTTAGAAGCAAGAGGGTCAAGCATCTTGTTAAGCACTATGAATTGAGTTACCTGTTGAATGGAATACTGCCAACTCTCAGTGTTTTCAGGGGGAGGAAAATCAATGTTCTGCTAAATAGCTCCTTTCAAGGGAATGGAGGCATACTGTAGGTCTTGTTAGACAATCATTAATGTTAGAAGGAAGAGGGTCTAGCACCCTGTTAAGCACTGTGAATTGACTTACCTGTTGAAGGGAATACTGTCTAACTCTCAGTGTTTTTATGGGTGGAGGAACCTCAAGTTTGTGCAAAATGACCTCTTTCCAGTCAATGGAACCAGCACTACATCTCTTGGAAAAGAAGTATGAATGTTAGAAGCAGCAGGGTCAAGCACCTTGTTTTCCAATGCGAATTGATATACTGCTTTAAAGGAATAATGCCTACAACTCAGCGTTTTCATGGGTGAGCAATACCACCTTTGTGCAAAATACTGCACTTAGAGGGATGGGAAGAATCACTGTCGAACTTCTGAGAGAATCATTAATGTTAGAAAAGAAAGGGTCTACCACCTTGAACAGCATTGTGAACTGAGTTAGCTGGGTAAAGGAATACTGCCTACCTCTCAGCGTTTTCATGGGTGAGGAACCCAACTTTTGCAAAATATCCCATACAAGCGAATGGAAGATTCCTGGTAGCTCTTGTAAGAGACTCATGAATGTTTGAAGCAACAGGGTGTAGCAAGTTGTTTAGCATTGTGAATTGACTTAGCTGTTTAAAGGAATACTGCCTACTTCTCAGAGTTTTCAGGAGTCAGGAACCTCACCTTTGTGCAAAATTGCCTCTGTGAAGTGAATGGAGAAACACTGTTGCTCTTGTATGATATCCATCAATGTTAAAAGGAAGAGGGTCAAGCACATTCTTCAGCTTTGTGAATTGAATGAGTTGTTTAATGGAATACTACTTACCTCTCAGGGTTTTCAGGGATGAGGACTACCAGGATTTTTCAAAATTGCCCCTTTCGAGTGAATGGAAGCTGCACTATAGGTCTTATAAGAGAGACATTACTGTTAACAGGAAGAGAGCCTAGCACTCTGTTGAGGATTCTCAACTGAGTTAGCTGTTTAAGGACATATTGATACCTCTCAGTGCTTTTATATGTGAGAACCTTCAACTTTGTGCAAAATCTCCTCTTACAACTGACTGGACCCAGCTGTGTGGGTGTTGTAAGAAAAGTATGAATGTTACAAGCAGGAGGGTGAAGCAGCTTGTCTTCGGATGATACGTGAGTAACTTGTTTCCAGGAATACTGCCTACCACTCAGTGTTTTCAAGGATGAGGTATATCACCTTTGTGCAACATCACCCCTTTGAAGAGAATGGAAGAAGTTCTGAGGCTCTTCTGATTAAATTCTTTAGGTTGGAAGCAAGAGCGTACAGCAAGTTGTGTAACAGTGTGAGTAGAGTGAAGTTTTAAAATTAAGACCACCTGCCTCTGACAGTTTGAAAGTGTGAGGAACTTGATTTTGGGGCAAAATTGCCTGTTTCCATGAAGGGAAGGATTACTGTATGTCTTGTAGGAGAACCACAAAGGTTACAAGAAAGATGCTCAAGCACTTTGTTTAGCAGCTTCAAGTGATTTAGCATTCAAAAGGAACACTGCCTATCTGTCAAGGGTTTGACAGTGTGAGCAAATCCATCTTTGTGCCAGTAGACCCTTTCCACTGAATGGAACATGCACTGTGTGTCTGGCAAGCAGATGTCAAGGTTTGCAGCAGGAGTTGCAAGCACATTGTTTTCCTGTGAGAGTTGAATTAGCATGTGAAAGGAGTGCTTGCCAAATGAAAGCCTTTGACAATGGAGAATCATTCACTCCTTGAAAAATACCCACTTTCGGCGAAATGCACATTCACTTGTAGCTCAGGGCAGGATGCAGTATGTGAGAGGCAGGAATAGTTTGCCACTTGTCTCCCTATGAGAAATGAGTTACCTGTTGAAAGGAATACTGACTACCCCTCAGTTTATTCATGTGTGAGGAAGATCACCGTTGGGCCAAATAGCTGCCTTCAACTGAATGGAACCAGAACAGTTTAGGATGTATGAAAACCATTCATTCCAGCAGCAAGAGGGTCTCGACTGTTGTTTAAAAGTGAGAATTGAGTGAGCTTTACAAAGGAATACTACCTGTCTCTCAGGCATTTACAGTGTGAAGAAGATTACCTTTGTGGAAAATAGCCCTGTTTCAATGGAAGGAAGAAGCACTGTTTCTCCAGTAAGAGATGCATGTGTTAGAAGCAAGACGGTCAAGCACCTTGTTAAGCATTAGGAATTGAGTTACCTGTTCAATAGTATACTGCCTAACTCTCAGTGTTTTCAGGTGGAGGAAAATCAATGTTCTGCTAAATAGCCCCTTCCAAGGGAATGGAGGCACACTGTAGGTCTTGTAAGACAATCATTAATGTTAGAAGCAAGAGGGTCTAGCACCCTGTTAAGCACTGTGAATTGACTTACCTGTTGAAGGGAATACTGTCTAACTCTCAGTGTTTTTATGGGTGGAGGAACCTCAAGTTTGTGCAAAATTGCCTCTTTCAAGTCAATGGAACCAGCACTAGAACTCTTGGAAGAGAAGTATGAATGTTAGAAGCAGGAGGGTCAAGCACCTTGTTTTCCAATGCGAATTGATATACTGCTTTAAAGGAATAATGCCTACAACTCAGTGTTTTCATGGGTGAGCAATACCACCTTTGTGCAAAATACTGCACTTAGAGGGATGGGAAGAATCACTGTCGAACTTCTGAGAGAATCATTAATGTTAGAAAGGAAAGGGTCTACCACCTTGAACAGCATTGTGAACTGAGTTAGCTGGGTAAAGGAATACTGCCTACCTCTCAGCGTTTTCATGGGTGAGGAACCCAACTTTTGCAAAATATCCCATACAAGCGAATGGAAGATTCCTGGTAGCTCTTGTAAGAGACTCATGAATGTTTGAAGCAACAGGGTGTAGCAAGTTGTTTAGCATTGTGAATTGACTTAGCTGTTTAAAGGAATACTGCCTACTTCTCAGAGTTTTCAGGAGTCAGGAACCTCACCTTTGTGCAAAATTGCCTCTGTGAAGTGAATGGAGAAACACTGTTGCTCTTGTATGATATCCATCAATGTTAAAAGGAAGAGGGTCAAGCACATTCTTAAGCTTTGTGAATTGAATGAGTTGTTTAATGGAATACTACTTACCTCTCAGGGTTTTCAGGGATGAGGACTACCAGGATTTTTCAAAATTGCCCCTTTCGAGTGAATGGAAGCTGCACTGTAGGTCTTATAAGAGAGACATTACTGTTAACAGGAAGAGAGCCTAGCACTCTGTTGAGGATTCTCAACTGAGTTAGCTGTTTAAGGACATATTGATACCTCTCAGTGCTTTTATATGTGAGAACCTTCAACTTTGTGCAAAATCTCCTCTTACAACTGACTGGACCCAGCTGTGTGGGTGTTGTAAGAAAAGTATGAATGTTACAAGCAGGAGGGTGAAGCAGCTTGTCTTCGGATGATACGTGAGTAACTTGTTTCCAGGAATACTGCCTACCACTCAGTGTTTTCAAGGATGAGGTATATCACCTTTGTGCAACATCACCCCTTTGAAGAGAATGGAAGAAGTTCTGAGGCTCTTCTGATTAAATTCTTTAGGTTGGAAGCAAGAGCGTACAGCAAGTTGTGTAACAGTGTGAGTAGAGTGAAGTTTTAAAATTAAGACCACCTGCCTCTGACAGTTTGAAAGTGTGAGGAACTTGATTTTGGGGCAAAATTGCCTGTTTCCATGAAGGGAAGGATTACTGTATGTCTTGTAGGAGAACCACAAAGGTTACAAGAAAGATGCTCAAGCACTTTGTTTAGCAGCTTCAAGTGATTTAGCATTCAAAAGGAACACTGCCTATCTGTCAAGGGTTTGACAGTGTGAGCAAATCCATCTTTGTGCCAGTAGACCCTTTCCACTGAATGGAACATGCACTGTGTGTCTGGCAAGCAGATGTCAAGGTTTGCAGCAGGAGTTGCAAGCACATTGTTTTCCTGTGAGAGTTGAATTAGCATGTGAAAGGAGTGCTTGCCAAATGAAAGCCTTTGACAATGGAGAATCATTCACTCCTTGAAAAATACCCACTTTCGGCGAAATGCACATTCACTTGTAGCTCAGGGCAGGATGCAGTATGTGAGAGGCAGGAATAGTTTGCCACTTGTCTCCCTATGAGAAATGAGTTACCTGTTGAAAGGAATACTGACTACCCCTCAGTTTATTCATGTGTGAGGAAGATCACCGTTGGGCCAAATAGCTGCCTTCAACTGAATGGAACCAGAACAGTTTAGGATGTATGAAAACCATTCATTCCAGCAGCAAGAGGGTCTCGACTGTTGTTTAAAAGTGAGAATTGAGTGAGCTTTACAAAGGAATACTACCTGTCTCTCAGGCATTTACAGTGTGAAGAAGATTACCTTTGTGGAAAATAGCCCTGTTTCAATGGAAGGAAGAAGCACTGTTTCTCCAGTAAGAGATGCATGTGTTAGAAGCAAGACGGTCAAGCACCTTGTTAAGCATTAGGAATTGAGTTACCTGTTCAATAGTATACTGCCTAACTCTCAGTGTTTTCAGGTGGAGGAAAATCAATGTTCTGCTAAATAGCCCCTTCCAAGGGAATGGAGGCACACTGTAGGTCTTGTAAGACAATCATTAATGTTAGAAGCAAGAGGGTCTAGCACCCTGTTAAGCACTGTGAATTGACTTACCTGTTGAAGGGAATACTGTCTAACTCTCAGTGTTTTTATGGGTGGAGGAACCTCAAGTTTGTGCAAAATTGCCTCTTTCAAGTCAATGGAACCAGCACTAGAACTCTTGGAAGAGAAGTATGAATGTTAGAAGAAGGAGGGTCAAGCACCTTGTTTTCCAATGCGAATTGATATACTGCTTTAAAGGAATAATGCCTACAACTCAGTGTTTTCATGGGTGAGCAATACCACCTTTGTGCAAAATACTGCACTTAGAGGGATGGGAAGAATCACTGTCGAACTTCTGAGAGAATCATTAATGTTAGAAAGGAAAGGGTCTACCACCTTGAACAGCATTGTGAACTGAGTTAGCTGGGTAAAGGAATACTGCCTACCTCTCAGCGTTTTCATGGGTGAGGAACCCAACTTTTGCAAAATATCCCATACAAGCGAATGGAAGATTCCTGGTAGCTCTTGTAAGAGACTCATGAATGTTTGAAGCAACAGGGTGTAGCAAGTTGTTTAGCATTGTGAATTGACTTAGCTGTTTAAAGGAATACTGCCTACTTCTCAGAGTTTTCAGGAGTCAGGAACCTCACCTTTGTGCAAAATTGCCTCTGTGAAGTGAATGGAGAAACACTGTTGCTCTTGTATGATATCCATCAATGTTAAAAGGAAGAGGGTCAAGCACATTCTTAAGCTTTGTGAATTGAATGAGTTGTTTAATGGAATACTACTTACCTCTCAGGGTTTTCAGGGATGAGGACTACCAGGATTTTTCAAAATTGCCCCTTTCGAGTGAATGGAAGCTGCACTGTAGGTCTTATAAGAGAGACATTACTGTTAACAGGAAGAGAGCCTAGCACTCTGTTGAGGATTCTCAACTGAGTTAGCTGTTTAAGGACATATTGATACCTCTCAGTGCTTTTATATGTGAGAACCTTCAACTTTGTGCAAAATCTCCTCTTACAACTGGCTGGACCCAGCTGTGTGGGTGTTGTAAGAAAAGTATGAATGTTACAAGCAGGAGGGTGAAGCAGCTTGTCTTCGGATGATACGTGAGTAACTTGTTTCCAGAAATACTGTCTACCACTCAGTGTTTTCAATGATGAGGTATATCACCTTTGTGCAACATCACCCCTTTGAAGAGAATGGAAGAAGTTCTGAGGCTCTTCTGATTAAATTATTTAGGTTGGAAGCAAGAGCGTACAGCAAGTTGTGTAACAGTGTGAGTAGAGTGAAGTTTTAAAATTAAGACCACCTGCCTCTGACAGTTTGAAAGTGTGAGGAACTTGATTTTGGGGCAAAATTTCCTGTTTCCATGAAGGGAAGGATTACTGTATGTCTTGTAGGAGAACCACAAAGGTTACAAGAAAGATGCTCAAGCACTTTGTTTAGCAGCTTCAAGTGATTTAGCATTCAAAAGGAACACTGCCTATCTGTCAAGGGTTTGACAGTGTGAGCAAATCCATCTTTGTGCCAATAGACCCTTTCCACTGAATGGAACATGCACTGTGTGTCTGGCAAGCAGATGTCAAGGTTTGCAGCAGGAGTTGCAAGCACATTGTTTTCCTGTGAGAGTTGAATTAGCATGTGAAAGGAGTGCTTGCCAAATGAAAGCCTTTGACAATGGAGAATCATTCACTCCTTGAAAAATACCCACTTTCGGCGAAATGCACATTCACTTGTAGCTCAGGGCAGGATGCAGTATGTGAGAGGCAGGAATAGTTTGCCACTTGTCTCCCTATGAGAAATGAGTTACCTGTTGAAAGGAATACTGACTACCCCTCAGTTTATTCATGTGTGAGGAAGATCACCGTTGGGCCAAATAGCTGCCTTCAACTGAATGGAACCAGAACAGTTTAGGATGTATGAAAACCATTCATTCCAGCAGCAAGAGGGTCTCGACTGTTGTTTAAAAGTGAGAATTGAGTGAGCTTTACAAAGGAATACTACCTGTCTCTCAGGCATTTACAGTGTGAAGAAGATTATCTTTGTGCAAAAGAGCCCTGTTTCAATGGAAGGAAGAAGCACTGTTTCTCCTGTAAGAGATGCATAAGTGTTAGAAGCAAGAGGGTCAAGCATCTTGTTAAGCACTATGAATTGAGTTACCTGTTGAATGGAATACTGCCAACTCTCAGTGTTTTCAGGGGGAGGAAAATCAATGTTCTGCTAAATAGCTCCTTTCAAGGGAATGGAGGCATACTGTAGGTCTTGTTAGACAATCATTAATGTTAGAAGGAAGAGGGTCTAGCACCCTGTTAAGCACTGTGAATTGACTTACCTGTTGAAGGGAATACTGTCTAACTCTCAGTGTTTTTATGGGTGGAGGAACCTCAAGTTTGTGCAAAATGACCTCTTTCCAGTCAATGGAACCAGCACTACATCTCTTGGAAAAGAAGTATGAATGTTAGAAGCAGCAGGGTCAAGCACCTTGTTTTCCAATGCGAATTGATATACTGCTTTAAAGGAATAATGCCTACAACTCAGCGTTTTCATGGGTGAGCAATACCACCTTTGTGCAAAATACTGCACTTAGAGGGATGGGAAGAATCACTGTCGAACTTCTGAGAGAATCATTAATGTTAGAAAAGAAAGGGTCTACCACCTTGAACAGCATTGTGAACTGAGTTAGCTGGGTAAAGGAATACTGCCTACCTCTCAGCGTTTTCATGGGTGAGGAACCCAACTTTTGCAAAATATCCCATACAAGCGAATGGAAGATTCCTGGTAGCTCTTGTAAGAGACTCATGAATGTTTGAAGCAACAGGGTGTAGCAAGTTGTTTAGCATTGTGAATTGACTTAGCTGTTTAAAGGAATACTGCCTACTTCTCAGAGTTTTCAGGAGTCAGGAACCTCACCTTTGTGCAAAATTGCCTCTGTGAAGTGAATGGAGAAACACTGTTGCTCTTGTATGATATCCATCAATGTTAAAAGGAAGAGGGTCAAGCACATTCTTCAGCTTTGTGAATTGAATGAGTTGTTTAATGGAATACTACTTACCTCTCAGGGTTTTCAGGGATGAGGACTACCAGGATTTTTCAAAATTGCCCCTTTCGAGTGAATGGAAGCTGCACTATAGGTCTTATAAGAGAGACATTACTGTTAACAGGAAGAGAGCCTAGCACTCTGTTGAGGATTCTCAACTGAGTTAGCTGTTTAAGGACATATTGATACCTCTCAGTGCTTTTATATGTGAGAACCTTCAACTTTGTGCAAAATCTCCTCTTACAACTGACTGGACCCAGCTGTGTGGGTGTTGTAAGAAAAGTATGAATGTTACAAGCAGGAGGGTGAAGCAGCTTGTCTTCGGATGATACGTGAGTAACTTGTTTCCAGGAATACTGCCTACCACTCAGTGTTTTCAAGGATGAGGTATATCACCTTTGTGCAACATCACCCCTTTGAAGAGAATGGAAGAAGTTCTGAGGCTCTTCTGATTAAATTCTTTAGGTTGGAAGCAAGAGCGTACAGCAAGTTGTGTAACAGTGTGAGTAGAGTGAAGTTTTAAAATTAAGACCACCTGCCTCTGACAGTTTGAAAGTGTGAGGAACTTGATTTTGGGGCAAAATTGCCTGTTTCCATGAAGGGAAGGATTACTGTATGTCTTGTAGGAGAACCACAAAGGTTACAAGAAAGATGCTCAAGCACTTTGTTTAGCAGCTTCAAGTGATTTAGCATTCAAAAGGAACACTGCCTATCTGTCAAGGGTTTGACAGTGTGAGCAAATCCATCTTTGTGCCAGTAGACCCTTTCCACTGAATGGAACATGCACTGTGTGTCTGGCAAGCAGATGTCAAGGTTTGCAGCAGGAGTTGCAAGCACATTGTTTTCCTGTGAGAGTTGAATTAGCATGTGAAAGGAGTGCTTGCCAAATGAAAGCCTTTGACAATGGAGAATCATTCACTCCTTGAAAAATACCCACTTTCGGCGAAATGCACATTCACTTGTAGCTCAGGGCAGGATGCAGTATGTGAGAGGCAGGAATAGTTTGCCACTTGTCTCCCTATGAGAAATGAGTTACCTGTTGAAAGGAATACTGACTACCCCTCAGTTTATTCATGTGTGAGGAAGATCACCGTTGGGCCAAATGGCTGCCTTCAACTGAATGGAACCAGAACAGTTTAGGATGTATGAAAACCATTCATTCCAGCAGCAAGAGGGTCTCGACTGTTGTTTAAAAGTGAGAATTGAGTGAGCTTTACAAAGGAATACTACCTGTCTCTCAGGCATTTACAGTGTGAAGAAGATTACCTTTGTGGAAAATAGCCCTGTTTCAATGGAAGGAAGAAGCACTGTTTCTCCAGTAAGAGATGCATGTGTTAGAAGCAAGACGGTCAAGCACCTTGTTAAGCATTAGGAATTGAGTTACCTGTTCAATAGTATACTGCCTAACTCTCAGTGTTTTCAGGTGGAGGAAAATCAATGTTCTGCTAAATAGCCCCTTCCAAGGGAATGGAGGCACACTGTAGGTCTTGTAAGACAATCATTAATGTTAGAAGCAAGAGGGTCTAGCACCCTGTTAAGCACTGTGAATTGACTTACCTGTTGAAGGGAATACTGTCTAACTCTCAGTGTTTTTATGGGTGGAGGAACCTCAAGTTTGTGCAAAATTGCCTCTTTCAAGTCAATGGAACCAGCACTAGAACTCTTGGAAGAGAAGTATGAATGTTAGAAGCAGGAGGGTCAAGCACCTTGTTTTCCAATGCGAATTGATATACTGCTTTAAAGGAATAATGCCTACAACTCAGTGTTTTCATGGGTGAGCAATACCACCTTTGTGCAAAATACTGCACTTAGAGGGATGGGAAGAATCACTGTCGAACTTCTGAGAGAATCATTAATGTTAGAAAGGAAAGGGTCTACCACCTTGAACAGCATTGTGAACTGAGTTAGCTGGGTAAAGGAATACTGCCTACCTCTCAGCGTTTTCATGGGTGAGGAACCCAACTTTTGCAAAATATCCCATACAAGCGAATGGAAGATTCCTGGTAGCTCTTGTAAGAGACTCATGAATGTTTGAAGCAACAGGGTGTAGCAAGTTGTTTAGCATTGTGAATTGACTTAGCTGTTTAAAGGAATACTGCCTACTTCTCAGAGTTTTCAGGAGTCAGGAACCTCACCTTTGTGCAAAATTGCCTCTGTGAAGTGAATGGAGAAACACTGTTGCTCTTGTATGATATCCATCAATGTTAAAAGGAAGAGGGTCAAGCACATTCTTAAGCTTTGTGAATTGAATGAGTTGTTTAATGGAATACTACTTACCTCTCAGGGTTTTCAGGGATGAGGACTACCAGGATTTTTCAAAATTGCCCCTTTCGAATGAATGGAAGCTGCACTGTAGGTCTTATAAGAGAGACATTACTGTTAACAGGAAGAGAGCCTAGCACTCTGTTGAGGATTCTCAACTGAGTTAGCTGTTTAAGGACATATTGATACCTCTCAGTGCTTTTATATGTGAGAACCTTCAACTTTGTGCAAAATCTCCTCTTACAACTGGCTGGACCCAGCTGTGTGGGTGTTGTAAGAAAAGTATGAATGTTACAAGCAGGAGGGTGAAGCAGCTTGTCTTCGGATGATACGTGAGTAACTTGTTTCCAGAAATACTGTCTACCACTCAGTGTTTTCAATGATGAGGTATATCACCTTTGTGCAACATCACCCCTTTGAAGAGAATGGAAGAAGTTCTGAGGCTCTTCTGATTAAATTATTTAGGTTGGAAGCAAGAGCGTACAGCAAGTTGTGTAACAGTGTGAGTAGAGTGAAGTTTTAAAATTAAGACCACCTGCCTCTGACAGTTTGAAAGTGTGAGGAACTTGATTTTGGGGCAAAATTGCCTGTTTCCATGAAGGGAAGGATTACTGTATGTCTTGTAGGAGAACCACAAAGGTTACAAGAAAGATGCTCAAGCACTTTGTTTAGCAGCTTCAAGTGATTTAGCATTCAAAAGGAACACTGCCTATCTGTCAAGGGTTTGACAGTGTGAGCAAATCCATCTTTGTGCCAATAGACCCTTTCCACTGAATGGAACATGCACTGTGTGTCTGGCAAGCAGATGTCAAGGTTTGCAGCAGGAGTTGCAAGCACATTGTTTTCCTGTGAGAGTTGAATTAGCATGTGAAAGGAGTGCTTGCCAAATGAAAGCCTTTGACAATGGAGAATCATTCACTCCTTGAAAAATACCCACTTTCGGCGAAATGCACATTCACTTGTAGCTCAGGGCAGGATGCAGTATGTGAGAGGCAGGAATAGTTTGCCACTTGTCTCCCTATGAGAAATGAGTTACCTGTTGAAAGGAATACTGACTACCCCTCAGTTTATTCATGTGTGAGGAAGATCACCGTTGGGCCAAATAGCTGCCTTCAACTGAATGGAACCAGAACAGTTTAGGATGTATGAAAACCATTCATTCCAGCAGCAAGAGGGTCTCGACTGTTGTTTAAATGTGAGAATTGAGTGAGCTTTACAAAGGAATACTACCTGTCTCTCAGGCATTTACAGTGTGAAGAAGATTATCTTTGTGCAAAAGAGCCCTGTTTCAATGGAAGGAAGAAGCACTGTTTCTCCTGTAAGAGATGCATAAGTGTTAGAAGCAAGAGGGTCAAGCATCTTGTTAAGCACTATGAATTGAGTTACCTGTTGAATGGAATACTGCCAACTCTCAGTGTTTTCAGGGGGAGGAAAATCAATGTTCTGCTAAATAGCTCCTTTCAAGGGAATGGAGGCATACTGTAGGTCTTGTTAGACAATCATTAATGTTAGAAGGAAGAGGGTCTAGCACCCTGTTAAGCACTGTGAATTGACTTACCTGTTGAAGGGAATACTGTCTAACTCTCAGTGTTTTTATGGGTGGAGGAACCTCAAGTTTGTGCAAAATGACCTCTTTCCAGTCAATGGAACCAGCACTACATCTCTTGGAAAAGAAGTATGAATGTTAGAAGCAGCAGGGTCAAGCACCTTGTTTTCCAATGCGAATTGATATACTGCTTTAAAGGAATAATGCCTACAACTCAGCGTTTTCATGGGTGAGCAATACCACCTTTGTGCAAAATACTGCACTTAGAGGGATGGGAAGAATCACTGTCGAACTTCTGAGAGAATCATTAATGTTAGAAAAGAAAGGGTCTACCACCTTGAACAGCATTGTGAACTGAGTTAGCTGGGTAAAGGAATACTGCCTACCTCTCAGCGTTTTCATGGGTGAGGAACCCAACTTTTGCAAAATATCCCATACAAGCGAATGGAAGATTCCTGGTAGCTCTTGTAAGAGACTCATGAATGTTTGAAGCAACAGGGTGTAGCAAGTTGTTTAGCATTGTGAATTGACTTAGCTGTTTAAAGGAATACTGCCTACTTCTCAGAGTTTTCAGGAGTCAGGAACCTCACCTTTGTGCAAAATTGCCTCTGTGAAGTGAATGGAGAAACACTGTTGCTCTTGTATGATATCCATCAATGTTAAAAGGAAGAGGGTCAAGCACATTCTTCAGCTTTGTGAATTGAATGAGTTGTTTAATGGAATACTACTTACCTCTCAGGGTTTTCAGGGATGAGGACTACCAGGATTTTTCAAAATTGCCCCTTTCGAGTGAATGGAAGCTGCACTGTAGGTCTTATAAGAGAGACATTACTGTTAACAGGAAGAGAGCCTAGCACTCTGTTGAGGATTCTCAACTGAGTTAGCTGTTTAAGGACATATTGATACCTCTCAGTGCTTTTATATGTGAGAACCTTCAACTTTGTGCAAAATCTCCTCTTACAACTGACTGGACCCAGCTGTGTGGGTGTTGTAAGAAAAGTATGAATGTTACAAGCAGGAGGGTGAAGCAGCTTGTCTTCGGATGATACGTGAGTAACTTGTTTCCAGGAATACTGCCTACCACTCAGTGTTTTCAAGGATGAGGTATATCACATTTGTGCAACATCACTCCTTTGAAGAGAATGGAAGAAGTTCTGAGGCTCTTCTGATTAAATTATTTAGGTTGGAAGCAAGAGCGTACAGCAAGTTGTGTAACAGTGTGAGTAGAGTGAAGTTTTAAAATTAAGACCACCTGCCTCTGACAGTTTGAAAGTGTGAGGAACTTGATTTTGGGGCAAAATTGCCTGTTTCCATGAAGGGAAGGATTACTGTATGTCTTGTAGGAGAACCACAAAGGTTACAAGAAAGATGCTCAAGCACTTTGTTTAGCAGCTTCAAGTGATTTAGCATTCAAAAGGAACACTGCCTATCTGTCAAGGGTTTGACAGTGTGAGCAAATCCATCTTTGTGCCAGTAGACCCTTTCCACTGAATGGAACATGCACTGTGTGTCTGGCAAGCAGATGTCAAGGTTTGCAGCAGGAGTTGCAAGCACATTGTTTTCCTGTGAGAGTTGAATTAGCATGTGAAAGGAGTGCTTGCCAAATGAAAGCCTTTGACAATGGAGAATCATTCACTCCTTGAAAAATACCCACTTTCGGCGAAATGCACATTCACTTGTAGCTCAGGGCAGGATGCAGTATGTGAGAGGCAGGAATAGTTTGCCACTTGTCTCCCTATGAGAAATGAGTTACCTGTTGAAAGGAATACTGACTACCCCTCAGTTTATTCATGTGTGAGGAAGATCACCGTTGGGCCAAATGGCTGCCTTCAACTGAATGGAACCAGAACAGTTTAGGATGTATGAAAACCATTCATTCCAGCAGCAAGAGGGTCTCGACTGTTGTTTAAAAGTGAGAATTGAGTGAGCTTTACAAAGGAATACTACCTGTCTCTCAGGCATTTACAGTGTGAAGAAGATTACCTTTGTGGAAAATAGCCCTGTTTCAATGGAAGGAAGAAGCACTGTTTCTCCAGTAAGAGATGCATGTGTTAGAAGCAAGACGGTCAAGCACCTTGTTAAGCATTAGGAATTGAGTTACCTGTTCAATAGTATACTGCCTAACTCTCAGTGTTTTCAGGTGGAGGAAAATCAATGTTCTGCTAAATAGCCCCTTCCAAGGGAATGGAGGCACACTGTAGGTCTTGTAAGACAATCATTAATGTTAGAAGCAAGAGGGTCTAGCACCCTGTTAAGCACTGTGAATTGACTTACCTGTTGAAGGGAATACTGTCTAACTCTCAGTGTTTTTATGGGTGGAGGAACCTCAAGTTTGTGCAAAATTGCCTCTTTCAAGTCAATGGAACCAGCACTAGAACTCTTGGAAGAGAAGTATGAATGTTAGAAGCAGGAGGGTCAAGCACCTTGTTTTCCAATGCGAATTGATATACTGCTTTAAAGGAATAATGCCTACAACTCAGTGTTTTCATGGGTGAGCAATACCACCTTTGTGCAAAATACTGCACTTAGAGGGATGGGAAGAATCACTGTCGAACTTCTGAGAGAATCATTAATGTTAGAAAGGAAAGGGTCTACCACCTTGAACAGCATTGTGAACTGAGTTAGCTGGGTAAAGGAATACTGCCTACCTCTCAGCGTTTTCATGGGTGAGGAACCCAACTTTTGCAAAATATCCCATACAAGCGAATGGAAGATTCCTGGTAGCTCTTGTAAGAGACTCATGAATGTTTGAAGCAACAGGGTGTAGCAAGTTGTTTAGCATTGTGAATTGACTTAGCTGTTTAAAGGAATACTGCCTACTTCTCAGAGTTTTCAGGAGTCAGGAACCTCACCTTTGTGCAAAATTGCCTCTGTGAAGTGAATGGAGAAACACTGTTGCTCTTGTATGATATCCATCAATGTTAAAAGGAAGAGGGTCAAGCACATTCTTAAGCTTTGTGAATTGAATGAGTTGTTTAATGGAATACTACTTACCTCTCAGGGTTTTCAGGGATGAGGACTACCAGGATTTTTCAAAATTGCCCCTTTCGAGTGAATGGAAGCTGCACTGTAGGTCTTATAAGAGAGACATTACTGTTAACAGGAAGAGAGCCTAGCACTCTGTTGAGGATTCTCAACTGAGTTAGCTGTTTAAGGACATATTGATACCTCTCAGTGCTTTTATATGTGAGAACCTTCAACTTTGTGCAAAATCTCCTCTTACAACTGGCTGGACCCAGCTGTGTGGGTGTTGTAAGAAAAGTATGAATGTTACAAGCAGGAGGGTGAAGCAGCTTGTCTTCGGATGATACGTGAGTAACTTGTTTCCAGAAATACTGTCTACCACTCAGTGTTTTCAATGATGAGGTATATCACCTTTGTGCAACATCACCCCTTTGAAGAGAATGGAAGAAGTTCTGAGGCTCTTCTGATTAAATTATTTAGGTTGGAAGCAAGAGCGTACAGCAAGTTGTGTAACAGTGTGAGTAGAGTGAAGTTTTAAAATTAAGACCACCTGCCTCTGACAGTTTGAAAGTGTGAGGAACTTGATTTTGGGGCAAAATTGCCTGTTTCCATGAAGGGAAGGATTACTGTATGTCTTGTAGGAGAACCACAAAGGTTACAAGAAAGATGCTCAAGCACTTTGTTTAGCAGCTTCAAGTGATTTAGCATTCAAAAGGAACACTGCCTATCTGTCAAGGGTTTGACAGTGTGAGCAAATCCATCTTTGTGCCAATAGACCCTTTCCACTGAATGGAACATGCACTGTGTGTCTGGCAAGCAGATGTCAAGGTTTGCAGCAGGAGTTGCAAGCACATTGTTTTCCTGTGAGAGTTGAATTAGCATGTGAAAGGAGTGCTTGCCAAATGAAAGCCTTTGACAATGGAGAATCATTCACTCCTTGAAAAATACCCACTTTCGGCGAAATGCACATTCACTTGTAGCTCAGGGCAGGATGCAGTATGTGAGAGGCAGGAATAGTTTGCCACTTGTCTCCCTATGAGAAATGAGTTACCTGTTGAAAGGAATACTGACTACCCCTCAGTTTATTCATGTGTGAGGAAGATCACCGTTGGGCCAAATAGCTGCCTTCAACTGAATGGAACCAGAACAGTTTAGGATGTATGAAAACCATTCATTCCAGCAGCAAGAGGGTCTCGACTGTTGTTTAAATGTGAGAATTGAGTGAGCTTTACAAAGGAATACTACCTGTCTCTCAGGCATTTACAGTGTGAAGAAGATTATCTTTGTGCAAAAGAGCCCTGTTTCAATGGAAGGAAGAAGCACTGTTTCTCCTGTAAGAGATGCATAAGTGTTAGAAGCAAGAGGGTCAAGCATCTTGTTAAGCACTATGAATTGAGTTACCTGTTGAATGGAATACTGCCAACTCTCAGTGTTTTCAGGGGGAGGAAAATCAATGTTCTGCTAAATAGCTCCTTTCAAGGGAATGGAGGCATACTGTAGGTCTTGTTAGACAATCATTAATGTTAGAAGGAAGAGGGTCTAGCACCCTGTTAAGCACTGTGAATTGACTTACCTGTTGAAGGGAATACTGTCTAACTCTCAGTGTTTTTATGGGTGGAGGAACCTCAAGTTTGTGCAAAATGACCTCTTTCCAGTCAATGGAACCAGCACTACATCTCTTGGAAAAGAAGTATGAATGTTAGAAGCAGCAGGGTCAAGCACCTTGTTTTCCAATGCGAATTGATATACTGCTTTAAAGGAATAATGCCTACAACTCAGCGTTTTCATGGGTGAGCAATACCACCTTTGTGCAAAATACTGCACTTAGAGGGATGGGAAGAATCACTGTCGAACTTCTGAGAGAATCATTAATGTTAGAAAAGAAAGGGTCTACCACCTTGAACAGCATTGTGAACTGAGTTAGCTGGGTAAAGGAATACTGCCTACCTCTCAGCGTTTTCATGGGTGAGGAACCCAACTTTTGCAAAATATCCCATACAAGCGAATGGAAGATTCCTGGTAGCTCTTGTAAGAGACTCATGAATGTTTGAAGCAACAGGGTGTAGCAAGTTGTTTAGCATTGTGAATTGACTTAGCTGTTTAAAGGAATACTGCCTACTTCTCAGAGTTTTCAGGAGTCAGGAACCTCACCTTTGTGCAAAATTGCCTCTGTGAAGTGAATGGAGAAACACTGTTGCTCTTGTATGATATCCATCAATGTTAAAAGGAAGAGGGTCAAGCACATTCTTCAGCTTTGTGAATTGAATGAGTTGTTTAATGGAATACTACTTACCTCTCAGGGTTTTCAGGGATGAGGACTACCAGGATTTTTCAAAATTGCCCCTTTCGAGTGAATGGAAGCTGCACTGTAGGTCTTATAAGAGAGACATTACTGTTAACAGGAAGAGAGCCTAGCACTCTGTTGAGGATTCTCAACTGAGTTAGCTGTTTAAGGACATATTGATACCTCTCAGTGCTTTTATATGTGAGAACCTTCAACTTTGTGCAAAATCTCCTCTTACAACTGACTGGACCCAGCTGTGTGGGTGTTGTAAGAAAAGTATGAATGTTACAAGCAGGAGGGTGAAGCAGCTTGTCTTCGGATGATACGTGAGTAACTTGTTTCCAGGAATACTGCCTACCACTCAGTGTTTTCAAGGATGAGGTATATCACATTTGTGCAACATCACTCCTTTGAAGAGAATGGAAGAAGTTCTGAGGCTCTTCTGATTAAATTATTTAGGTTGGAAGCAAGAGCGTACAGCAAGTTGTGTAACAGTGTGAGTAGAGTGAAGTTTTAAAATTAAGACCACCTGCCTCTGACAGTTTGAAAGTGTGAGGAACTTGATTTTGGGGCAAAATTGCCTGTTTCCATGAAGGGAAGGATTACTGTATGTCTTGTAGGAGAACCACAAAGGTTACAAGAAAGATGCTCAAGCACTTTGTTTAGCAGCTTCAAGTGATTTAGCATTCAAAAGGAACACTGCCTATCTGTCAAGGGTTTGACAGTGTGAGCAAATCCATCTTTGTGCCAGTAGACCCTTTCCACTGAATGGAACATGCACTGTGTGTCTGGCAAGCAGATGTCAAGGTTTGCAGCAGGAGTTGCAAGCACATTGTTTTCCTGTGAGAGTTGAATTAGCATGTGAAAGGAGTGCTTGCCAAATGAAAGCCTTTGACAATGGAGAATCATTCACTCCTTGAAAAATACCCACTTTCGGCGAAATGCACATTCACTTGTAGCTCAGGGCAGGATGCAGTATGTGAGAGGCAGGAATAGTTTGCCACTTGTCTCCCTATGAGAAATGAGTTACCTGTTGAAAGGAATACTGACTACCCCTCAGTTTATTCATGTGTGAGGAAGATCACCGTTGGGCCAAATGGCTGCCTTCAACTGAATGGAACCAGAACAGTTTAGGATGTATGAAAACCATTCATTCCAGCAGCAAGAGGGTCTCGACTGTTGTTTAAAAGTGAGAATTGAGTGAGCTTTACAAAGGAATACTACCTGTCTCTCAGGCATTTACAGTGTGAAGAAGATTACCTTTGTGGAAAATAGCCCTGTTTCAATGGAAGGAAGAAGCACTGTTTCTCCAGTAAGAGATGCATGTGTTAGAAGCAAGACGGTCAAGCACCTTGTTAAGCATTAGGAATTGAGTTACCTGTTCAATAGTATACTGCCTAACTCTCAGTGTTTTCAGGTGGAGGAAAATCAATGTTCTGCTAAATAGCCCCTTCCAAGGGAATGGAGGCACACTGTAGGTCTTGTAAGACAATCATTAATGTTAGAAGCAAGAGGGTCTAGCACCCTGTTAAGCACTGTGAATTGACTTACCTGTTGAAGGGAATACTGTCTAACTCTCAGTGTTTTTATGGGTGGAGGAACCTCAAGTTTGTGCAAAATTGCCTCTTTCAAGTCAATGGAACCAGCACTAGAACTCTTGGAAGAGAAGTATGAATGTTAGAAGCAGGAGGGTCAAGCACCTTGTTTTCCAATGCGAATTGATATACTGCTTTAAAGGAATAATGCCTACAACTCAGTGTTTTCATGGGTGAGCAATACCACCTTTGTGCAAAATACTGCACTTAGAGGGATGGGAAGAATCACTGTCGAACTTCTGAGAGAATCATTAATGTTAGAAAGGAAAGGGTCTACCACCTTGAACAGCATTGTGAACTGAGTTAGCTGGGTAAAGGAATACTGCCTACCTCTCAGCGTTTTCATGGGTGAGGAACCCAACTTTTGCAAAATATCCCATACAAGCGAATGGAAGATTCCTGGTAGCTCTTGTAAGAGACTCATGAATGTTTGAAGCAACAGGGTGTAGCAAGTTGTTTAGCATTGTGAATTGACTTAGCTGTTTAAAGGAATACTGCCTACTTCTCAGAGTTTTCAGGAGTCAGGAACCTCACCTTTGTGCAAAATTGCCTCTGTGAAGTGAATGGAGAAACACTGTTGCTCTTGTATGATATCCATCAATGTTAAAAGGAAGAGGGTCAAGCACATTCTTAAGCTTTGTGAATTGAATGAGTTGTTTAATGGAATACTACTTACCTCTCAGGGTTTTCAGGGATGAGGACTACCAGGATTTTTCAAAATTGCCCCTTTCGAGTGAATGGAAGCTGCACTGTAGGTCTTATAAGAGAGACATTACTGTTAACAGGAAGAGAGCCTAGCACTCTGTTGAGGATTCTCAACTGAGTTAGCTGTTTAAGGACATATTGATACCTCTCAGTGCTTTTATATGTGAGAACCTTCAACTTTGTGCAAAATCTCCTCTTACAACTGACTGGACCCAGCTGTGTGGGTGTTGTAAGAAAAGTATGAATGTTACAAGCAGGAGGGTGAAGCAGCTTGTCTTCGGATGATACGTGAGTAACTAGTTTCCAGAAATACTGTCTACCACTCAGTGTTTTCAAGGATGAGGTATATCACCTTTGTGCAACATCACCCCTTTGAAGAGAATGGAAGAAGTTCTGAGGCTCTTCTGATTAAATTATTTAGGTTGGAAGCAAGAGCGTACAGCAAGTTGTGTAACAGTGTGAGTAGAGTGAAGTTTTAAAATTAAGACCACCTGCCTCTGACAGTTTGAAAGTGTGAGGAACTTGATTTTGGGGCAAAATTGCCTGTTTCCATGAAGGGAAGGATTACTGTATGTCTTGTAGGAGAACCACAAAGGTTACAAGAAAGATGCTCAAGCACTTTGTTTAGCAGCTTCAAGTGATTTAGCATTCAAAAGGAACACTGCCTATCTGTCAAGGGTTTGACAGTGTGAGCAAATCCATCTTTGTGCCAATAGACCCTTTCCACTGAATGGAACATGCACTGTGTGTCTGGCAAGCAGATGTCAAGGTTTGCAGCAGGAGTTGCAAGCACATTGTTTTCCTGTGAGAGTTGAATTAGCATGTGAAAGGAGTGCTTGCCAAATGAAAGCCTTTGACAATGGAGAATCATTCACTCCTTGAAAAATACCCACTTTCGGCGAAATGCACATTCACTTGTAGCTCAGGGCAGGATGCAGTATGTGAGAGGCAGGAATAGTTTGCCACTTGTCTCCCTATGAGAAATGAGTTACCTGTTGAAAGGAATACTGACTACCCCTCAGTTTATTCATGTGTGAGGAAGATCACCGTTGGGCCAAATAGCTGCCTTCAACTGAATGGAACCAGAACAGTTTAGGATGTATGAAAACCATTCATTCCAGCAGCAAGAGGGTCTCGACTGTTGTTTAAAAGTGAGAATTGAGTGAGCTTTACAAAGGAATACTACCTGTCTCTCAGGCATTTACAGTGTGAAGAAGATTACCTTTGTGGAAAATAGCCCTGTTTCAATGGAAGGAAGAAGCACTGTTTCTCCAGTAAGAGATGCATGTGTTAGAAGCAAGACGGTCAAGCACCTTGTTAAGCATTAGGAATTGAGTTACCTGTTCAATAGTATACTGCCTAACTCTCAGTGTTTTCAGGTGGAGGAAAATCAATGTTCTGCTAAATAGCCCCTTCCAAGGGAATGGAGGCACACTGTAGGTCTTGTAAGACAATCATTAATGTTAGAAGCAAGAGGGTCTAGCACCCTGTTAAGCACTGTGAATTGACTTACCTGTTGAAGGGAATACTGTCTAACTCTCAGTGTTTTTATGGGTGGAGGAACCTCAAGTTTGTGCAAAATTGCCTCTTTCAAGTCAATGGAACCAGCACTAGAACTCTTGGAAGAGAAGTATGAATGTTAGAAGCAGGAGGGTCAAGCACCTTGTTTTCCAATGCGAATTGATATACTGCTTTAAAGGAATAATGCCTACAACTCAGTGTTTTCATGGGTGAGCAATACCACCTTTGTGCAAAATACTGCACTTAGAGGGATGGGAAGAATCACTGTCGAACTTCTGAGAGAATCATTAATGTTAGAAAGGAAAGGGTCTACCACCTTGAACAGCATTGTGAACTGAGTTAGCTGGGTAAAGGAATACTGCCTACCTCTCAGCGTTTTCATGGGTGAGTAACCCAACTTTTGCAAAATATCCCATACAAGCGAATGGAAGATTCCTGGTAGCTCTTGTAAGAGACTCATGAATGTTTGAAGCAACAGGGTGTAGCAAGTTGTTTAGCATTGTGACTTGACTTAGCTGTTTAAAGGAATACTGCCTACTTCTCAGAGTTTTCAGGAGTCAGGAACCTCACCTTTGTGCAAAATTGCCTCTGTGAAGTGAATGGAGAAACACTGTTGCTCTTGTATGATATCCATCAATGTTAAAAGGAAGAGGGTCAAGCACATTCTTCAGCTTTGTGAATTGAATGAGTTGTTTAATGGAATACTACTTACCTCTCAGGGTTTTCAGGGATGAGGACTACCAGGATTTTTCAAAATTGCCCCTTTCGAGTGAATGGAAGCTGCACTGTAGGTCTTATAAGAGAGACATTACTGTTAACAGGAAGAGAGCCTAGCACTCTGTTGAGGATTCTCAACTGAGTTAGCTGTTTAAGGACATATTGATATCTCTCAGTGCTTTTATATGTGAGAACCTTCAACTTTGTGCAAAATCTCCTCTTACAACTGGCTGGACCCAGCTGTGTGGGTGTTGTAAGAAAAGTATGAATGTTACAAGCAGGAGGGTGAAGCAGCTTGTCTTCGGATGATACGTGAGTAACTTGTTTCCAGGAATACTGCCTACCACTCAGTGTTTTCAAGGATGAGGTATATCACATTTGTGCAACATCACTCCTTTGAAGAGAATGGAAGAAGTTCTGAGGCTCTTCTGATTAAATTATTTAGGTTGGAAGCAAGAGCGTACAGCAAGTTGTGTAACAGTGTGAGTAGAGTGAAGTTTTAAAATTAAGACCACCTGCCTCTGACAGTTTGAAAGTGTGAGGAACTTGATTTTGGGGCAAAATTGCCTGTTTCCATGAAGGGAAGGATTACTGTATGTCTTGTAGGAGAACCACAAAGGTTACAAGAAAGATGCTCAAGCACTTTGTTTAGCAGCTTCAAGTGATTTAGCATTCAAAAGGAACACTGCCTATCTGTCAAGGGTTTGACAGTGTGAGCAAATCCATCTTTGTGCCAGTAGACCCTTTCCACTGAATGGAACATGCACTGTGTGTCTGGCAAGCAGATGTCAAGGTTTGCAGCAGGAGTTGCAAGCACATTGTTTTCCTGTGAGAGTTGAATTAGCATGTGAAAGGAGTGCTTGCCAAATGAAAGCCTTTGACAATGGAGAATCATTCACTCCTTGAAAAATACCCACTTTCGGCGAAATGCACATTCACTTGTAGCTCAGGGCAGGATGCAGTATGTGAGAGGCAGGAATAGTTTGCCACTTGTCTCCCTATGAGAAATGAGTTACCTGTTGAAAGGAATACTGACTACCCCTCAGTTTATTCATGTGTGAGGAAGATCACCGTTGGGCCAAATGGCTGCCTTCAACTGAATGGAACCAGAACAGTTTAGGATGTATGAAAACCATTCATTCCAGCAGCAAGAGGGTCTCGACTGTTGTTTAAAAGTGAGAATTGAGTGAGCTTTACAAAGGAATACTACCTGTCTCTCAGGCATTTACAGTGTGAAGAAGATTACCTTTGTGGAAAATAGCCCTGTTTCAATGGAAGGAAGAAGCACTGTTTCTCCAGTAAGAGATGCATGTGTTAGAAGCAAGACGGTCAAGCACCTTGTTAAGCATTAGGAATTGAGTTACCTGTTCAATAGTATACTGCCTAACTCTCAGTGTTTTCAGGTGGAGGAAAATCAATGTTCTGCTAAATAGCCCCTTCCAAGGGAATGGAGGCACACTGTAGGTCTTGTAAGACAATCATTAATGTTAGAAGCAAGAGGGTCTAGCACCCTGTTAAGCACTGTGAATTGACTTACCTGTTGAAGGGAATACTGTCTAACTCTCAGTGTTTTTATGGGTGGAGGAACCTCAAGTTTGTGCAAAATTGCCTCTTTCAAGTCAATGGAACCAGCACTAGAACTCTTGGAAGAGAAGTATGAATGTTAGAAGCAGGAGGGTCAAGCACCTTGTTTTCCAATGCGAATTGATATACTGCTTTAAAGGAATAATGCCTACAACTCAGTGTTTTCATGGGTGAGCAATACCACCTTTGTGCAAAATACTGCACTTAGAGGGATGGGAAGAATCACTGTCGAACTTCTGAGAGAATCATTAATGTTAGAAAGGAAAGGGTCTACCACCTTGAACAGCATTGTGAACTGAGTTAGCTGGGTAAAGGAATACTGCCTACCTCTCAGCGTTTTCATGGGTGAGGAACCCAACTTTTGCAAAATATCCCATACAAGCGAATGGAAGATTCCTGGTAGCTCTTGTAAGAGACTCATGAATGTTTGAAGCAACAGGGTGTAGCAAGTTGTTTAGCATTGTGAATTGACTTAGCTGTTTAAAGGAATACTGCCTACTTCTCAGAGTTTTCAGGAGTCAGGAACCTCACCTTTGTGCAAAATTGCCTCTGTGAAGTGAATGGAGAAACACTGTTGCTCTTGTATGATATCCATCAATGTTAAAAGGAAGAGGGTCAAGCACTTTCTTAAGCTTTGTGAATTGAATGAGTTGTTTAATGGAATACTACTTACCTCTCAGGGTTTTCAGGGATGAGGACTACCAGGATTTTTCAAAATTGCCCCTTTCGAGTGAATGGAAGCTGCACTGTAGGTCTTATAAGAGAGACATTACTGTTAACAGGAAGAGAGCCTAGCACTCTGTTGAGGATTCTCAACTGAGTTAGCTGTTTAAGGACATATTGATACCTCTCAGTGCTTTTATATGTGAGAACCTTCAACTTTGTGCAAAATCTCCTCTTACAACTGGCTGGACCCAGCTGTGTGGGTGTTGTAAGAAAAGTATGAATGTTACAAGCAGGAGGGTGAAGCAGCTTGTCTTCGGATGATACGTGAGTAACTTGTTTCCAGAAATACTGTCTACCACTCAGTGTTTTCAATGATGAGGTATATCACCTTTGTGCAACATCACCCCTTTGAAGAGAATGGAAGAAGTTCTGAGGCTCTTCTGATTAAATTATTTAGGTTGGAAGCAAGAGCGTACAGCAAGTTGTGTAACAGTGTGAGTAGAGTGAAGTTTTAAAATTAAGACCACCTGCCTCTGAGAGTTTGAAAGTGTGAGGAACTTGATTTTGGGGCAAAATTGCCTGTTTCCATGAAGGGAAGGATTACTGTATGTCTTGTAGGAGAACCACAAAGGTTACAAGAAAGATGCTCAAGCACTTTGTTTAGCAGCTTCAAGTGATTTAGCATTCAAAAGGAACACTGCCTATCTGTCAAGGGTTTGACAGTGTGAGCAAATCCATCTTTGTGCCAATAGACCCTTTCCACTGAATGGAACATGCACTGTGTGTCTGGCAAGCAGATGTCAAGGTTTGCAGCAGGAGTTGCAAGCACATTGTTTTCCTGTGAGAGTTGAATTAGCATGTGAAAGGAGTGCTTGCCAAATGAAAGCCTTTGACAATGGAGAATCATTCACTCCTTGAAAAATACCCACTTTCGGCGAAATGCACATTCACTTGTAGCTCAGGGCAGGATGCAGTATGTGAGAGGCAGGAATAGTTTGCCACTTGTCTCCCTATGAGAAATGAGTTACCTGTTGAAAGGAATACTGACTACCCCTCAGTTTATTCATGTGTGAGGAAGATCACCGTTGGGCCAAATAGCTGCCTTCAACTGAATGGAACCAGAACAGTTTAGGATGTATGAAAACCATTCATTCCAGCAGCAAGAGGGTCTCGACTGTTGTTTAAATGTGAGAATTGAGTGAGCTTTACAAAGGAATACTACCTGTCTCTCAGGCATTTACAGTGTGAAGAAGATTATCTTTGTGCAAAAGAGCCCTGTTTCAATGGAAGGAAGAAGCACTGTTTCTCCTGTAAGAGATGCATAAG
Source organism: Castor canadensis (assembly GCF_047511655.1). Classification (NCBI taxonomy): domain Eukaryota; kingdom Metazoa; phylum Chordata; class Mammalia; order Rodentia; family Castoridae; genus Castor; species Castor canadensis. The sequence goes on from NC_133400.1 coordinate 38,969,113, forward strand.
TGTTAGAAGCAAGAGGGTCAAGCATCTTGTTAAGCACTATGAATTGAGTTACCTGTTGAATGGAATACTGCCAACTCTCAGTGTTTTCAGGGGGAGGAAAATCAATGTTCTGCTAAATAGCTCCTTTCAAGGGAATGGAGGCATACTGTACGTCTTGTTAGACAATCATTAATGTTAGAAGGAAGAGGGTCTAGCACCCTGTTAAGCACTGTGAATTGACTTACCTGTTGAAGGGAATACTGTCTAACTCTCAGTGTTTTTATGGGTGGAGGAACCTCAAGTTTGTGCAAAATGACCTCTTTCCAGTCAATGAAACCAGCACTACATCTCTTGGAAAAGAAGTATGAATGTTAGAAGCAGCAGGGTCAAGCACCTTGTTTTCCAATGCGAATTGATATACTGCTTTAAAGGAATAATGCCTACAACTCAGCGTTTTCATGGGTGAGCAATACCACCTTTGTGCAAAATACTGCACTTAGAGGGATGGGAAGAATCACTGTCGAACTTCTGAGAGAATCATTAATGTTAGAAAAGAAAGGGTCTACCACCTTGAACAGCATTGTGAACTGAGTTAGCTGGATAAAGGAATACTGCCTACCTCTCAGCGTTTTCATGGGTGAGGAACCCAACTTTTGCAAAATATCCCATACAAGCGAATGGAAGATTCCTGGTAGCTCTTGTAAGAGACTCATGAATGTTTGAAGCAACAGGGTGTAGCAAGTTGTTTAGCATTGTGAATTGACTTAGCTGTTTAAAGGAATACTGCCTACTTCTCAGAGTTTTCAGGAGTCAGGAACCTCACCTTTGTGCAAAATTGCCTCTGTGAAGTGAATGGAGAAACACTGTTGCTCTTGTATGATATCCATCAATGTTAAAAGGAAGAGGGTCAAGCACATTCTTCAGCTTTGTGAATTGAATGAGTTGTTTAATGGAATACTACTTACCTCTCAGGGTTTTCAGGGATGAGGACTACCAGGATTTTTCAAAATTGCCCCTTTCGAGTGAATGGAAGCTGCACTGTAGGTCTTATAAGAGAGACATTACTGTTAACAGGAAGAGAGCCTAGCACTCTGTTGAGGATTCTCAACTGAGTTAGCTGTTTAAGGACATATTGATACCTCTCAGTGCTTTTATATGTGAGAACCTTCAACTTTGTGCAAAATCTCCTCTTACAACTGACTGGACCCAGCTGTGTGGGTGTTTTAAGAAAAGTATGAATGTTACAAGCAGGAGGGTGAAGCAGCTTGTCTTCGGATGATACGTGAGTAACTTGTTTCCAGGAATACTGCCTACCACTCAGTGTTTTCAAGGATGAGGTATATCACATTTGTGCAACATCACTCCTTTGAAGAGAATGGAAGAAGTTCTGAGGCTCTTCTGATTAAATTATTTAGGTTGGAAGCAAGAGCGTACAGCAAGTTGTGTAACAGTGTGAGTAGAGTGAAGTTTTAAAATTAAGACCACCTGCCTCTGACAGTTTGAAAGTGTGAGGAACTTGATTTTGGGGCAAAATTGCCTGTTTCCATGAAGGGAAGGATTACTGTATGTCTTGTAGGAGAACCACAAAGGTTACAAGAAAGATGCTCAAGCACTTTGTTTAGCAGCTTCAAGTGATTTAGCATTCAAAAGGAACACTGCCTATCTGTCAAGGGTTTGACAGTGTGAGCAAATCCATCTTTGTGCCAGTAGACCCTTTCCACTGAATGGAACATGCACTGTGTGTCTGGCAAGCAGATGTCAAGGTTTGCAGCAGGAGTTGCAAGCACATTGTTTTCCTGTGAGAGTTGAATTAGCATGTGAAAGGAGTGCTTGCCAAATGAAAGCCTTTGACAATGGAGAATCATTCACTCCTTGAAAAATACCCACTTTCGGCGAAATGCACATTCACTTGTAGCTCAGGGCAGGATGCAGTATGTGAGAGGCAGGAATAGTTTGCCACTTGTCTCCCTATGAGAAATGAGTTACCTGTTGAAAGGAATACTGACTACCCCTCAGTTTATTCATGTGTGAGGAAGATCACCGTTGGGCCAAATGGCTGCCTTCAACTGAATGGAACCAGAACAGTTTAGGATGTATGAAAACCATTCATTCCAGCAGCAAGAGGGTCTCGACTGTTGTTTAAAAGTGAGAATTGAGTGAGCTTTACAAAGGAATACTACCTGTCTCTCAGGCATTTACAGTGTGAAGAAGATTACCTTTGTGGAAAATAGCCCTGTTTCAATGGAAGGAAGAAGCACTGTTTCTCCAGTAAGAGATGCATGTGTTAGAAGCAAGACGGTCAAGCACCTTGTTAAGCATTAGGAATTGAGTTACCTGTTCAATAGTATACTGCCTAACTCTCAGTGTTTTCAGGTGGAGGAAAATCAATGTTCTGCTAAATAGCCCCTTCCAAGGGAATGGAGGCACACTGTAGGTCTTGTAAGACAATCATTAATGTTAGAAGCAAGAGGGTCTAGCACCCTGTTAAGCACTGTGAATTGACTTACCTCTTGAAGGGAATACTGTCTAACTCTCAGTGTTTTTATGGGTGGAGGAACCTCAAGTTTGTGCAAAATTGCCTCTTTCAAGTCAATGGAACCAGCACTAGAACTCTTGGAAGAGAAGTATGAATGTTAGAAGCAGGAGGGTCAAGCACCTTGTTTTCCAATGCGAATTGATATACTGCTTTAAAGGAATAATGCCTACAACTCAGTGTTTTCATGGGTGAGCAATACCACCTTTGTGCAAAATACTGCACTTAGAGGGATGGGAAGAATCACTGTCGAACTTCTGAGAGAATCATTAATGTTAGAAAGGAAAGGGTCTACCACCTTGAACAGCATTGTGAACTGAGTTAGCTGGGTAAAGGAATACTGCCTACCTCTCAGCGTTTTCATGGGTGAGGAACCCAACTTTTGCAAAATATCCCATACAAGCGAATGGAAGATTCCTGGTAGCTCTTGTAAGAGACTCATGAATGTTTGAAGCAACAGGGTGTAGCAAGTTGTTTAGCATTGTGAATTGACTTAGCTGTTTAAAGGAATACTGCCTACTTCTCAGAGTTTTCAGGAGTCAGGAACCTCACCTTTGTGCAAAATTGCCTCTGTGAAGTGAATGGAGAAACACTGTTGCTCTTGTATGATATCCATCAATGTTAAAAGGAAGAGGGTCAAGCACATTCTTAAGCTTTGTGAATTGAATGAGTTGTTTAATGGAATACTACTTACCTCTCAGGGTTTTCAGGGATGAGGACTACCAGGATTTTTCAAAATTGCCCCTTTCGAGTGAATGGAAGCTGCACTGTAGGTCTTATAAGAGAGACATTACTGTTAACAGGAAGAGAGCCTAGCACTCTGTTGAGGATTCTCAACTGAGTTAGCTGTTTAAGGACATATTGATACCTCTCAGTGCTTTTATATGTGAGAACCTTCAACTTTGTGCAAAATCTCCTCTTACAACTGACTGGACCCAGCTGTGTGGGTGTTTTAAGAAAAGTATGAATGTTACAAGCAGGAGGGTGAAGCAGCTTGTCTTCGGATGATACGTGAGTAACTTGTTTCCAGGAATACTGCCTACCACTCAGTGTTTTCAAGGATGAGGTATATCACATTTGTGCAACATCACTCCTTTGAAGAGAATGGAAGAAGTTCTGAGGCTCTTCTGATTAAATTATTTAGGTTGGAAGCAAGAGCGTACAGCAAGTTGTGTAACAGTGTGAGTAGAGTGAAGTTTTAAAATTAAGACCACCTGCCTCTGACAGTTTGAAAGTGTGAGGAACTTGATTTTGGGGCAAAATTGCCTGTTTCCATGAAGGGAAGGATTACTGTATGTCTTGTAGGAGAACCACAAAGGTTACAAGAAAGATGCTCAAGCACTTTGTTTAGCAGCTTCAAGTGATTTAGCATTCAAAAGGAACACTGCCTATCTGTCAAGGGTTTGACAGTGTGAGCAAATCCATCTTTGTGCCAGTAGACCCTTTCCACTGAATGGAACATGCACTGTGTGTCTGGCAAGCAGATGTCAAGGTTTGCAGCAGGAGTTGCAAGCACATTGTTTTCCTGTGAGAGTTGAATTAGCATGTGAAAGGAGTGCTTGCCAAATGAAAGCCTTTGACAATGGAGAATCATTCACTCCTTGAAAAATACCCACTTTCGGCGAAATGCACATTCACTTGTAGCTCAGGGCAGGATGCAGTATGTGAGAGGCAGGAATAGTTTGCCACTTGTCTCCCTATGAGAAATGAGTTACCTGTTGAAAGGAATACTGACTACCCCTCAGTTTATTCATGTGTGAGGAAGATCACCGTTGGGCCAAATGGCTGCCTTCAACTGAATGGAACCAGAACAGTTTAGGATGTATGAAAACCATTCATTCCAGCAGCAAGAGGGTCTCGACTGTTGTTTAAAAGTGAGAATTGAGTGAGCTTTACAAAGGAATACTACCTGTCTCTCAGGCATTTACAGTGTGAAGAAGATTACCTTTGTGGAAAATAGCCCTGTTTCAATGGAAGGAAGAAGCACTGTTTCTCCAGTAAGAGATGCATGTGTTAGAAGCAAGACGGTCAAGCACCTTGTTAAGCATTAGGAATTGAGTTACCTGTTCAATAGTATACTGCCTAACTCTCAGTGTTTTCAGGTGGAGGAAAATCAATGTTCTGCTAAATAGCCCCTTCCAAGGGAATGCAGGCACACTGTAGGTCTTGTAAGACAATCATTAATGTTAGAAGCAAGAGGGTCTAGCACCCTGTTAAGCACTGTGAATTGACTTACCTGTTGAAGGGAATACTGTCTAACTCTCAGTGTTTTTATGGGTGGAGGAACCTCAAGTTTGTGCAAAATTGCCTCTTTCAAGTCAATGGAACCAGCACTAGAACTCTTGGAAGAGAAGTATGAATGTTAGAAGCAGGAGGGTCAAGCACCTTGTTTTCCAATGCGAATTGATATACTGCTTTAAAGGAATAATGCCTACAACTCAGTGTTTTCATGGGTGAGCAATACCACCTTTGTGCAAAATACTGCACTTAGAGGGATGGGAAGAATCACTGTCGAACTTCTGAGAGAATCATTAATGTTAGAAAGGAAAGGGTCTACCACCTTGAACAGCATTGTGAACTGAGTTAGCTGGGTAAAGGAATACTGCCTACCTCTCAGCGTTTTCATGGGTGAGGAACCCAACTTTTGCAAAATATCCCATACAAGCGAATGGAAGATTCCTGGTAGCTCTTGTAAGAGACTCATGAATGTTTGAAGCAACAGGGTGTAGCAAGTTGTTTAGCATTGTGAATTGACTTAGCTGTTTAAAGGAATACTGCCTACTTCTCAGAGTTTTCAGGAGTCAGGAACCTCACCTTTGTGCAAAATTGCCTCTGTGAAGTGAATGGAGAAACACTGTTGCTCTTGTATGATATCCATCAATGTTAAAAGGAAGAGGGTCAAGCACATTCTTAAGCTTTGTGAATTGAATGAGTTGTTTAATGGAATACTACTTACCTCTCAGGGTTTTCAGGGATGAGGACTACCAGGATTTTTCAAAATTGCCCCTTTCGAGTGAATGGAAGCTGCACTGTAGGTCTTATAAGAGAGACATTACTGTTAACAGGAAGAGAGCCTAGCACTCTGTTGAGGATTCTCAACTGAGTTAGCTGTTTAAGGACATATTGATACCTCTCAGTGCTTTTATATGTGAGAACCTTCAACTTTGTGCAAAATCTCCTCTTACAACTGACTGGACCCAGCTGTGTGGGTGTTGTAAGAAAAGTATGAATGTTACAAGCAGGAGGGTGAAGCAGCTTGTCTTCGGATGATACGTGAGTAACTTGTTTCCAGAAATACTGTCTACCACTCAGTGTTTTCAAGGATGAGGTATATCACCTTTGTGCAACATCACCCCTTTGAAGAGAATGGAAGAAGTTCTGAGGCTCTTCTGATTAAATTATTTCGGTTGGAAGCAAGAGCGTACAGCAAGTTGTGTAACAGTGTGAGTAGAGTGAAGTTTTAAAATTAAGACCACCTGCCTCTGACAGTTTGAAAGTGTGAGGAACTTGATTTTGGGGCAAAATTGCCTGTTTCCATGAAGGGAAGGATTACTGTATGTCTTGTAGGAGAACCACAAAGGTTACAAGAAAGATGCTCAAGCACTTTGTTTAGCAGCTTCAAGTGATTTAGCATTCAAAAGGAACACTGCCTATCTGTCAAGGGTTTGACAGTGTGAGCAAATCCATCTTTGTGCCAATAGACCCTTTCCACTGAATGGAACATGCACTGTGTGTCTGGCAAGCAGATGTCAAGGTTTGCAGCAGGAGTTGCAAGCACATTGTTTTCCTGTGAGAGTTGAATTAGCATGTGAAAGGAGTGCTTGCCAAATGAAAGTCTTTGACAATGGAGAATCATTCACTCCTTGAAAAATACCCACTTTCGGCGAAATGCACATTCACTTGTAGCTCAGGGCAGGATGCAGTATGTGAGAGGCAGGAATAGTTTGCCACTTGTCTCCCTATGAGAAATGAGTTACCTGTTGAAAGGAATACTGACTACCCCTCAGTTTATTCATGTGTGAGGAAGATCACCGTTGGGCCAAATAGCTGCCTTCAACTGAATGGAACCAGAACAGTTTAGGATGTATGAAAACCATTCATTCCAGCAGCAAGAGGGTCTCGACTGTTGTTTAAAAGTGAGAATTGAGTGAGCTTTACAAAGGAATACTACCTGTCTCTCAGGCATTTACAGTGTGAAGAAGATTACCTTTGTGGAAAATAGCCCTGTTTCAATGGAAGGAAGAAGCACTGTTTCTCCAGTAAGAGATGCATGTGTTAGAAGCAAGACGGTCAAGCACCTTGTTAAGCATTAGGAATTGAGTTACCTGTTCAATAGTATACTGCCTAACTCTCAGTGTTTTCAGGTGGAGGAAAATCAATGTTCTGCTAAATAGCCCCTTCCAAGGGAATGGAGGCACACTGTAGGTCTTGTAAGACAATCATTAATGTTAGAAGCAAGAGGGTCTAGCACCCTGTTAAGCACTGTGAATTGACTTACCTGTTGAAGGGAATACTGTCTAACTCTCAGTGTTTTTATGGGTGGAGGAACCTCAAGTTTGTGCAAAATTGCCTCTTTCAAGTCAATGGAACCAGCACTAGAACTCTTGGAAGAGAAGTATGAATGTTAGAAGCAGGAGGGTCAAGCACCTTGTTTTCCAATGCGAATTGATATACTGCTTTAAAGGAATAATGCCTACAACTCAGTGTTTTCATGGGTGAGCAATACCACCTTTGTGCAAAATACTGCACTTAGAGGGATGGGAAGAATCACTGTCGAACTTCTGAGAGAATCATTAATGTTAGAAAGGAAAGGGTCTACCACCTTGAACAGCATTGTGAACTGAGTTAGCTGGGTAAAGGAATACTGCCTACCTCTCAGCGTTTTCATGGGTGAGGAACCCAACTTTTGCAAAATATCCCATACAAGCGAATGGAAGATTCCTGGTAGCTCTTGTAAGAGACTCATGAATGTTTGAAGCAACAGGGTGTAGCAAGTTGTTTAGCATTGTGAATTGACTTAGCTGTTTAAAGGAATACTGCCTACTTCTCAGAGTTTTCAGGAGTCAGGAACCTCACCTTGGTGCAAAATTGCCTCTGTGAAGTGAATGGAGAAACACTGTTGCTCTTGTATGATATCCATCAATGTTAAAAGGAAGAGGGTAAAGCACATTCTTCAGCTTTGTGAATTGAATGAGTTGTTTAATGGAATACTACTTACCTCTCAGGGTTTTCAGGGATGAGGACTACCAGGATTTTTCAAAATTGCCCCTTTCGAGTGAATGGAAGCTGCACTGTAGGTCTTATAAGAGAGACATTACTGTTAACAGGAAGAGAGCCTAGCACTCTGTTGAGGATTCTCAACTGAGTTAGCTGTTTAAGGACATATTGATACCTCTCAGTGCTTTTATATGTGAGAACCTTCAACTTTGTGCAAAATCTCCTCTTACAACTGACTGGACCCAGCTGTGTGGGTGTTGTAAGAAAAGTATGAATGTTACAAGCAGGAGGGTGAAGCAGCTTGTCTTCGGATGATACGTGAGTAACTTGTTTCCAGGAATACTGCCTACCACTCAGTGTTTTCAAGGATGAGGTATATCACATTTGTGCAACATCACTCCTTTGAAGAGAATGGAAGAAGTTCTGAGGCTCTTCTGATTAAATTATTTAGGTTGGAAGCAAGAGCGTACAGCAAGTTGTGTAACAGTGTGAGTAGAGTGAAGTTTTAAAATTAAGACCACCTGCCTCTGACAGTTTGAAAGTGTGAGGAACTTGATTTTGGGGCAAAATTGCCTGTTTCCATGAAGGGAAGGATTACTGTATGTCTTGTAGGAGAACCACAAAGGTTACAAGAAAGATGCTCAAGCACTTTGTTTAGCAGCTTCAAGTGATTTAGCATTCAAAAGGAACACTGCCTATCTGTCAAGGGTTTGACAGTGTGAGCAAATCCATCTTTGTGCCAGTAGACCCTTTCCACTGAATGGAACATGCACTGTGTGTCTGGCAAGCAGATGTCAAGGTTTGCAGCAGGAGTTGCAAGCACATTGTTTTCCTGTGAGAGTTGAATTAGCATGTGAAAGGAGTGCTTGCCAAATGAAAGCCTTTGACAATGGAGAATCATTCACTCCTTGAAAAATACCCACTTTCGGCGAAATGCACATTCACTTGTAGCTCAGGGCAGGATGCAGTATGTGAGAGGCAGGAATAGTTTGCCACTTGTCTCCCTATGAGAAATGAGTTACCTGTTGAAAGGAATACTGACTACCCCTCAGTTTATTCATGTGTGAGGAAGATCACCGTTGGGCCAAATAGCTGCCTTCAACTGAATGGAACCAGAACAGTTTAGGATGTATGAAAACCATTCATTCCAGCAGCAAGAGGGTCTCGACTGTTGTTTAAATGTGAGAATTGAGTGAGCTTTACAAAGGAATACTACCTGTCTCTCAGGCATTTACAGTGTGAAGAAGATTATCTTTGTGCAAAAGAGCCCTGTTTCAATGGAAGGAAGAAGCACTGTTTCTCCTGTAAGAGATGCATAAGTGTTAGAAGCAAGAGGGTCAAGCATCTTGTTAAGCACTATGAATTGAGTTACCTGTTGAATGGAATACTGCCAACTCTCAGTGTTTTCAGGGGGAGGAAAATCAATGTTCTGCTAAATAGCTCCTTTCAAGGGAATGGAGGCATACTGTAGGTCTTGTTAGACAATCATTAATGTTAGAAGGAAGAGGGTCTAGCACCCTGTTAAGCACTGTGAATTGACTTACCTGTTGAAGGGAATACTGTCTAACTCTCAGTGTTTTTATGGGTGGAGGAACCTCAAGTTTGTGCAAAATGACCTCTTTCCAGTCAATGGAACCAGCACTACATCTCTTGGAAAAGAAGTATGAATGTTAGAAGCAGCAGGGTCAAGCACCTTGTTTTCCAATGCGAATTGATATACTGCTTTAAAGGAATAATGCCTACAACTCAGCGTTTTCATGGGTGAGCAATACCACCTTTGTGCAAAATACTGCACTTAGAGGGATGGGAAGAATCACTGTCGAACTTCTGAGAGAATCATTAATGTTAGAAAAGAAAGGGTCTACCACCTTGAACAGCATTGTGAACTGAGTTAGCTGGATAAAGGAATACTGCCTACCTCTCAGCGTTTTCATGGGTGAGGAACCCAACTTTTGCAAAATATCCCATACAAGCGAATGGAAGATTCCTGGTAGCTCTTGTAAGAGACTCATGAATGTTTGAAGCAACAGGGTGTAGCAAGTTGTTTAGCATTGTGAATTGACTTAGCTGTTTAAAGGAATACTGCCTACTTCTCAGAGTTTTCAGGAGTCAGGAACCTCACCTTTGTGCAAAATTGCCTCTGTGAAGTGAATGGAGAAACACTGTTGCTCTTGTATGATATCCATCAATGTTAAAAGGAAGAGGGTCAAGCACATTCTTCAGCTTTGTGAATTGAATGAGTTGTTTAATGGAATACTACTTACCTCTCAGGGTTTTCAGGGATGAGGACTACCAGGATTTTTCAAAATTGCCCCTTTCGAGTGAATGGAAGCTGCACTGTAGGTCTTATAAGAGAGACATTACTGTTAACAGGAAGAGAGCCTAGCACTCTGTTGAGGATTCTCAACTGAGTTAGCTGTTTAAGGACATATTGATACCTCTCAGTGCTTTTATATGTGAGAACCTTCAACTTTGTGCAAAATCTCCTCTTACAACTGACTGGACCCAGCTGTGTGGGTGTTTTAAGAAAAGTATGAATGTTACAAGCAGGAGGGTGAAGCAGCTTGTCTTCGGATGATACGTGAGTAACTTGTTTCCAGGAATACTGCCTACCACTCAGTGTTTTCAAGGATGAGGTATATCACATTTGTGCAACATCACTCCTTTGAAGAGAATGGAAGAAGTTCTGAGGCTCTTCTGATTAAATTATTTAGGTTGGAAGCAAGAGCGTACAGCAAGTTGTGTAACAGTGTGAGTAGAGTGAAGTTTTAAAATTAAGACCACCTGCCTCTGACAGTTTGAAAGTGTGAGGAACTTGATTTTGGGGCAAAATTGCCTGTTTCCATGAAGGGAAGGATTACTGTATGTCTTGTAGGAGAACCACAAAGGTTACAAGAAAATGCTCAAGCACTTTGTTTAGCAGCTTCAAGTGATTTAGCATTCAAAAGGAACACTGCCTATCTGTCAAGGGTTTGACAGTGTGAGCAAATCCATCTTTGTGCCAGTAGACCCTTTCCACTGAATGGAACATGCACTGTGTGTCTGGCAAGCAGATGTCAAGGTTTGCAGCAGGAGTTGCAAGCACATTGTTTTCCTGTGAGAGTTGAATTAGCATGTGAAAGGAGTGCTTGCCAAATGAAAGCCTTTGACAATGGAGAATCATTCACTCCTTGAAAAATACCCACTTTCGGCGAAATGCACATTCACTTGTAGCTCAGGGAAGGATGCAGTATGTGAGAGGCAGGAATAGTTTGCCACTTGTCTCCCTATGAGAAATGAGTTACCTGTTGAAAGGAATACTGACTACCCCTCAGTTTATTCATGTGTGAGGAAGATCACCGTTGGGCCAAATAGCTGCCTTCAACTGAATGGAACCAGAACAGTTTAGGATGTATGAAAACCATTCATTCCAGCAGCAAGAGGGTCTCGACTGTTGTTTAAAAGTGAGAATTGAGTGAGCTTTACAAAGGAATACTACCTGTCTCTCAGGCATTTACAGTGTGAAGAAGATTACCTTTGTGGAAAATAGCCCTGTTTCAATGGAAGGAAGAAGCACTGTTTCTCCAGTAAGAGATGCATGTGTTAGAAGCAAGACGGTCAAGCACCTTGTTAAGCATTAGGAATTGAGTTACCTGTTCAATAGTATACTGCCTAACTCTCAGTGTTTTCAGGTGGAGGAAAATCAATGTTCTGCTAAATAGCCCCTTCCAAGGGAATGGAGGCACACTGTAGGTCTTGTAAGACAATCATTAATGTTAGAAGCAAGAGGGTCTAGCACCCTGTTAAGCACTGTGAATTGACTTACCTGTTGAAGGGAATACTGTCTAACTCTCAGTGTTTTTATGGGTGGAGGAACCTCAAGTTTGTGCAAAATTGCCTCTTTCAAGTCAATGGAACCAGCACTAGAACTCTTGGAAGAGAAGTATGAATGTTAGAAGCAGGAGGGTCAAGCACCTTGTTTTCCAATGCGAATTGATATACTGCTTTAAAGGAATAATGCCTACAACTCAGTGTTTTCATGGGTGAGCAATACCACCTTTGTGCAAAATACTGCACTTAGAGGGATGGGAAGAATCACTGTCGAACTTCTGAGAGAATCATTAATGTTAGAAAGGAAAGGGTCTACCACCTTGAACAGCATTGTGAACTGAGTTAGCTGGGTAAAGGAATACTGCCTACCTCTCAGCGTTTTCATGGGTGAGGAACCCAACTTTTGCAAAATATCCCATACAAGCGAATGGAAGATTCCTGGTAGCTGTTGTAAGAGACTCATGAATGTTTGAAGCAACAGGGTGTAGCAAGTTGTTTAGCATTGTGAATTGACTTAGCTGTTTAAAGGAATACTGCCTACTTCTCAGAGTTTTCAGGAGTCAGGAACCTCACCTTTGTGCAAAATTGCCTCTGTGAAGTGAATGGAGAAACACTGTTGCTCTTGTATGATATCCATCAATGTTAAAAGGAAGAGGGTCAAGCACATTCTTAAGCTTTGTGAATTGAATGAGTTGTTTAATGGAATACTACTTACCTCTCAGGGTTTTCAGGGATGAGGACTACCAGGATTTTTCAAAATTGCCCCTTTCGAGTGAATGGAAGCTGCACTGTAGGTCTTATAAGAGAGACATTACTGTTAACAGGAAGAGAGCCTAGCACTCTGTTGAGGATTCTCAACTGAGTTAGCTGTTTAAGGACATATTGATACCTCTCAGTGCTTTTATATGTGAGAACCTTCAACTTTGTGCAAAATCTCCTCTTACAACTGACTGGACCCAGCTGTGTGGGTGTTGTAAGAAAAGTATGAATGTTACAAGCAGGAGGGTGAAGCAGCTTGTCTTCGGATGATACGTGAGTAACTTGTTTCCAGAAATACTGTCTACCACTCAGTGTTTTCAAGGATGAGGTATATCACCTTTGTGCAACATCACCCCTTTGAAGAGAATGGAAGAAGTTCTGAGGCTCTTCTGATTAAATTATTTAGGTTGGAAGCAAGAGCGTACAGCAAGTTGTGTAACAGTGTGAGTAGAGTGAAGTTTTAAAATTAAGACCACCTGCCTCTGACAGTTTGAAAGTGTGAGGAACTGGATTTTGGGGCAAAATTGCCTGTTTCCATGAAGGGAAGGATTACTGTATGTCTTGTAGGAGAACCACAAAGGTTACAAGAAAGATGCTCAAGCACTTTGTTTAGCAGCTTCAAGTGATTTAGCATTCAAAAGGAACACTGCCTATCTGTCAAGGGTTTGACAGTGTGAGCAAATCCATCTTTGTGCCAATAGACCCTTTCCACTGAATGGAACATGCACTGTGTGTCTGGCAAGCAGATGTCAAGGTTTGCAGCAGGAGTTGCAAGCACATTGTTTTCCTGTGAGAGTTGAATTAGCATGTGAAAGGAGTGCTTGCCAAATGAAAGCCTTTGACAATGGAGAATCATTCACTCCTTGAAAAATACCCACTTTCGGCGAAATGCACATTCACTTGTAGCTCAGGGCAGGATGCAGTATGTGAGAGGCAGGAATAGTTTGCCACTTGTCTCCCTATGAGAAATGAGTTACCTGTTGAAAGGAATACTGACTACCCCTCAGTTTATTCATGTGTGAGGAAGATCACCGTTGGGCCAAATAGCTGCCTTCAACTGAATGGAACCAGAACAGTTTAGGATGTATGAAAACCATTCATTCCAGCAGCAAGAGGGTCTCGACTGTTGTTTAAAAGTGAGAATTGAGTGAGCTTTACAAAGGAATACTACCTGTCTCTCAGGCATTTACAGTGTGAAGAAGATTACCTTTGTGGAAAATAGCCCTGTTTCAATGGAAGGAAGAAGCACTGTTTCTCCAGTAAGAGATGCATGTGTTAGAAGCAAGACGGTCAAGCACCTTGTTAAGCATTAGGAATTGAGTTACCTGTTCAATAGTATACTGCCTAACTCTCAGTGTTTTCAGGTGGAGGAAAATCAATGTTCTGCTAAATAGCCCCTTCCAAGGGAATGGAGGCACACTGTAGGTCTTGTAAGACAATCATTAATGTTAGAAGCAAGAGGGTCTAGCACCCTGTTAAGCACTGTGAATTGACTTACCTGTTGAAGGGAATACTGTCTAACTCTCAGTGTTTTTATGGGTGGAGGAACCTCAAGTTTGTGCAAAATTGCCTCTTTCAAGTCAATGGAACCAGCACTAGAACTCTTGGAAGAGAAGTATGAATGTTAGAAGCAGGAGGGTCAAGCACCTTGTTTTCCAATGCGAATTGATATACTGCTTTAAAGGAATAATGCCTACAACTCAGTGTTTTCATGGGTGAGCAATACCACCTTTGTGCAAAATACTGCACTTAGAGGGATGGGAAGAATCACTGTCGAACTTCTGAGAGAATCATTAATGTTAGAAAGGAAAGGGTCTACCACCTTGAACAGCATTGTGAACTGAGTTAGCTGGGTAAAGGAATACTGCCTACCTCTCAGCGTTTTCATGGGTGAGGAACCCAACTTTTGCAAAATATCCCATACAAGCGAATGGAAGATTCCTGGTAGCTCTTGTAAGAGACTCATGAATGTTTGAAGCAACAGGGTGTAGCAAGTTGTTTAGCATTGTGAATTGACTTAGCTGTTTAAAGGAATACTGCCTACTTCTCAGAGTTTTCAGGAGTCAGGAACCTCACCTTTGTGCAAAATTGCCTCTGTGAAGTGAATGGAGAAACACTGTTGCTCTTGTATGATATCCATCAATGTTAAAAGGAAGAGGGTCAAGCACATTCTTCAGCTTTGTGAATTGAATGAGTTGTTTAATGGAATACTACTTACCTCTCAGGGTTTTCAGGGATGAGGACTACCAGGATTTTTCAAAATTGCCCCTTTCGAGTGAATGGAAGCTGCACTGTAGGTCTTATAAGAGAGACATTACTGTTAACAGGAAGAGAGCCTAGCACTCTGTTGAGGATTCTCAACTGAGTTAGCTGTTTAAGGACATATTGATACCTCTCAGTGCTTTTATATGTGAGAACCTTCAACTTTGTGCAAAATCTCCTCTTACAACTGGCTGGACCCAGCTGTGTGGGTGTTGTAAGAAAAGTATGAATGTTACAAGCAGGAGGGTGAAGCAGCTTGTCTTCGGATGATACGTGAGTAACTTGTTTCCAGGAATACTGCCTACCACTCAGTGTTTTCAAGGATGAGGTATATCACATTTGTGCAACATCACTCCTTTGAAGAGAATGGAAGAAGTTCTGAGGCTCTTCTGATTAAATTATTTAGGTTGGAAGCAAGAGCGTACAGCAAGTTGTGTAACAGTGTGAGTAGAGTGAAGTTTTAAAATTAAGACCACCTGCCTCTGACAGTTTGAAAGTGTGAGGAACTTGATTTTGGGGCAAAATTGCCTGTTTCCATGAAGGGAAGGATTACTGTATGTCTTGTAGGAGAACCACAAAGGTTACAAGAAAGATGCTCAAGCACTTTGTTTAGCAGCTTCAAGTGATTTAGCATTCAAAAGGAACACTGCCTATCTGTCAAGGGTTTGACAGTGTGAGCAAATCCATCTTTGTGCCAGTAGACCCTTTCCACTGAATGGAACATGCACTGTGTGTCTGGCAAGCAGATGTCAAGGTTTGCAGCAGGAGTTGCAAGCACATTGTTTTCCTGTGAGAGTTGAATTAGCATGTGAAAGGAGTGCTTGCCAAATGAAAGCCTTTGACAATGGAGAATCATTCACTCCTTGAAAAATACCCACTTTCGGCGAAATGCACATTCACTTGTAGCTCAGGGCAGGATGCAGTATGTGAGAGGCAGGAATAGTTTGCCACTTGTCTCCCTATGAGAAATGAGTTACCTGTTGAAAGGAATACTGACTACCCCTCAGTTTATTCATGTGTGAGGAAGATCACCGTTGGGCCAAATGGCTGCCTTCAACTGAATGGAACCAGAACAGTTTAGGATGTATGAAAACCATTCATTCCAGCAGCAAGAGGGTCTCGACTGTTGTTTAAAAGTGAGAATTGAGTGAGCTTTACAAAGGAATACTACCTGTCTCTCAGGCATTTACAGTGTGAAGAAGATTACCTTTGTGGAAAATAGCCCTGTTTCAATGGAAGGAAGAAGCACTGTTTCTCCAGTAAGAGATGCATGTGTTAGAAGCAAGACGGTCAAGCACCTTGTTAAGCATTAGGAATTGAGTTACCTGTTCAATAGTATACTGCCTAACTCTCAGTGTTTTCAGGTGGAGGAAAATCAATGTTCTGCTAAATAGCCCCTTCCAAGGGAATGGAGGCACACTGTAGGTCTTGTAAGACAATCATTAATGTTAGAAGCAAGAGGGTCTAGCACCCTGTTAAGCACTGTGAATTGACTTACCTGTTGAAGGGAATACTGTCTAACTCTCAGTGTTTTTATGGGTGGAGGAACCTCAAGTTTGTGCAAAATTGCCTCTTTCAAGTCAATGGAACCAGCACTAGAACTCTTGGAAGAGAAGTATGAATGTTAGAAGCAGGAGGGTCAAGCACCTTGTTTTCCAATGCGAATTGATATACTGCTTTAAAGGAATAATGCCTACAACTCAGTGTTTTCATGGGTGAGCAATACCACCTTTGTGCAAAATACTGCACTTAGAGGGATGGGAAGAATCACTGTCGAACTTCTGAGAGAATCATTAATGTTAGAAAGGAAAGGGTCTACCACCTTGAACAGCATTGTGAACTGAGTTAGCTGGGTAAAGGAATACTGCCTACCTCTCAGCGTTTTCATGGGTGAGGAACCCAACTTTTGCAAAATATCCCATACAAGCGAATGGAAGATTCCTGGTAGCTCTTGTAAGAGACTCATGAATGTTTGAAGCAACAGGGTGTAGCAAGTTGTTTAGCATTGTGAATTGACTTAGCTGTTTAAAGGAATACTGCCTACTTCTCAGAGTTTTCAGGAGTCAGGAACCTCACCTTTGTGCAAAATTGCCTCTGTGAAGTGAATGGAGAAACACTGTTGCTCTTGTATGATATCCATCAATGTTAAAAGGAAGAGGGTCAAGCACATTCTTCAGCTTTGTGAATTGAATGAGTTGTTTAATGGAATACTACTTACCTCTCAGGGTTTTCAGGGATGAGGACTACCAGGATTTTTCAAAATTGCCCCTTTCGAGTGAATGGAAGCTTCACTGTAGGTCTTATAAGAGAGACATTACTGTTAACAGGAAGAGAGCCTAGCACTCTGTTGAGGATTCTCAACTGAGTTAGCTGTTTAAGGACATATTGATACCTCTCAGTGCTTTTATATGTGAGAACCTTCAACTTTGTGCAAAATCTCCTCTTACAACTGACTGGACCCAGCTGTGTGGGTGTTGTAAGAAAAGTATGAATGTTACAAGGTGAACAGCTTGTCTTCGGATGATACGTGAGTAACTTGTTTCCAGAAATACTGTCTACCACTCAGTGTTTTCAAGGATGAGGTATATCACCTTTGTGCAACATCACCCCTTTGAAGAGAATGGAAGAAGTTCTGAGGCTCTTCTGATTAAATTCTTTAGGTTGGAAGCAAGAGCGTACAGCAAGTTGTGTAACAGTGTGAGTAGAGTGAAGTTTTAAAATTAAGACCACCTGCCTCTGACAGTTTGAAAGTGTGAGGAACTTGATTTTGGGGCAAAATTGCCTGTTTCCATGAAGGGAAGGATTACTGTATGTCTTGTAGGAGAACCACAAAGGTTACAAGAAAGATGCTCAAGCACTTTGTTTAGCAGCTTCAAGTGATTTAGCATTCAAAAGGAACACTGCCTATCTGTCAAGGGTTTGACAGTGTGAGCAAATCCATCTTTGTGCCAATAGACCCTTTCCACTGAATGGAACATGCACTGTGTGTCTGGCAAGCAGATGTCAAGGTTTGCAGCAGGAGTTGCAAGCACATTGTTTTCCTGTGAGAGTTGAATTAGCATGTGAAAGGAGTGCTTGCCAAATGAAAGCCTTTGACAATGGAGAATCATTCACTCCTTGAAAAATACCCACTTTCGGCGAAATGCACATTCACTTGTAGCTCAGGGCAGGATGCAGTATGTGAGAGGCAGGAATAGTTTGCCACTTGTCTCCCTATGAGAAATGAGTTACCTGTTGAAAGGAATACTGACTACCCCTCAGTTTATTCATGTGTGAGGAAGATCACCGTTGGGCCAAATAGCTGCCTTCAACTGAATGGAACCAGAACAGTTTAGGATGTATGAAAACCATTCATTCCAGCAGCAAGAGGGTCTCGACTGTTGTTTAAAAGTGAGAATTGAGTGAGCTTTACAAAGGAATACTACCTGTCTCTCAGGCATTTACAGTGTGAAGAAGATTACCTTTGTGGAAAATAGCCCTGTTTCAATGGAAGGAAGAAGCACTGTTTCTCCAGTAAGAGATGCATGTGTTAGAAGCAAGACGGTCAAGCACCTTGTTAAGCATTAGGAATTGAGTTACCTGTTCAATAGTATACTGCCTAACTCTCAGTGTTTTCAGGTGGAGGAAAATCAATGTTCTGCTAAATAGCCCCTTCCAAGGGAATGGAGGCACACTGTAGGTCTTGTAAGACAATCATTAATGTTAGAAGCAAGAGGGTCTAGCACCCTGTTAAGCACTGTGAATTGACTTACCTGTTGAAGGGAATACTGTCTAACTCTCAGTGTTTTTATGGGTGGAGGAACCTCAAGTTTGTGCAAAATTGCCTCTTTCAAGTCAATGGAACCAGCACTAGAACTCTTGGAAGAGAAGTATGAATGTTAGAAGCAGGAGGGTCAAGCACCTTGTTTTCCAATGCGAATTGATATACTGCTTTAAAGGAATAATGCCTACAACTCAGTGTTTTCATGGGTGAGCAATACCACCTTTGTGCAAAATACTGCACTTAGAGGGATGGGAAGAATCACTGTCGAACTTCTGAGAGAATCATTAATGTTAGAAAGGAAAGGGTCTACCACCTTGAACAGCATTGTGAACTGAGTTAGCTGGGTAAAGGAATACTGCCTACCTCTCAGCGTTTTCATGGGTGAGGAACCCAACTTTTGCAAAATATCCCATACAAGCGAATGGAAGATTCCTGGTAGCTCTTGTAAGAGACTCATGAATGTTTGAAGCAACAGGGTGTAGCAAGTTGTTTAGCATTGTGAATTGACTTAGCTGTTTAAAGGAATACTGCCTACTTCTCAGAGTTTTCAGGAGTCAGGAACCTCACCTTTGTGCAAAATTGCCTCTGTGAAGTGAATGGAGAAACACTGTTGCTCTTGTATGATATCCATCAATGTTAAAAGGAAGAGGGTCAAGCACATTCTTAAGCTTTGTGAATTGAATGAGTTGTTTAATGGAATACTACTTACCTCTCAGGGTTTTCAGGGATGAGGACTACCAGGATTTTTCAAAATTGCCCCTTTCGAGTGAATGGAAGCTGCACTGTAGGTCTTATAAGAGAGACATTACTGTTAACAGGAAGAGAGCCTAGCACTCTGTTGAGGATTCTCAACTGAGTTAGCTGTTTAAGGACATATTGATACCTCTCAGTGCTTTTATATGTGAGAACCTTCAACTTTGTGCAAAATCTCCTCTTACAACTGACTGGACCCAGCTGTGTGGGTGTTGTAAGAAAAGTATGAATGTTACAAGGTGAACAGCTTGTCTTCGGATGATACGTGAGTAACTTGTTTCCAGAAATACTGTCTACCACTCAGTGTTTTCAAGGATGAGGTATATCACCTTTGTGCAACATCACCCCTTTGAAGAGAATGGAAGAAGTTCTGAGGCTCTTCTGATTAAATTATTTAGGTTGGAAGCAAGAGCGTACAGCAAGTTGTGTAACAGTGTGAGTAGAGTGAAGTTTTAAAATTAAGACCACCTGCCTCTGACAGTTTGAAAGTGTGAGGAACTTGATTTTGGGGCAAAATTGCCTGTTTCCATGAAGGGAAGGATTACTGTATGTCTTGTAGGAGAACCACAAAGGTTACAAGAAAGATGCTCAAGCACTTTGTTTAGCAGCTTCAAGTGATTTAGCATTCAAAAGGAACACTGCCTATCTGTCAAGGGTTTGACAGTGTGAGCAAATCCATCTTTGTGCCAATAGACCCTTTCCACTGAATGGAACATGCACTGTGTGTCTGGCAAGCAGATGTCAAGGTTTGCAGCAGGAGTTGCAAGCACATTGTTTTCCTGTGAGAGTTGAATTAGCATGTGAAAGGAGTGCTTGCCAAATGAAAGCCTTTGACAATGGAGAATCATTCACTCCTTGAAAAATACCCACTTTCGGCGAAATGCACATTCACTTGTAGCTCAGGGCAGGATGCAGTATGTGAGAGGCAGGAATAGTTTGCCACTTGTCTCCCTATGAGAAATGAGTTACCTGTTGAAAGGAATACTGACTACCCCTCAGTTTATTCATGTGTGAGGAAGATCACCGTTGGGCCAAATAGCTGCCTTCAACTGAATGGAACCAGAACAGTTTAGGATGTATGAAAACCATTCATTCCAGCAGCAAGAGGGTCTCGACTGTTGTTTAAAAGTGAGAATTGAGTGAGCTTTACAAAGGAATACTACCTGTCTCTCAGGCATTTACAGTGTGAAGAAGATTACCTTTGTGGAAAATAGCCCTGTTTCAATGGAAGGAAGAAGCACTGTTTCTCCAGTAAGAGATGCATGTGTTAGAAGCAAGACGGTCAAGCACCTTGTTAAGCATTAGGAATTGAGTTACCTGTTCAATAGTATACTGCCTAACTCTCAGTGTTTTCAGGTGGAGGAAAATCAATGTTCTGCTAAATAGCCCCTTCCAAGGGAATGGAGGCACACTGTAGGTCTTGTAAGACAATCATTAATGTTAGAAGGAAGAGGGTCTAGCACCCTGTTAAGCACTGTGAATTGACTTACCTGTTGAAGGGAATACTGTCTAACTCTCAGTGTTTTTATGGGTGGAGGAACCTCAAGTTTGTGCAAAATTGCCTCTTTCAAGTCAATGGAACCAGCACTAGAACTCTTGGAAGAGAAGTATGAATGTTAGAAGCAGGAGGGTCAAGCACCTTGTTTTCCAATGCGAATTGATATACTGCTTTAAAGGAATAATGCCTACAACTCAGTGTTTTCATGGGTGAGCAATACCACCTTTGTGCAAAATACTGCACTTAGAGGGATGGGAAGAATCACTGTCGAACTTCTGAGAGAATCATTAATGTTAGAAAGGAAAGGGTCTACCACCTTGAACAGCATTGTGAACTGAGTTAGCTGGGTAAAGGAATACTGCCTACCTCTCAGCGTTTTCATGGGTGAGGAACCCAACTTTTGCAAAATATCCCATACAAGCGAATGGAAGATTCCTGGTAGCTCTTGTAAGAGACTCATGAATGTCTGAAGCAACAGGGTGTAGCAAGTTGTTTAGCATTGTGAATTGACTTAGCTGTTTAAAGGAATACTGCCTACTTCTCAGAGTTTTCAGGAGTCAGGAACCTCACCTTTGTGCAAAATTGCCTCTGTGAAGTGAATGGAGAAACACTGTTGCTCTTGTATGATATCCATCAATGTTAAAAGGAAGAGGGTCAAGCACATTCTTAAGCTTTGTGAATTGAATGAGTTGTTTAATGGAATACTACTTACCTCTCAGGGTTTTCAGGGATGAGGACTACCAGGATTTTTCAAAATTGCCCCTTTCGAGTGAATGGAAGCTGCACTGTAGGTCTTATAAGAGAGACATTACTGTTAACAGGAAGAGAGCCTAGCACTCTGTTGAGGATTCTCAACTGAGTTAGCTGTTTAAGGACATATTGATACCTCTCAGTGCTTTTATATGTGAGAACCTTCAACTTTGTGCAAAATCTCCTCTTACAACTGGCTGGACCCAGCTGTGTGGGTGTTGTAAGAAAAGTATGAATGTTACAAGCAGGAGGGTGAAGCAGCTTGTCTTCGGATGATACGTGAGTAACTTGTTTCCAGAAATACTGTCTACCACTCAGTGTTTTCAATGATGAGGTATATCACCTTTGTGCAACATCACCCCTTTGAAGAGAATGGAAGAAGTTCTGAGGCTCTTCTGATTAAATTATTTAGGTTGGAAGCAAGAGCGTACAGCAAGTTGTGTAACAGTGTGAGTAGAGTGAAGTTTTAAAATTAAGACCACCTGCCTCTGACAGTTTGAAAGTGTGAGGAACTTGATTTTGGGGCAAAATTGCCTGTTTCCATGAAGGGAAGGATTACTGTATGTCTTGTAGGAGAACCACAAAGGTTACAAGAAAGATGCTCAAGCACTTTGTTTAGCAGCTTCAAGTGATTTAGCATTCAAAAGGAACACTGCCTATCTGTCAAGGGTTTGACAGTGTGAGCAAATCCATCTTTGTGCCAGTAGACCCTTTCCACTGAATGGAACATGCACTGTGTGTCTGGCAAGCAGATGTCAAGGTTTGCAGCAGGAGTTGCAAGCACATTGTTTTCCTGTGAGAGTTGAATTAGCATGTGAAAGGAGTGCTTGCCAAATGAAAGCCTTTGACAATGGAGAATCATTCACTCCTTGAAAAATACCCACTTTCGGCGAAATGCACATTCACTTGTAGCTCAGGGCAGGATGCAGTATGTGAGAGGCAGGAATAGTTTGCCACTTGTCTCCCTATGAGAAATGAGTTACCTGTTGAAAGGAATACTGACTACCCCTCAGTTTATTCATGTGTGAGGAAGATCACCGTTGGGCCAAATAGCTGCCTTCAACTGAATGGAACCAGAACAGTTTAGGATGTATGAAAACCATTCATTCCAGCAGCAAGAGGGTCTCGACTGTTGTTTAAATGTGAGAATTGAGTGAGCTTTACAAAGGAATACTACCTGTCTCTCAGGCATTTACAGTGTGAAGAAGATTATCTTTGTGCAAAAGAGCCCTGTTTCAATGGAAGGAAGAAGCACTGTTTCTCCTGTAAGAGATGCATAAGTGTTAGAAGCAAGAGGGTCAAGCATCTTGTTAAGCACTATGAATTGAGTTACCTGTTGAATGGAATACTGCCAACTCTCAGTGTTTTCAGGGGGAGGAAAATCAATGTTCTGCTAAATAGCTCCTTTCAAGGGAATGGAGGCATACTGTAGGTCTTGTTAGACAATCATTAATGTTAGAAGGAAGAGGGTCTAGCACCCTGTTAAGCACTGTGAATTGACTTACCTGTTGAAGGGAATACTGTCTAACTCTCAGTGTTTTTATGGGTGGAGGAACCTCAAGTTTGTGCAAAATGACCTCTTTCCAGTCAATGGAACCAGCACTACATCTCTTGGAAGAGAAGTATGAATGTTAGAAGCAGCAGGGTCAAGCACCTTGTTTTCCAATGCGAATTGATATACTGCTTTAAAGGAATAATGCCTACAACTCAGCGTTTTCATGGGTGAGCAATACCACCTTTGTGCAAAATACTGCACTTAGAGGGATGGGAAGAATCACTGTCGAACTTCTGAGAGAATCATTAATGTTAGAAAAGAAAGGGTCTACCACCTTGAACAGCATTGTGAACTGAGTTAGCTGGGTAAAGGAATACTGCCTACCTCTCAGCGTTTTCATGGGTGAGGAATCCAACTTTTGCAAAATATCCCATACAAGCGAATGGAAGATTCCTGGTAGCTCTTGTAAGAGACTCATGAATGTTTGAAGCAACAGGGTGTAGCAAGTTGTTTAGCATTGTGAATTGACTTAGCTGTTTAAAGGAATACTGCCTAATTCTTAGAGTTTTCAGGAGTCAGGAACCTCACCTTTGTGCAAAATTGCCTCTGTGAAGTGAATGGAGAAACACTGTTGCTCTTGTATGATATCCATCAATGTTAAAAGGAAGAGGGTCAAGCACATTCTTCAGCTTTGTGAATTGAATGAGTTGTTTAATGGAATACTACTTACCTCTCAGGGTTTTCAGGGATGAGGACTACCAGGATTTTTCAAAATTGCCCCTTTCGAGTGAATGGAAGCTGCACTGTAGGTCTTATAAGAGAGACATTACTGTTAACAGGAAGAGAGCCTAGCACTCTGTTGAGGATTCTCAACTGAGTTAGCTGTTTAAGGACATATTGATACCTCTCAGTGCTTTTATATGTGAGAACCTTCAACTTTGTGCAAAATCTCCTCTTACAACTGACTGGACCCAGCTGTGTGGGTGTTGTAAGAAAAGTATGAATGTTACAAGCAGGAGGGTGAAGCAGCTTGTCTTCGGATGATACGTGAGTAACTTGTTTCCAGGAATACTGCCTACCACTCAGTGTTTTCAAGGATGAGGTATATCACATTTGTGCAACATCACTCCTTTGAAGAGAATGGAAGAAGTTCTGAGGCTCTTCTGATTAAATTATTTAGGTTGGAAGCAAGAGCGTACAGCAAGTTGTGTAACAGTGTGAGTAGAGTGAAGTTTTAAAATTAAGACCACCTGCCTCTGACAGTTTGAAAGTGTGAGGAACTTGATTTTGGGGCAAAATTGCCTGTTTCCATGAAGGGAAGGATTACTGTATGTCTTGTAGGAGAACCACAAAGGTTACAAGAAAGATGCTCAAGCACTTTGTTTAGCAGCTTCAAGTGATTTAGCATTCAAAAGGAACACTGCCTATCTGTCAAGGGTTTGACAGTGTGAGCAAATCCATCTTTGTGCCAGTAGACCCTTTCCACTGAATGGAACATGCACTGTGTGTCTGGCAAGCAGATGTCAAGGTTTGCAGCAGGAGTTGCAAGCACATTGTTTTCCTGTGAGAGTTGAATTAGCATGTGAAAGGAGTGCTTGCCAAATGAAAGCCTTTGACAATGGAGAATCATTCACTCCTTGAAAAATACCCACTTTCGGCGAAATGCACATTCACTTGTAGCTCAGGGCAGGATGCAGTATGTGAGAGGCAGGAATAGTTTGCCACTTGTCTCCCTATGAGAAATGAGTTACCTGTTGAAAGGAATACTGACTACCCCTCAGTTTATTCATGTGCGAGGAAGATCACCGTTGGGCCAAATGGCTGCCTTCAACTGAATGGAACCAGAACAGTTTAGGATGTATGAAAAGCATTCATTCCAGCAGCAAGAGGGTCTCGACTGTTGTTTAAAAGTGAGAATTGAGTGAGCTTTACAAAGGAATACTACCTGTCTCTCAGGCATTTACAGTGTGAAGAAGATTACCTTTGTGGAAAATAGCCCTGTTTCAATGGAAGGAAGAAGCACTGTTTCTCCAGTAAGAGATGCATGTGTTAGAAGCAAGACGGTCAAGCACCTTGTTAAGCATTAGGAATTGAGTTACCTGTTCAATAGTATACTGCCTAACTCTCAGTGTTTTCAGGTGGAGGAAAATCAATGTTCTGCTAAATAGCCCCTTCCAAGGGAATGGAGGCACACTGTAGGTCTTGTAAGACAATCATTAATGTTAGAAGGAAGAGGGTCTAGCACCCTGTTAAGCACTGTGAATTGACTTACCTGTTGAAGGGAATACTGTCTAACTCTCAGTGTTTTTATGGGTGGAGGAACCTCAAGTTTGTGCAAAATTGCCTCTTTCAAGTCAATGGAACCAGCACTAGAACTCTTGGAAGAGAAGTATGAATGTTAGAAGCAGGAGGGTCAAGCACCTTGTTTTCCAATGCGAATTGATATACTGCTTTAAAGGAATAATGCCTACAACTCAGTGTTTTCATGGGTGAGCAATACCACCTTTGTGCAAAATACTGCACTTAGAGGGATGGGAAGAATCACTGTCGAACTTCTGAGAGAATCATTAATGTTAGAAAGGAAAGGGTCTACCACCTTGAACAGCATTGTGAACTGAGTTAGCTGGGTAAAGGAATACTGCCTACCTCTCAGCGTTTTCATGGGTGAGGAACCCAACTTTTGCAAAATATCCCATACAAGCGAATGGAAGATTCCTGGTAGCTCTTGTAAGAGACTCATGAATGTTTGAAGCAACAGGGTGTAGCAAGTTGTTTAGCATTGTGAATTGACTTAGCTGTTTAAAGGAATACTGCCTACTTCTCAGAGTTTTCAGGAGTCAGGAACCTCACCTTTGTGCAAAATTGCCTCTGTGAAGTGAATGGAGAAACACTGTTGCTCTTGTATGATATCCATCAATGTTAAAAGGAAGAGGGTCAAGCACATTCTTAAGCTTTGTGAATTGAATGAGTTGTTTAATGGAATACTACTTACCTCTCAGGGTTTTCAGGGATGAGGACTACCAGGATTTTTCAAAATTGCCCCTTTCGAGTGAATGGAAGCTGCACTGTAGGTCTTATAAGAGAGACATTACTGTTAACAGGAAGAGAGCCTAGCACTCTGTTGAGGATTCTCAACTGAGTTAGCTGTTTAAGGACATATTGATACCTCTCAGTGCTTTTATATGTGAGAACCTTCAACTTTGTGCAAAATCTCCTCTTACAACTGACTGGACCCAGCTGTGTGGGTGTTGTAAGAAAAGTATGAATGTTACAAGCAGGAGGGTGAAGCAGCTTGTCTTCGGATGATACGTGAGTAACTTGTTTCCAGAAATACTGTCTACCACTCAGTGTTTTCAAGGATGAGGTATATCACCTTTGTGCAACATCACCCCTTTGAAGAGAATGGAAGAAGTTCTGAGGCTCTTCTGATTAAATTATTTAGGTTGGAAGCAAGAGCGTACAGCAAGTTGTGTAACAGTGTGAGTAGAGTGAAGTTTTAAAATTAAGACCACCTGCCTCTGACAGTTTTAAAGTGTGAGGAACTTGATTTTGGGGCAAAATTGCCTGTTTCCATGAAGGGAAGGATTACTGTATGTCTTGTAGGAGAACCACAAAGGTTACAAGAAAGATGCTCAAGCACTTTGTTTAGCAGCTTCAAGTGATTTAGCATTCAAAAGGAACACTGCCTATCTGTCAAGGGTTTGACAGTGTGAGCAAATCGATCTTTGTGCCAATAGACCCTTTCCACTGAATGGAACATGCACTGTGTGTCTGGCAAGCAGATGTCAAGGTTTGCAGCAGGAGTTGCAAGCACATTGTTTTCCTGTGAGAGTTGAATTAGCATGTGAAAGGAGTGCTTGCCAAATGAAAGCCTTTGACAATGGAGAATCATTCACTCCCTGAAAAATACCCACTTTCGGCGAAATGCACATTCACTTGTAGCTCAGGGCAGGATGCAGTATGTGAGAGGCAGGAATAGTTTGCCACTTGTCTCCCTATGAGAAATGAGTTACCTGTTGAAAGGAATACTGACTACCCCTCAGTTTATTCATGTGTGAGGAAGATCACCATTGGGCCAAATAGCTGCCTTCAACTGAATGGAACCAGAACAGTTTAGGATGTATGAAAACCATTCATTCCAGCAGCAAGAGGGTCTCGACTGTTGTTTAAAAGTGAGAATTGAGTGAGCTTTACAAAGGAATACTACCTGTCTCTCAGGCATTTACAGTGTGAAGAAGATTATCTTTGTGCAAAAGAGCCCTGTTTCAATGGAAGGAAGAAGCACTGTTTCTCCTGTAAGAGATGCATAAGTGTTAGAAGCAAGAGGGTCAAGCATCTTGTTAAGCACTATGAATTGAGTTACCTGTTGAATGGAATACTGCCAACTCTCAGTGTTTTCAGGGGGAGGAAAATCAATGTTCTGCTAAATAGCTCCTTTCAAGGGAATGGAGGCATACTGTAGGTCTTGTTAGACAATCATTAATGTTAGAAGGAAGAGGGTCTAGCACCCTGTTAAGCACTGTGAATTGACTTACCTGTTGAAGGGAATACTGTCTAACTCTCAGTGTTTTTATGGGTGGAGGAACCTCAAGTTTGTGCAAAATTGCCTCTTTCAAGTCAATGGAACCAGCACTAGAACTCTTGGAAGAGAAGTATGAATGTTAGAAGCAGCAGAGTCAAGCACCTTGTTTTCCAATGCGAATTGATATACTGCTTTAAAGGAATAATGCCTACAACTCAGTGTTTTCATGGGTGAGCAATACCACCTTTGTGCAAAATACTGCACTTAGAGGGATGGGAAGAATCACTGTCGAACTTCTGAGAGAATCATTAATGTTAGAAAGGAAAGGGTCTACCACCTTGAACAGCATTGTGAACTGAGTTACCTGGGTAAAGGAATACTGCCTACCTCTCAGCGTTTTCATGGGTTAGGAACCCAACTTTTGCAAAATATCCCATACAAGCGAATGGAAGATTCCTGGTAGCTCTTGTAAGAGACTCATGAATGTTTGAAGCAACAGGGTGTAGCAAGTTGTTTAGCATTGTGAATTGACTTAGCTGTTTAAAGGAATACTGCCTACTTCTCAGAGTTTTCAGGAGTCAGGAACCTCACCTTTGTGCAAAATTGCCTCTGTGAAGTGAATGGAGAAACACTGTTGCTCTTGTATGATATCCATCAATGTTAAAAGGAAGAGGGTCAAGCACATTCTTCAGCTTTGTGAATTGAATGAGTTGTTTAATGGAATACTACTTACCTCTCAGGGTTTTCAGGGATGAGGACTACCAGGATTTTTCAAAATTGCCCCTTTCGAGTGAATGGAAGCTGCACTGTAGGTCTTATAAGAGAGACATTACTGTTAACAGGAAGAGAGCCTAGCACTCTGTTGAGGATTCTCAACTGAGTTAGCTGTTTAAGGACATATTGATACCTCTCAGTGCTTTTATATGTGAGAACCTTCAACTTTGTGCAAAATCTCCTCTTACAACTGACTGGACCCAGCTGTGTGGGTGTTGTAAGAAAAGTATGAATGTTACAAGCAGGAGGGTGAAGCAGCTTGTCTTCGGATGATACGTGAGTAACTTGTTTCCAGGAATACTGCCTACCACTCAGTGTTTTCAAGGATGAGGTATATCACCTTTGTGCAACATCACCCCTTTGAAGAGAATGGAAGAAGTTCTGAGGCTCTTCTGATTAAATTATTTAGGTTGGAAGCAAGAGCGTACAGCAAGTTGTGTAACAGTGTGAGTAGAGTGAAGTTTTAAAATTAAGACCACCTGCCTCTGACAGTTTGAAAGTGTGAGGAACTTGATTTTGGGGCAAAATTGCCTGTTTCCATGAAGGGAAGGATTACTGTATGTCTTGTAGGAGAACCACAAAGGTTACAAGAAAGATGCTCAAGCACTTTGTTTAGCAGCTTCAAGTGATTTAGCATTCAAAAGGAACACTGCCTATCTGTCAAGGGTTTGACAGTGTGAGCAAATCCATCTTTGTGCCAGTAGACCCTTTCCACTGAATGGAACATGCACTGTGTGTCTGGCAAGCAGATGTCAAGGTTTGCAGCAGGAGTTGCAAGCACATTGTTTTCCTGTGAGAGTTGAATTAGCATGTGAAAGGAGTGCTTGCCAAATGAAAGCCTTTGACAATGGAGAATCATTCACTCCTTGAAAAATACCCACTTTCGGCGAAATGCACATTCACTTGTAGCTCAGGGCAGGATGCAGTATGTGAGAGGCAGGAATAGTTTGCCACTTGTCTCCCTATGAGAAATGAGTTACCTGTTGAAAGGAATACTGACTACCCCTCAGTTTATTCATGTGTGAGGAAGATCACCGTTGGGCCAAATAGCTGCCTTCAACTGAATGGAACCAGAACAGTTTAGGATGTATGAAAACCATTCATTCCAGCAGCAAGAGGGTCTCGACTGTTGTTTAAAAGTGAGAATTGAGTGAGCTTTACAAAGGAATACTACCTGTCTCTCAGGCATTTACAGTGTGAAGAAGATTACCTTTGTGGAAAATAGCCCTGTTTCAATGGAAGGAAGAAGCACTGTTTCTCCAGTAAGAGATGCATGTGTTAGAAGCAAGACGGTCAAGCACCTTGTTAAGCATTAGGAATTGAGTTACCTATTCAATAGTACACTGCCTAACTCTCAGTGTTTTCAGGTGGAGGAAAATCAATGTTCTGCTAAATAGCCCCTTCCAAGGGAATGGAGGCACACTGTAGGTCTTGTAAGACAATCATTAATGTTAGAAGCAAGAGGGTCTAGCACCCTGTTAAGCACTGTGAATTGACTTACCTGTTGAAGGGAATACTGTCTAACTCTCAGTGTTTTTATGGGTGGAGGAACCTCAAGTTTGTGCAAAATTGCCTCTTTCAAGTCAATGGAACAAGCACTAGAACTCTTGGAAGAGAAGTATGAATGTTAGAAGCAGGAGGGTCAAGCACCTTGTTTTCCAATGCGAATTGATATACTGCTTTAAAGGAATAATGCCTACAACTCAGTGTTTTCATGGGTGAGCAATACCACCTTTGTGCAAAATACTGCACTTAGAGGGATGGGAAGAATCACTGTCGAACTTCTGAGAGAATCATTAATGTTAGAAAGGAAAGGGTCTACCACCTTGAACAGCATTGTGAACTGAGTTAGCTGGGTAAAGGAATACTGCCTACCTCTCAGCGTTTTCATGGGTGAGGAACCCAACTTTTGCAAAATATCCCATACAAGCGAATGGAAGATTCCTGGTAGCTCTTGTAAGAGACTCATGAATGTTTGAAGCAACAGGGTGTAGCAAGTTGTTTAGCATTGTGAATTGACTTAGCTGTTTAAAGGAATACTGCCTACTTCTCAGAGTTTTCAGGAGTCAGGAACCTCACCTTTGTGCAAAATTGCCTCTGTGAAGTGAATGGAGAAACACTGTTGCTCTTGTATGATATCCATCAATGTTAAAAGGAAGAGGGTCAAGCACATTCTTCAGCTTTGTGAATTGAATGAGTTGTTTAATGGAATACTACTTACCTCTCAGGGTTTTCAGGGATGAGGACTACCAGGATTTTTCAAAATTGCCCCTTTCGAGTGAATGGAAGCTGCACTGTAGGTCTTATAAGAGAGACATTACTGTTAACAGGAAGAGAGCCTAGCACTCTGTTGAGGATTCTCAACTGAGTTAGCTGTTTAAGGACATATTGATACCTCTCAGTGCTTTTATATGTGAGAACCTTCAACTTTGTGCAAAATCTCCTCTTACAACTGACTGGACCCAGCTGTGTGGGTGTTGTAAGAAAAGTATGAATGTTACAAGCAGGAGGGTGAAGCAGCTTGTCTTCGGATGATACGTGAGTAACTTTTTTCCAGGAATACTGCCTACCACTCAGTGTTTTCAAGGATGAGGTATATCACCTTTGTGCAACATCACCCCTTTGAAGAGAATGGAAGAAGTTCTGAGGCTCTTCTGATTAAATTATTTAGGTTGGAAGCAAGAGCGTACAGCAAGTTGTGTAACAGTGTGAGTAGAGTGAAGTTTTAAAATTAAGACCACCTGCCTCTGACAGTTTGAAAGTGTGAGGAACTTGATTTTGGGGCAAAATTGCCTGTTTCCATGAAGGGAAGGATTACTGTATGTCTTGTAGGAGAACCACAAAGGTTACAAGAAAGATGCTCAAGCACTTTGTTTAGCAGCTTCAAGTGATTTAGCATTCAAAAGGAACACTGCCTATCTGTCAAGGGTTTGACAGTGTGAGCAAATCCATCTTTGTGCCAGTAGACCCTTTCCACTGAATGAAACATGCACTGTGTGTCTGGCAAGCAGATGTCAAGGTTTGCAGCAGGAGTTGCAAGCACATTGTTTTCCTGTGAGAGTTGAATTAGCATGTGAAAGGAGTGCTTGCCAAATGAAAGCCTTTGACAATGGAGAATCATTCACTCCTTGAAAAATACCCACTTTCGGCGAAATGCACATTCACTTGTAGCTCAGGGCAGGATGCAGTATGTGAGAGGCAGGAATAGTTTGCCACTTGTCTCCCTATGAGAAATGAGTTACCTGTTGAAAGGAATACTGACTACCCCTCAGTTTATTCATGTGTGAGGAAGATCACCGTTGGGCCAAATAGCTGCCTTCAACTGAATGGAACCAGAACAGTTTAGGATGTATGAAAACCATTCATTCCAGCAGCAAGAGGGTCTCGACTGTTGTTTAAAAGTGAGAATTGAGTGAGCTTTACAAAGGAATACTACCTGTCTCTCAGGCATTTACAGTGTGAAGAAGATTACCTTTGTGGAAAATAGCCCTGTTTCAATGGAAGGAAGAAGCACTGTTTCTCCAGTAAGAGATGCATGTGTTAAAAGCAAGACGGTCAAGCACCTTGTTAAGCATTAGGAATTGAGTTACCTGTTCAATAGTATACTGCCTAACTCTCAGTGTTTTCAGGTGGAGGAAAATCAATGTTCTGCTAAATAGCCCCTTCCAAGGGAATGGAGGCACACTGTAGGTCTTGTAAGACAATCATTAATGTTAGAAGCAAGAGGGTCTAGCACCCTGTTAAGCACTGTGAATTGACTTACCTGTTGAAGGGAATACTGTCTAACTCTCAGTGTTTTTATGGGTGGAGGAACCTCAAGTTTGTGCAAAATTGCCTCTTTCAAGTCAATGGAACCAGCACTAGAACTCTTGGAAGAGAAGTATGAATGTTAGAAGCAGGAGGGTCAAGCACCTTGTTTTCCAATGCGAATTGATATACTGCTTTAAAGGAATAATGCCTACAACTCAGTGTTTTCATGGGTGAGCAATACCACCTTTGTGCAAAATACTGCACTTAGAGGGATGGGAAGAATCACTGTCGAACTTCTGAGAGAATCATTAATGTTAGAAAGGAAAGGGTCTACCACCTTGAACAGCATTGTGAACTGAGTTAGCTGGGTAAAGGAATACTGCCTACCTCTCAGCGTTTTCATGGGTGAGGAACCCAACTTTTGCAAAATATCCCATAGAAGCGAATGGAAGATTCCTGGTAGCTCTTGTAAGAGACTCATGAATGTTTGAAGCAACAGGGTGTAGCAAGTTGTTTAGCATTGTGACTTGACTTAGCTGTTTAAAGGAATACTGCCTACTTTTCAGAGTTTTCAGGAGTCAGGAACCTCACCTTTGTGCAAAATTGCCTCTGTGAAGTGATTGGAGAAACACTGTTGCTCTTGTATGATATCCATCAATGTTAAAAGGAAGAGGGTCAAGCACATTCTTCAGCTTTGTGAATTGAATGAGTTGTTTAATGGAATACTACTTACCTCTCAGGGTTTTCAGGGATGAGGACTACCAGGATTTTTCAAAATTGCCCCTTTCGAGTGAATGGAAGCTGCACTGTAGGTCGTATAAGAGAGACATTACTGTTAACAGGAAGAGAGCCTAGCACTCTGTTGAGGATTCTCAACTGAGTTAGCTGTTTAAGGACATATTGATACCTCTCAGTGCTTTTATATGTGAGAACCTTCAACTTTGTGCAAAATCTCCTCTTACAACTGACTGGACCCAGCTGTGTGGGTGTTGTAAGAAAAGTATGAATGTTACAAGCAGGAGGGTGAAGCAGCTTGTCTTCGGATGATACGTGAGTAACTTGTTTCCAGGAATACTGTCTACCACTCAGTGTTTTCAAGGATGAGGTATATCACCTTTGTGCAACATCACCCCTTTGAAGAGAATGGAAGAAGTTCTGAGGCTCTTCTGATTAAATTATTTAGGTTGGAAGCAAGAGCGTACAGCAAGTTGTTTAACAGTGTGAGTAGAGTGAAGTTTTAAAATTAAGACCACCTGCCTCTGACAGTTTGAAAGTGTGAGGAACTTGATTTTGGGGCAAAATTGCCTGTTTCCATGAAGGGAAGGATTACTGTATGTCTTGTAGGAGAACCACAAAGGTTACAAGAAAGATGCTCAAGCACTTTGTTTAGCAGCTTCAAGTGATTTAGCATTCAAAAGGAACACTGCCTATCTGTCAAGGGTTTGACAGTGTGAGCAAATCCATCTTTGTGCCAATAGACCCTTTCCACTGAATGGAACATGCACTGTGTGTCTGGCAAGCAGATGTCAAGGTTTCCAGCAGGAGTTGCAAGCACATTGTTTTCCTGTGAGAGTTGAATTAGCATGTGAAAGGAGTGCTTGCCAAATGAAAGCCTTTGACAATGGAGAATCATTCACTCCTTGAAAAATACCCACTTTCGGCGAAATGCACATTCACTTGTAGCTCAGGGCAGGATGCAGTATGTGAGAGGCAGGAATAGTTTGCCACTTGTCTCCCTATGAGAAATGAGTTACCTGTTGAAAGGAATACTGACTACCCCTCAGTTTATTCATGTGTGAGGAAGATCACCGTTGGGCCAAATAGCTGCCTTCAACTGAATGGAACCAGAACACTTTAGGATGTATGAAAACCATTCATTCGAGCAGCAAGAGGGTCTCGACTGTTGTTTAAAAGTGAGAATTGAGTGAGCTTTACAAAGGAATACTACCTGTCTCTCAGGCATTTACAGTGTGAAGAAGATTACCTTTGTGGAAAATAGCCCTGTTTCAATGGAAGGAAGAAGCACTGTTTCTCCAGTAAGAGATGCATGTGTTAGAAGCAAGACGGTCAAGCACCTTGTTAAGCATTAGGAATTGAGTTACCTGTTCAATAGTATACTGCCTAACTCTCAGTGTTTTCAGGTGGAGGAAAATCAATGTTCTGCTAAATAGCCCCTTCCAAGGGAATGGAGGCACACTGTAGGTCTTGTAAGACAATCATTAATGTTAGAAGCAAGAGGGTCTAGCACCCTGTTAAGCACTGTGAATTGACTTACCTGTTGAAGGGAATACTGTCTAACTCTCAGTGTTTTTATGGGTGGAGGAACCTCAAGTTTGTGCAAAATTGCCTCTTTCAAGTCAATGGAACCAGCACTAGAACTCTTGGAAGAGAAGTATGAATGTTAGAAGCAGGAGGGTCAAGCACCTTGTTTTCCAATGCGAATTGATATACTGCTTTAAAGGAATAATGCCTACAACTCAGTGTTTTCATGGGTGAGCAATACCACCTTTGTGCAAAATACTGCACTTAGAGGGATGGGAAGAATCACTGTCGAACTTCTGAGAGAATCATTAATGTTAGAAAGGAAAGGGTCTACCACCTTGAACAGCATTGTGAACTGAGTTAGCTGGGTAAAGGAATACTGCCTACCTCTCAGCGTTTTCATGGGTGAGGAACCCAACTTTTGCAAAATATCCCATAGAAGCGAATGGAAGATTCCTGGTAGCTCTTGTAAGAGACTCATGAATGTTTGAAGCAACAGGGTGTAGCAAGTTGTTTAGCATTGTGACTTGACTTAGCTGTTTAAAGGAATACTGCCTACTTTTCAGAGTTTTCAGGAGTCAGGAACCTCACCTTTGTGCAAAATTGCCTCTGTGAAGTGAATGGAGAAACACTGTTGCTCTTGTATGATATCCATCAATGTTAAAAGGAAGAGGGTCAAGCACATTCTTCAGCTTTGTGAATTGAATGAGTTGTTTAATGGAATACTACTTACCTCTCAGGGTTTTCAGGGATGAGGACTACCAGGATTTTTCAAAATTGCCCCTTTCGAGTGAATGGAAGCTGCACTGTAGGTCTTATAAGAGAGACATTACTGTTAACAGGAAGAGAGCCTAGCACTCTGTTGAGGATTCTCAACTGAGTTAGCTGTTTAAGGACATATTGATACCTCTCAGTGCTTTTATATGTGAGAACCTTCAACTTTGTGCAAAATCTCCTCTTACAACTGACTGGACCCAGCTGTGTGGGTGTTGTAAGAAAAGTATGAATGTTACAAGCAGGAGGGTGAAGCAGCTTGTCTTCGGATGATACGTGAGTAACTTGTTTCCAGGAATACTGTCTACCACTCAGTGTTTTCAAGGATGAGGTATATCACCTTTGTGCAACATCACCCCTTTGAAGAGAATGGAAGAAGTTCTGAGGCTCTTCTGATTAAATTATTTAGGTTGGAAGCAAGAGCGTACAGCAAGTTGTTTAACAGTGTGAGTAGAGTGAAGTTTTAAAATTAAGACCACCTGCCTCTGACAGTTTGAAAGTGTGAGGAACTTGATTTTGGGGCAAAATTGCCTGTTTCCATGAAGGGAAGGATTACTGTATGTCTTGTAGGAGAACCACAAAGGTTACAAGAAAGATGCTCAAGCACTTTGTTTAGCAGCTTCAAGTGATTTAGCATTCAAAAGGAACACTGCCTATCTGTCAAGGGTTTGACAGTGTGAGCAAATCCATCTTTGTGCCAATAGACCCTTTCCACTGAATGGAACATGCACTGTGTGTCTGGCAAGCAGATGTCAAGGTTTCCAGCAGGAGTTGCAAGCACATTGTTTTCCTGTGAGAGTTGAATTAGCATGTGAAAGGAGTGCTTGCCAAATGAAAGCCTTTGACAATGGAGAATCATTCACTCCTTGAAAAATACCCACTTTCGGCGAAATGCACATTCACTTGTAGCTCAGGGCAGGATGCAGTATGTGAGAGGCAGGAATAGTTTGCCACTTGTCTCCCTATGAGAAATGAGTTACCTGTTGAAAGGAATACTGACTACCCCTCAGTTTATTCATGTGTGAGGAAGATCACCGTTGGGCCAAATAGCTGCCTTCAACTGAATGGAACCAGAACAGTTTAGGATGTATGAAAACCATTCATTCCAGCAGCAAGAGGGTCTCGACTGTTGTTTAAAAGTGAGAATTGAGTGAGCTTTACAAAGGAATACTACCTGTCTCTCAGGCATTTACAGTGTGAAGAAGATTATCTTTGTGCAAAAGAGCCCTGTTTCAATGGAAGGAAGAAGCACTGTTTCTCCTGTAAGAGATGCATAAGTGTTAGAAGCAAGAGGGTCAAGCATCTTGTTAAGCACTATGAATTGTGTTACCTGTTGAATGGAATACTGCCAACTCTCAGTGTTTTCAGGGGGAGGAAAATCAATGTTCTGCTAAATAGCTCCTTTCAAGGGAATGGAGGCATACTGTAGGTCTTGTTAGACAATCATTAATGTTAGAAGGAAGAGGGTCTAGCACCCTCTTAAGCACTGTGAATTGACTTACCTGTTGAAGGGAATACTGTCTAACTCTCAGTGTTTTTATGGGTGGAGGAACCTCAAGTTTGTGCAAAATGACCTCTTTCCAGTCAATGGAACCAGCACTACATCTCTTGGAAAAGAAGTATGAATGTTAGAAGCAGCAGGGTCAAGCACCTTGTTTTCCAATGCGAATTGATATACTGCTTTAAAGGAATAATGCCTACAACTCAGCGTTTTCATGGGTGAGCAATACCACCTTTGTGCAAAATACTGCACTTAGAGGGATGGGAAGAATCACTGTCGAACTTCTGAGAGAATCATTAATGTTAGAAAAGAAAGGGTCTACCACCTTGAACAGCATTGTGAACTGAGTTAGCTGGGTAAAGGAATACTGCCTACCTCTCAGCGTTTTCATGGGTGAGGAACCCAACTTTTGCAAAATATCCCATACAAGCGAATGGAAGATTCCTGGTAGCTCTTGTAAGAGACTCATGAATGTTTGAAGCAACAGGGTGTAGCAAGTTGTTTAGCATTGTGAATTGACTTAGCTGTTTAAAGGAATACTGCCTACTTCTCAGAGTTTTCAGGAGTCAGGAACCTCACCTTTGTGCAAAATTGCCTCTGTGAAGTGAATGGAGAAACACTGTTGCTCTTGTATGATATCCATCAATGTTAAAAGGAAGAGGGTCAAGCACATTCTTCAGCTTTGTGAATTGAATGAGTTGTTTAATGGAATACTACTTACCTCTCAGGGTTTTCAGGGATGAAGACTACCAGGATTTTTCAAAATTGCCCCTTTCGAGTGAATGGAAGCTGCACTGTAGGTGTTATAAGAGAGACATTACTGTTAACAGGAAGAGAGCCTAGCACTCTGTTGAGAATTCTCAAATGAGTTAGCTGTTTAAGGACATACTGATACCTCTCAGTGCTTTTATATGTGAGAACCTTCAACTTTGTGCAAAATCTCCTCTTACAACTGACTGGACCCAGCTGTGTGGGTGTTGTAAGAAAAGTATGAATGTTACAAGCAGGAGGGTGAAGCAGCTTGTCTTCGGATGATACGTGAGTAACTTGTTTCCAGGAATACTGTCTACCACTCAGTGTTTTCAAGGATGAGGTATATCACATTTGTGCAACATCACCCCTTTGAAGAGAATGAAAGAAGTTCTGAGGCTCTTCTGAGAAAATTATTTAGGTTGGAAGCAAGAGCGCACAGCAAGTTGTGTAACAGTGTGAGTAGAGTGAAGTTTTAAAAGGAAGACCACCTGCCTCTCACAGTTTGAAAGTGTGGCGAACTTGATTTTGGGGCAAAATTGCCTGTTTCCATGAAGGGAAGGATTACTGTATGTCTTGTAGGAGAACCACAAAGATTACAAGAAAGATGCTCTAGCACTTTGTTTAGCAGCTTCAAGTGATTTAGCATTCAAAAGGAAGACTGCCTATCTGTCAAGAGTTTGACAGTGTGAGCAAATCCATCTTTGTGCCAATAGACCCTTTCCACTGAATGGAACATGCACTGTGTCTCTTGCCAGCAGGGGTCAAGGTTTGCAGCAGGACTTGCAAGCACATTGTTTTCATGTGAGAGTTGAATTAGCATGTGAAAGGAGTGCTTGCCAAATGAAAGCCTTTGACAATGGAGAATCATTCACTCCTTGAAAAATACCCACTTTCGGCGAAATGCACATACACTTGTAGCTCAGGGCGGGATGCAGTATGTGAGAGGCAGGAATAGTTTGCCACTTGTCTCCCTATGAGAAATGAGTCACCTGTTGAAAGGAATACTGACTACCCCTCAGTTTATTCATGTGTGAGGAAGATCACCGTTGGGCCAAATAGCTGCCTTCAACTGAATGGAACCAGAACAGTTTAGGATGTATGAAAACCATTCATTCCAGCAGCAAGAGGGTCTCGACTGTTGTTTAAAAGTGAGAATTGAGTGAGCATTACAAAGGAATACTACCTGTCTCTCAGGCTTTTACAGTGTGAAGAAGATTATCTTTGTGCAAAAGAGCCCTGTTTCAATGGAAGGAAGAAGCACTGTTTCTCCTGTAAGAGATGCATAAGTGTTAGAAGCAAGAGGGTCAAGCACCTTGTTAAGCACTATGAATTGAGTTACCTGTTGAATGGAATACTGCCTAACTCTCTGTGTTTTCAGGTGGAGGAAAATCAATGTTTTGCTAAATAGCCCCTTCCAAGGGAATGGAGGCATAGTGTAGGTCTTGTAAGACAATCATTAATGTTAGAAGCAAGAGGGTCTAGCACCCTGTTAAGCACTGTGAATTGACTTACCTGTTGAAGGGAATACTGTCTAACTCTCAGTGTTTTTATGGGTGGAGGAACCTCAAGTTTGTGCAAAATTGCCTCTTTCAAGTCAATGGAACCAGCACTACATCTCTTGGAAGAGAAGTATGAATGTTAGAAGCAGGAGGGTCAAGCACCTTGTTTTCAAAGGCGAATTGATATACTGCTTTAAAGGAATAATGCCTACAACTCAGCGTTTTCATGGGTGAGGAATACCACCTTTGGGCAAAATACCGCACTTAGAGGGATGGGAAGAATCACTGTCGATCTTGTGAGAGAATCATTAATGTTAGAAAGGAAAGGGTCTACCACTTTGAACAGCATTGTGAACTGAGTTAGCTGGGTAAAGGAATACTGCCTACCTCTCAGCGTTTTCATGGGTGAGGAACCCAACTTTTGCAAAATATCCCATACAAGCGAATGGAAGATTCCTGGTAGCTCTTGTAAGAGACTCATGAATGTTTGAAGCAACAGGGTGTAGCAAGTTGTTTAGCATTGTGAATTGACTTAGCTGTTTAAAGGAATACTGCCTACTTCTCAGAGTTTTCAGGAGTCAGGAACCTCACCTTTGTGCAAAATTGCCTTTGTGAAGTGAATGGAGAAACACTGTTGCTCTTGTATGAAATCCATCAATGTTAGAAAGAAGAGGGTCAAGCACCTTTTTCAGCTTTGGGAATTGAGTGAGTTGTTTAATGGAATACTACCTACCTCTCAGGGTTTTCAGGGATGAAGACTACCAGGATTTTTCAAAATTGCCCCTTTCGAGTGAATGGAAGCTGCACTGTAGGTGTTATAAGAGAGACATTACTGTTAACAGGAAGAGAGCCTAGCACTCTGTTGAGAATTCTCAAATGAGTTAGCTGTTTAAGGACATACTGATACCTCTCAGTGCTTTTATATGTGAGAACCTTCAACTTTGTGCAAAATCTCCTCTTACAACTGACTGGACCCAGCTGTGTGGGTGTTGTAAGAAAAGTATGAATGTTACAAGCAGGAGGGTGAAGCAGCTTGTCTTCGGATGATACGTGAGTAACTTTTTTCCAGGAATACTACCTACCACTCAGTGTTTTCAAGGATGAGGTATATCACTTTGTGCAACATCACCCCTTTGAAGAGAATGGAAGAAGTTCTGAGGCTCTTCTGATTAAATTATTTAGGTTGGAAGCAAGAGCGTATAGCAAGTTGTGTAACAGTGTGAGTAGAGTGAAGTTTTAAAAGGAAGACCACCTGCCTCTCACAGTTTGAAAGTGTGGCGAACTTGATTTTGGGGCAAAATTGCCTGTTTCCATGAAGGGAAGGATTACTGTATGTCTTGTAGGAGAACCACAAAGATTACAAGAAAGATGCTCTAGCACTTTGTTTAGCAGCTTCAAGTGATTTAGCATTCAAAAGGAAGACTGCCTATCTGTCAAGAGTTTGACAGTGTGAGCAAATCCATCTTTGTGCCAATAGACCCTTTCCACTGAATGGAACATGCACTGTGTCTCTTGCCAGCAGGGGTCAAGGTTTGCAGCAGGACTTGCAAGCACATTGTTTTCATGTTAGAGTTGAATTAGCATGTGAAAGGAGTGCTTGCCAAATGAAAGCCTTTGACAATGGAGAATCATTCACTCCTTGAAAAATACCCACTTTCGGCGAAATGCACATACACTTGTAGCTCAGGGCAGGATGCAGTATGTGAGAGGCAGGAATAGTTTGCCACTTGTCTCCCTATGAGAAATGAGTCACCTGTTGAAAGGAATACTGACTACCCCTCAGTTTATTCATGTGTGAGGAAGATCACCGTTGGGCCAAATAGCTGCCTTCAACTGAATGGAACCAGAACAGTTTAGGATGTATGAAAACCATTCATTCCAGCAGCAAGAGGGTCTCGACTGT
Source organism: Castor canadensis (assembly GCF_047511655.1). NCBI lineage: Eukaryota > Metazoa > Chordata > Mammalia > Rodentia > Castoridae > Castor > Castor canadensis. The sequence continues at coordinate 39,009,670 of NC_133400.1, forward strand.
TGTTTAAAAGTGAGAATTGAGTGAGCATTACAAAGGAATACTACCTGTCTCTCAGGCTTTTACAGTGTGAAGAAGATTATCTTTGTGCAAAAGAGCCCTGTTTCAATGGAAGGAAGAAGCACTGTTTCTCCTGTAAGAGATGCATAAGTGTTAGAAGCAAGAGGGTCAAGCACCTTGTTAAGCACTATGAATTGAGTTACCTGTTGAATGGAATACTGCCTAACTCTCTGTGTTTTCAGGTGGAGGAAAATCAATGTTTTGCTAAATAGCCCCTTCCAAGGGAATGGAGGCATAGTGTAGGTCTTGTAAGACAATCATTAATGTTAGAAGCAAGAGGGTCTAGCACCCTGTTAAGCACTGTGAATTGACTTACCTGTTGAAGGGAATACTGTCTAACTCTCAGTGTTTTTATGGGTGGAGGAACCTCAAGTTTGTGCAAAATTGCCTCTTTCAAGTCAATGGAACCAGCACTACATCTCTTGGAAGAGAAGTATGAATGTTAGAAGCAGGAGGGTCAAGCACCTTGTTTTCAAAGGCGAATTGATATACTGCTTTAAAGGAATAATGCCTACAACTCAGCGTTTTCATGGGTGAGGAATACCACCTTTGGGCAAAATACCGCACTTAGAGGGATGGGAAGAATCACTGTCGATCTTGTGAGAGAATCATTAATGTTAGAAAGGAAAGGGTCTACCACTTTGAACAGCATTGTGAACTGAGTTAGCTGGGTAAAGGAATACTGCCTACCTCTCAGCGTTTTCATGGGTGAGGAACCCAACTTTTGCAAAATATCCCATACAAGCGAATGGAAGATTCCTGGTAGCTCTTGTAAGAGACTCATGAATGTTTGAAGCAACAGGGTGTAGCAAGTTGTTTAGCATTGTGAATTGACTTAGCTGTTTAAAGGAATACTGCCTACTTCTCAGAGTTTTCAGGAGTCAGGAACCTCACCTTTGTGCAAAATTGCCTTTGTGAAGTGAATGGAGAAACACTGTTGCTCTTGTATGAAATCCATCAATGTTAGAAAGAAGAGGGTCAAGCACCTTTTTCAGCTTTGGGAATTGAGTGAGTTGTTTAATGGAATACTACCTACCTCTCAGGGTTTTCAGGGATGAAGACTACCAGGATTTTTCAAAATTGCCCCTTTCGAGTGAATGGAAGCTGCACTGTAGGTGTTATAAGAGAGACATTACTGTTAACAGGAAGAGAGCCTAGCACTCTGTTGAGAATTCTCAAATGAGTTAGCTGTTTAAGGACATACTGATACCTCTCAGTGCTTTTATATGTGAGAACCTTCAACTTTGTGCAAAATCTCCTCTTACAACTGACTGGACCCAGCTGTGTGGGTGTTGTAAGAAAAGTATGAATGTTACAAGCAGGAGGGTGAAGCAGCTTGTCTTCGGATGATACGTGAGTAACTTTTTTCCAGGAATACTACCTACCACTCAGTGTTTTCAAGGATGAGGTATATCACTTTGTGCAACATCACCCCTTTGAAGAGAATGGAAGAAGTTCTGAGGCTCTTCTGATTAAATTATTTAGGTTGGAAGCAAGAGCGTATAGCAAGTTGTGTAACAGTGTGAGTAGAGTGAAGTTTTAAAAGGAAGACCACCTGCCTCTGACAGTTTGAAAGTGTGAGGAACTTGATTTTGGGGCAAAATTGCCTGTTTCCATGAAGGGAAGGATTACTGTATGTCTTGTAGGAGAACCACAAAGGTTACAAGAAAGATGCTCAAGCACTTTGTTTAGCAGCTTCAAGTGATTTAGCATTCAAAAGGAACACTGCCTATCTGTCAAGGGTTTGACAGTGTGAGCAAATCCATCTTTGTGCCAATAGACCCTTTCCACTGAATGGAACATGCACTGTGTGTCTGGCAAGCAGATGTCAAGGTTTCCAGCAGGAGTTGCAAGCACATTGTTTTCCTGTGAGAGTTGAATTAGCATGTGAAAGGAGTGCTTGCCAAATGAAAGCCTTTGACAATGGAGAATCATTCACTCCTTGAAAAATACCCACTTTCGGCGAAATGCACATTCACTTGTAGCTCAGGGCAGGATGCAGTATGTGAGAGGCAGGAATAGTTTGCCACTTGTCTCCCTATGAGAAATGAGTTACCTGTTGAAAGGAATACTGACTACCCCTCAGTTTATTCATGTGTGAGGAAGATCACCGTTGGGCCAAATAGCTGCCTTCAACTGAATGGAACCAGAACACTTTAGGATGTATGAAAACCATTCATTCGAGCAGCAAGAGGGTCTCGACTGTTGTTTAAAAGTGAGAATTGAGTGAGCTTTACAAAGGAATACTACCTGTCTCTCAGGCATTTACAGTGTGAAGAAGATTACCTTTGTGGAAAATAGCCCTGTTTCAATGGAAGGAAGAAGCACTGTTTCTCCAGTAAGAGATGCATGTGTTAGAAGCAAGACGGTCAAGCACCTTGTTAAGCATTAGGAATTGAGTTACCTGTTCAATAGTATACTGCCTAACTCTCAGTGTTTTCAGGTGGAGGAAAATCAATGTTCTGCTAAATAGCCCCTTCCAAGGGAATGGAGGCACACTGTAGGTCTTGTAAGACAATCATTAATGTTAGAAGCAAGAGGGTCTAGCACCCTGTTAAGCACTGTGAATTGACTTACCTGTTGAAGGGAATACTGTCTAACTCTCAGTGTTTTTATGGGTGGAGGAACCTCAAGTTTGTGCAAAATTGCCTCTTTCAAGTCAATGGAACCAGCACTAGAACTCTTGGAAGAGAAGTATGAATGTTAGAAGCAGGAGGGTCAAGCACCTTGTTTTCCAATGCGAATTGATATACTGCTTTAAAGGAATAATGCCTACAACTCAGTGTTTTCATGGGTGAGCAATACCACCTTTGTGCAAAATACTGCACTTAGAGGGATGGGAAGAATCACTGTCGAACTTCTGAGAGAATCATTAATGTTAGAAAGGAAAGGGTCTACCACCTTGAACAGCATTGTGAACTGAGTTAGCTGGGTAAAGGAATACTGCCTACCTCTCAGCGTTTTCATGGGTGAGGAACCCAACTTTTGCAAAATATCCCATAGAAGCGAATGGAAGATTCCTGGTAGCTCTTGTAAGAGACTCATGAATGTTTGAAGCAACAGGGTGTAGCAAGTTGTTTAGCATTGTGACTTGACTTAGCTGTTTAAAGGAATACTGCCTACTTTTCAGAGTTTTCAGGAGTCAGGAACCTCACCTTTGTGCAAAATTGCCTCTGTGAAGTGAATGGAGAAACACTGTTGCTCTTGTATGATATCCATCAATGTTAAAAGGAAGAGGGTCAAGCACATTCTTCAGCTTTGTGAATTGAATGAGTTGTTTAATGGAATACTACTTACCTCTCAGGGTTTTCAGGGATGAGGACTACCAGGATTTTTCAAAATTGCCCCTTTCGAGTGAATGGAAGCTGCACTGTAGGTCTTATAAGAGAGACATTACTGTTAACAGGAAGAGAGCCTAGCACTCTGTTGAGGATTCTCAACTGAGTTAGCTGTTTAAGGACATATTGATACCTCTCAGTGCTTTTATATGTGAGAACCTTCAACTTTGTGCAAAATCTCCTCTTACAACTGACTGGACCCAGCTGTGTGGGTGTTGTAAGAAAAGTATGAATGTTACAAGCAGGAGGGTGAAGCAGCTTGTCTTCGGATGATACGTGAGTAACTTGTTTCCAGGAATACTGTCTACCACTCAGTGTTTTCAAGGATGAGGTATATCACCTTTGTGCAACATCACCCCTTTGAAGAGAATGGAAGAAGTTCTGAGGCTCTTCTGATTAAATTATTTAGGTTGGAAGCAAGAGCGTACAGCAAGTTGTTTAACAGTGTGAGTAGAGTGAAGTTTTAAAATTAAGACCACCTGCCTCTGACAGTTTGAAAGTGTGAGGAACTTGATTTTGGGGCAAAATTGCCTGTTTCCATGAAGGGAAGGATTACTGTATGTCTTGTAGGAGAACCACAAAGGTTACAAGAAAGATGCTCAAGCACTTTGTTTAGCAGCTTCAAGTGATTTAGCATTCAAGAGGAACACTGCCTATCTGTCAAGGGTTTGACAGTGTGAGCAAATCCATCTTTGTGCCAATAGACCCTTTCCACTGAATGGAACATGCACTGTGTGTCTGGCAAGCAGATGTCAAGGTTTCCAGCAGGAGTTGCAAGCACATTGTTTTCCTGTGAGAGTTGAATTAGCATGTGAAAGGAGTGCTTGCCAAATGAAAGCCTTTGACAATGGAGAATCATTCACTCCTTGAAAAATACCCACTTTCGGCGAAATGCACATTCACTTGTAGCTCAGGGCAGGATGCAGTATGTGAGAGGCAGGAATAGTTTGCCACTTGTCTCCCTATGAGAAATGAGTTACCTGTTGAAAGGAATACTGACTACCCCTCAGTTTATTCATGTGTGAGGAAGATCACCGTTGGGCCAAATAGCTGCCTTCAACTGAATGGAACCAGAACAGTTTAGGATGTATGAAAACCATTCATTCCAGCAGCAAGAGGGTCTCGACTGTTGTTTAAAAGTGAGAATTGAGTGAGCTTTACAAAGGAATACTACCTGTCTCTCAGGCATTTACAGTGTGAAGAAGATTATCTTTGTGCAAAAGAGCCCTGTTTCAATGGAAGGAAGAAGCACTGTTTCTCCTGTAAGAGATGCATAAGTGTTAGAAGCAAGAGGGTCAAGCATCTTGTTAAGCACTATGAATTGTGTTACCTGTTGAATGGAATACTGCCAACTCTCAGTGTTTTCAGGGGGAGGAAAATCAATGTTCTGCTAAATAGCTCCTTTCAAGGGAATGGAGGCATACTGTAGGTCTTGTTAGACAATCATTAATGTTAGAAGGAAGAGGGTCTAGCACCCTCTTAAGCACTGTGAATTGACTTACCTGTTGAAGGGAATACTGTCTAACTCTCAGTGTTTTTATGGGTGGAGGAACCTCAAGTTTGTGCAAAATGACCTCTTTCCAGTCAATGGAACCAGCACTACATCTCTTGGAAAAGAAGTATGAATGTTAGAAGCAGCAGGGTCAAGCACCTTGTTTTCCAATGCGAATTGATATACTGCTTTAAAGGAATAATGCCTACAACTCAGCGTTTTCATGGGTGAGCAATACCACCTTTGTGCAAAATACTGCACTTAGAGGGATGGGAAGAATCACTGTCGAACTTCTGAGAGAATCATTAATGTTAGAAAAGAAAGGGTCTACCACCTTGAACAGCATTGTGAACTGAGTTAGCTGGGTAAAGGAATACTGCCTACCTCTCAGCGTTTTCATGGGTGAGGAACCCAACTTTTGCAAAATATCCCATACAAGCGAATGGAAGATTCCTGGTAGCTCTTGTAAGAGACTCATGAATGTTTGAAGCAACAGGGTGTAGCAAGTTGTTTAGCATTGTGAATTGACTTAGCTGTTTAAAGGAATACTGCCTACTTCTCAGAGTTTTCAGGAGTCAGGAACCTCACCTTTGTGCAAAATTGCCTCTGTGAAGTGAATGGAGAAACACTGTTGCTCTTGTATGACATCCATCAATGTTAAAAGGAAGAGGGTCAAGCACATTCTTCAGCTTTGTGAATTGAATGAGTTGTTTAATGGAATACTACTTACCTCTCAGGGTTTTCAGGGATGAAGACTACCAGGATTTTTCAAAATTGCCCCTTTCGAGTGAATGGAAGCTGCACTGTAGGTGTTATAAGAGAGACATTACTGTTAACAGGAAGAGAGCCTAGCACTCTGTTGAGAATTCTCAAATGAGTTAGCTGTTTAAGGACATACTGATACCTCTCAGTGCTTTTATATGTGAGAACCTTCAACTTTGTGCAAAATCTCCTCTTACAACTGACTGGACCCAGCTGTGTGGGTGTTGTAAGAAAAGTATGAATGTTACAAGCAGGAGGGTGAAGCAGCTTGTCTTCGGATGATACGTGAGTAACTTGTTTCCAGGAATACTGTCTACCACTCAGTGTTTTCAAGGATGAGGTATATCACATTTGTGCAACATCACCCCTTTGAAGAGAATGAAAGAAGTTCTGAGGCTCTTCTGAGAAAATTATTTAGGTTGGAAGCAAGAGCGCACAGCAAGTTGTGTAACAGTGTGAGTAGAGTGAAGTTTTAAAAGGAAGACCACCTGCCTCTCACAGTTTGAAAGTGTGGCGAACTTGATTTTGGGGCAAAATTGCCTGTTTCCATGAAGGGAAGGATTACTGTATGTCTTGTAGGAGAACCACAAAGATTACAAGAAAGATGCTCTAGCACTTTGTTTAGCAGCTTCAAGTGATTTAGCATTCAAAAGGAAGACTGCCTATCTGTCAAGAGTTTGACAGTGTGAGCAAATCCATCTTTGTGCCAATAGACCCTTTCCACTGAATGGAACATGCACTGTGTCTCTTGCCAGCAGGGGTCAAGGTTTGCAGCAGGACTTGCAAGCACATTGTTTTCATGTGAGAGTTGAATTAGCATGTGAAAGGAGTGCTTGCCAAATGAAAGCCTTTGACAATGGAGAATCATTCACTCCTTGAAAAATACCCACTTTCGGCGAAATGCACATACACTTGTAGCTCAGGGCGGGATGCAGTATGTGAGAGGCAGGAATAGTTTGCCACTTGTCTCCCTATGAGAAATGAGTCACCTGTTGAAAGGAATACTGACTACCCCTCAGTTTATTCATGTGTGAGGAAGATCACCGTTGGGCCAAATAGCTGCCTTCAACTGAATGGAACCAGAACAGTTTAGGATGTATGAAAACCATTCATTCCAGCAGCAAGAGGGTCTCGACTGTTGTTTAAAAGTGAGAATTGAGTGAGCATTACAAAGGAATACTACCTGTCTCTCAGGCTTTTACAGTGTGAAGAAGATTATCTTTGTGCAAAAGAGCCCTGTTTCAATGGAAGGAAGAAGCACTGTTTCTCCTGTAAGAGATGCATAAGTGTTAGAAGCAAGAGGGTCAAGCACCTTGTTAAGCACTATGAATTGAGTTACCTGTTGAATGGAATACTGCCTAACTCTCTGTGTTTTCAGGTGGAGGAAAATCAATGTTTTGCTAAATAGCCCCTTCCAAGGGAATGGAGGCATAGTGTAGGTCTTGTAAGACAATCATTAATGTTAGAAGCAAGAGGGTCTAGCACCCTGTTAAGCACTGTGAATTGACTTACCTGTTGAAGGGAATACTGTCTAACTCTCAGTGTTTTTATGGGTGGAGGAACCTCAAGTTTGTGCAAAATTGCCTCTTTCAAGTCAATGGAACCAGCACTACATCTCTTGGAAGAGAAGTATGAATGTTAGAAGCAGGAGGGTCAAGCACCTTGTTTTCAAAGGCGAATTGATATACTGCTTTAAAGGAATAATGCCTACAACTCAGCGTTTTCATGGGTGAGGAATACCACCTTTGGGCAAAATACCGCACTTAGAGGGATGGGAAGAATCACTGTCGATCTTGTGAGAGAATCATTAATGTTAGAAAGGAAAGGGTCTACCACTTTGAACAGCATTGTGAACTGAGTTAGCTGGGTAAAGGAATACTGCCTACCTCTCAGCGTTTTCATGGGTGAGGAACCCAACTTTTGCAAAATATCCCATACAAGCGAATGGAAGATTCCTGGTAGCTCTTGTAAGAGACTCATGAATGTTTGAAGCAACAGGGTGTAGCAAGTTGTTTAGCATTGTGAATTGACTTAGCTGTTTAAAGGAATACTGCCTACTTCTCAGAGTTTTCAGGAGTCAGGAACCTCACCTTTGTGCAAAATTGCCTTTGTGAAGTGAATGGAGAAACACTGTTGCTCTTGTATGAAATCCATCAATGTTAGAAAGAAGAGGGTCAAGCACCTTTTTCAGCTTTGGGAATTGAGTGAGTTGTTTAATGGAATACTACCTACCTCTCAGGGTTTTCAGGGATGAAGACTACCAGGATTTTTCAAAATTGCCCCTTTCGAGTGAATGGAAGCTGCACTGTAGGTGTTATAAGAGAGACATTACTGTTAACAGGAAGAGAGCCTAGCACTCTGTTGAGAATTCTCAAATGAGTTAGCTGTTTAAGGACATACTGATACCTCTCAGTGCTTTTATATGTGAGAACCTTCAACTTTGTGCAAAATCTCCTCTTACAACTGACTGGACCCAGCTGTGTGGGTGTTGTAAGAAAAGTATGAATGTTACAAGCAGGAGGGTGAAGCAGCTTGTCTTCGGATGATACGTGAGTAACTTTTTTCCAGGAATACTACCTACCACTCAGTGTTTTCAAGGATGAGGTATATCACTTTGTGCAACATCACCCCTTTGAAGAGAATGGAAGAAGTTCTGAGGCTCTTCTGATTAAATTATTTAGGTTGGAAGCAAGAGCGTATAGCAAGTTGTGTAACAGTGTGAGTAGAGTGAAGTTTTAAAAGGAAGACCACCTGCCTCTCACAGTTTGAAAGTGTGGCGAACTTGATTTTGGGGCAAAATTGCCTGTTTCCATGAAGGGAAGGATTACTGTATGTCTTGTAGGAGAACCACAAAGATTACAAGAAAGATGCTCTAGCACTTTGTTTAGCAGCTTCAAGTGATTTAGCATTCAAAAGGAAGACTGCCTATCTGTCAAGAGTTTGACAGTGTGAGCAAATCCATCTTTGTGCCAATAGACCCTTTCCACTGAATGGAACATGCACTGTGTCTCTTGCCAGCAGGGGTCAAGGTTTGCAGCAGGACTTGCAAGCACATTGTTTTCATGTTAGAGTTGAATTAGCATGTGAAAGGAGTGCTTGCCAAATGAAAGCCTTTGACAATGGAGAATCATTCACTCCTTGAAAAATACCCACTTTCGGCGAAATGCACATACACTTGTAGCTCAGGGCAGGATGCAGTATGTGAGAGGCAGGAATAGTTTGCCACTTGTCTCCCTATGAGAAATGAGTCACCTGTTGAAAGGAATACTGACTACCCCTCAGTTTATTCATGTGTGAGGAAGATCACCGTTGGGCCAAATAGCTGCCTTCAACTGAATGGAACCAGAACAGTTTAGGATGTATGAAAACCATTCATTCCAGCAGCAAGAGGGTCTCGACTGTTGTTTAAAAGTGAGAATTGAGTGAGCATTACAAAGGAATACTACCTGTCTCTCAGGCTTTTACAGTGTGAAGAAGATTATCTTTGTGCAAAAGAGCCCTGTTTCAATGGAAGGAAGAAGCACTGTTTCTCCTGTAAGAGATGCATAAGTGTTAGAAGCAAGAGGGTCAAGCACCTTGTTAAGCACTATGAATTGAGTTACCTGTTGAATGGAATACTGCCTAACTCTCTGTGTTTTCAGGTGGAGGAAAATCAATGTTTTGCTAAATAGCCCCTTCCAAGGGAATGGAGGCATAGTGTAGGTCTTGTAAGACAATCATTAATGTTAGAAGCAAGAGGGTCTAGCACCCTGTTAAGCACTGTGAATTGACTTACCTGTTGAAGGGAATACTGTCTAACTCTCAGTGTTTTTATGGGTGGAGGAACCTCAAGTTTGTGCAAAATTGCCTCTTTCAAGTCAATGGAACCAGCACTACATCTCTTGGAAGAGAAGTATGAATGTTAGAAGCAGGAGGGTCAAGCACCTTGTTTTCAAAGGCGAATTGATATACTGCTTTAAAGGAATAATGCCTACAACTCAGCGTTTTCATGGGTGAGGAATACCACCTTTGGGCAAAATACCGCACTTAGAGGGATGGGAAGAATCACTGTCGATCTTGTGAGAGAATCATTAATGTTAGAAAGGAAAGGGTCTACCACTTTGAACAGCATTGTGAACTGAGTTAGCTGGGTAAAGGAATACTGCCTACCTCTCAGCGTTTTCATGGGTGAGGAACCCAACTTTTGCAAAATATCCCATACAAGCGAATGGAAGATTCCTGGTAGCTCTTGTAAGAGACTCATGAATGTTTGAAGCAACAGGGTGTAGCAAGTTGTTTAGCATTGTGAATTGACTTAGCTGTTTAAAGGAATACTGCCTACTTCTCAGAGTTTTCAGGAGTCAGGAACCTCACCTTTGTGCAAAATTGCCTTTGTGAAGTGAATGGAGAAACACTGTTGCTCTTGTATGAAATCCATCAATGTTAGAAAGAAGAGGGTCAAGCACCTTTTTCAGCTTTGGGAATTGAGTGAGTTGTTTAATGGAATACTACCTACCTCTCAGGGTTTTCAGGGATGAAGACTACCAGGATTTTTCAAAATTGCCCCTTTCGAGTGAATGGAAGCTGCACTGTAGGTGTTATAAGAGAGACATTACTGTTAACAGGAAGAGAGCCTAGCACTCTGTTGAGAATTCTCAAATGAGTTAGCTGTTTAAGGACATACTGATACCTCTCAGTGCTTTTATATGTGAGAACCTTCAACTTTGTGCAAAATCTCCTCTTACAACTGACTGGACCCAGCTGTGTGGGTGTTGTAAGAAAAGTATGAATGTTACAAGCAGGAGGGTGAAGCAGCTTGTCTTCGGATGATACGTGAGTAACTTTTTTCCAGGAATACTACCTACCACTCAGTGTTTTCAAGGATGAGGTATATCACTTTGTGCAACATCACCCCTTTGAAGAGAATGGAAGAAGTTCTGAGGCTCTTCTGATTAAATTATTTAGGTTGGAAGCAAGAGCGTATAGCAAGTTGTGTAACAGTGTGAGTAGAGTGAAGTTTTAAAAGGAAGACCACCTGCCTCTGACAGTTTGAAAGTGTGAGGAACTTGATTTTGGGGCAAAATTGCCTGTTTCCATGAAGGGAAGGATTACTGTATGTCTTGTAGGAGAACCACAAAGGTTACAAGAAAGATGCTCAAGCACTTTGTTTAGCAGCTTCAAGTGATTTAGCATTCAAAAGGAACACTGCCTATATGTCAAGGGTTTGACAGTGTGAGCAAATCCATCTTTGTGCCAATAGACCCTTTCCACTGAATGGAACATGCACTATGTGTCTGGCAAGCAGATGTCAAGGTTTGCAGCAGCAGTTGCAAGCACATTGTTTTCCTGTGAGAGTTGAAATAGCATGTGAAAGGAGTGCTTGCCAAATGAAAGCCTTTGACAATGGAGAATCATTCACTCCTTGAAAAATACCCACTTTCGGCGAAATGCACATTCACTTGTAGCTCAGGGCAGGATGCAGTATGTGAGAGGCAGGAATAGTTTGAAACTTGTCTCCCTATGAGAAATGAGTTACCTGTTGAAAGGAATACTGACTACCCCTCAGTTTATTCATGTGTGAGGAAGATCACCGTTGGGCCAAATAGCTGCCTTCAACTGAATGGAACCAGAACAGTTTAGGATGTATGAAAACCATTCATTCCAGCAGCAAGAGGGTCTCGACTGTTGTTTAAAAGTGAGAATTGAGTGAGCTTTACAAAGGAATACTACCTGTCTCTCAGGCATTTACAGTGTGAAGAAGATTATCTTTGTGCAAAAGAGCCCTGTTTCAATGGAAGGAAGAAGCACTGTTTCTCCTGTAAGAGATGCATAAGTGTTAGAAGCAAGAGGGTCAAGCATCTTGTTAAGCACTATGAATTGAGTTACCTGTTGAATGGAATACTGCCAACTCTCAGTGTTTTCAGGGGGAGGAAAATCAATGTTCTGCTAAATAGCCCCTTTGAAGGGAATGGAGGCATACTGTAGGTCTTGTTAGACAATCATTAATGTTAGAAGGAAGAGGGTCTAGCACCCTGTTAAGCACTGTGAATTGACTTACCTGTTGAAGGGAATACTGTCTAACTCTCAGTGTTTTTATGGGTGGAGGAACCTCAAGTTTGTGCAAAATGACCTCTTTCCAGTCAATGGAACCAGCACTACATCTCTTAGAAAAGAACTATGAATGTTAGAAGCAGCAGGGTCAAGCATCTTGTTTTCCAATGCGAATTGATATACTGCTTTAAAGGAATAATGCCTACAATTCAGCGTTTCATGGGTGAGCAATACCACCTTTGTGCAAAATACTGCACTTAGAGGGATGGGAAGAATCACTGTCGAACTTCTGAGAGAATCATTAATGTTAGAAAGGAAAGGGTCTACCACCTTGAACAGCATTGTGAACTGAGTTAGCTGGGTAAAGGAATACTGCCTACTTCTCAGCGTTTTCATGGGTGAGGAACCCAACTTTTGCAAAATATCCCATACAAGCGAATGGAAGATTCCTGGTAGCTCTTGTAAGAGACTCATGAATGTTTGAAGCAACAGGGTGTAGCAAGTTGTTTAGCATTGTGAATTGACTTAGCTGTTTAAAGGAATACTGCCTACTTCTCAGAGTTTTCAGGAGTCAGGAACCTCACCTTTGTGCAAAATTGCCTTTGTGAAGGGAATGGAGAAACACTGTTGCTCTTGTGTGAAATCCATCAATGTTAGAAAGAAGAGGGTCAAGCACCTTCTTCAGCTTTGGGAATTGAGTGAGTTGTTTAATGGAATACTACCTACCTCTCAGGGTTTTCAGGGATGAGGACTACCAGGATTTTTCAAAATTGCCCCATTCGAGTGAATAGAAGCTGCACTGTAGGTCTTATAAGAGAGACATTACTGTTAACAGGAAGAGAGCCTAGCACTCTGTTGAGGATTCTCAACTGAGTTAGCTGTTTAAGGACATACTGATACCTCTCAGTGCTTTTATATGTGAGAACCTTCAACTTTGTGCAAAATCTCCTCTTACAACTGACTGGACCCAGCTGTGTGGGTGTTGTAAGAAAAGTATGAGTGTTACAAGCAGGAGGGTGAAGCAGCTTGTCTTCGGATGATACGTGAGTAACTTGTTTCCAGGAATACTGTCTACCACTCAGTGTTTTCAAGGATGAGGTATATCACATTTGTACAACATCACCCCTTTGAAGAGAATGAAAGAAGTTCTGAGGCTCTTCTGAGGAAATTATTTAGGTTGGAAGCAAGAGCGCACAGCAAGTTGTGTAACAGTGTGAGTAGAGTGAAGTTTTAAAAGGAAGACCACCTGCCTCTCACAGTTTGAAAGTGTGGCGAACTTGATTTTGGGGCAAAATTGCCTGTTTCCATGAAGGGAAGGATTACTGTATGTCTTGTAGGAGAACCACAAAGATTACAAGAAAGATGCTCTAGCACTTTGTTTAGCAGCTTCAAGTGATTTAGCATTCAAAAGGAAGACTGCCTATCTGTCAAGAGTTTGACAGTGTGAGCAAATCCATCTTTGTGCCAATAGACCCTTTCCACTGAATGGAACATGCACTGTGTCTCTTGCCAGCAGGGGTCAAGGTTTGCAGCAGGACTTGCAAGCACATTGTTTTCATGTGAGAGTTGAATTAGCATGTGAAAGGAGTGCTTGCCAAATGAAAGCCTTTGACAATGGAGAATCATTCTCTCCTTGAAAAATACCCACTTTCGGCGAAATGCACATACACTTGTAGCTCAGGGCAGGATGCAGTATGTGAGAGGCAGGAATAGTTTGCCACTTGTCTCCCTATGAGAAATGAGTTACCTGTTGAAAGGAATACTGACTACCCCTCAGTTTATTCATGTGTGAGGAAGATCACCGTTGGGCCAAATAGCTGCCTTCAACTGAATGGAACCAGAACAGTTTAGGATGCATGAAAACCATTCATTCCAGCAGCAAGAGGGTCTCGACTGTTGTTTAAAAGTGAGAATTGAGTGAGCTTTACAAAGGAATACTACCTGTCTCTCAGGCTTTTACAGTGTGAAGAAGATTATCTTTGTGCAAAAGAGCCCTGTTTCAATGGAAGGAAGAAGCACTGTTTCTCCTGTAAGAGATGCATAAGTGTTAGAAGCAAGAGGGTCAAGCACCTTGTTAAGCACTATGAATTGAGTTACCTGTTGAATGGAATACTGCCTAACTCTCTGTGTTTTCAGGTGGAGGAAAATCAATGTTTTGCTAAATAGCCCCTTCCAAGGGAATGGAGGCATAGTGTAGGTCTTGTAAGACAATCATTAATGTTAGAAGCAAGAGGGTCTAGCACCCTGTTAAGCACTGTGAATTGACTTACCTGTTGAAGGGAATACTGTCTAACTCTCAGTGTTTTTATGGGTGGAGGAACCTCAAGTTTGTGCAAAATTGCCTCTTTCAAGTCAATGGAACCAGCACTACATCTCTTGGAAGAGAAGTATGAATGTTAGAAGCAGGAGGGTCAAGCACCTTGTTTTCCAATGCGAATTGATATACTGCTTTAAAGGAATAATGCCTACAACTCAGCGTTTTCATGGGTGAGGAATACCACCTTTGGGCAAAATACCGCACTTAGAGGGATGGGAAGAATCACTGTCGATCTTGTGAGAGAATCATTAATGTTAGAAAGGAAAGGGTCTACCACTTTGAACAGCATTGTGAACTGAGTTAGCTGGGTAAAGGAATACTGCCTACCTCTCAGCGTTTTCATGGGTGAGGAACCCAACTTTTGCAAAATATCCCATACAAGCGAATGGAAGATTCCTGGTAGCTCTTGTAAGAGACTCATGAATGTTTGAAGCAACAGGGTGTAGCAAGTTGTTTAGCATTGTGAATTGACTTAGCTGTTTAAAGGAATACTGCCTACTTCTCAGAGTTTTCAGGAGTCAGGAACCTCACCTTTGTGCAAAATTGCCTTTGTGAAGGGAATGGAGAAACACTGTTGCTCTTGTATGAAATCCATCAATGTTAGAAAGAAGAAGGTCAAGCACCTTCTTCAGCTTTGGGAATTGAGTGAGTTGTTTAATGGAATACTACCTACCTCTCAGGGTTTTCAGGGATGAGGACTACCAGGATTTTTCAAAATTGCCCCTTTCGAGTGAATGGAAGCTGCACTGTAGGTCTTATAAGAGAGACATTACTGTTAACAGGAAGAGAGCCTAGCACTCTGTTGAGAATTCTCAAATGAGTTAGCTGTTTAAGGACATACTGATACCTCTCAGTGCTTTTATATGTGAGAACCTTCAACTTTGTTCAAAATCTCCTCTTACAACTGACTGGACCCAGCTGTGTGGGTGTTGTAAGAAAAGTATGAATGTTACAAGCAGGAGGGTGAAGCAGCTTGTCTTCGGATGATACGTGAGTAACTTTTTTCCAGGAATACTACCTACCACTCAGTGTTTTCAAGGATGAGGTATATCACCTTTGTGCAACATCACCCCTTTGAAGAGAATGGAAGAAGTTCTGAGGCTCTTCTGATTAAATTATTTAGGTTGGAAGCAAGAGCGTACAGCAAGTTGTGTAACAGTGTGAGTAGAGTGAAGTTTTAAAAGGAAGACCACCTGCCTCTCACAGTTTGAAAGTGTGAGGAACTTGATTTTGGGGCAAAATTGCCTGTTTCCATAAAGGGAAGGATTACTGTATGTCTTGTAGGAGAACCACAAAGGTTACAAGAAAGATGCTCAAGCACTTTGTTTAGCAGCTTCAAGTGATTTAGCATTCAAAAGGAACACTGCCTATCTGTCAAGGGTTTGACAGTGTGAGCAAATCCATCTTTGTGCCAATAGACCCTTTCCACTGAATGGAACATGCACTATGTGTCTGGCAAGCAGATGTCAAGGTTTGCAGCAACAGTTGCAAGCACATTGTTTTCCTGTGAGAGTTGAAATAGCATGTGAAAGGAGTGCTTGCCAAATGAAAGCCTTTGACAATGGAGAATCATTCACTCCTTGAAAAATACCCACTTTCGGCGAAATGCACATTCACTTGTAGCTCAGGGCAGGATGCAGTATGTGAGAGGCAGGAATAGTTTGCCACTTGTCTCCCTATGAGAAATGAGTTACCTGTTGAAAGGAATACTGACTACCCCTCAGTTTATTCATGTGTGAGGAAGATCACCGTTGGGCCAAATAGCTGCCTTCAACTGAATGGAACCAGAACAGTTTAGGATGTATGAAAAGCATTCATTCCAGCAGCAAGAGGGTCTCGACTGTTGTTTAAAAGTGAGAATTGAGTGAGCTTTACAAAGGAATACTACCTGTCTCTCAGGCATTTACAGTGTGAAGAAGATTATCTTTGTGCAAAAGAGCCCTGTTTCAATGGAAGGAAGAAGCACTGTTTCTCCTGTAAGAGATGCATAAGTGTTAGAAGCAAGAGGGTCAAGCATCTTGTTAAGCACTATGAATTGAGTTACCTGTTGAATGGAATACTGCCAACTCTCAGTGTTTTCAGGGAGAGGAAAATCAATGTTCTGCTAAATAGCTCCTTTCAAGGGAATGGAGGCATACTGTAGGTCTTGTTAGACAATCATTAATGTTAGAAGGAAGAGGGTCTAGCACCCTGTTAAGCACTGTGAATTGACTTACCTGTTGAAGGGAATACTGTCTAACTCTCAGTGTTTTTATGGGTGGAGGAACCTCAAGTTTGTGCAAAATGACCTCTTTCCAGTCAATGGAACCAGCACTACATCTCTTGGAAAAGAAGTATGAATGTTAGAAGCAGCAGGGTCAAGCACCTTGTTTTCCAATGCGAATTGATATACTGCTTTAAAGGAATAATGCCTACAACTCAGCGTTTTCATGGGTGAGCAATACCACCTTTGTGCAAAATACTGCACTTAGAGGGATGGGAAGAATCACTGTCGAACTTCTGAGAGAATCATTAATGTTAGAAAGGAAAGGGTCTACCACCTTGAACAGCATTGTGAACTGAGTTAGCTGGGTAAAGGAATACTGCCTACCTCTCAGCGTTTTCATGGGTGAGGAACCCAACTTTTGCAAAATATCCCATACAAGCGAATGGAAGATTCCTGGTAGCTCTTGTAAGAGACTCATGAATGTTTGAAGCAACAGGGTGTAGCAAGTTGTTTAGCATTGTGAATTGACTTAGCTGTTTAAAGGAATACTGCCTACTTCTCAGAGTTTTCAGGAGTCAGGAACCTCACCTTTGTGCAAAATTGCCTTTGTGAAGGGAATGGAGAAACACTGTTGCTCTTGTATGAAATCCATCAATGTTAGAAAGAAGAGGGTCAAGCACCTTCTTCAGCTTTGGGAATTGAGTGAGTTGTTTAATGGAATACTACCTACCTCTCAGGGTTTTCAGGGATGAGGACTACCAGGATTTTTCAAAATTGCCCCATTCGAGTGAATGGAAGCTGCACTGTAGGTCTTATAAGAGAGACATTACTGTTAACAGGAAGAGAGCCTAGCACTCTGTTGAGGATTCTCAACTGAGTTAGCTGTTTAAGGACATATTGATACCTCTCAGTGCTTTTATATGTGAGAACCTTCAACTTTGTGCAAAATCTCCTCTTACAACTGACTGGACCCAGCTGTGTGGGTGTTGTAAGAAAAGTATGAATGTTACAAGCAGGAGGGTGAAGCAGCTTGTCTTCGGATGATACGTGAGTAACTTGTTTCCAGGAATACTGTCTACCACTCAGTGTTTTCAAGGATGAGGTATATCACCTTTGTGCAACATCACCCCTTTGAAGAGAATGAAAGAAGTTCTGAGGCTCTTCTGAGAAAATTATTTAGGTTGGAAGCAAGAGCGCACAGCAAGTTGTGTAACAGTGTGAGTAGAGTGAAGTTTTAAAATTAAGACCACCTGCCTCTCACAGTTTGAAAGTGTGGCGAACTTGATTTTGGGGCAAAATTGCCTGTTTCCATGAAGGGAAGGATTACTGTATGTCTTGTAGGAGAACCACAAAGGTTACAAGAAAGATGCTCAAGCACTTTGTTTAGCAGCTTCAAGTGATTTAGCATTCAAAAGGAACACTGCCTATCTGTCAAGGGTTTGACAGTGTGAGCAAATCCATCTTTGTGCCAATAGACCCTTTCCACTGAATGGAACATGCACTGTGTGTCTGGCAAGCAGATGTCAAGGTTTGCAGCAGGAGTTGCAAGCACATTGTTTTCCTGTGAGAGTTGAATTAGCATGTGAAAGGAGTGCTTGCCAAATGAAAGCCTTTGACAATGGAGAATCATTCACTCCTTGAAAAATACCCACTTTCGGCGAAATGCACATTCACTTGTAGCTCAGGGCAGGATGCAGTATGTGAGAGGCAGGAATAGTTTGCCACTTGTCTCCCTATGAGAAATGAGTTACCTGTTGAAAGGAATACTGACTACCCCTCAGTTTATTCATGTGTGAGGAAGATCACCGTTGGGCCAAATAGCTGCCTTCAACTGAATGGAACCAGAACAGTTTAGGATGTATGAAAACCATTCATTCCAGCAGCAAGAGGGTCTCGACTGTTGTTTAAAAGTGAGAATTGAGTGAGCTTTACAAAGGAATACTACCTGTCTCTCAGGCATTTACAGTGTGAAGAAGATTATCTTTGTGCAAAAGAGCCCTGTTTCAATGGAAGGAAGAAGCACTGTTTCTCCTGTGTTAGAAGCAAGAGGGTCAAGCATCTTGTTAAGCACTATGAATTGAGTTACCTGTTGAATGGAATACTGCCAACTCTCAGTGTTTTCAGGGGGAGGAAAATCAATGTTCTGCTAAATAGCTCCTTTCAAGGGAATGGAGGCATACTGTAGGTCTTGTTAGACAATCATTAATGTTAGAAGGAAGAGGGTCTAGCACCCTGTTAAGCACTGTGAATTGACTTACCTGTTGAAGGGAATACTGTCTAACTCTCAGTGTTTTTATGGGTGGAGGAACCTCAAGTTTGTGCAAAATGACCTCTTTCCAGTCAATGGAACCAGCACTACATCTCTTGGAAAAGAAGTATGAATGTTAGAAGCAGCAGGGTCAAGCACCTTGTTTTCCAATGCGAATTGATATACTGCTTTAAAGGAATAATGCCTACAACTCAGCGTTTTCATGGGTGAGCAATACCACCTTTGTGCAAAATACTGCACTTAGAGGGATGGGAAGAATCACTGTCGAACTTCTGAGAGAATCATTAATGTTAGAAAAGAAAGGGTCTACCACCTTGAACAGCATTGTGAACTGAGTTAGCTGGGTAAAGGAATACTGCCTACCTCTCAGCGTTTTCATGGGTGAGGAACCCAACTTTTGCAAAATATCCCATACAAGCGAATGGAAGATTCCTGGTAGCTCTTGTAAGAGACTCATGAATGTTTGAAGCAACAGGGTGTAGCAAGTTGTTTAGCATTGTGAATTGACTTAGCTGTTTAAAGGAATACTGCCTACTTCTCAGAGTTTTCAGGAGTCAGGAACCTCACCTTTGTGCAAAATTGCCTCTGTGAAGTGAATGGAGAAACACTGTTGCTCTTGTATGATATCCATCAATGTTAAAAGGAAGAGGGTCAAGCACATTCTTCAGCTTTGTGAATTGAATGAGTTGTTTAATGGAATACTACTTACCTCTCAGGGTTTTCAGGGATGAGGACTACCAGGATTTTTCAAAATTGCCCCTTTCGAGTGAATGGAAGCTTCACTGTAGGTCTTATAAGAGAGACATTACTGTTAACAGGAAGAGAGCCTAGCACTCTGTTGAGGATTCTCAACTGAGTTAGCTGTTTAAGGACATATTGATACCTCTCAGTGCTTTTATATGTGAGAACCTTCAACTTTGTGCAAAATCTCCTCTTACAACTGACTGGACCCAGCTGTGTGGGTGTTGTAAGAAAAGTATGAATGTTACAAGCAGGAGGGTGAAGCAGCTTGTCTTCGGATGATACGTGAGTAACTTGTTTCCAGGAATACTGTCTACCACTCAGTGTTTTCAAGGATGAGGTATATCACCTTTGTGCAACATCACCCCTTTGAAGAGAATGAAAGAAGTTCTGAGGCTCTTCTGAGAAAATTATTTAGGTTGGAAGCAAGAGCGCACAGCAAGTTGTGTAACAGTGTGAGTAGAGTGAAGTTTTAAAATTAAGACCACCTGCCTCTCACAGTTTGAAAGTGTGGCGAACTTGATTTTGGGGCAAAATTGCCTGTTTCCATGAAGGGAAGGATTACTGTATGTCTTGTAGGAGAACCACAAAGGTTACAAGAAAGATGCTCAAGCACTTTGTTTAGCAGCTTCAAGTGATTTAGCATTCAAAAGGAACACTGCCTATCTGTCAAGGGTTTGACAGTGTGAGCAAATCCATCTTTGTGCCAATAGACCCTTTCCACTGAATGGAACATGCACTGTGTCTCTTGCCAGCAGGGGTCAAGGTTTGCAGCAGGGCTTGCAAGCACATTGTTTTCCTGTGAGAGTTGAAATAGCATGTGAAAGGAGTGCTTGCCAAATGAAAGCCTTTGACAATGGAGAATCATTCACTCCTTGAAAAATACCCACTTTCGGCGAAATGCACATTCACTTGTAGCTCAGGGCAGGATGCAGTATGTGAGAGGCAGGAATAGTTTGGCACTTGTCTCCCTATGAGAAATGAGTTACCTGTTGAAAGGAATACTGACTACCCCTCAGTTTATTCATGTGTGAGGAAGATCACCGTTGGGCCAAATAGCTGCCTTCAACTGAATGGAACCAGAACAGTTTAGGATGTATGAAAAGCATTCATTCCAGCAGCAAGAGGGTCTCGACTGTTGTTTAAAAGTGAGAATTGAGTGAGCTTTACAAAGGAATACTACCTGTCTCTCAGGCATTTACAGTGTGAAGAAGATTATCTTTGTGCAAAAGAGCCCTGTTTCAATGGAAGGAAGAAGCACTGTTTCTCCTGTAAGAGATGCATAAGTGTTAGAAGCAAGAGGGTCAAGCACCTTGTTAAGCACTATGAATTGAGTTACCTGTTGAATGGAATACTGCCAACTCTCAGTGTTTTCAGGGGGAGGAAAATCAATGTTCTGCTAAATAGCTCCTTTCAAGGGAATGGAGGCATACTGTAGGTCTTGTTAGACAATCATTAATGTTAGAAGGAAGAGGGTCTAGCACCCTGTTAAGCACTGTGAATTGATTTACCTGTTGAAGGGAATACTGTTTAACTCTCAGTGTTTTTATGGGTGGAGGAACCTCAAGTTTGTGCAAAATGACCTCTTTCCAGTCAATGGAACCAGCACTACATCTCTTAGAAAAGAACTATGAATGTTAGAAGCAGCAGGGTCAAGCATCTTGTTTTCCAATGCGAATTGATATACTGCTTTAAAGGAATAATGCCTACAATTCAGCGTTTTCATGGGTGAGCAATATCACCTTTGTGCAAAATACTGCACTTAGAGGGATGGGAAGAATCACTGTCGAACTTCTGAGAGAATCATTAATGTTAGAAAGGAAAGGGTCTACCACCTTGAACAGCATTGTGAACTGAGTTAGCTGGGTAAAGGAATACTGCCTACTTTTCAGCGTTTTCATGGGTGAGGAACCCAACTTTTGCAAAATATCCCATACAAGCGAATGGAAGATTCCTGGTAGCTCTTGTAAGAGACTCATGAATGTTTGAAGCAACAGGGTGTAGCAAGTTGTTTAGCATTGTGAATTGACTTAGCTGTTTAAAGGAATACTGCCTACTTCTCAGAGTTTTCAGGAGTCAGGAACCTCACCTTTGTGCAAAATTGCCTTTGTGAAGGGAATGGAGAAACACTGTTGCTCTTGTATGAAATCCATCAATGTTAGAAAGAAGAGGGTCAAGCACCTTCTTCAGCTTTGGGAATTGAGTGAGTTGTTTAATGGAATACTACCTACCTCTCAGGGTTTTCAGGGATGAGGACTACCAGGATTTTTCAAAATTGCCCCATTCGAGTGAATAGAAGCTGCACTGTAGGTCTTATAAGACAGACATTACTGTTAACAGGAAGAGAGCCTAGCACTCTGTTGAGGATTCTCAACTGAGTTAGCTGTTTAAGGACATACTGATACCTCTCAGTGCTTTTATATGTGAGAACCTTCAACTTTGTGCAAAATCTCCTCTTACAACTGACTGGACCCAGCTGTGTGGGTGTTGTAAGAAAAGTATGAATGTTACAAGCAGGAGGGTGAAGCAGCTTGTCTTCGGATGATACGTGAGTAACTTTTTTCCAGGAATACTGCCTACCACTCAGTGTTTTCAAGGATGAGGTATATCACCTTTGTGCAACATCACCCCTTTGAAGAGAATGGAAGAAGTTCTGAGGCTCTTCTGATTAAATTATTTAGGTGGAAGCAAGAGCGTACAGCAAGTTGTGTAACAGTGTGAGTAGAGTGAAGTTTTAAAATTAAGACCACCTGCCTCTGAGAGTTTGAAAGTGTGAGGAACTTGATTTTGGGGCAAAATTGCCTGTTTCCATGAAGGGAAGGATTACTGTATGTCTTGTAGGAGAACCACAAAGGTTACAAGAAAGATGCTCAAGCACTTTGTTTAGCAGCTTCAAGTGATTTAGCATTCAAAAGGAACACTGCCTATCTGTCAAGGGTTTGACAGTGTGAGCAAATCCATCTTTGTGCCAGTAGACCCTTTCCACTGAATGGAACATGCACTGTGTGTCTGGCAAGCAGATGTCAAGGTTTGCAGCAGGAGTTGCAAGCACATTGTTTTCCTTTGAGAGTTGAATTAGCATGTGAAAGGAGTGCTTGCCAAATGAAAGCCTTTGACAATGGAGAATCATTCACTCCTTGAAAAATACCCACTTTCGGCGAAATGCACATTCACTTGTAGCTCAGGGCAGGATGCAGTATGTGAGAGGCAGGAATAGTTTGCCACTTGTCTCCCTATGAGAAATGAGTTACCTGTTGAAAGGAATACTGACTACCCCTCAGTTTATTCATGTGTGAGGAAGATCACCGTTGGGCCAAATAGCTGCCTTCAACTGAATGGAACCAGAACAGTTTAGGATGTATGAAAAGCATTCATTCCAGCAGCAAGAGGGTCTCGACTGTTGTTTAAAAGTGAGAATTGAGTGAGCTTTACAAAGGAATACTACCTGTCTCTCAGGCATTTACAGTGTGAAGAAGATTACCTTTGTGGAAAATAGCCCTGTTTCAATGGAAGGAAGAAGCACTGTTTCTCCAGTAAGAGATGCATGTGTTAGAAGCAAGACGGTCAAGCACCTTGTTAAGCATTAGGAATTGAGTTACCTGTTCAATAGTATACTGCCTAACTCTCAGTGTTTTCAGGTGGAGGAAAATCAATGTTCTGCTAAATAGCCCCTTCCAAGGGAATGGAGGCACACTGTAGGTCTTGTGAGACAATCATTAATGTTAGAAGCAAGAGGGTCTAGCACCCTGTTAAGCACTGTGAATTGACTTACCTGTTGAAGGGAATACTGTCTAACTCTCAGTGTTTTTATGGGTGGAGGAACCTCAAGTTTGTGCAAAATTGCCTCTTTCAAGTCAATGGAACCAGCACTAGAACTCTTGGAAGAGAAGTATGAATGTTAGAAGCAGGAGGGTCAAGCACCTTGTTTTCCAATGCGAATTGATATACTGCTTTAAAGGAATAATGCCTACAACTCAGTGTTTTCATGGGTGAGCAATACCACCTTTGTGCAAAATACTGCACTTAGAGGGATGGGAAGAATCACTGTCGAACTTCTGAGAGAATCATTAATGTTAGAAAAGAAAGGGTCTACCACCTTGAACAGCATTGTGAACTGAGTTAGCTGGGTAAAGGAATACTGCCTACCTCTCAGCGTTTTCATGGGTGAGGAACCCAACTTTTGCAAAATATCCCATACAAGCGAATGGAAGATTCCTGGTAGCTCTTGTAAGAGACTCATGAATGTTTGAAGCAACAGGGTGTAGCAAGTTGTTTAGCATTGTGAATTGACTTAGCTGTTTAAAGGAATACTGCCTACTTCTCAGAGTTTTCAGGAGTCAGGAACCTCACCTTTGTGCAAAATTGCCTCTGTGAAGTGAATGGAGAAACACTGTTGCTCTTGTATGATATCCATCAATGTTAAAAGGAAGAGGGTCAAGCACATTCTTCAGCTTTGTGAATTGAATGAGTTGTTTAATGGAATACTACTTACCTCTCAGGGTTTTCAGGGATGAGGACTACCAGGATTTTTCAAAATTGCCCCTTTCGAGTGAATGGAAGCTGCACTGTAGGTCTTATAAGAGAGACATTACTGTTAACAGGAAGAGAGCCTAGCACTCTGTTGAGGATTCTCAACTGAGTTAGCTGTTTAAGGACATATTGATACCTCTCAGTGCTTTTATATGTGAGAACCTTCAACTTTGTGCAAAATCTCCTCTTACAACTGACTGGACCCAGCTGTGTGGGTGTTGTAAGAAAAGTATGAATGTTACAAGCAGGAGGGGGAAGCAGCTTGTCTTCGGATGATACGTGAGTAACTTGTTTCCAGGAATACTGTCTACCACTCAGTGTTTTCAAGGATGAGGTATATCACATTTGTGCAACAACACCCCTTTGAAGAGAATGAAAGAAGTTCTGAGGCTCTTCTGAGAAAATTATTTAGGTTGGAAGCAAGAGCGCACAGCAAGTTGTGTAACAGTGTGAGTAGAGTGAAGTTTTAAAAGGAAGACCACCTGCCTCTCACAGTTTGAAAGTGTGGCGAACTTGATTTTGGGGCAAAATTGCCTGTTTCCATGAAGGGAAGGATTACTGTATGTCTTGTAGGAGAACCACAAAGATTACAAGAAAGATGCTCTAGCACTTTGTTTAGCAGCTTCAAGTGATTTAGCATTCAAAAGGAAGACTGCCTATTTGTCAAGAGTTTGACAGTGTGAGCAAATCCATCTTTGTGCCAATAGACCCTTTCCACTGAATGGAACATGCACTGTGTCTCTTGCCAGCAGGGGTCAAGGTTTGCAGCAGGACTTGCAAGCACATTGTTTTCCTGTGAGAGTTGAAATAGCATGTGAAAGGAGTGCTTGCCAAATGAAAGCCTTTGACAATGGAGAATCATTCACTCCTTGAAAAATACCCACTTTCGGCGAAATGCACATTCACTTGTAGCTCAGGGCAGGATGCAGTATGTGAGAGGCAGGAATAGTTTGGCACTTGTCTCCCTATGAGAAATGAGTTACCTGTTGAAAGGAATACTGACTACCCCTCAGTTTATTCATGTGTGAGGAAGATCACCGTTGGGCCAAATAGCTGCCTTCAACTGAATGGAACCAGAACAGTTTAGGATGTATGAAAAGCATTCATTCCAGCAGCAAGAGGGTCTCGACTGTTGTTTAAAAGTGAGAATTGAGTGAGCTTTACAAAGGAATACTACCTGTCTCTCAGGCATTTACAGTGTGAAGAAGATTATCTTTGTGCAAAAGAGCCCTGTTTCAATGGAAGGAGGAAGCACTGTTTCTCCTGTAAGAGATGCATAAGTGTTAGAAGCAAGAGGGTCAAGCACCTTGTTAAGCACTATGAATTGAGTTACCTGTTGAATGGAATACTGCCAACTCTCAGTGTTTTCAGGGGGAGGAAAATCAATGTTCTGCTAAATAGCTCCTTTCAAGGGAATGGAGGCATACTGTAGGTCTTGTTAGACAATCATTAATGTTAGAAGGAAGAGGGTCTAGCACCCTGTTAAGCACTGTGAATTGATTTACCTGTTGAAGGGAATACTGTCTAACTCTCAGTGTTTTTATGGGTGGAGGAACCTCAAGTTTGTGCAAAATGACCTCTTTCCAGTCAATGGAACCAGCACTACATCTCTTAGAAAAGAACTATGAATGTTAGAAGCAGCAGGGTCAAGCATCTTGTTTTCCAATGCGAATTGATATACTGCTTTAAAGGAATAATGCCTACAATTCAGCGTTTTCATGGGTGAGCAATATCACCTTTGTGCAAAATACTGCACTTAGAGGGATGGGAAGAATCACTGTCGAACTTCTGAGAGAATCATTAATGTTAGAAAGGAAAGGGTCTACCACCTTGAACAGCATTGTGAACTGAGTTAGCTGGGTAAAGGAATACTGCCTACTTCTCAGCGTTTTCATGGGTGAGGAACCCAACTTTTGCAAAATATCCCATACAAGCGAATGGAAGATTCCTGGTAGCTCTTGTAAGAGACTCATGAATGTTTGAAGCAACAGGGTGTAGCAAGTTGTTTAGCATTGTGAATTGACTTAGCTGTTTAAAGGAATACTGCCTACTTCTCAGAGTTTTCAGGAGTCAGGAACCTCACCTTTGTGCAAAATTGCCTTTGTGAAGGGAATGGAGAAACACTGTTGCTCTTGTATGAAATCCATCAATGTTAGAAAGAAGAGGGTCAAGCACCTTCTTCAGCTTTGGGAATTGAGTGAGTTGTTTAATGGAATACTACCTACCTCTCAGGGTTTTCAGGGATGAGGACTACCAGGATTTTTCAAAATTGCCCCATTCGAGTGAATAGAAGCTGCACTGTAGGTCTTATAAGACAGACATTACTGTTAACAGGAAGAGAGCCTAGCACTCTGTTGAGGATTCTCAACTGAGTTAGCTGTTTAAGGACATACTGATACCTCTCAGTGCTTTTATATGTGAGAACCTTCAACTTTGTGCAAAATCTCCTCTTACAACTGACTGGACCCAGCTGTGTGGGTGTTGTAAGAAAAGTATGAATGTTACAAGCAGGAGGGTGAAGCAGCTTGTCTTCGGATGATACGTGAGTAACTTTTTTCCAGGAATACTGCCTACCACTCAGTGTTTTCAAGGATGAGGTATATCACCTTTGTGCAACATCACCCCTTTGAAGAGAATGGAAGAAGTTCTGAGGCTCTTCTGATTAAATTATTTAGGTTGGAAGCAAGAGCGTACAGCAAGTTGTGTAACAGTGTGAGTAGAGTGAAGTTTTAAAATTAAGACCACCTGCCTCTGAGAGTTTGAAAGTGTGAGGAACTTGATTTTGGGGCAAAATTGCCTGTTTCCATGAAGGGAAGGATTACTGTATGTCTTGTAGGAGAACCACAAAGGTTACAAGAAAGATGCTCAAGCACTTTGTTTAGCAGCTTCAAGTGATTTAGCATTCAAAAGGAACACTGCCTATCTGTCAAGGGTTTGACAGTGTGAGCAAATCCATCTTTGTGCCAGTAGACCCTTTCCACTGAATGGAACATGCACTGTGTGTCTGGCAAGCAGATGTCAAGGTTTGCAGCAGGAGTTGCAAGCACATTGTTTTCCTGTGAGAGTTGAATTAGCATGTGAAAGGAGTGCTTGCCAAATGAAAGCCTTTGACAATGGAGAATCATTCACTCCTTGAAAAATACCCACTTTCGGCGAAATGCACATTCACTTGTAGCTCAGGGCAGGATGCAGTATGTGAGAGGCAGGAATAGTTTGCCACTTGTCTCCCTATGAGAAATGAGTTACCTGTTGAAAGGAATACTGACTACCCCTCAGTTTATTCATGTGTGAGGAAGATCACCGTTGGGCCAAATAGCTGCCTTCAACTGAATGGAACCAGAACAGTTTAGGATGTATGAAAAGCATTCATTCCAGCAGCAAGAGGGTCTCGACTGTTGTTTAAAAGTGAGAATTGAGTGAGCTTTACAAAGGAATACTACCTGTCTCTCAGGCATTTACAGTGTGAAGAAGATTACCTTTGTGGAAAATAGCCCTGTTTCAATGGAAGGAAGAAGCACTGTTTCTCCAGTAAGAGATGCATGTGTTAGAAGCAAGACGGTCAAGCACCTTGTTAAGCATTAGGAATTGAGTTACCTGTTCAATAGTATACTGCCTAACTCTCAGTGTTTTCAGGTGGAGGAAAATCAATGTTCTGCTAAATAGCCCCTTCCAAGGGAATGGAGGCACACTGTAGGTCTTGTGAGACAATCATTAATGTTAGAAGCAAGAGGGTCTAGCACCCTGTTAAGCACTGTGAATTGACTTACCTGTTGAAGGGAATACTGTCTAACTCTCAGTGTTTTTATGGGTGGAGGAACCTCAAGTTTGTGCAAAATTGCCTCTTTCAAGTCAATGGAACCAGCACTAGAACTCTTGGAAGAGAAGTATGAATGTTAGAAGCAGGAGGGTCAAGCACCTTGTTTTCCAATGCGAATTGATATACTGCTTTAAAGGAATAATGCCTACAACTCAGTGTTTTCATGGGTGAGCAATACCACCTTTGTGCAAAATACTGCACTTAGAGGGATGGGAAGAATCACTGTCGAACTTCTGAGAGAATCATTAATGTTAGAAAGGAAAGGGTCTACCACCTTGAACAGCATTGTGAACTGAGTTAGCTGGGTAAAGGAATACTGCCTACCTCTCAGCGTTTTCATGGGTGAGGAACCCAACTTTTGCAAAATATCCCATACAAGCGAATGGAAGATTCCTGGTAGCTCTTGTAAGAGACTCATGAATGTTTGAAGCAACAGGGTGTAGCAAGTTGTTTAGCATTGTGAATTGACTTAGCTGTTTAAAGGAATACTGCCTACTTCTCAGAGTTTTCAGGAGTCAGGAACCTCACCTTTGTGCAAAATTGCCTCTGTGAAGTGAATGGAGAAACACTGTTGCTCTTGTATGATATCCATCAATGTTAAAAGGAAGAGGGTCAAGCACATTCTTCAGCTTTGTGAATTGAATGAGTTGTTTAATGGAATACTACTTACCTCTCAGGGTTTTCAGGGATGAGGACTACCAGGATTTTTCAAAATTGCCCCTTTCGAGTGAATGGAAGCTTCACTGTAGGTCTTATAAGAGAGACATTACTGTTAACAGGAAGAGAGCCTAGCACTCTGTTGAGGATTCTCAACTGAGTTAGCTGTTTAAGGACATATTGATACCTCTCAGTGCTTTTATATGTGAGAACCTTCAACTTTGTGCAAAATCTCCTCTTACAACTGACTGGACCCAGCTGTGTGGGTGTTGTAAGAAAAGTATGAATGTTACAAGCAGGAGGGTGAAGCAGCTTGTCTTCGGATGATACGTGAGTAACTTGTTTCCAGGAATACTGTCTACCACTCAGTGTTTTCAAGGATGAGGTATATCACCTTTGTGCAACATCACCCCTTTGAAGAGAATGAAAGAAGTTCTGAGGCTCTTCTGAGAAAATTATTTAGGTTGGAAGCAAGAGCGCACAGCAAGTTGTGTAACAGTGTGAGTAGAGTGAAGTTTTAAAATTAAGACCACCTGCCTCTCACAGTTTGAAAGTGTGGCGAACTTGATTTTGGGGCAAAATTGCCTGTTTCCATGAAGGGAAGGATTACTGTATGTCTTGTAGGAGAACCACAAAGGTTACAAGAAAGATGCTCAAGCACTTTGTTTAGCAGCTTCAAGTGATTTAGCATTCAAAAGGAACACTGCCTATCTGTCAAGGGTTTGACAGTGTGAGCAAATCCATCTTTGTGCCAATAGACCCTTTCCACTGAATGGAACATGCACTGTGTCTCTTGCCAGCAGGGGTCAAGGTTTGCAGCAGGACTTGCAAGCACATTGTTTTCCTGTGAGAGTTGAAATAGCATGTGAAAGGAGTGCTTGCCAAATGAAAGCCTTTGACAATGGAGAATCATTCACTCCTTGAAAAATACCCACTTTCGGCGAAATGCACATTCACTTGTAGCTCAGGGCAGGATGCAGTATGTGAGAGGCAGGAATAGTTTGGCACTTGTCTCCCTATGAGAAATGAGTTACCTGTTGAAAGGAATACTGACTACCCCTCAGTTTATTCATGTGTGAGGAAGATCACCGTTGGGCCAAATAGCTGCCTTCAACTGAATGGAACCAGAACAGTTTAGGATGTATGAAAAGCATTCATTCCAGCAGCAAGAGGGTCTCGACTGTTGTTTAAAAGTGAGAATTGAGTGAGCTTTACAAAGGAATACTACCTGTCTCTCAGGCATTTACAGTGTGAAGAAGATTATCTTTGTGCAAAAGAGCCCTGTTTCAATGGAAGGAAGAAGCACTGTTTCTCCTGTAAGAGATGCATAAGTGTTAGAAGCAAGAGGGTCAAGCACCTTGTTAAGCACTATGAATTGAGTTACCTGTTGAATGGAATACTGCCAACTCTCAGTGTTTTCAGGGGGAGGAAAATCAATGTTCTGCTAAATAGCTCCTTTCAAGGGAATGGAGGCATACTGTAGGTCTTGTTAGACAATCATTAATGTTAGAAGGAAGAGGGTCTAGCACCCTGTTAAGCACTGTGAATTGATTTACCTGTTGAAGGGAATACTGTCTAACTCTCAGTGTTTTTATGGGTGGAGGAACCTCAAGTTTGTGCAAAATGACCTCTTTCCAGTCAATGGAACCAGCACTACATCTCTTAGAAAAGAACTATGAATGTTAGAAGCAGCAGGGTCAAGCATCTTGTTTTCCAATGCGAATTGATATACTGCTTTAAAGGAATAATGCCTACAATTCAGCGTTTTCATGGGTGAGCAATATCACCTTTGTGGAAAATACTGCACTTAGAGGGATGGGAAGAATCACTGTCGAACTTCTGAGAGAATCATTAATGTTAGAAAGGAAAGGGTCTACCACCTTGAACAGCATTGTGAACTGAGTTAGCTGGGTAAAGGAATACTGCCTACTTTTCAGCGTTTTCATGGGTGAGGAACCCAACTTTTGCAAAATATCCCATACAAGCGAATGGAAGATTCCTGGTAGCTCTTGTAAGAGACTCATGAATGTTTGAAGCAACAGGGTGTAGCAAGTTGTTTAGCATTGTGAATTGACTTAGCTGTTTAAAGGAATACTGCCTACTTCTCAGAGTTTTCAGGAGTCAGGAACCTCACCTTTGTGCAAAATTGCCTTTGTGAAGGGAATGGAGAAACACTGTTGCTCTTGTATGAAATCCATCAATGTTAGAAAGAAGAGGGTCAAGCACCTTCTTCAGCTTTGGGAATTGAGTGAGTTGTTTAATGGAATACTACCTACCTCTCAGGGTTTTCAGGGATGAGGACTACCAGGATTTTTCAAAATTGCCCCATTCGAGTGAATAGAAGCTGCACTGTAGGTCTTATAAGACAGACATTACTGTTAACAGGAAGAGAGCCTAGCACTCTGTTGAGGATTCTCAACTGAGTTAGCTGTTTAAGGACATACTCATACCTCTCAGTGCTTTTATATGTGAGAACCTTCAACTTTGTGCAAAATCTCCTCTTACAACTGACTGGACCCAGCTGTGTGGGTGTTGTAAGAAAAGTATGAATGTTACAAGCAGGAGGGTGAAGCAGCTTGTCTTCGGATGATACGTGAGTAACTTTTTTCCAGGAATACTGCCTACCACTCAGTGTTTTCAAGGATGAGGTATATCACCTTTGTGCAACATCACCCCTTTGAAGAGAATGGAAGAAGTTCTGAGGCTCTTCTGATTAAATTATTTAGGTTGGAAGCAAGAGCGTACAGCAAGTTGTGTAACAGTGTGAGTAGAGTGAAGTTTTAAAATTAAGACCACCTGCCTCTGAGAGTTTGAAAGTGTGAGGAACTTGATTTTGGGGCAAAATTGCCTGTTTCCATGAAGGGAAGGATTACTGTATGTCTTGTAGGAGAACCACAAAGGTTACAAGAAAGATGCTCAAGCACTTTGTTTAGCAGCTTCAAGTGATTTAGCATTCAAAAGGAACACTGCCTATCTGTCAAGGGTTTGACAGTGTGAGCAAATCCATCTTTGTGCCAGTAGACCCTTTCCACTGAATGGAACATGCACTGTGTGTCTGGCAAGCAGATGTCAAGGTTTGCAGCAGGAGTTGCAAGCACATTGTTTTCCTGTGAGAGTTGAATTAGCATGTGAAAGGAGTGCTTGCCAAATGAAAGCCTTTGACAATGGAGAATCATTCACTCCTTGAAAAATACCCACTTTCGGCGAAATGCACATTCACTTGTAGCTCAGGGCAGGATGCAGTATGTGACAGGCAGGAATAGTTTGCCACTTGTCTCCCTATGAGAAATGAGTTACCTGTTGAAAGGAATACTGACTACCCCTCAGTTTATTCATGTGTGAGGAAGATCACCGTTGGGCCAAATAGCTGCCTTCAACTGAATGGAACCAGAACAGTTTAGGATGTATGAAAAGCATTCATTCCAGCAGCAAGAGGGTCTCGACTGTTGTTTAAAAGTGAGAATTGAGTGAGCTTTACAAAGGAATACTACCTGTCTCTCAGGCATTTACAGTGTGAAGAAGATTACCTTTGTGGAAAATAGCCCTGTTTCAATGGAAGGAAGAAGCACTGTTTCTCCAGTAAGAGATGCATGTGTTAGAAGCAAGACGGTCAAGCACCTTGTTAAGCATTAGGAATTGAGTTACCTGTTCAATAGTATACTGCCTAACTCTCAGTGTTTTCAGGTGGAGGAAAATCAATGTTCTGCTAAATAGCCCCTTCCAAGGGAATGGAGGCACACTGTAGGTCTTGTGAGACAATCATTAATGTTAGAAGCAAGAGGGTCTAGCACCCTGTTAAGCACTGTGAATTGACTTACCTGTTGAAGGGAATACTGTCTAACTCTCAGTGTTTTTATGGGTGGAGGAACCTCAAGTTTGTGCAAAATTGCCTCTTTCAAGTCAATGGAACCAGCACTAGAACTCTTGGAAGAGAAGTATGAATGTTAGAAGCAGGAGGGTCAAGCACCTTGTTTTCCAATGCGAATTGATATACTGCTTTAAAGGAATAATGCCTACAACTCAGTGTTTTCATGGGTGAGCAATACCACCTTTGTGCAAAATACTGCACTTAGAGGGATGGGAAGAATCACTGTCGAACTTCTGAGAGAATCATTAATGTTAGAAAGGAAAGGGTCTACCACCTTGAACAGCATTGTGAACTGAGTTAGCTGGGTAAAGGAATACTGCCTACCTCTCAGCGTTTTCATGGGTGAGGAACCCAACTTTTGCAAAATATCCCATACAAGCGAATGGAAGATTCCTGGTAGCTCTTGTAAGAGACTCATGAATGTTTGAAGCAACAGGGTGTAGCAAGTTGTTTAGCATTGTGAATTGACTTAGCTGTTTAAAGGAATACTGCCTACTTCTCAGAGTTTTCAGGAGTCAGGAACCTCACCTTTGTGCAAAATTGCCTTTGTGAAGGGAATGGAGAAACACTGTTGCTCTTGTATGAAATCCATCAATGTTAGAAAGAAGAGGGTCAAGCACCTTCTTCAGCTTTGGGAATTGAGTGAGTTGTTTAATGGAATACTACCTACCTCTCAGGGTTTTCAGGGATGAGGACTACCAGGATTTTTCAAAATTGCCCCATTCGAGTGAATAGAAGCTGCACTGTAGGTCTTATAAGACAGACATTACTGTTAACAGGAAGAGAGCCTAGCACTCTGTTGAGGATTCTCAACTGAGTTAGCTGTTTAAGGACATACTGATACCTCTCAGTGCTTTTATATGTGACAACCTTCAACTTTGTGCAAAATCTCCTCTTACAACTGACTGGACCCAGCTGTGTGGGTGTTGTAAGAAAAGTATGAATGTTACAAGCAGGAGGGTGAAGCAGCTTGTCTTCGGATGATACGTGAGTAACTTTTTTCCAGGAATACTGCCTACCACTCAGTGTTTTCAAGGATGAGGTATATCACCTTTGTGCAACATCACCCCTTTGAAGAGAATGGAAGAAGTTCTGAGGCTCTTCTGATTAAATTATTTAGGTTGGAAGCAAGAGCGTACAGCAAGTTGTGTAACAGTGTGAGTAGAGTGAAGTTTTAAAATTAAGACCACCTGCCTCTGAGAGTTTGAAAGTGTGAGGAACTTGATTTTGGGGCAAAATTGCCTGTTTCCATGAAGGGAAGGATTACTGTATGTCTTGTAGGAGAACCACAAAGGTTACAAGAAAGATGCTCAAGCACTTTGTTTAGCAGCTTCAAGTGATTTAGCATTCAAAAGGAACACTGCCTATCTGTCAAGGGTTTGACAGTGTGAGCAAATCCATCTTTGTGCCAGTAGACCCTTTCCACTGAATGGAACATGCACTGTGTGTCTGGCAAGCAGATGTCAAGGTTTGCAGCAGGAGTTGCAAGCACATTGTTTTCCTGTGAGAGTTGAATTAGCATGTGAAAGGAGTGCTTGCCAAATGAAAGCCTTTGACAATGGAGAATCATTCACTCCTTGAAAAATACCCACTTTCGGCGAAATGCACATTCACTTGTAGCTCAGGGCAGGATGCAGTATGTGAGAGGCAGGAATAGTTTGCCACTTGTCTCCCTATGAGAAATGAGTTACCTGTTGAAAGGAATACTGACTACCCCTCAGTTTATTCATGTGTGAGGAAGATCACCGTTGGGCCAAATAGCTGCCTTCAACTGAATGGAACCAGAACAGTTTAGGATGTATGAAAAGCATTCATTCCAGCAGCAAGAGGGTCTCGACTGTTGTTTAAAAGTGAGAATTGAGTGAGCTTTACAAAGGAATACTACCTGTCTCTCAGGCATTTACAGTGTGAAGAAGATTACCTTTGTGGAAAATAGCCCTGTTTCAATGGAAGGAAGAAGCACTGTTTCTCCAGTAAGAGATGCATGTGTTAGAAGCAAGACGGTCAAGCACCTTGTTAAGCATTAGGAATTGAGTTACCTGTTCAATAGTATACTGCCTAACTCTCAGTGTTTTCAGGTGGAGGAAAATCAATGTTCTGCTAAATAGCCCCTTCCAAGGGAATGGAGGCACACTGTAGGTCTTGTGAGACAATCATTAATGTTAGAAGCAAGAGGGTCTAGCACCCTGTTAAGCACTGTGAATTGACTTACCTGTTGAAGGGAATACTGTCTAACTCTCAGTGTTTTTATGGGTGGAGGAACCTCAAGTTTGTGCAAAATTGCCTCTTTCAAGTCAATGGAACCAGCACTAGAACTCTTGGAAGAGAAGTATGAATGTTAGAAGCAGGAGGGTCAAGCACCTTGTTTTCCAATGCGAATTGATATACTGCTTTAAAGGAATAATGCCTACAACTCAGTGTTTTCATGGGTGAGCAATACCACCTTTGTGCAAAATACTGCACTTAGAGGGATGGGAAGAATCACTGTCGAACTTCTGAGAGAATCATTAATGTTAGAAAGGAAAGGGTCTACCACCTTGAACAGCATTGTGAACTGAGTTAGCTGGGTAAAGGAATACTGCCTACCTCTCAGCGTTTTCATGGGTGAGGAACCCAACTTTTGCAAAATATCCCATACAAGCGAATGGAAGATTCCTGGTAGCTCTTGTAAGAGACTCATGAATGTTTGAAGCAACAGGGTGTAGCAAGTTGTTTAGCATTGTGAATTGACTTAGCTGTTTAAAGGAATACTGCCTACTTCTCAGAGTTTTCAGGAGTCAGGAACCTCACCTTTGTGCAAAATTGCCTCTGTGAAGTGAATGGAGAAACACTGTTGCTCTTGTATGATATCCATCAATGTTAAAAGGAAGAGGGTCAAGCACATTCTTCAGCTTTGTGAATTGAATGAGTTGTTTAATGGAATACTTCTTACCTCTCAGGGTTTTCAGGGATGAGGACTACCAGGATTTTTCAAAATTGCCCCTTTCGAGTGAATGGAAGCTTCACTGTAGGTCTTATAAGAGAGACATTACTGTTAACAGGAAGAGAGCCTAGCACTCTGTTGAGGATTCTCAACTGAGTTAGCTGTTTAAGGACATATTGATACCTCTCAGTGCTTTTATATGTGAGAACCTTCAACTTTGTGCAAAATCTCCTCTTACAACTGACTGGACCCAGCTGTGTGGGTGTTGTAAGAAAAGTATGAATGTTACAAGCAGGAGGGTGAAGCAGCTTGTCTTCGGATGATACGTGAGTAACTTGTTTCCAGGAATACTGTCTACCACTCAGTGTTTTCAAGGATGAGGTATATCACCTTTGTGCAACATCACCCCTTTGAAGAGAATGAAAGAAGTTCTGAGGCTCTTCTGAGAAAATTATTTAGGTTGGAAGCAAGAGCGCACAGCAAGTTGTGTAACAGTGTGAGTAGAGTGAAGTTTTAAAATTAAGACCACCTGCCTCTCACAGTTTGAAAGTGTGGCGAACTTGATTTTGGGGCAAAATTGCCTGTTTCCATGAAGGGAAGGATTACTGTATGTCTTGTAGGAGAACCACAAAGGTTACAAGAAAGATGCTCAAGCACTTTGTTTAGCAGCTTCAAGTGATTTAGCATTCAAAAGGAACACTGCCTATCTGTCAAGGGTTTGACAGTGTGAGCAAATCCATCTTTGTGCCAATAGACCCTTTCCACTGAATGGAACATGCACTGTGTCTCTTGCCAGCAGGGGTCAAGGTTTGCAGCAGGACTTGCAAGCACATTGTTTTCCTGTGAGAGTTGAAATAGCATGTGAAAGGAGTGCTTGCCAAATGAAAGCCTTTGACAATGGAGAATCATTCACTCCTTGAAAAATACCCACTTTCGGCGAAATGCACATTCACTTGTAGCTCAGGGCAGGATGCAGTATGTGAGAGGCAGGAATAGTTTGGCACTTGTCTCCCTATGAGAAATGAGTTACCTGTTGAAAGGAATACTGACTACCCCTCAGTTTATTCATGTGTGAGGAAGATCACCGTTGGGCCAAATAGCTGCCTTCAACTGAATGGAACCAGAACAGTTTAGGATGTATGAAAAGCATTCATTCCAGCAGCAAGAGGGTCTCGACTGTTGTTTAAAAGTGAGAATTGAGTGAGCTTTACAAAGGAATACTACCTGTCTCTCAGGCATTTACAGTGTGAAGAAGATTATCTTTGTGCAAAAGAGCCCTGTTTCAATGGAAGGAAGAAGCACTGTTTCTCCTGTAAGAGATGCATAAGTGTTAGAAGCAAGAGGGTCAAGCACCTTGTTAAGCACTATGAATTGAGTTACCTGTTGAATGGAATACTGCCAACTCTCAGTGTTTTCAGGGGGAGGAAAATCAATGTTCTGCTAAATAGCTCCTTTCAAGGGAATGGAGGCATACTGTAGGTCTTGTTAGACAATCATTAATGTTAGAAGGAAGAGGGTCTAGCACCCTGTTAAGCACTGTGAATTGATTTACCTGTTGAAGGGAATACTGTCTAACTCTCAGTGTTTTTATGGGTGGAGGAACCTCAAGTTTGTGCAAAA
Organism: Castor canadensis; assembly: GCF_047511655.1. Lineage (NCBI taxonomy): Eukaryota > Metazoa > Chordata > Mammalia > Rodentia > Castoridae > Castor > Castor canadensis. The sequence goes on from NC_133400.1 coordinate 39,046,297, forward strand.
TGACCTCTTTCCAGTCAATGGAACCAGCACTACATCTCTTAGAAAAGAACTATGAATGTTAGAAGCAGCAGGGTCAAGCATCTTGTTTTCCAATGCGAATTGATATACTGCTTTAAAGGAATAATGCCTACAATTCAGCGTTTTCATGGGTGAGCAATATCACCTTTGTGCAAAATACTGCACTTAGAGGGATGGGAAGAATCACTGTCGAACTTCTGAGAGAATCATTAATGTTAGAAAGGAAAGGGTCTACCACCTTGAACAGCATTGTGAACTGAGTTAGCTGGGTAAAGGAATACTGCCTACTTTTCAGCGTTTTCATGGGTGAGGAACCCAACTTTTGCAAAATATCCCATACAAGCGAATGGAAGATTCCTGGTAGCTCTTGTAAGAGACTCATGAATGTTTGAAGCAACAGGGTGTAGCAAGTTGTTTAGCATTGTGAATTGACTTAGCTGTTTAAAGGAATACTGCCTACTTCTCAGAGTTTTCAGGAGTCAGGAACCTCACCTTTGTGCAAAATTGCCTTTGTGAAGGGAATGGAGAAACACTGTTGCTCTTGTATGAAATCCATCAATGTTAGAAAGAAGAGGGTCAAGCACCTTCTTCAGCTTTGGGAATTGAGTGAGTTGTTTAATGGAATACTACCTACCTCTCAGGGTTTTCAGGGATGAGGACTACCAGGATTTTTCAAAATTGCCCCATTCGAGTGAATAGAAGCTGCACTGTAGGTCTTATAAGACAGACATTACTGTTAACAGGAAGAGAGCCTAGCACTCTGTTGAGGATTCTCAACTGAGTTAGCTGTTTAAGGACATACTCATACCTCTCAGTGCTTTTATATGTGAGAACCTTCAACTTTGTGCAAAATCTCCTCTTACAACTGACTGGACCCAGCTGTGTGGGTGTTGTAAGAAAAGTATGAATGTTACAAGCAGGAGGGTGAAGCAGCTTGTCTTCGGATGATACGTGAGTAACTTTTTTCCAGGAATACTGCCTACCACTCAGTGTTTTCAAGGATGAGGTATATCACCTTTGTGCAACATCACCCCTTTGAAGAGAATGGAAGAAGTTCTGAGGCTCTTCTGATTAAATTATTTAGGTTGGAAGCAAGAGCGTACAGCAAGTTGTTTAACAGTGTGAGTAGAGTGAAGTTTTAAAATTAAGACCACCTGCTTCTGACAGTTTGAAAGTGTGAGGAACTTGATTTTGGGGCAAAATTGCCTGTTTCCATGAAGGGAAGGATTACTGTATGTCTTGTAGGAGAACCACAAAGGTTACAAGAAAGATGCTCAAGCACTTTGTTTAGCAGCTTCAAGTGATTTAGCATTCAAAAGGAACACTGCCTATCTGTCAAGGGTTTGACAGTGTGAGCAAATCCATCTTTGTGCCAATAGACCCTTTCCACTGAATGGAACATGCACTGTGTGTCTGGCAAGCAGATGTCAAGGTTTGCAGCAGGAGTTGCAAGCACATTGTTTTCCTGTGAGATTTGAATTAGCATGTGAAAGGAGTGCTTGCCAAATGAAAGCCTTTGACAATGGAGAATCATTCACTCCTTGAAAAATACACACTTTCGGCGAAATGCACATTCACTTGTAGCTCAGGGCAGGATGCAGTATGTGAGAGGCAGGAATAGTTTGCCACTTGTCTCCCTATGAGAAATGAGTTACCTGTTGAAAGGAATACTGACTACCCCTCAGTTTATTCATGTGTGAGGAAGATCACCGTTGGGCCAAATAGCTGCCTTCAACTGAATGGAACCAGAACAGTTTAGGATGTATGAAAACCATTCATTCCAGCAGCAAGAGGGTCTCGACTGTTGTTTAAAAGTGAGAATTGAGTGAGCTTTACAAAGGAATACTTCCTGTCTCTCAGGCATTTACAGTGTGAAGAAGATTACCTTTGTGGAAAATAGCCCTGTTTCAATGGAAGGAAGAAGCACTGTTTCTCCAGTAAGAGATGCATGTGTTAGAAGCAAGACGGTCAAGCACCTTGTTAAGCATTAGGAATTGAGTTACCTGTTCAATAGTATACTGCCTAACTCTCAGTGTTTTCAGGTGGAGGAAAATCAATGTTTTGCTAAATAGCCCCTTCCAAGGGAATGGAGGCATAGTGTAGGTCTTGTAAGACAATCATTAATGTTAGAAGCAAGAGGGTCTAGCACCCTGTTAAGCACTGTGAATTGACTTACCTGTTGAAGGGAATACTGTCTAACTCTCAGTGTTTTTATGGGTGGAGGAACCTCAAGTTTGTGCAAAATTGCCTCTTTCAAGTCAATGGAACCAGCACTACATCTCTTGGAAGAGAAGTATGAATGTTAGAAGCAGGAGGGTCAAGCACCTTGTTTTCAAAGGCGAATTGATATACTGCTTTAAAGGAATAATGCCTACAACTCAGCGTTTTCATGGGTGAGGAATACCACCTTTGTGCAAAATACCGCACTTAGAGGGATGGGAAGAATCACTGTCGATCTTGTGAGAGAATCATTAATGTTAGAAAGGAAAGGGTCTACCACTTTGAACAGCATTGTGAACTGAGTTAGCTGGGTAAAGGAATACTGCCTACCTCTCAGCGTTTTCATGGGTGAGGAACCCAACTTTTGCAAAATATCCCATACAAGCGAATGGAAGATTCCTGGTAGCTCTTGTAAGAGACTCATGAATGTTTGAAGCAACAGGGTGTAGCAAGTTGTTTAGCATTGTGAATTGACTTAGCTGTTTAAAGGAATACTGCCTACTTCTCAGAGTTTTCAGGAGTCAGGAACCTCACCTTTGTGCAAAATTGCCTTTGTGAAGGGAATGGAGAAACACTGTTGCTCTTGTATGAAATCCATCAATGTTAGAAAGAAGAGGGTCAAGCACCTTCTTCAGCTTTGGGAATTGAGTGAGTTGTTTAATGGAATACTACCTACCTCTCAGGGTTTTCAGGGATGAGGACTACCAGGATTATTCAAAATTGCCCCCTTCGAGTGAATGGAGGCTGCACTGTAGGTCTTATAAGAGAGACACTACTGTTAACAGGAAGAGAGCCTAGCACAATGTTGAGAATTCTCAAATGAGTTAGCTGTTTAAGGACATATTGATACCTCTCAGTGCTTTTATATGTGAGAACCTTCAACTTTGTGCAAAATCTCCTCTTACAACTGACTGGACCCAGCTGTGTGGGTGTTGTAAGAAAAGTATGAATGTTACAAGCAGGAGGGTGAAGCAGCTTGTCTTCGGATGATACGTGAGTAACTTTTTTCCAGGAATACTACCTACCACTCAGTGTTTTCAAGGATGAGGTATATCACCTTTGTGCAACATCACCCCTTTGAAGAGAATGGAAGAAGTTCTGAGGCTCTTCTGATTAAATTATTTAGGTTGGAAGCAAGAGCGTACAGCAAGTTGTGTAACAGTGTGAGTAGAGTGAAGTTTTAAAATTAAGACCACCTGCCTCTGACAGTTTGAAAGTGTGAGGAACTTGATTTTGGGGCAAAATTGCGTGTTTCCATGAAGGGAAGGATTACTGTATGTCTTTTAGGAGAACCACAAAGGTTACAAGAAAGATGCTCAAGCACTTTGTTTAGCAGCTTCAAGTGATTTAGCATTCAAAAGGAACACTGCCTATCTGTCTAGGGTTTGACAGTGTGAGCAAATCCATCTTTGTGCCAATAGACCCTTTCCACTGAATGGATCATGTACTATGTGTCTGGCAAGCAGATGTCAAGGTTTGCAGCAGCAGTTGCAAGCACATTGTTTTCCTGTGAGAGTTGAAATAGCATGTGAAAGGAGTGCTTGCCAAATGAAAGCCTTTGACAATGGAGAATCATTCACTCCTTGAAAAATACCCACTTTCGGCGAAATGCACATTCACTTGTAGCTCAGGGCAGGATGCCGTATGTGAGAGGCAGGAATAGTTTGCCACTTGTCTCCCTATGAGAAATGAGTTACCTGTTGAAAGGAATACTGACTACCCCTCAGTTTATTCATGTGTGAGGAAGATCACCGTTGGGCCAAATAGCTGCCTTCAACTGAATGGAACCAGAACAGTTTAGGATGTATGAAAACCATTCATTCCAGCAGCAAGAGGGTCTCGACTGTTGTTTAAAAGTGAGAATTGAGTGAGCTTTACAAAGGAATACTATCTGTCTCTCAGGCATTTACAGTGTGAAGAAGATTATCTTTGTGCAAAAGAGCCCTGTTTCAATGGAAGGAAGAAGCACTGTTTCTCCTGTAAGAGATGCATAAGTGTTAGAAGCAAGAGGGTCAAGCATCTTGTTAAGCACTATGAATTGAGTTACCTGTTGAATGGAATACTGCCAACTCTCAGTGTTTTCAGGGGGAGGAAAATCAATGTTCTGCTAAATAGCTCCTTTCAAGGGAATGGAGGCATACTGTAGGTCTTGTTAGACAATCATTAATGTTAGAAGGAAGAGGGTCTAGCACCTTGTTAAGCACTGTGAATTGACTTACCTGTTGAAGGGAATACTGTCTAACTCTCAGTGTTTTTATGGGTGGAGGAACCTCAAGTTTGTGCAAAATGACCTCTTTCGAGTCAATGGAACCAGCACTACATCTCTTGGAAAAGAAGTATGAATGTTAGAAGCAGCAGGGTCAAGCACCTTGTTTTCCAATGCGAATTGATATACTGCTTTAAAGGAATAATGCCTACAACTCAGCGTTTTCATGGGTGAGCAATACCACCTTTGTGCAAAATACTGCACTTAGAGGGATGGGAAGAATCACTGTCGAACTTCTGAGAGAATCATTAATGTTAGAAAAGAAAGGGTCTACCACCTTGAACAGCATTGTGAACTGAGTTAGCTGGGTAAAGGAATACTGCCTACCTCTCAGCGTTTTCATGGGTGAGGAACCCAACTTTTGCAAAATATCCCATACAAGCGAATGGAAGATTCCTGGTAGCTCTTGTAAGAGACTCATGAATGTTTGAAGCAACATGGTGTAGCAAGTTGTTTGGCATTGTGAATTGACTTAGCTGTTTAAAGGAATACTGCCTACTTCTCAGAGTTTTCAGGAGTCAGGAACCTCACCTTTGTGCAAAATTGCCTCTGTGAAGTGAATGGAGAAACACTGTTGCTCTTGTATGATATCCATCAATGTTAAAAGGAAGAGGGTCAAGCACAGTCTTCAGCTTTGTGAATTGAATGAGTTGTTTAATGGAATACTACTTACCTCTCAGGGTTTTTAGGGATGAGGACTACCAGGATTTTTCAAAATTGCCCCTTTCGAGTGAATGGAAGCTGCACTGTAGGTCTTATAAGAGAGACATTACTGTTAACAGGAAGAGAGCCTAGCACTCTGTTGAGGATTCTCAACTGAGTTAGCTGTTTAAGGACATATTGATACCTCTCAGTGCTTTTATATGTGAGAACCTTCAACTTTGTGCAAAATCTCCTCTTACAACTGACTGGACCCAGCTGTGTGGGTGTTGTAAGAAAAGTATGAATGTTACAAGCAGGAGGGTGAAGCAGCTTGTCTTCGGATGATACGTGAGTAACTTTTTTCCAGGAATACTGCCTACCACTCAGTGTTTTCAAGGATGAGGTATATCACCTTTGTGCAACATCACCCCTTTGAAGAGAATGGAAGAAGTTCTGAGGCTCTTCTGATTAAATTATTTAGGTTGGAAGCAAGAGCGTACAGCAAGTTGTGTAACAGTGTGAGTAGAGTGAAGTTTTAAAATTAAGACCACCTGCCTCTCACAGTTTGAAAGTGTGGCGAACTTGATTTTGGGGCAAAATTGCCTGTTTCCATGAAGGGAAGGATTACTGTATGTCTTGTAGGAGAACCACAAAGGTTACAAGAAAGATGCTCAAGCACTTTGTTTAGCAGCTTCAAGTGATTTAGCATTCAAAAGGAACACTGCCTATCTGTCAAGGGTTTGACAGTGTGAGCAAATTCATCTTTGTGCCAATAGACCCTTTCCACTGAATGGAACATGCACTATGTGTCTGGCAAGCAGATGTCAAGGTTTGCAGCAGGAGTTGCAAGCACATTGTTTTCCTGTGAGAGTTGAATTAGCATGTGAAAGGAGTGCTTGCCAAATGAAAGCCTTTGACAATGGAGAATCATTCACTCCTTGAAAAATACCCACTTTCGGCGAAATGCACATTCACTTGTAGCTCAGGGCAGGATGCAGTATGTGAGAGGCAGGAATAGTTTGCCACTTGTCTCCCTATGAGAAATGAGTTACCTGTTGAAAGGAATACTGACTACCCCTCAGTTTATTCATGTGTGAGGAAGATCACCGTTGGGCCAAATAGCTGCCTTCAACTGAATGGAACCAGAACAGTTTAGGATGTATGAAAAGCATTCATTCCAGCAGCAAGAGGGTCTCGACTGTTGTTTAAAAGTGAGAATTGAGTGAGCTTTACAAAGGAATACTACCTGTCTCTCAGGCATTTACAGTGTGAAGAAGATTATCTTTGTGCAAAAGAGCCCTGTTTTAATGGAAGGAGGAAGCACTGTTTCTCCTGTAAGAGATGCATATGTGTTAGAAGCAAGAGGGTCAAGCATCTTGTTAAGCACTATGAATTGAGTTACCTGTTGAATGGAATACTGCCAACTCTCAGTGTTTTCAGGGGGAGGAAAATCAATGTTCTGCTAAATAGCTCCTTTCAAGGGAATGGAGGCATACTGTAGGTCTTGTTAGACAATCATTAATGTTAGAAGGAAGAGGGTCTAGCACCCTGTTAAGCACTGTGAATTGATTTACCTGTTGAAGGGAATACTGTCTAACTCTCAGTGTTTTTATGGGTGGAGGAACCTCAAGTTTGTGCAAAATGACCTCTTTCCAGTCAATGGAACCAGCACTACATCTCTTAGAAAAGAACTATGAATGTTAGAAGCAGCAGTGTCAAGCATCTTGTTTTCCAATGCGAATTGATATACTGCTTTAAAGGAATAATGCCTACAATTCAGCGTTTTCATGGGTGAGCAATACCACCTTTGTGCAAAATACTGCACTTAGAGGGATGGGAAGAATCACTGTCGAACTTCTGAGAGAATCATTAATGTTAGAAAGGAAAGGGTCTACCACCTTGAACAGCATTGTGAACTGAGTTAGCTGGGTAAAGGAATACTGCCTACTTCTCAGCGTTTTCATGGGTGAGGAACACAACTTTTGCAAAATATCCCATACAAGCGAATGGAAGATTCCTGGTAGCTCTTGTAAGAGACTCATGAATGTTTGAAGCAACAGGGTGTAGCAAGTTGTTTAGCATTGTGAATTGACTTAGCTGTTTAAAGGAATACTGCCTACTTCTCAGAGTTTTCAGGAGTCAGGAACCTCACCTTTGTGCAAAATTGCCTTTGTGAAGGGAATGGAGAAACACTGTTGCTCTTGTATGAAATCCATCAATGTTAGAAAGAAGAGCGTCAAGCACCTTCTTCAGCTTTGGGAATTGAGTGAGTTGTTTAATGGAATACTACCTACCTCTCAGGGTTTTCAGGGATGAGGACTACCAGGATTTTTCAAAATTGCCCCATTCGAGTGAATAGAAGCTGCACTGTAGGTCTTATAAGACAGACATTACTGTTAACAGGAAGAGAGCCTAGCACTCTGTTGAGGATTCTCAACTGAGTTAGCTGTTTAAGGACATACTGATACTTCTCAGTGCTTTTATATGTGAGAACCTTCAACTTTGTGCAAAATCTCCTCTTACAACTGACTGGACCCAGCTGTGTGGGTGTTGTAAGAAAAGTATGAATGTTACAAGCAGGAGGGTGAAGCAGCTTGTCTTCGGATGATACGTGAGTAACTTTTTTCCAGGAATACTGCCTACCACTCAGTGTTTTCAAGGATGAGGTATATCACCTTTGTGCAACATCACCCCTTTGAAGAGAATGGAAGAAGTTCTGAGGCTCTTCTGATTAAATTATTTAGGTTGGAAGCAAGAGCGTACAGCAAGTTGTGTAACAGTGTGAGTAGAGTGAAGTTTTAAAATTAAGACCACCTGCCTCTGACAGTTTGAAAGTGTGAGGAACTTGATTTTGGGGCAAAATTGCCTGTTTCCATGAAGGGAAGGATTACTGTATGTCTTGTAGGAGAACCACAAAGGTTACAAGAAAGATGCTCAAGCACTTTGTTTAGCAGCTTCAAGTGATTTAGCATTCAAAAGGAACACTGCCTATCTGTCAAGGGTTTGACAGTGTGAGCAAATCCATCTTTGTGCCAGTAGACCCTTTCCACTGAATGGAACATGCACTGTGTGTCTGGCAAGCAGATGTCAAGGTTTGCAGCAGGAGTTGCAAGCACATTGTTTTCCTGTGAGAGTTGAATTAGCATGTGAAAGGAGTGCTTGCCAAATGAAAGCCTTTGACAATGGAGAATCATTCACTCCTTGAAAAATACCCAGTTTCTGCGAAATGCACATTCACTTGTAGCTCAGGGCAGGATGCAGTATGTGAGAGGCAGGAATAGTTTGCCACTTGTCTCCCTATGAGAAATGAGTTACCTGTTGAAAGGAATACTGACTACCCCTCAGTTTATTCATGTGTGAGGAAGATCACCGTTGGGCCAAATGGCTGCCTTCAACTGAATGGAACCAGAACAGTTTAGGATGTATGAAAAGCATTCATTCCAGCAGCAAGAGGGTCTCGACTGTTGTTTAAAAGTGAGAATTGAGTGAGCTTTACAAAGGAATACTACCTGTCTCTCAGGCATTTACAGTGTGAAGAAGATTACCTTTGTGGAAAATAGCCCTGTTTCAATGGAAGGAAGAAGCACTGTTTCTCCAGTAAGAGATGCATGTGTTAGAAGCAAGACGGTCAAGCACCTTGTTAAGCATTAGGAATTGAGTTACCTGTTCAATAGTATACTGCCTAACTCTCAGTGTTTTCAGGTGGAGGAAAATCAATGTTCTGCTAAATAGCCCCTTCCAAGGGAATGGAGGCACACTGTAGGTCTTGTAAGACAATCATTAATGTTAGAAGCAAGAGGGTCTAGCACCCTGTTAAGCACTGTGAATTGACTTACCTGTTGAAGGGAATACTGTCTAACTCTCAGTGTTTTTATGGGTGGAGGAACCTCAAGTTTGTGCAAAATTGCCTCTTTCAAGTCAATGGAACCAGCACTAGAACTCTTGGAAGAGAAGTATGAATGTTAGAAGCAGGGGGGTCAAGCACCTTGTTTTCCAATGCGAATTGATATACTGCTTTAAAGGAATAATGCCTACAACTCAGTGTTTTCATGGGTGAGCAATTCCACCTTTGTGCAAAATACTGCACTTAGAGGGATGGGAAGAATCACTGTCGAACTTCTGAGAGAATCATTAATGTTAGAAAGGAAAGGGTCTACCACCTTGAACAGCATTGTGAACTGAGTTAGCTGGGTAAAGGAATACTGCCTACCTCTCAGCGTTTTCATGGGTGAGGAACCCAACTTTTGCAAAATATCCCATACAAGCGAATGGAAGATTCCTGGTAGCTCTTGTAAGAGACTCATGAATGTTTGAAGCAACAGGGTGTAGCAAGTTGTTTAGCATTGTGAATTGACTTAGCTCTTTAAAGGAATACTGCCTACTTCTCAGAGTTTTCAGGAGTCAGGAACCTCACCTTTGTGCAAAATTGCCTCTGTGAAGTGAATGGAGAAACACTGTTGCTCTTGTATGATATCCATCAATGTTAAAAGGAAGAGGGTCAAGCACATTCTTCAGCTTTGTGAATTGAATGAGTTGTTTAATGGAATACTACTTACCTCTCAGGGTTTTCAGGGATGAGGACTACCAGGATTTTTCAAAATTGCCCCTTTCGAGTGAATGGAAGCTGCACTGTAGGTCTTATAAGAGAGACATTACTGTTAACAGGAAGAGAGCCTAGCACTCTGTTGAGGATTCTCAACTGAGTTAGCTGTTTAAGGACATATTGATACCTCTCAGTGCTTTTATATGTGAGAACATTCAACTTTGTGCAAAATCTCCTCTTACAACTGACTGGACCCAGCTGTGTGGGTGTTGTAAGAAAAGTATGAATGTTACAAGCAGGAGGGTGAAGCAGCTTGTCTTCGGATGATACTTGAGTAACTTGTTTCCAGGAATACTGTCTACCACTCAGTGTTTTCAAGGATGAGGTATATCACCTTTGTGCAACATCACCCCTTTGAAGAGAATGGAAGAAGTTCTGAGGCTCTTCTGATTAAATTATTTAGGTTGGAAGCAAGAGCGCACAGCAAGTTGTGTAACAGTGTGAGTAGAGTGAAGTTTTAAAAGGAAGACCACCAGCCTCTGACAGTTTGAAAGTGTGAGGAACTTGATTTTGGGGCAAAATTGCCTGTTTCCATGAAGGGAAGGATTACTGTATGTCTTGTAGGAGAACCACAAAGGTTACAAGAAAGATGCTCAAGCACTTTGTTTAGCAGCTTCAAGTGATTTAGCATTCAAAAGGAACACTGCCTATCTGTCAAGGGTTTGACAGTGTGAGGAAATTCATCTTTGTGCCAATAGACCCTTTCCACTGAATGGAACATGCACTATGTGTCTGGCAAGCAGATGTCAAGGTTTGCAGCAGGAGTTGCAAGCACATTGTTTTCCTGTGAGAGTTGAAATAGCATGTGAAAGGAGTGCTTGCCAAATGAAAGCCTTTGACAATGGAGAATCATTCACTCCTTGAAAAATACCCACTTTCGGCGAAATGCACATTCACTTGTAGCTCAGGGCAGGATGCAGTATGTGAGAGGCAGGAATAGTTTGCCACTTGTCTCCCTATGAGAAATGAGTTACCTGTTGAAAGGAATACTGACTACCCCTCAGTTTATTCATGTGTGAGGAAGATCACCGTTGGGCCAAATAGCTGCCTTCAACTGAATGGAACCAGAACAGTTTAGGATGTATGAAAAGCATTCATTCCAGCAGCAAGAGGGTCTCGACTGTTGTTTAAAAGTGAGAATTGAGTGAGCTTTACAAAGGAATACTACCTGTCTCTCAGGCATTTACAGTGTGAAGAAGATTATCTTTGTGCAAAAGAGCCCTGTTTTAATGGATGGAAGAAGCACTGTTTCTCCTGTAAGAGATGCATAAGTGTTAGAAGCAAGAGGGTCAAGCATCTTGTTAAGCACTATGAATTGAGTTACCTGTTGAATGGAATACTGCCAACTCTCAGTGTTTTCAGGGGGAGGAAAATCAATGTTCTGCTAAATAGCTCCTTTCAAGGGAATGGAGGCATACTGTAGGTCTTGTTAGACAATCATTAATGTTAGAAGGAAGAGGGTCTAGCACCCTGTTAAGCACTGTGAATTGATTTACCTGTTGAAGGGAATACTGTCTAACTCTCAGTGTTTTTATGGGTGGAGGAACCTCAAGTTTGTGCAAAATGACCTCTTTCCAGTCAATGGAACCAGCACTACATCTCTTAGAAAAGAACTATGAATGTTAGAAGCAGCAGGGTCAAGCATCTTGTTTTCCAATGCGAATTGATATACTGCTTTAAAGGAATAATGCCTACAATTCAGCGTTTTCATGGGTGAGCAATACCACCTTTGTGCAAAATACTGCACTTAGAGGGATGGGAAGAATCACTGTCGAACTTCTGAGAGAATCATTAATGTTAGAAAGGAAAGGGTCTACCACCTTGAACAGCATTGTGAACTGAGTTAGCTGGGTAAAGGAATACTGCCTACTTCTCAGCGTTTTCATGGGTGAGGAACACAACTTTTGCAAAATATCCCATACAAGCGAAAGGAAGATTCCTGGTAGCTCTTGTAAGAGACTCATGAATGTTTGAAGCAACAGGGTGTAGCAAGTTGTTTAGCATTGTGAATTGACTTAGCTGTTTAAAGGAATACTGCCTACTTCTCAGAGTTTTCAGGAGTCAGGAACCTCACCTTTGTGCAAAATTGCCTTTGTGAAGGGAATGGAGAAACACTGTTGCTCTTGTATGAAATCCATCAATGTTAGAAAGAAGAGCGTCAAGCACCTTCTTCAGCTTTGGGAATTGAGTGAGTTGTTTAATGGAATACTACCTACCTCTCAGGGTTTTCAGGGATGAGGACTACCAGGATTTTTCAAAATTGCCCCATTCGAGTGAATAGAAGCTGCACTGTAGGTCTTATAAGACAGACATTACTGTTAACAGGAAGAGAGCCTAGCACTCTGTTGAGGATTCTCAACTGAGTTAGCTGTTTAAGGACATACTGATACTTCTCAGTGCTTTTATATGTGAGAACCTTCAACTTTGTGCAAAATCTCCTCTTACAACTGACTGGACCCTGCTGTGTGGGTGTTGTAAGAAAAGTATGAATGTTACAAGCAGGAGGGTGAAGCAGCTTGTCTTCGGATGATACGTGAGTAACTTTTTTCCAGGAATACTGCCTACCACTCAGTGTTTTCAAGGATGAGGTATATCACCTTTGTGCAACATCACCCCTTTGAAGAGAATGGAAGAAGTTCTGAGGCTCTTCTGATTAAATTATTTAGGTTGGAAGCAAGAGCGTACAGCAAGTTGTGTAACAGTGTGAGTAGAGTGAAGTTTTAAAATTAAGACCACCTGCCTCTGACAGTTTGAAAGTGTGAGGAACTTGATTTTGGGGCAAAATTGCCTGTTTCCATGAAGGGAAGGATTACTGTATGTCTTGTAGGAGAACCACAAAGGTTACGAGAAAGATGCTCAAGCACTTTGTTTAGCAGCTTCAAGTGATTTAGCATTCAAAAGGAACACTGCCTATCTGTCAAGGGTTTGACAGTGTGAGCAAATCCATCTTTGTGCCAGTAGACCCTTTCCACTGAATGGAACATGCACTGTGTGTCTGGCAAGCAGATGTCAAGGTTTGCAGCAGGAGTTGCAAGCACATTGTTTTCCTGTGAGAGTTGAATTAGCATGTGAAAGGAGTGCTTGCCAAATGAAAGCCTTTGACAATGGAGAATCATTCACTCCTTGAAAAATACCCAGTTTCTGCGAAATGCACATTCACTTGTAGCTCAGGGCAGGATGCAGTATGTGAGAGGCAGGAATAGTTTGCCACTTGTCTCCCTATGAGAAATGAGTTACCTGTTGAAAGGAATACTGACTACCCCTCAGTTTATTCATGTGTGAGGAAGATCACCGTTGGGCCAAATAGCTGCCTTCAACTGAATGGAACCAGAACAGTTTAGGATGTATGAAAAGCATTCATTCCAGCAGCAAGAGGGTCTCGACTGTTGTTTAAAAGTGAGAATTGAGTGAGCTTTACAAAGGAATACTACCTGTCTCTCAGGCATTTACAGTGTGAAGAAGATTACCTTTGTGGAAAATAGCCCTGTTTCAATGGAAGGAAGAAGCACTGTTTCTCCAGTAAGAGATGCATGTGTTAGAAGCAAGACGGTCAAGCACCTTGTTAAGCATTAGGAATTGAGTTACCTGTTCAATAGTATACTGCCTAACTCTCAGTGTTTTCAGGTGGAGGAAATTCAATGTTCTGCTAAATAGCCCCTTAAAAGGGAATGGAGGCACACTGTAGGTCTTGTAAGACAATCATTAATGTTAGAAGCAAGAGGGTCTAGCACCCTGTTAAGCACTGTGAATTGACTTACCTGTTGAAGGGAATACTGTCTAACTCTCAGTGTTTTTATGGGTGGAGGAACCTCAAGTTTGTGCAAAATTGCCTCTTTCAAGTCAATGGAACCAGCACTAGAACTCTTGGAAGAGAAGTATGAATGTTAGAAGCAGGAGGGTCAAGCACCTTGTTTTCCAATGCGAATTGATATACTGCTTTAAAGGAATAATGCCTACAACTCAGTGTTTTCATGGGTGAGCAATTCCACCTTTGTGCAAAATACTGCACTTAGAGGGATGGGAAGAATCACTGTCGAACTTCTGAGAGAATCATTAATGTTAGAAAGGAAAGGGTCTACCACCTTGAACAGCATTGTGAACTGAGTTAGCTGGGTAAAGGAATACTGCCTACCTCTCAGCGTTTTCATGGGTGAGGAACCCAACTTTTGCAAAATATCCCATACAAGCGAATGGAAGATTCCTGGTAGCTCTTGTAAGAGACTCATGAATGTCTGAAGCAACAGGGTGTAGCAAGTTGTTTAGCATTGTGAATTGACTTAGCTGTTTAAAGGAATACTGCCTACTTCTCAGAGTTTTCAGGAGTCAGGAACCTCACCTTTGTGCAAAATTGCCTCTGTGAAGTGAATGGAGAAACACTGTTGCTCTTGTATGATATCCATCAATGTTAAAAGGAAGAGGGTCAAGCACATTCTTCAGCTTTGTGAATTGAATGAGTTGTTTAATGGAATACTACTTACCTCTCAGGGTTTTCAGGGATGAGGACTACCAGGATTTTTCAAAATTGCCCCTTTCGAGTGAATGGAAGCTGCACTGTAGGTCTTATAAGAGAGACATTACTGTTAACAGGAAGAGAGCCTAGCACTCTGTTGAGGATTCTCAACTGAGTTAGCTGTTTAAGGACATATTGATACCTCTCAGTGCTTTTATATGTGAGAACCTTCAATTTTGTGCAAAATCTCCTCTTACAACTGACTGGACCCAGCTGTGTGGGTGTTGTAAGAAAAGTATGAATGTTACAAGCAGGAGGGTGAAGCAGCTTGTCTTCGGATGATACGTGAGTAACTTGTTTCCAGGAATACTATCTACCACTCAGTGTTTTCAAGGATGAGGTATATCACATTTGTGCAACATCACCCCTTTGAAGAGAATGAAAGAAGTTCTGAGGCTCTTCTGAGAAAATTATTTAGGTTGGAAGCAAGAGCGCACAGCAAGTTGTGTAACAGTGTGAGTAGAGTGAAGTTTTAAAAGGAAGACCACCTGCCTCTCACAGTTTGAAAGTGTGGCGAACTTGATTTTGGGGCAAAATTGCCTGTTTCCATGAAGGGAAGGATTACTGTATGTCTTGTAGGAGAACCACAAAGGTTACAAGAAAGATGCTCAAGCACTTTGTTTAGCAGCTTCAAGTGATTTAGCATTCAAAAGGAACACTGCCTATCTGTCAAGGGTTTGACAGTGTGAGCAAATCCATCTTTGTGCCAATAGACCCTTTCCACTGAATGGAACATGCACTGTGTGTCTGGCAAGCAGATGTCAAGGTTTGCAGCAGGAGTTGCAAGCACATTGTTTTCCTGTGAGAGTTGAATTAGCATGTGAAAGGAGTGCTTGCCAAATGAAAGCCTTTGACAATGGAGAATCATTCACTCCTTGAAAAATACCCACTTTCGGCGAAATGCACATACACTTGTAGCTCAGGGCAGGATGCAGTATGTGAGAGGCAGGAATAGTTTGCCACTTGTCTCCCTATGAGAAATGAGTTACCTGTTGAAAGGAATACTGACTACCCCTCAGTTTATTCATGTGTGAGGAAGATCACCATTGGGCCAAATAGCTGCCTTCAACTGAATGGAACCAGAACAGTTTAGGATGTATGAAAACCATTCATTCCAGCAGCAAGAGGGTCTCGACTGTTGTTTAAAAGTGAGAATTGAGTGAGCTTTACAAAGGAATACTACCTGTCTCTCAGGCTTTTACAGTGTGAAGAAGATTATCTTTGTGCAAAAGAGCCCTGTTTCAATGGAAGGAAGAAGCACTGTTTCTCCTGTAAGAGATGCATAAGTGTTAGAAGCAAGAGGGTCAAGCACCTTGTTAAGCACTATGAATTGAGTTACCTGTTGAATGGAATACTGCCTAACTCTCTGTGTTTTCAGGTGGAGGAAAATCGATGTTTTGCTAAATAGCCCCTTCCAAGGGAATGGAGGCATAGTGTAGGTCTTGTAAGACAATCATTAATGTTAGAAGCAAGAGGGTCTAGCACCCTGTTAAGCACTGTGAATTGACTTACCTGTTGAAGGGAATACTGTCTAACTCTCAGTGTTTTTATGGGTGGAGGAACCTCAAGTTTGTGCAAAATTGCCTCTTTCAAGTCAATGGAACCAGCACTACATCTCTTGGAAGAGAAGTATGAATGTTAGAAGCAGGAGGGTCAAGCACCTTGTTTTCAAAGGCGAATTGATATACTGCTTTAAAGGAATAATGCCTACAACTCAGCGTTTTCATGGGTGAGGAATACCACCTTTGGGCAAAATACCGCACTTAGAGGGATGGGAAGAATCACTGTCGATCTTGTGAGAGAATCATTAATGTTAGAAAGGAAAGGGTCTACCACTTTGAACAGCATTGTGAACTGAGTTAGCTGGGTAAAGGAATACTGCCTACCTCTCAGCGTTTTCATGGGTGAGGAACCCAACTTTTGCAAAATATCCCATACAAGCGAATGGAAGATTCCTGGTAGCTCTTGTAAGAGACTCATGAATGTTTGAAGCAACAGGGTGTAGCAAGTTGTTTAGCATTGTGAATTGACTTAGCTGTTTAAAGGAGTACTGCCTACTTCTCAGAGTTTTCAGGAGTCAGGAACCTCACCTTTGTGCAAAATTGCCTGTGTGAAGGGAATGGAGAAACACTGTTGCTCTTGTATGAAATCCATCAATGTTAGAAAGAAGAGGGTCAAGCACCTTCTTCAGCTTTGGGAATTGAGTGAGTTGTTTAATGGAATACTACCTACCTCTCAGGGTTTTCAGGGATGAGGACTACCAGGATTTTTCAAAATTGCCCCTTTCGAGTGAATGGAAGCTGCACTGTAGGTCTTATAAGAGAGACATTACTGTTAACAGGAAGAGAGCCTAGCACTCTGTAGAGAATTCTCAAATGAGTTAACTGTTTAAGGACATACTGATACCTCTCAGTGCTTTTATATGTGAGAACCTTCAACTTTGTGCAAAATCTCCTCTTACAACTGACTGGACCCAGCTGTGTGGGTGTTGTAAGAAAAGTATGAATGTTACAAGCAGGAGGGTGAAGCAGCTTGTCTTCGGATGATACGTGAGTAACTTTTTTCCAGGAATACTGCCTACCACTCAGTGTTTTCAAGGATGAGGTATATCACCTTTGTGCAACATCACCCCTTTGAAGAGAATGGAAGAAGTTCTGAGGCTCTTCTGATTAAATTATTTAGGTTGGAAGCAAGAGCGTACAGCAAGTTGTGTAACAGTGTGAGTAGAGTGAAGTTTTAAAAGGAAGACCACCTGCCTCTGACAGTTTGAAAGTGTGAGGAACTTGATTTTGGGGCAAAATTGCCTGTTTCCATGAAGGGAAGGATTACTGTATGTCTTGTAGGAGAACCACAAAGGTTACAAGAAAGATGCTCAAGCACTTTGTTTAGCAGCTTCAAGTGATTTAGCATTCAAAAGGAACACTGCCTATCTGTCAAGGGTTTGACAGTGTGAGCAAATCCATCTTTGTGCCAATAGACCCTTTCCACTGAATGGAACATGCACTGTGTGTCTGGCAAGCAGATGTCAAGGTTTGCAGCAGCAGTTGCAAGCACATTGTTTTCCTGTGAGAGTTGAATTAGCATGTGAAAGGAGTGCTTGCCAAATGAAAGCCTTTGACAATGGAGAATCATTCACTCCTTGAAAAATACCCACTTTCGGCGAAATGCACATTCACTTGTAGCTCAGGGCAGGATGCAGTATGTGAGAGGCAGGAATAGTTTGGCACTTGTCTCCCTATGAGAAATGAGTTACCTGTTGAAAGGAATACTGACTACCCCTCAGTTTATTCATGTGTGAGGAAGATCACCGTTGGGCCAAATAGCTGCCTTCAACTGAATGGAACCAGAACAGTTTAGGATGTATGAAAAGCATTCATTCCAGCAGCAAGAGGGTCTCGACTGTTGTTTAAAAGTGAGAATTGAGTGAGCTTTACAAAGGAATACTACCTGTCTCTCAGGCATTTACAGTGTGAAGAAGATTATCTTTGTGCAAAAGAGCCCTGTTTCAATGGAAGGAAGAAGCACTGTTTCTCCTGTAAGAGATGCATAAGTGTTAGAAGCAAGAGGGTCAAGCACCTTGTTAAGCACTATGAATTGAGTTACCTGTTGAATGGAATACTGCCAACTCTCAGTGTTTTCAGGGGGAGGAAAATCAATGTTCTGCTAAATAGCTCCTTTCAAGGGAATGGAGGCATACTGTAGGTCTTGTTAGACAATCATTAATGTTAGAAGGAAGAGGGTCTAGCACCCTGTTAAGCACTGTGAATTGACTTAGCTGTTGAAGGGAATACTGTCTAACTCTCAGTGTTTTTATGGGTGGAGGAACCTCAAGTTTGTGCAAAATGACCTCTTTCCAGTCAATGGAACCAGCACTACATCTCTTGGAAAAGAAGTATGAATGTTAGAAGCAGCAGGGTCAAGCACCTTGTTTTGCAATGCGAATTGATATACTGCTTTAAAGGAATAATGCCTACAACTCAGCGTTTTCATGGGTGAGCAATACCACCTTTGTGCAAAATACTGCACTTAGAGGGATGGGAAGAATCACTGTCGAACTTCTGAGAGAATCATTAATGTTAGAAAGGAAAGGGTCTACCACCTTGAACAGCATTGTGAACTGAGTTAGCTGGGTAAAGGAATACTGCCTACCTCTCAGCGTTTTCATGGGTGAGGAACCCAACTTTTGCAAAATATCCCATACAAGCGAATGGAAGATTCCTGGTAGCTCTTGTAAGAGACTCATGAATGTTTGAAGCAACAGGGTGTAGCAAGTTGTTTAGCATTGTGAATTGACTTAGCTGTTTAAAGGAATACTGCCTACTTCTCAGAGTTTTCAGGAGTCAGGAACCTCACCTTTGTGCAAAATTGCCTTTGTGAAGGGAATGGAGAAACACTGTTGCTCTTGTATGAAATCCATCAATGTTAGAAAGAAGAGGGGCAAGCACCTTCTTCAGCTTTGGGAATTGAGTGAGTTGTTTAATGGAATACTACCTACCTCTCAGGGTTTTCAGGGATGAGGACTACCAGGATTTTTCAAAATTGCCCCATTCGAGTGAATAGAAGCTGCACTGTAGGTCTTATAAGACAGACATTACTGTTAACAGGAAGAGAGCCTAGCACTCTGTTGAGGATTCTCAACTGAGTTAGCTGTTTAAGGACATACTGATACCTCTCAGTGCTTTTATATGTGAGAACCTTCAACTTTGTGCAAAATCTCCTCTTACAACTGGCTGGACCCAGCTGTGTGGGTGTTGTAAGAAAAGTATGAATGTTACAAGCAGGAGGGTGAAGCAGCTTGTCTTCGGATGATACGTGAGTAACTTTTTTCCAGGAATACTGCCTACCACTCAGTGTTTTCAAGGATGAGGTATATCACCTTTGTGCAACATCACCCCTTTGAAGAGAATGGAAGAAGTTCTGAGGCTCTTCTGATTAAATTATTTAGGTTGGAAGCAAGAGCGTACAGCAAGTTGTGTAACAGTGTGAGTAGAGTGAAGTTTTAAAATTAAGACCACCTGCCTCTGACAGTTTGAAAGTGTGAGGAACTTGATTTTGGGGCAAAATTGCCTGTTTCCATGAAGGGAAGGATTACTGTATGTCTTGTAGGAGAACCACAAAGGTTACAAGAAAGATGCTCAAGCACTTTGTTTAGCAGCTTCAAGTGATTTAGCATTCAAAAGGAACACTGCCTATCTGTCAAGGGTTTGACAGTGTGAGCAAATCCATCTTTGTGCCAGTAGACCCTTTCCACTGAATGGAACATGCACTGTGTGTCTGGCAAGCAGATGTCAAGGTTTGCAGCAGGAGTTGCAAGCACATTGTTTTCCTGTGAGAGTTGAATTAGCATGTGAAAGGAGTGCTTGCCAAATGAAAGCCTTTGACAATGGAGAATCATTCACTCCTTGAAAAATACCCAGTTTCTGCGAAATGCACATTCACTTGTAGCTCAGGGCAGGATGCAGTATGTGAGAGGCAGGAATAGTTTGCCACTTGTCTCCCTATGAGAAATGAGTTACCTGTTGAAAGGAATACTGACTACCCCTCAGTTTATTCATGTGTGAGGAAGATCACCGTTGGGCCAAATGGCTGCCTTCAACTGAATGGAACCAGAACAGTTTAGGATGTATGAAAAGCATTCATTCCAGCAGCAAGAGGGTCTCGACTGTTGTTTAAAAGTGAGAATTGAGTGAGCTTTACAAAGGAATACTACCTGTCTCTCAGGCATTTACAGTGTGAAGAAGATTACCTTTGTGGAAAATAGCCCTGTTTCAATGGAAGGAAGAAGCACTGTTTCTCCAGTAAGAGATGCATGTGTTAGAAGCAAGACGGTCAAGCACCTTGTTAAGCATTAGGAATTGAGTTACCTGTTCAATAGTATACTGCCTAACTCTCAGTGTTTTCAGGTGGAGGAAAATCAATGTTCTGCTAAATAGCCCCTTCCAAGGGAATGGAGGCACACTGTAGGTCTTGTAAGACAATCATTAATGTTAGAAGCAAGAGGGTCTAGCACCCTGTTAAGCACTGTGAATTGACTTACCTGTTGAAGGGAATACTGTCTAACTCTCAGTGTTTTTATGGGTGGAGGAACCTCAAGTTTGTGCAAAATTGCCTCTTTCAAGTCAATGGAACCAGCACTAGAACTCTTGGAAGAGAAGTATGAATGTTAGAAGCAGGGGGGTCAAGCACCTTGTTTTCCAATGCGAATTGATATACTGCTTTAAAGGAATAATGCCTACAACTCAGTGTTTTCATGGGTGAGCAATTCCACCTTTGTGCAAAATACTGCACTTAGAGGGATGGGAAGAATCACTGTCGAACTTCTGAGAGAATCATTAATGTTAGAAAGGAAAGGGTCTACCACCTTGAACAGCATTGTGAACTGAGTTAGCTGGGTAAAGGAATACTGCCTACCTCTCAGCGTTTTCATGGGTGAGGAACCCAACTTTTGCAAAATATCCCATACAAGCGAATGGAAGATTCCTGGTAGCTCTTGTAAGAGACTCATGAATGTTTGAAGCAACAGGGTGTAGCAAGTTGTTTAGCATTGTGAATTGACTTAGCTCTTTAAAGGAATACTGCCTACTTCTCAGAGTTTTCAGGAGTCAGGAACCTCACCTTTGTGCAAAATAGCCTCTGTGAAGTGAATGGAGAAACACTGTTGCTCTTGTATGATATCCATCAATGTTAAAAGGAAGAGGGTCAAGCACATTCTTCAGCTTTGTGAATTGAATGAGTTGTTTAATGGAATACTACTTACCTCTCAGGGTTTTCAGGGATGAGGACTACCAGGATTTTTCAAAATTGCCCCTTTCGAGTGAATGGAAGCTGCACTGTAGGTCTTATAAGAGAGACATTACTGTTAACAGGAAGAGAGCCTAGCACTCTGTTGAGGATTCTCAACTGAGTTAGCTGTTTAAGGACATATTGATACCTCTCAGTGCTTTTATATGTGAGAACATTCAACTTTGTGCAAAATCTCCTCTTACAACTGACTGGACCCAGCTGTGTTGGTGTTGTAAGAAAAGTATGAATGTTACAAGCAGGAGGGTGAAGCAGCTTGTCTTCGGATGATACTTGAGTAACATGTTTCCAGGAATACTGTCTACCACTCAGTGTTTTCAAGGATGAGGTATATCACCTTTGTGCAACATCACCCCTTTGAAGAGAATGGAAGAAGTTCTGAGGCTCTTCTGATTAAATTATTTAGGTTGGAAGCAAGAGCGCACAGCAAGTTGTGTAACAGTGTGAGTAGAGTGAAGTTTTAAAAGGAAGACCACCAGCCTCTGACAGTTTGAAAGTGTGAGGAACTTGATTTTGGGGCAAAATTGCCTGTTTCCATGAAGGGAAGGATTACTGTATGTCTTGTAGGAGAACCACAAAGGTTACAAGAAAGATGCTCAAGCACTTTGTTTAGCAGCTTCAAGTGATTTAGCATTCAAAAGGAACACTGCCTATCTGTCAAGGGTTTGACAGTGTGAGGAAATTCATCTTTGTGCCAATAGACCCTTTCCACTGAATGGAACATGCACTATGTGTCTGGCAAGCAGATGTCAAGGTTTGCAGCAGGAGTTGCAAGCACATTGTTTTCCTGTGAGAGTTGAAATAGCATGTGAAAGGAGTGCTTGCCAAATGAAAGCCTTTGACAATGGAGAATCATTCACTCCTTGAAAAATACCCACTTTCGGCGAAATGCACATTCACTTGTAGCTCAGGGCAGGATGCAGTATGTGAGAGGCAGGAATAGTTTGCCACTTGTCTCCCTATGAGAAATGAGTTACCTGTTGAAAGGAATACTGACTACCCCTCAGTTTATTCATGTGTGAGGAAGATCACCGTTGGGCCAAATAGCTGCCTTCAACTGAATGGAACCAGAACAGTTTAGGATGTATGAAAAGCATTCATTCCAGCAGCAAGAGGGTCTCGACTGTTGTTTAAAAGTGAGAATTGAGTGAGCTTTACAAAGGAATACTACCTGTCTCTCAGGCATTTACAGTGTGAAGAAGATTATCTTTGTGCAAAAGAGCCCTGTTTTAATGGATGGAAGAAGCACTGTTTCTCCTGTAAGAGATGCATAAGTGTTAGAAGCAAGAGGGTCAAGCATCTTGTTAAGCACTATGAATTGAGTTACCTGTTGAATGGAATACTGCCAACTCTCAGTGTTTTCAGGGGGAGGAAAATCAATGTTCTGCTAAATAGCTCCTTTCAAGGGAATGGAGGCATACTGTAGGTCTTGTTAGACAATCATTAATGTTAGAAGGAAGAGGGTCTAGCACCCTGTTAAGCACTGTGAATTGATTTACCTGTTGAAGGGAATACTGTCTAACTCTCAGTGTTTTTATGGGTGGAGGAACCTCAAGTTTGTGCAAAATGACCTCTTTCCAGTCAATGGAACCAGCACTACATCTCTTAGAAAAGAACTATGAATGTTAGAAGCAGCAGGGTCAAGCATCTTGTTTTCCAATGCGAATTGATATACTGCTTTAAAGGAATAATGCCTACAATTCAGCGTTTTCATGGGTGAGCAATACCACCTTTGTGCAAAATACTGCACTTAGAGGGATGGGAAGAATCACTGTCGAACTTCTGAGAGAATCATTAATGTTAGAAAGGAAAGGGTCTACCACCTTGAACAGCATTGTGAACTGAGTTAGCTGGGTAAAGGAATACTGCCTACTTCTCAGCGTTTTCATGGGTGAGGAACACAACTTTTGCAAAATATCCCATACAAGCGAAAGGAAGATTCCTGGTAGCTCTTGTAAGAGACTCATGAATGTTTGAAGCAACAGGGTGTAGCAAGTTGTTTAGCATTGTGAATTGACTTAGCTGTTTAAAGGAATACTGCCTACTTCTCAGAGTTTTCAGGAGTCAGGAACCTCACCTTTGTGCAAAATTGCCTTTGTGAAGGGAATGGAGAAACACTGTTGCTCTTGTATGAAATCCATCAATGTTAGAAAGAAGAGCGTCAAGCACCTTCTTCAGCTTTGGGAATTGAGTGAGTTGTTTAATGGAATACTACCTACCTCTCAGGGTTTTCAGGGATGAGGACTACCAGGATTTTTCAAAATTGCCCCATTCGAGTGAATAGAAGCTGCACTGTAGGTCTTATAAGACAGACATTACTGTTAACAGGAAGAGAGCCTAGCACTCTGTTGAGGATTCTCAACTGAGTTAGCTGTTTAAGGACATACTGATACTTCTCAGTGCTTTTATATGTGAGAACCTTCAACTTTGTGCAAAATCTCCTCTTACAACTGACTGGACCCAGCTGTGTGGGTGTTGTAAGAAAAGTATGAATGTTACAAGCAGGAGGGTGAAGCAGCTTGTCTTCGGATGATACGTGAGTAACTTTTTTCCAGGAATACTGCCTACCACTCAGTGTTTTCAAGGATGAGGTATATCACCTTTGTGCAACATCACCCCTTTGAAGAGAATGGAAGAAGTTCTGAGGCTCTTCTGATTAAATTATTTAGGTTGGAAGCAAGAGCGTACAGCAAGTTGTGTAACAGTGTGAGTAGAGTGAAGTTTTAAAATTAAGACCACCTGCCTCTGACAGTTTGAAAGTGTGAGGAACTTGATTTTGGGGCAAAATTGCCTGTTTCCATGAAGGGAAGGATTACTGTATGTCTTGTAGGAGAACCACAAAGGTTACGAGAAAGATGCTCAAGCACTTTGTTTAGCAGCTTCAAGTGATTTAGCATTCAAAAGGAACACTGCCTATCTGTCAAGGGTTTGACAGTGTGAGCAAATCCATCTTTGTGCCAGTAGACCCTTTCCACTGAATGGAACATGCACTGTGTGTCTGGCAAGCAGATGTCAAGGTTTGCAGCAGGAGTTGCAAGCACATTGTTTTCCTGTGAGAGTTGAATTAGCATGTGAAAGGAGTGCTTGCCAAATGAAAGCCTTTGACAATGGAGAATCATTCACTCCTTGAAAAATACCCAGTTTCTGCGAAATGCACATTCACTTGTAGCTCAGGGCAGGATGCAGTATGTGAGAGGCAGGAATAGTTTGCCACTTGTCTCCCTATGAGAAATGAGTTACCTGTTGAAAGGAATACTGACTACCCCTCAGTTTATTCATGTGTGAGGAAGATCACCGTTGGGCCAAATAGCTGCCTTCAACTGAATGGAACCAGAACAGTTTAGGATGTATGAAAAGCATTCATTCCAGCAGCAAGAGGGTCTCGACTGTTGTTTAAAAGTGAGAATTGAGTGAGCTTTACAAAGGAATACTACCTGTCTCTCAGGCATTTACAGTGTGAAGAAGATTACCTTTGTGGAAAATAGCCCTGTTTCAATGGAAGGAAGAAGCACTGTTTCTCCAGTAAGAGATGCATGTGTTAGAAGCAAGACGGTCAAGCACCTTGTTAAGCATTAGGAATTGAGTTACCTGTTCAATAGTATACTGCCTAACTCTCAGTGTTTTCAGGTGGAGGAAATTCAATGTTCTGCTAAATAGCCCCTTAAAAGGGAATGGAGGCACACTGTAGGTCTTGTAAGACAATCATTAATGTTAGAAGCAAGAGGGTCTAGCACCCTGTTAAGCACTGTGAATTGACTTACCTGTTGAAGGGAATACTGTCTAACTCTCAGTGTTTTTATGGGTGGAGGAACCTCAAGTTTGTGCAAAATTGCCTCTTTCAAGTCAATGGAACCAGCACTAGAACTCTTGGAAGAGAAGTATGAATGTTAGAAGCAGGAGGGTCAAGCACCTTGTTTTCCAATGCGAATTGATATACTGCTTTAAAGGAATAATGCCTACAACTCAGTGTTTTCATGGGTGAGCAATTCCACCTTTGTGCAAAATACTGCACTTAGAGGGATGGGAAGAATCACTGTCGAACTTCTGAGAGAATCATTAATGTTAGAAAGGAAAGGGTCTACCACCTTGAACAGCATTGTGAACTGAGTTAGCTGGGTAAAGGAATACTGCCTACCTCTCAGCGTTTTCATGGGTGAGGAACCCAACTTTTGCAAAATATCCCATACAAGCGAATGGAAGATTCCTGGTAGCTCTTGTAAGAGACTCATGAATGTCTGAAGCAACAGGGTGTAGCAAGTTGTTTAGCATTGTGAATTGACTTAGCTGTTTAAAGGAATACTGCCTACTTCTCAGAGTTTTCAGGAGTCAGGAACCTCACCTTTGTGCAAAATTGCCTCTGTGAAGTGAATGGAGAAACACTGTTGCTCTTGTATGATATCCATCAATGTTAAAAGGAAGAGGGTCAAGCACATTCTTCAGCTTTGTGAATTGAATGAGTTGTTTAATGGAATACTACTTACCTCTCAGGGTTTTCAGGGATGAGGACTACCAGGATTTTTCAAAATTGCCCCTTTCGAGTGAATGGAAGCTGCACTGTAGGTCTTATAAGAGAGACATTACTGTTAACAGGAAGAGAGCCTAGCACTCTGTTGAGGATTCTCAACTGAGTTAGCTGTTTAAGGACATATTGATACCTCTCAGTGCTTTTATATGTGAGAACCTTCAATTTTGTGCAAAATCTCCTCTTACAACTGACTGGACCCAGCTGTGTGGGTGTTGTAAGAAAAGTATGAATGTTACAAGCAGGAGGGTGAAGCAGCTTGTCTTCGGATGATACGTGAGTAACTTGTTTCCAGGAATACTATCTACCACTCAGTGTTTTCAAGGATGAGGTATATCACATTTGTGCAACATCACCCCTTTGAAGAGAATGAAAGAAGTTCTGAGGCTCTTCTGAGAAAATTATTTAGGTTGGAAGCAAGAGCGCACAGCAAGTTGTGTAACAGTGTGAGTAGAGTGAAGTTTTAAAAGGAAGACCACCTGCCTCTCACAGTTTGAAAGTGTGGCGAACTTGATTTTGGGGCAAAATTGCCTGTTTCCATGAAGGGAAGGATTACTGTATGTCTTGTAGGAGAACCACAAAGGTTACAAGAAAGATGCTCAAGCACTTTGCTTAGCAGCTTCAAGTGATTTAGCATTCAAAAGGAACACTGCCTATCTGTCAAGGGTTTGACAGTGTGAGCAAATCCATCTTTGTGCCAATAGACCCTTTCCACTGAATGGAACATGCACTGTGTGTCTGGCAAGCAGATGTCAAGGTTTGCAGCAGGAGTTGCAAGCACATTGTTTTCCTGTGAGAGTTGAATTAGCATGTGAAAGGAGTGCTTGCCAAATGAAAGCCTTTGACAATGGAGAATCATTCACTCCTTGAAAAATACCCACTTTCGGCGAAATGCACATACACTTGTAGCTCAGGGCAGGATGCAGTATGTGAGAGGCAGGAATAGTTTGCCACTTGTCTCCCTATGAGAAATGAGTTACCTGTTGAAAGGAATACTGACTACCCCTCAGTTTATTCATGTGTGAGGAAGATCACCATTGGGCCAAATAGCTGCCTTCAACTGAATGGAACCAGAACAGTTTAGGATGTATGAAAACCATTCATTCCAGCAGCAAGAGGGTCTCGACTGTTGTTTAAAAGTGAGAATTGAGTGAGCTTTACAAAGGAATACTACCTGTCTCTCAGGCTTTTACAGTGTGAAGAAGATTATCTTTGTGCAAAAGAGCCCTGTTTCAATGGAAGGAAGAAGCACTGTTTCTCCTGTAAGAGATGCATAAGTGTTAGAAGCAAGAGGGTCAAGCACCTTGTTAAGCACTATGAATTGAGTTACCTGTTGAATGGAATACTGCCTAACTCTCTGTGTTTTCAGGTGGAGGAAAATCGATGTTTTGCTAAATAGCCCCTTCCAAGGGAATGGAGGCATAGTGTAGGTCTTGTAAGACAATCATTAATGTTAGAAGCAAGAGGGTCTAGCACCCTGTTAAGCACTGTGAATTGACTTACCTGTTGAAGGGAATACTGTCTAACTCTCAGTGTTTTTATGGGTGGAGGAACCTCAAGTTTGTGCAAAATTGCCTCTTTCAAGTCAATGGAACCAGCACTACATCTCTTGGAAGAGAAGTATGAATGTTAGAAGCAGGAGGGTCAAGCACCTTGTTTTCAAAGGCGAATTGATATACTGCTTTAAAGGAATAATGCCTACAACTCAGCGTTTTCATGGGTGAGGAATACCACCTTTGGGCAAAATACCGCACTTAGAGGGATGGGAAGAATCACTGTCGATCTTGTGAGAGAATCATTAATGTTAGAAAGGAAAGGGTCTACCACTTTGAACAGCATTGTGAACTGAGTTAGCTGGGTAAAGGAATACTGCCTACCTCTCAGCGTTTTCATGGGTGAGGAACCCAACTTTTGCAAAATATCCCATACAAGCGAATGGAAGATTCCTGGTAGCTCTTGTAAGAGACTCATGAATGTTTGAAGCAACAGGGTGTAGCAAGTTGTTTAGCATTGTGAATTGACTTAGCTGTTTAAAGGAGTACTGCCTACTTCTCAGAGTTTTCAGGAGTCAGGAACCTCACCTTTGTGCAAAATTGCCTGTGTGAAGGGAATGGAGAAACACTGTTGCTCTTGTATGAAATCCATCAATGTTAGAAAGAAGAGGGTCAAGCACCTTCTTCAGCTTTGGGAATTGAGTGAGTTGTTTAATGGAATACTACCTACCTCTCAGGGTTTTCAGGGATGAGGACTACCAGGATTTTTCAAAATTGCCCCTTTCGAGTGAATGGAAGCTGCACTGTAGGTCTTATAAGAGAGACATTACTGTTAACAGGAAGAGAGCCTAGCACTCTGTAGAGAATTCTCAAATGAGTTAACTGTTTAAGGACATACTGATACCTCTCAGTGCTTTTATATGTGAGAACCTTCAACTTTGTGCAAAATCTCCTCTTACAACTGACTGGACCCAGCTGTGTGGGTGTTGTAAGAAAAGTATGAATGTTACAAGCAGGAGGGTGAAGCAGCTTGTCTTCGGATGATACGTGAGTAACTTTTTTCCAGGAATACTGCCTACCACTCAGTGTTTTCAAGGATGAGGTATATCACCTTTGTGCAACATCACCCCTTTGAAGAGAATGGAAGAAGTTCTGAGGCTCTTCTGATTAAATTATTTAGGTTGGAAGCAAGAGCGTACAGCAAGTTGTGTAACAGTGTGAGTAGAGTGAAGTTTTAAAAGGAAGACCACCTGCCTCTGACAGTTTGAAAGTGTGAGGAACTTGATTTTGGGGCAAAATTGCCTGTTTCCATGAAGGGAAGGATTACTGTATGTCTTGTAGGAGAACCACAAAGGTTACAAGAAAGATGCTCAAGCACTTTGTTTAGCAGCTTCAAGTGATTTAGCATTCAAAAGGAACACTGCCTATCTGTCAAGGGTTTGACAGTGTGAGCAAATCCATCTTTGTGCCAATAGACCCTTTCCACTGAATGGAACATGCACTGTGTGTCTGGCAAGCAGATGTCAAGGTTTGCAGCAGCAGTTGCAAGCACATTGTTTTCCTGTGAGAGTTGAATTAGCATGTGAAAGGAGTGCTTGCCAAATGAAAGCCTTTGACAATGGAGAATCATTCACTCCTTGAAAAATACCCACTTTCGGCGAAATGCACATTCACTTGTAGCTCAGGGCAGGATGCAGTATGTGAGAGGCAGGAATAGTTTGGCACTTGTCTCCCTATGAGAAATGAGTTACCTGTTGAAAGGAATACTGACTACCCCTCAGTTTATTCATGTGTGAGGAAGATCACCGTTGGGCCAAATAGCTGCCTTCAACTGAATGGAACCAGAACAGTTTAGGATGTATGAAAAGCATTCATTCCAGCAGCAAGAGGGTCTCGACTGTTGTTTAAAAGTGAGAATTGAGTGAGCTTTACAAAGGAATACTACCTGTCTCTCAGGCATTTACAGTGTGAAGAAGATTATCTTTGTGCAAAAGAGCCCTGTTTCAATGGAAGGAAGAAGCACTGTTTCTCCTGTAAGAGATGCATAAGTGTTAGAAGCAAGAGGGTCAAGCACCTTGTTAAGCACTATGAATTGAGTTACCTGTTGAATGGAATACTGCCAACTCTCAGTGTTTTCAGGGGGAGGAAAATCAATGTTCTGCTAAATAGCTCCTTTCAAGGGAATGGAGGCATACTGTAGGTCTTGTTAGACAATCATTAATGTTAGAAGGAAGAGGGTCTAGCACCCTGTTAAGCACTGTGAATTGACTTAGCTGTTGAAGGGAATACTGTCTAACTCTCAGTGTTTTTATGGGTGGAGGAACCTCAAGTTTGTGCAAAATGACCTCTTTCCAGTCAATGGAACCAGCACTACATCTCTTGGAAAAGAAGTATGAATGTTAGAAGCAGCAGGGTCAAGCACCTTGTTTTGCAATGCGAATTGATATACTGCTTTAAAGGAATAATGCCTACAACTCAGCGTTTTCATGGGTGAGCAATACCACCTTTGTGCAAAATACTGCACTTAGAGGGATGGGAAGAATCACTGTCGAACTTCTGAGAGAATCATTAATGTTAGAAAGGAAAGGGTCTACCACCTTGAACAGCATTGTGAACTGAGTTAGCTGGGTAAAGGAATACTGCCTACCTCTCAGCGTTTTCATGGGTGAGGAACCCAACTTTTGCAAAATATCCCATACAAGCGAATGGAAGATTCCTGGTAGCTCTTGTAAGAGACTCATGAATGTTTGAAGCAACAGGGTGTAGCAAGTTGTTTAGCATTGTGAATTGACTTAGCTGTTTAAAGGAATACTGCCTACTTCTCAGAGTTTTCAGGAGTCAGGAACCTCACCTTTGTGCAAAATTGCCTTTGTGAAGGGAATGGAGAAACACTGTTGCTCTTGTATGAAATCCATCAATGTTAGAAAGAAGAGGGGCAAGCACCTTCTTCAGCTTTGGGAATTGAGTGAGTTGTTTAATGGAATACTACCTACCTCTCAGGGTTTTCAGGGATGAGGACTACCAGGATTTTTCAAAATTGCCCCATTCGAGTGAATAGAAGCTGCACTGTAGGTCTTATAAGACAGACATTACTGTTAACAGGAAGAGAGCCTAGCACTCTGTTGAGGATTCTCAACTGAGTTAGCTGTTTAAGGACATACTGATACCTCTCAGTGCTTTTATATGTGAGAACCTTCAACTTTGTGCAAAATCTCCTCTTACAACTGGCTGGACCCAGCTGTGTGGGTGTTGTAAGAAAAGTATGAATGTTACAAGCAGGAGGGTGAAGCAGCTTGTCTTCGGATGATACGTGAGTAACTTTTTTCCAGGAATACTGCCTACCACTCAGTGTTTTCAAGGATGAGGTATATCACCTTTGTGCAACATCACCCCTTTGAAGAGAATGGAAGAAGTTCTGAGGCTCTTCTGATTAAATTATTTAGGTTGGAAGCAAGAGCGTACAGCAAGTTGTGTAACAGTGTGAGTAGAGTGAAGTTTTAAAATTAAGACCACCTGCCTCTGACAGTTTGAAAGTGTGAGGAACTTGATTTTGGGGCAAAATTGCCTGTTTCCATGAAGGGAAGGATTACTGTATGTCTTGTAGGAGAACCACAAAGGTTACAAGAAAGATGCTCAAGCACTTTGTTTAGCAGCTTCAAGTGATTTAGCATTCAAAAGGAACACTGCCTATCTGTCAAGGGTTTGACAGTGTGAGCAAATCCATCTTTGTGCCAGTAGACCCTTTCCACTGAATGGAACATGCACTGTGTGTCTGGCAAGCAGATGTCAAGGTTTGCAGCAGGAGTTGCAAGCACATTGTTTTCCTGTGAGAGTTGAATTAGCATGTGAAAGGAGTGCTTGCCAAATGAAAGCCTTTGACAATGGAGAATCATTCACTCCTTGAAAAATACCCAGTTTCTGCGAAATGCACATTCACTTGTAGCTCAGGGCAGGATGCAGTATGTGAGAGGCAGGAATAGTTTGCCACTTGTCTCCCTATGAGAAATGAGTTACCTGTTGAAAGGAATACTGACTACCCCTCAGTTTATTCATGTGTGAGGAAGATCACCGTTGGGCCAAATGGCTGCCTTCAACTGAATGGAACCAGAACAGTTTAGGATGTATGAAAAGCATTCATTCCAGCAGCAAGAGGGTCTCGACTGTTGTTTAAAAGTGAGAATTGAGTGAGCTTTACAAAGGAATACTACCTGTCTCTCAGGCATTTACAGTGTGAAGAAGATTACCTTTGTGGAAAATAGCCCTGTTTCAATGGAAGGAAGAAGCACTGTTTCTCCAGTAAGAGATGCATGTGTTAGAAGCAAGACGGTCAAGCACCTTGTTAAGCATTAGGAATTGAGTTACCTGTTCAATAGTATACTGCCTAACTCTCAGTGTTTTCAGGTGGAGGAAAATCAATGTTCTGCTAAATAGCCCCTTCCAAGGGAATGGAGGCACACTGTAGGTCTTGTAAGACAATCATTAATGTTAGAAGCAAGAGGGTCTAGCACCCTGTTAAGCACTGTGAATTGACTTACCTGTTGAAGGGAATACTGTCTAACTCTCAGTGTTTTTATGGGTGGAGGAACCTCAAGTTTGTGCAAAATTGCCTCTTTCAAGTCAATGGAACCAGCACTAGAACTCTTGGAAGAGAAGTATGAATGTTAGAAGCAGGGGGGTCAAGCACCTTGTTTTCCAATGCGAATTGATATACTGCTTTAAAGGAATAATGCCTACAACTCAGTGTTTTCATGGGTGAGCAATTCCACCTTTGTGCAAAATACTGCACTTAGAGGGATGGGAAGAATCACTGTCGAACTTCTGAGAGAATCATTAATGTTAGAAAGGAAAGGGTCTACCACCTTGAACAGCATTGTGAACTGAGTTAGCTGGGTAAAGGAATACTGCCTACCTCTCAGCGTTTTCATGGGTGAGGAACCCAACTTTTGCAAAATATCCCATACAAGCGAATGGAAGATTCCTGGTAGCTCTTGTAAGAGACTCATGAATGTTTGAAGCAACAGGGTGTAGCAAGTTGTTTAGCATTGTGAATTGACTTAGCTCTTTAAAGGAATACTGCCTACTTCTCAGAGTTTTCAGGAGTCAGGAACCTCACCTTTGTGCAAAATAGCCTCTGTGAAGTGAATGGAGAAACACTGTTGCTCTTGTATGATATCCATCAATGTTAAAAGGAAGAGGGTCAAGCACATTCTTCAGCTTTGTGAATTGAATGAGTTGTTTAATGGAATACTACTTACCTCTCAGGGTTTTCAGGGATGAGGACTACCAGGATTTTTCAAAATTGCCCCTTTCGAGTGAATGGAAGCTGCACTGTAGGTCTTATAAGAGAGACATTACTGTTAACAGGAAGAGAGCCTAGCACTCTGTTGAGGATTCTCAACTGAGTTAGCTGTTTAAGGACATATTGATACCTCTCAGTGCTTTTATATGTGAGAACATTCAACTTTGTGCAAAATCTCCTCTTACAACTGACTGGACCCAGCTGTGTTGGTGTTGTAAGAAAAGTATGAATGTTACAAGCAGGAGGGTGAAGCAGCTTGTCTTCGGATGATACTTGAGTAACATGTTTCCAGGAATACTGTCTACCACTCAGTGTTTTCAAGGATGAGGTATATCACCTTTGTGCAACATCACCCCTTTGAAGAGAATGGAAGAAGTTCTGAGGCTCTTCTGATTAAATTATTTAGGTTGGAAGCAAGAGCGCACAGCAAGTTGTGTAACAGTGTGAGTAGAGTGAAGTTTTAAAAGGAAGACCACCAGCCTCTGACAGTTTGAAAGTGTGAGGAACTTGATTTTGGGGCAAAATTGCCTGTTTCCATGAAGGGAAGGATTACTGTATGTCTTGTAGGAGAACCACAAAGGTTACAAGAAAGATGCTCAAGCACTTTGTTTAGCAGCTTCAAGTGATTTAGCATTCAAAAGGAACACTGCCTATCTGTCAAGGGTTTGACAGTGTGAGGAAATTCATCTTTGTGCCAATAGACCCTTTCCACTGAATGGAACATGCACTATGTGTCTGGCAAGCAGATGTCAAGGTTTGCAGCAGGAGTTGCAAGCACATTGTTTTCCTGTGAGAGTTGAAATAGCATGTGAAAGGAGTGCTTGCCAAATGAAAGCCTTTGACAATGGAGAATCATTCACTCCTTGAAAAATACCCACTTTCGGCGAAATGCACATTCACTTGTAGCTCAGGGCAGGATGCAGTATGTGAGAGGCAGGAATAGTTTGCCACTTGTCTCCCTATGAGAAATGAGTTACCTGTTGAAAGGAATACTGACTACCCCTCAGTTTATTCATGTGTGAGGAAGATCACCGTTGGGCCAAATAGCTGCCTTCAACTGAATGGAACCAGAACAGTTTAGGATGTATGAAAAGCATTCATTCCAGCAGCAAGAGGGTCTCGACTGTTGTTTAAAAGTGAGAATTGAGTGAGCTTTACAAAGGAATACTACCTGTCTCTCAGGCATTTACAGTGTGAAGAAGATTATCTTTGTGCAAAAGAGCCCTGTTTTAATGGATGGAAGAAGCACTGTTTCTCCTGTAAGAGATGCATAAGTGTTAGAAGCAAGAGGGTCAAGCATCTTGTTAAGCACTATGAATTGAGTTACCTGTTGAATGGAATACTGCCAACTCTCAGTGTTTTCAGGGGGAGGAAAATCAATGTTCTGCTAAATAGCTCCTTTCAAGGGAATGGAGGCATACTGTAGGTCTTGTTAGACAATCATTAATGTTAGAAGGAAGAGGGTCTAGCACCCTGTTAAGCACTGTGAATTGATTTACCTGTTGAAGGGAATACTGTCTAACTCTCAGTGTTTTTATGGGTGGAGGAACCTCAAGTTTGTGCAAAATGACCTCTTTCCAGTCAATGGAACCAGCACTACATCTCTTAGAAAAGAACTATGAATGTTAGAAGCAGCAGGGTCAAGCATCTTGTTTTCCAATGCGAATTGATATACTGCTTTAAAGGAATAATGCCTACAATTCAGCGTTTTCATGGGTGAGCAATACCACCTTTGTGCAAAATACTGCACTTAGAGGGATGGGAAGAATCACTGTCGAACTTCTGAGAGAATCATTAATGTTAGAAAGGAAAGGGTCTACCACCTTGAACAGCATTGTGAACTGAGTTAGCTGGGTAAAGGAATACTGCCTACTTCTCAGCGTTTTCATGGGTGAGGAACACAACTTTTGCAAAATATCCCATACAAGCGAAAGGAAGATTCCTGGTAGCTCTTGTAAGAGACTCATGAATGTTTGAAGCAACAGGGTGTAGCAAGTTGTTTAGCATTGTGAATTGACTTAGCTGTTTAAAGGAATACTGCCTACTTCTCAGAGTTTTCAGGAGTCAGGAACCTCACCTTTGTGCAAAATTGCCTTTGTGAAGGGAATGGAGAAACACTGTTGCTCTTGTATGAAATCCATCAATGTTAGAAAGAAGAGCGTCAAGCACCTTCTTCAGCTTTGGGAATTGAGTGAGTTGTTTAATGGAATACTACCTACCTCTCAGGGTTTTCAGGGATGAGGACTACCAGGATTTTTCAAAATTGCCCCATTCGAGTGAATAGAAGCTGCACTGTAGGTCTTATAAGACAGACATTACTGTTAACAGGAAGAGAGCCTAGCACTCTGTTGAGGATTCTCAACTGAGTTAGCTGTTTAAGGACATACTGATACTTCTCAGTGCTTTTATATGTGAGAACCTTCAACTTTGTGCAAAATCTCCTCTTACAACTGACTGGACCCAGCTGTGTGGGTGTTGTAAGAAAAGTATGAATGTTACAAGCAGGAGGGTGAAGCAGCTTGTCTTCGGATGATACGTGAGTAACTTTTTTCCAGGAATACTGCCTACCACTCAGTGTTTTCAAGGATGAGGTATATCACCTTTGTGCAACATCACCCCTTTGAAGAGAATGGAAGAAGTTCTGAGGCTCTTCTGATTAAATTATTTAGGTTGGAAGCAAGAGCGTACAGCAAGTTGTGTAACAGTGTGAGTAGAGTGAAGTTTTAAAATTAAGACCACCTGCCTCTGACAGTTTGAAAGTGTGAGGAACTTGATTTTGGGGCAAAATTGCCTGTTTCCATGAAGGGAAGGATTACTGTATGTCTTGTAGGAGAACCACAAAGGTTACGAGAAAGATGCTCAAGCACTTTGTTTAGCAGCTTCAAGTGATTTAGCATTCAAAAGGAACACTGCCTATCTGTCAAGGGTTTGACAGTGTGAGCAAATCCATCTTTGTGCCAGTAGACCCTTTCCACTGAATGGAACATGCACTGTGTGTCTGGCAAGCAGATGTCAAGGTTTGCAGCAGGAGTTGCAAGCACATTGTTTTCCTGTGAGAGTTGAATTAGCATGTGAAAGGAGTGCTTGCCAAATGAAAGCCTTTGACAATGGAGAATCATTCACTCCTTGAAAAATACCCAGTTTCTGCGAAATGCACATTCACTTGTAGCTCAGGGCAGGATGCAGTATGTGAGAGGCAGGAATAGTTTGCCACTTGTCTCCCTATGAGAAATGAGTTACCTGTTGAAAGGAATACTGACTACCCCTCAGTTTATTCATGTGTGAGGAAGATCACCGTTGGGCCAAATAGCTGCCTTCAACTGAATGGAACCAGAACAGTTTAGGATGTATGAAAAGCATTCATTCCAGCAGCAAGAGGGTCTCGACTGTTGTTTAAAAGTGAGAATTGAGTGAGCTTTACAAAGGAATACTACCTGTCTCTCAGGCATTTACAGTGTGAAGAAGATTACCTTTGTGGAAAATAGCCCTGTTTCAATGGAAGGAAGAAGCACTGTTTCTCCAGTAAGAGATGCATGTGTTAGAAGCAAGACGGTCAAGCACCTTGTTAAGCATTAGGAATTGAGTTACCTGTTCAATAGTATACTGCCTAACTCTCAGTGTTTTCAGGTGGAGGAAATTCAATGTTCTGCTAAATAGCCCCTTAAAAGGGAATGGAGGCACACTGTAGGTCTTGTAAGACAATCATTAATGTTAGAAGCAAGAGGGTCTAGCACCCTGTTAAGCACTGTGAATTGACTTACCTGTTGAAGGGAATACTGTCTAACTCTCAGTGTTTTTATGGGTGGAGGAACCTCAAGTTTGTGCAAAATTGCCTCTTTCAAGTCAATGGAACCAGCACTAGAACTCTTGGAAGAGAAGTATGAATGTTAGAAGCAGGAGGGTCAAGCACCTTGTTTTCCAATGCGAATTGATATACTGCTTTAAAGGAATAATGCCTACAACTCAGTGTTTTCATGGGTGAGCAATTCCACCTTTGTGCAAAATACTGCACTTAGAGGGATGGGAAGAATCACTGTCGAACTTCTGAGAGAATCATTAATGTTAGAAAGGAAAGGGTCTACCACCTTGAACAGCATTGTGAACTGAGTTAGCTGGGTAAAGGAATACTGCCTACCTCTCAGCGTTTTCATGGGTGAGGAACCCAACTTTTGCAAAATATCCCATACAAGCGAATGGAAGATTCCTGGTAGCTCTTGTAAGAGACTCATGAATGTCTGAAGCAACAGGGTGTAGCAAGTTGTTTAGCATTGTGAATTGACTTAGCTGTTTAAAGGAATACTGCCTACTTCTCAGAGTTTTCAGGAGTCAGGAACCTCACCTTTGTGCAAAATTGCCTCTGTGAAGTGAATGGAGAAACACTGTTGCTCTTGTATGATATCCATCAATGTTAAAAGGAAGAGGGTCAAGCACATTCTTCAGCTTTGTGAATTGAATGAGTTGTTTAATGGAATACTACTTACCTCTCAGGGTTTTCAGGGATGAGGACTACCAGGATTTTTCAAAATTGCCCCTTTCGAGTGAATGGAAGCTGCACTGTAGGTCTTATAAGAGAGACATTACTGTTAACAGGAAGAGAGCCTAGCACTCTGTTGAGGATTCTCAACTGAGTTAGCTGTTTAAGGACATATTGATACCTCTCAGTGCTTTTATATGTGAGAACCTTCAATTTTGTGCAAAATCTCCTCTTACAACTGACTGGACCCAGCTGTGTGGGTGTTGTAAGAAAAGTATGAATGTTACAAGCAGGAGGGTGAAGCAGCTTGTCTTCGGATGATACGTGAGTAACTTGTTTCCAGGAATACTATCTACCACTCAGTGTTTTCAAGGATGAGGTATATCACATTTGTGCAACATCACCCCTTTGAAGAGAATGAAAGAAGTTCTGAGGCTCTTCTGAGAAAATTATTTAGGTTGGAAGCAAGAGCGCACAGCAAGTTGTGTAACAGTGTGAGTAGAGTGAAGTTTTAAAAGGAAGACCACCTGCCTCTCACAGTTTGAAAGTGTGGCGAACTTGATTTTGGGGCAAAATTGCCTGTTTCCATGAAGGGAAGGATTACTGTATGTCTTGTAGGAGAACCACAAAGGTTACAAGAAAGATGCTCAAGCACTTTGCTTAGCAGCTTCAAGTGATTTAGCATTCAAAAGGAACACTGCCTATCTGTCAAGGGTTTGACAGTGTGAGCAAATCCATCTTTGTGCCAATAGACCCTTTCCACTGAATGGAACATGCACTGTGTGTCTGGCAAGCAGATGTCAAGGTTTGCAGCAGGAGTTGCAAGCACATTGTTTTCCTGTGAGAGTTGAATTAGCATGTGAAAGGAGTGCTTGCCAAATGAAAGCCTTTGACAATGGAGAATCATTCACTCCTTGAAAAATACCCACTTTCGGCGAAATGCACATACACTTGTAGCTCAGGGCAGGATGCAGTATGTGAGAGGCAGGAATAGTTTGCCACTTGTCTCCCTATGAGAAATGAGTTACCTGTTGAAAGGAATACTGACTACCCCTCAGTTTATTCATGTGTGAGGAAGATCACCATTGGGCCAAATAGCTGCCTTCAACTGAATGGAACCAGAACAGTTTAGGATGTATGAAAACCATTCATTCCAGCAGCAAGAGGGTCTCGACTGTTGTTTAAAAGTGAGAATTGAGTGAGCTTTACAAAGGAATACTACCTGTCTCTCAGGCTTTTACAGTGTGAAGAAGATTATCTTTGTGCAAAAGAGCCCTGTTTCAATGGAAGGAAGAAGCACTGTTTCTCCTGTAAGAGATGCATAAGTGTTAGAAGCAAGAGGGTCAAGCACCTTGTTAAGCACTATGAATTGAGTTACCTGTTGAATGGAATACTGCCTAACTCTCTGTGTTTTCAGGTGGAGGAAAATCAATGTTTTGCTAAATAGCCCCTTCCAAGGGAATGGAGGCATAGTGTAGGTCTTGTAAGACAATCATTAATGTTAGAAGCAAGAGGGTCTAGCACCCTGTTAAGCACTGTGAATTGACTTACCTGTTGAAGGGAATACTGTCTAACTCTCAGTGTTTTTATGGGTGGAGGAACCTCAAGTTTGTGCAAAATTGCCTCTTTCAAGTCAATGGAACCAGCACTACATCTCTTGGAAGAGAAGTATGAATGTTAGAAGCAGGAGGGTCAAGCACCTTGTTTTCAAAGGCGAATTGATATACTGCTTTAAAGGAATAATGCCTACAACTCAGCGTTTTCATGGGTGAGGAATACCACCTTTGGGCAAAATACCGCACTTAGAGGGATGGGAAGAATCACTGTCGATCTTGTGAGAGAATCATTAATGTTAGAAAGGAAAGGGTCTACCACTTTGAACAGCATTGTGAACTGAGTTAGCTGGGTAAAGGAATACTGCCTACCTCTCAGCGTTTTCATGGGTGAGGAACCCAACTTTTGCAAAATATCCCATACAAGCGAATGGAAGATTCCTGGTAGCTCTTGTAAGAGACTCATGAATGTTTGAAGCAACAGGGTGTAGCAAGTTGTTTAGCATTGTGAATTGACTTAGCTGTTTAAAGGAGTACTGCCTACTTCTCAGAGTTTTCAGGAGTCAGGAACCTCACCTTTGTGCAAAATTGCCTGTGTGAAGGGAATGGAGAA
Source organism: Castor canadensis (assembly GCF_047511655.1). Lineage (NCBI taxonomy): Eukaryota > Metazoa > Chordata > Mammalia > Rodentia > Castoridae > Castor > Castor canadensis. Next base: position 39,085,311 of record NC_133400.1, read on the forward strand.
ACACTGTTGCTCTTGTATGAAATCCATCAATGTTAGAAAGAAGAGGGTCAAGCACCTTCTTCAGCTTTGGGAATTGAGTGAGTTGTTTAATGGAATACTACCTACCTCTCAGGGTTTTCAGGGATGAGGACTACCAGGATTTTTCAAAATTGCCCCTTTCGAGTGAATGGAAGCTGCACTGTAGGTCTTATAAGAGAGACATTACTGTTAACAGGAAGAGAGCCTAGCACTCTGTAGAGAATTCTCAAATGAGTTAACTGTTTAAGGACATACTGATACCTCTCAGTGCTTTTATATGTGAGAACCTTCAACTTTGTGCAAAATCTCCTCTTACAACTGACTGGACCCAGCTGTGTGGGTGTTGTAAGAAAAGTATGAATGTTACAAGCAGGAGGGTGAAGCAGCTTGTCTTCGGATGATACGTGAGTAACTTTTTTCCAGGAATACTGCCTACCACTCAGTGTTTTCAAGGATGAGGTATATCACCTTTGTGCAACATCACCCCTTTGAAGAGAATGGAAGAAGTTCTGAGGCTCTTCTGATTAAATTATTTAGGTTGGAAGCAAGAGCGTACAGCAAGTTGTGTAACAGTGTGAGTAGAGTGAAGTTTTAAAAGGAAGACCACCTGCCTCTGACAGTTTGAAAGTGTGAGGAACTTGATTTTGGGGCAAAATTGCCTGTTTCCATGAAGGGAAGGATTACTGTATGTCTTGTAGGAGAACCACAAAGGTTACAAGAAAGATGCTCAAGCACTTTGTTTAGCAGCTTCAAGTGATTTAGCATTCAAAAGGAACACTGCCTATCTGTCAAGGGTTTGACAGTGTGAGCAAATCCATCTTTGTGCCAATAGACCCTTTCCACTGAATGGAACATGCACTGTGTGTCTGGCAAGCAGATGTCAAGGTTTGCAGCAGCAGTTGCAAGCACATTGTTTTCCTGTGAGAGTTGAATTAGCATGTGAAAGGAGTGCTTGCCAAATGAAAGCCTTTGACAATGGAGAATCATTCACTCCTTGAAAAATACCCACTTTCGGCGAAATGCACATTCACTTGTAGCTCAGGGCAGGATGCAGTATGTGAGAGGCAGGAATAGTTTGGCACTTGTCTCCCTATGAGAAATGAGTTACCTGTTGAAAGGAATACTGACTACCCCTCAGTTTATTCATGTGTGAGGAAGATCACCGTTGGGCCAAATAGCTGCCTTCAACTGAATGGAACCAGAACAGTTTAGGATGTATGAAAAGCATTCATTCCAGCAGCAAGAGGGTCTCGACTGTTGTTTAAAAGTGAGAATTGAGTGAGCTTTACAAAGGAATACTACCTGTCTCTCAGGCATTTACAGTGTGAAGAAGATTATCTTTGTGCAAAAGAGCCCTGTTTCAATGGAAGGAAGAAGCACTGTTTCTCCTGTAAGAGATGCATAAGTGTTAGAAGCAAGAGGGTCAAGCATCTTGTTAAGCACTATGAATTGAGTTACCTGTTGAATGGAATACTGCCAACTCTCAGTGTTTTCAGGGGGAGGAAAATCAATGTTCTGCTAAATAGCTCCTTTCAAGGGAATGGAGGCATACTGTAGGTCTTGTTAGACAATCATTAATGTTAGAAGGAAGAGGGTCTAGCACCCTGTTAAGCACTGTGAATTGACTTAGCTGTTGAAGGGAATACTGTCTAACTCTCAGTGTTTTTATGGGTGGAGGAACCTCAAGTTTGTGCAAAATGACCTCTTTCCAGTCAATGGAACCAGCACTACATCTCTTGGAAAAGAAGTATGAATGTTAGAAGCAGCAGGGTCAAGCACCTTGTTTTGCAATGCGAATTGATATACTGCTTTAAAGGAATAATGCCTACAACTCAGCGTTTTCATGGGTGAGCAATACCACCTTTGTGCAAAATACTGCACTTAGAGGGATGGGAAGAATCACTGTCGAACTTCTGAGAGAATCATTAATGTTAGAAAGGAAAGGGTCTACCACCTTGAACAGCATTGTGAACTGAGTTAGCTGGGTAAAGGAATACTGCCTACCTCTCAGCGTTTTCATGGGTGAGGAACCCAACTTTTGCAAAATATCCCATACAAGCGAATGGAAGATTCCTGGTAGCTCTTGTAAGAGACTCATGAATGTTTGAAGCAACAGGGTGTAGCAAGTTGTTTAGCATTGTGAATTGACTTAGCTGTTTAAAGGAATACTGCCTACTTCTCAGAGTTTTCAGGAGTCAGGAACCTCACCTTTGTGCAAAATTGCCTTTGTGAAGGGAATGGAGAAACACTGTTGCTCTTGTATGAAATCCATCAATGTTAGAAAGAAGAGGGTCAAGCACCTTCTTCAGCTTTGGGAATTGAGTGAGTTGTTTAATGGAATACTACCTACCTCTCAGGGTTTTCAGGGATGAGGACTACCAGGATTTTTCAAAATTGCCCCATTCGAGTGAATAGAAGCTGCACTGTAGGTCTTATAAGACAGACATTACTGTTAACAGGAAGAGAGCCTAGCACTCTGTTGAGGATTCTCAACTGAGTTAGCTGTTTAAGGACATACTGATACCTCTCAGTGCTTTTATATGTGAGAACCTTCAACTTTGTGCAAAATCTCCTCTTACAACTGGCTGGACCCAGCTGTGTGGGTGTTGTAAGAAAAGTATGAATGTTACAAGCAGGAGGGTGAAGCAGCTTGTCTTCGGATGATACGTGAGTAACTTTTTTCCAGGAATACTGCCTACCACTCAGTGTTTTCAAGGATGAGGTATATCACCTTTGTGCAACATCACCCCTTTGAAGAGAATGGAAGAAGTTCTGAGGCTCTTCTGATTAAATTATTTAGGTTGGAAGCAAGAGCGTACAGCAAGTTGTGTAACAGTGTGAGTAGAGTGAAGTTTTAAAATTAAGACCACCTGCCTCTGAGAGTTTGAAAGTGTGAGGAACTTGATTTTGGGGCAAAATTGCCTGTTTCCATGAAGGGAAGGATTACTGTATGTCTTGTAGGAGAACCACAAAGGTTACAAGAAAGATGCTCAAGCACTTTGTTTAGCAGCTTCAAGTGATTTAGCATTCAAAAGGAACACTGCCTATCTGTCAAGGGTTTGACAGTGTGAGCAAATCCATCTTTGTGCCAGTAGACCCTTTCCACTGAATGGAACATGCACTGTGTGTCTGGCAAGCAGATGTCAAGGTTTGCAGCAGGAGTTGCAAGCACATTGTTTTCCTGTGAGAGTTGAATTAGCATGTGAAAGGAGTGCTTGCCAAATGAAAGCCTTTGACAATGGAGAATCATTCACTCCTTGAAAAATACCCACTTTCGGCGAAATGCACATTCACTTGTAGCTCAGGGCAGGATGCAGTATGTGAGAGGCAGGAATAGTTTGCCACTTGTCTCCCTATGAGAAATGAGTTACCTGTTGAAAGGAATACTGACTACCCCTCAGTTTATTCATGTGTGAGGAAGATCACCGTTGGGCCAAATAGCTGCCTTCAACTGAATGGAACCAGAACAGTTTAGGATGTATGAAAAGCATTCATTCCAGCAGCAAGAGGGTCTCGACTGTTGTTTAAAAGTGAGAATTGAGTGAGCTTTACAAAGGAATACTACCTGTCTCTCAGGCATTTACAGTGTGAAGAAGATTACCTTTGTGGAAAATAGCCCTGTTTCAATGGAAGGAAGAAGCACTGTTTCTCCAGTAAGAGATGCATGTGTTAGAAGCAAGACGGTCAAGCACCTTGTTAAGCATTAGGAATTGAGTTACCTGTTCAATAGTATACTGCCTAACTCTCAGTGTTTTCAGGTGGAGGAAAATCAATGTTCTGCTAAATAGCCCCTTCCAAGGGAATGGAGGCACACTGTAGGTCTTGTGAGACAATCATTAATGTTAGAAGCAAGAGGGTCTAGCACCCTGTTAAGCACTGTGAATTGACTTACCTGTTGAAGGGAATACTGTCTAACTCTCAGTGTTTTTATGGGTGGAGGAACCTCAAGTTTGTGCAAAATTGCCTCTTTCAAGTCAATGGAACCAGCACTAGAACTCTTGGAAGAGAAGTATGAATGTTAGAAGCAGGAGGGTCAAGCACCTTGTTTTCCAATGCGAATTGATATACTGCTTTAAAGGAATAATGCCTACAACTCAGTGTTTTCATGGGTGAGCAATACCACCTTTGTGCAAAATACTGCACTTAGAGGGATGGGAAGAATCACTGTCGAACTTCTGAGAGAATCATTAATGTTAGAAAGGAAAGGGTCTACCACCTTGAACAGCATTGTGAACTGAGTTAGCTGGGTAAAGGAATACTGCCTACCTCTCAGCGTTTTCATGGGTGAGGAACCCAACTTTTGCAAAATATCCCATACAAGCGAATGGAAGATTCCTGGTAGCTCTTGTAAGAGACTCATGAATGTTTGAAGCAACAGGGTGTAGCAAGTTGTTTAGCATTGTGAATTGACTTAGCTGTTTAAAGGAATACTGCCTACTTCTCAGAGTTTTCAGGAGTCAGGAACCTCACCTTTGTGCAAAATTGCCTCTGTGAAGTGAATGGAGAAACACTGTTGCTCTTGTATGATATCCATCAATGTTAAAAGGAAGAGGGTCAAGCACATTCTTCAGCTTTGTGAATTGAATGAGTTGTTTAATGGAATACTACTTACCTCTCAGGGTTTTCAGGGATGAGGACTACCAGGATTTTTCAAAATTGCCCCTTTCGAGTGAATGGAAGCTTCACTGTAGGTCTTATAAGAGAGACATTACTGTTAACAGGAAGAGAGCCTAGCACTCTGTTGAGGATTCTCAACTGAGTTAGCTGTTTAAGGACATATTGATACCTCTCAGTGCTTTTATATGTGAGAACCTTCAACTTTGTGCAAAATCTCCTCTTACAACTGACTGGACCCAGCTGTGTGGGTGTTGTAAGAAAAGTATGAATGTTACAAGCAGGAGGGTGAAGCAGCTTGTCTTCGGATGATACGTGAGTAACTTGTTTCCAGGAATACTGTCTACCACTCAGTGTTTTCAAGGATGAGGTATATCACCTTTGTGCAACATCACCCCTTTGAAGAGAATGAAAGAAGTTCTGAGGCTCTTCTGAGAAAATTATTTAGGTTGGAAGCAAGAGCGCACAGCAAGTTGTGTAACAGTGTGAGTAGAGTGAAGTTTTAAAATTAAGACCACCTGCCTCTCACAGTTTGAAAGTGTGGCGAACTTGATTTTGGGGCAAAATTGCCTGTTTCCATGAAGGGAAGGATTACTGTATGTCTTGTAGGAGAACCACAAAGGTTACAAGAAAGATGCTCAAGCACTTTGTTTAGCAGCTTCAAGTGATTTAGCATTCAAAAGGAACACTGCCTATCTGTCAAGGGTTTGACAGTGTGAGCAAATCCATCTTTGTGCCAATAGACCCTTTCCACTGAATGGAACATGCACTGTGTCTCTTGCCAGCAGGGGTCAAGGTTTGCAGCAGGACTTGCAAGCACATTGTTTTCCTGTGAGAGTTGAAATAGCATGTGAAAGGAGTGCTTGCCAAATGAAAGCCTTTGACAATGGAGAATCATTCACTCCTTGAAAAATACCCACTTTCGGCGAAATGCACATTCACTTGTAGCTCAGGGCAGGATGCAGTATGTGAGAGGCAGGAATAGTTTGGCACTTGTCTCCCTATGAGAAATGAGTTACCTGTTGAAAGGAATACTGACTACCCCTCAGTTTATTCATGTGTGAGGAAGATCACCGTTGGGCCAAATAGCTGCCTTCAACTGAATGGAACCAGAACAGTTTAGGATGTATGAAAAGCATTCATTCCAGCAGCAAGAGGGTCTCGACTGTTGTTTAAAAGTGAGAATTGAGTGAGCTTTACAAAGGAATACTACCTGTCTCACAGGCATTTACAGTGTGAAGAAGATTATCTTTGTGCAAAAGAGCCCTGTTTCAATGGAAGGAAGAAGCACTGTTTCTCCTGTAAGAGATGCATAAGTGTTAGAAGCAAGAGGGTCAAGCACCTTGTTAAGCACTATGAATTGAGTTACCTGTTGAATGGAATACTGCCAACTCTCAGTGTTTTCAGGGGGAGGAAAATCAATGTTCTGCTAAATAGCTCCTTTCAAGGGAATGGAGGCATACTGTAGGTCTTGTTAGACAATCATTAATGTTAGAAGGAAGAGGGTCTAGCACCCTGTTAAGCACTGTGAATTGATTTACCTGTTGAAGGGAATACTGTCTAACTCTCAGTGTTTTTATGGGTGGAGGAACCTCAAGTTTGTGCAAAATGACCTCTTTCCAGTCAATGGAACCAGCACTACATCTCTTAGAAAAGAACTATGAATGTTAGAAGCAGCAGGGTCAAGCATCTTGTTTTCCAATGCGAATTGATATACTGCTTTAAAGGAATAATGCCTACAATTCAGCGTTTTCATGGGTGAGCAATATCACCTTTGTGCAAAATACTGCACTTAGAGGGATGGGAAGAATCACTGTCGAACTTCTGAGAGAATCATTAATGTTAGAAAGGAAAGGGTCTACCACCTTGAACAGCATTGTGAACTGAGTTAGCTGGGTAAAGGAATACTGCCTACCTCTCAGCGTTTTCATGGGTGAGGAACCCAACTTTTGCAAAATATCCCATACAAGCGAATGGAAGATTCCTGGTAGCTCTTGTAAGAGACTCATGAATGTTTGAAGCAACAGGGTGTAGCAAGTTGTTTAGCATTGTGAATTGACTTAGCTGTTTAAAGGAATACTGCCTACTTCTCAGAGTTTTCAGGAGTCAGGAACCTCACCTTTGTGCAAAATTGCCTTTGTGAAGGGAATGGAGAAACACTGTTGCTCTTGTATGAAATCCATCAATGTTAGAAAGAAGAGGGTCAAGCACCTTCTTCAGCTTTGGGAATTGAGTGAGTTGTTTAATGGAATACTACCTACCTCTCAGGGTTTTCAGGGATGAGGACTACCAGGATTTTTCAAAATTGCCCCATTCGAGTGAATAGAAGCTGCACTGTAGGTCTTATAAGACAGACATTACTGTTAACAGGAAGAGAGCCTAGCACTCTGTTGAGGATTCTCAACTGAGTTAGCTGTTTAAGGACATACTGATACCTCTCAGTGCTTTTATATGTGAGAACCTTCAACTTTGTGCAAAATCTCCTCTTACAACTGACTGGACCCAGCTGTGTGGGTGTTGTAAGAAAAGTATGAATGTTACAAGCAGGAGGGTGAAGCAGCTTGTCTTCGGATGATACGTGAGTAACTTTTTTCCAGGAATACTGCCTACCACTCAGTGTTTTCAAGGATGAGGTATATCACCTTTGTGCAACATCACCCCTTTGAAGAGAATGGAAGAAGTTCTGAGGCTCTTCTGATTAAATTATTTAGGTTGGAAGCAAGAGCGTACAGCAAGTTGTGTAACAGTGTGAGTAGAGTGAAGTTTTAAAATTAAGACCACCTGCCTCTGAGAGTTTGAAAGTGTGAGGAACTTGATTTTGGGGCAAAATTGCCTGTTTCCATGAAGGGAAGGATTACTGTATGTCTTGTAGGAGAACCACAAAGGTTACAAGAAAGATGCTCAAGCACTTTGTTTAGCAGCTTCAAGTGATTTAGCATTCAAAAGGAACACTGCCTATCTGTCAAGGGTTTGACAGTGTGAGCAAATCCATCTTTGTGCCAGTAGACCCTTTCCACTGAATGGAACATGCACTGTGTGTCTGGCAAGCAGATGTCAAGGTTTGCAGCAGGAGTTGCAAGCACATTGTTTTCCTTTGAGAGTTGAATTAGCATGTGAAAGGAGTGCTTGCCAAATGAAAGCCTTTGACAATGGAGAATCATTCACTCCTTGAAAAATACCCACTTTCGGCGAAATGCACATTCACTTGTAGCTCAGGGCAGGATGCAGTATGTGAGAGGCAGGAATAGTTTGCCACTTGTCTCCCTATGAGAAATGAGTTACCTGTTGAAAGGAATACTGACTACCCCTCAGTTTATTCATGTGTGAGGAAGATCACCGTTGGGCCAAATAGCTGCCTTCAACTGAATGGAACCAGAACAGTTTAGGATGTATGAAAAGCATTCATTCCAGCAGCAAGAGGGTCTCGACTGTTGTTTAAAAGTGAGAATTGAGTGAGCTTTACAAAGGAATACTACCTGTCTCTCAGGCATTTACAGTGTGAAGAAGATTACCTTTGTGGAAAATAGCCCTGTTTCAATGGAAGGAAGAAGCACTGTTTCTCCAGTAAGAGATGCATGTGTTAGAAGCAAGACGGTCAAGCACCTTGTTAAGCATTAGGAATTGAGTTACCTGTTCAATAGTATACTGCCTAACTCTCAGTGTTTTCAGGTGGAGGAAAATCAATGTTCTGCTAAATAGCCCCTTCCAAGGGAATGGAGGCACACTGTAGGTCTTGTGAGACAATCATTAATGTTAGAAGCAAGAGGGTCTAGCACCCTGTTAAGCACTGTGAATTGACTTACCTGTTGAAGGGAATACTGTCTAACTCTCAGTGTTTTTATGGGTGGAGGAACCTCAAGTTTGTGCAAAATTGCCTCTTTCAAGTCAATGGAACCAGCACTAGAACTCTTGGAAGAGAAGTATGAATGTTAGAAGCAGGAGGGTCAAGCACCTTGTTTTCCAATGCGAATTGATATACTGCTTTAAAGGAATAATGCCTACAACTCAGTGTTTTCATGGGTGAGCAATACCACCTTTGTGCAAAATACTGCACTTAGAGGGATGGGAAGAATCACTGTCGAACTTCTGAGAGAATCATTAATGTTAGAAAGGAAAGGGTCTACCACCTTGAACAGCATTGTGAACTGAGTTAGCTGGGTAAAGGAATACTGCCTACCTCTCAGCGTTTTCATGGGTGAGGAACCCAACTTTTGCAAAATATCCCATACAAGCGAATGGAAGATTCCTGGTAGCTCTTGTAAGAGACTCATGAATGTTTGAAGCAACAGGGTGTAGCAAGTTGTTTAGCATTGTGAATTGACTTAGCTGTTTAAAGGAATACTGCCTACTTCTCAGAGTTTTCAGGAGTCAGGAACCTCACCTTTGTGCAAAATTGCCTCTGTGAAGTGAATGGAGAAACACTGTTGCTCTTGTATGATATCCATCAATGTTAAAAGGAAGAGGGTCAAGCACATTCTTCAGCTTTGTGAATTGAATGAGTTGTTTAATGGAATACTACTTACCTCTCAGGGTTTTCAGGGATGAGGACTACCAGGATTTTTCAAAATTGCCCCTTTCGAGTGAATGGAAGCATCACTGTAGGTCTTATAAGAGAGACATTACTGTTAACAGGAAGAGAGCCTAGCACTCTGTTGAGGATTCTCAACTGAGTTAGCTGTTTAAGGACATACTGATACCTCTCAGTGCTTTTATATGTGAGAACCTTCAACTTTGTGCAAAATCTCCTCTTACAACTGACTGGACCCAGCTGTGTGGGTGTTGTAAGAAAAGTATGAATGTTACAAGCAGGAGGGTGAAGCAGCTTGTCTTCGGATGATACGTGAGTAACTTGTTTCCAGGAATACTGTCTACCACTCAGTGTTTTCAAGGATGAGGTATATCACCTTTGTGCAACATCACCCCTTTGAAGAGAATGAAAGAAGTTCTGAGGCTCTTCTGAGAAAATTATTTAGGTTGGAAGCAAGAGCGCACAGCAAGTTGTGTAACAGTGTGAGTAGAGTGAAGTTTTAAAATTAAGACCACGTGCCTCTCACAGTTTGAAAGTGTGGCGAACTTGATTTTGGGGCAAAATTGCCTGTTTCCATGAAGGGAAGGATTACTGTATGTCTTGTAGGAGAACCACAAAGGTTACAAGAAAGATGCTCAAGCACTTTGTTTAGCAGCTTCAAGTGATTTAGCATTCAAAAGGAACACTGCCTATCTGTCAAGGGTTTGACAGTGTGAGCAAATCCATCTTTGTGCCAATAGACCCTTTCCACTGAATGGAACATGCACTGTGTCTCTTGCCAGCAGGGGTCAAGGTTTGCAGCAGGACTTGCAAGCACATTGTTTTCCTGTGAGAGTTGAAATAGCATGTGAAAGGAGTGCTTGCCAAATGAAAGCCTTTGACAATGGAGAATCATTCACTCCTTGAAAAATACCCACTTTCGGCGAAATGCACATTCACTTGTAGCTCAGGGCAGGATGCAGTATGTGAGAGGCAGGAATAGTTTGGCACTTGTCTCCCTATGAGAAATGAGTTACCTGTTGAAAGGAATACTGACTACCCCTCAGTTTATTCATGTGTGAGGAAGATCACCGTTGGGCCAAATAGCTGCCTTCAACTGAATGGAACCAGAACAGTTTAGGATGTATGAAAAGCATTCATTCCAGCAGCAAGAGGGTCTCGACTGTTGTTTAAAAGTGAGAATTGAGTGAGCTTTACAAAGGAATACTACCTGTCTCTCAGGCATTTACAGTGTGAAGAAGATTATCTTTGTGCAAAAGAGCCCTGTTTCAATGGAAGGAAGAAGCACTGTTTCTCCTGTAAGAGATGCATAAGTGTTAGAAGCAAGAGGGTCAAGCACCTTGTTAAGCACTATGAATTGAGTTACCTGTTGAATGGAATACTGCCAACTCTCAGTGTTTTCAGGGGGAGGAAAATCAATGTTCTGCTAAATAGCTCCTTTCAAGGGAATGGAGGCATACTGTAGGTCTTGTTAGACAATCATTAATGTTAGAAGGAAGAGGGTCTAGCACCCTGTTAAGCACTGTGAATTGATTTACCTGTTGAAGGGAATACTGTCTAACTCTCAGTGTTTTTATGGGTGGAGGAACCTCAAGTTTGTGCAAAATGACCTCTTTCCAGTCAATGGAACCAGCACTACATCTCTTAGAAAAGAACTATGAATGTTAGAAGCAGCAGGGTCAAGCATCTTGTTTTCCAATGCGAATTGATATACTGCTTTAAAGGAATAATGCCTACAATTCAGCGTTTTCATGGGTGAGCAATATCACCTTTGTGCAAAATACTGCACTTAGAGGGATGGGAAGAATCACTGTCGAACTTCTGAGAGAATCATTAATGTTAGAAAGGAAAGGGTCTACCACCTTGAACAGCATTGTGAACTGAGTTAGCTGGGTAAAGGAATACTGCCTACTTTTCAGCGTTTTCATGGGTGAGGAACCCAACTTTTGCAAAATATCCCATACAAGCGAATGGAAGATTCCTGGTAGCTCTTGTAAGAGACTCATGAATGTTTGAAGCAACAGGGTGTAGCAAGTTGTTTAGCATTGTGAATTGACTTAGCTGTTTAAAGGAATACTGCCTACTTCTCAGAGTTTTCAGGAGTCAGGAACCTCACCTTTGTGCAAAATTGCCTTTGTGAAGGGAATGGAGAAACACTGTTGCTCTTGTATGAAATCCATCAATGTTAGAAAGAAGAGGGTCAAGCACCTTCTTCAGCTTTGGGAATTGAGTGAGTTGTTTAATGGAATACTACCTACCTCTCAGGGTTTTCAGGGATGAGGACTACCAGGATTTTTCAAAATTGCCCCATTCGAGTGAATAGAAGCTGCACTGTAGGTCTTATAAGACAGACATTACTGTTAACAGGAAGAGAGCCTAGCACTCTGTTGAGGATTCTCAACTGAGTTAGCTGTTTAAGGACATACTGATACCTCTCAGTGCTTTTATATGTGAGAACCTTCAACTTTGTGCAAAATCTCCTCTTACAACTGGCTGGACCCAGCTGTGTGGGTGTTGTAAGAAAAGTATGAATGTTACAAGCAGGAGGGTGAAGCAGCTTGTCTTCGGATGATACGTGAGTAACTTTTTTCCAGGAATACTGCCTACCACTCAGTGTTTTCAAGGATGAGGTATATCACCTTTGTGCAACATCACCCCTTTGAAGAGAATGGAAGAAGTTCTGAGGCTCTTCTGATTAAATTATTTAGGTTGGAAGCAAGAGCGTACAGCAAGTTGTGTAACAGTGTGAGTAGAGTGAAGTTTTAAAATTAAGACCACCTGCCTCTGAGAGTTTGAAAGTGTGAGGAACTTGATTTTGGGGCAAAATTGCCTGTTTCCATGAAGGGAAGGATTACTGTATGTCTTGTAGGAGAACCACAAAGGTTACAAGAAAGATGCTCAAGCACTTTGTTTAGCAGCTTCAAGTGATTTAGCATTCAAAAGGAACACTGCCTATCTGTCAAGGGTTTGACAGTGTGAGCAAATCCATCTTTGTGCCAGTAGACCCTTTCCACTGAATGGAACATGCACTGTGTGTCTGGCAAGCAGATGTCAAGGTTTGCAGCAGGAGTTGCAAGCACATTGTTTTCCTGTGAGAGTTGAATTAGCATGTGAAAGGAGTGCTTGCCAAATGAAAGCCTTTGACAATGGAGAATCATTCACTCCTTGAAAAATACCCACTTTCGGCGAAATGCACATTCACTTGTAGCTCAGGGCAGGATGCAGTATGTGAGAGGCAGGAATAGTTTGCCACTTGTCTCCCTATGAGAAATGAGTTACCTGTTGAAAGGAATACTGACTACCCCTCAGTTTATTCATGTGTGAGGAAGATCACCGTTGGGCCAAATAGCTGCCTTCAACTGAATGGAACCAGAACAGTTTAGGATGTATGAAAAGCATTCATTCCAGCAGCAAGAGGGTCTCGACTGTTGTTTAAAAGTGAGAATTGAGTGAGCTTTACAAAGGAATACTACCTGTCTCTCAGGCATTTACAGTGTGAAGAAGATTACCTTTGTGGAAAATAGCCCTGTTTCAATGGAAGGAAGAAGCACTGTTTCTCCAGTAAGAGATGCATGTGTTAGAAGCAAGACGGTCAAGCACCTTGTTAAGCATTAGGAATTGAGTTACCTGTTCAATAGTATACTGCCTAACTCTCAGTGTTTTCAGGTGGAGGAAAATCAATGTTCTGCTAAATAGCCCCTTCCAAGGGAATGGAGGCACACTGTAGGTCTTGTGAGACAATCATTAATGTTAGAAGCAAGAGGGTCTAGCACCCTGTTAAGCACTGTGAATTGACTTACCTGTTGAAGGGAATACTGTCTAACTCTCAGTGTTTTTATGGGTGGAGGAACCTCAAGTTTGTGCAAAATTGCCTCTTTCAAGTCAATGGAACCAGCACTAGAACTCTTGGAAGAGAAGTATGAATGTTAGAAGCAGGAGGGTCAAGCACCTTGTTTTCCAATGCGAATTGATATACTGCTTTAAAGGAATAATGCCTACAACTCAGTGTTTTCATGGGTGAGCAATACCACCTTTGTGCAAAATACTGCACTTAGAGGGATGGGAAGAATCACTGTCGAACTTCTGAGAGAATCATTAATGTTAGAAAGGAAAGGGTCTACCACCTTGAACAGCATTGTGAACTGAGTTAGCTGGGTAAAGGAATACTGCCTACCTCTCAGCGTTTTCATGGGTGAGGAACCCAACTTTTGCAAAATATCCCATACAAGCGAATGGAAGATTCCTGGTAGCTCTTGTAAGAGACTCATGAATGTTTGAAGCAACAGGGTGTAGCAAGTTGTTTAGCATTGTGAATTGACTTAGCTGTTTAAAGGAATACTGCCTACTTCTCAGAGTTTTCAGGAGTCAGGAACCTCACCTTTGTGCAAAATTGCCTCTGTGAAGTGAATGGAGAAACACTGTTGCTCTTGTATGATATCCATCAATGTTAAAAGGAAGAGGGTCAAGCACATTCTTCAGCTTTGTGAATTGAATGAGTTGTTTAATGGAATACTACTTACCTCTCAGGGTTTTCAGGGATGAGGACTACCAGGATTTTTCAAAATTGCCCCTTTCGAGTGAATGGAAGCTGCACTGTAGGTCTTATAAGAGAGACATTACTGTTAACAGGAAGAGAGCCTAGCACTCTGTTGAGGATTCTCAACTGAGTTAGCTGTTTAAGGACATATTGATACCTCTCAGTGCTTTTATATGTGAGAACCTTCAACTTTGTGCAAAATCTCCTCTTACAACTGACTGGACCCAGCTGTGTGGGTGTTGTAAGAAAAGTATGAATGTTACAAGCAGGAGGGTGAAGCAGCTTGTCTTCGGATGATACGTGAGTAACTTGTTTCCAGGAATACTGTCTACCACTCAGTGTTTTCAAGGATGAGGTATATCACCTTTGTGCAACATCACCCCTTTGAAGAGAATGAAAGAAGTTCTGAGGCTCTTCTGAGAAAATTATTTAGGTTGGAAGCAAGAGCGCACAGCAAGTTGTGTAACAGTGTGAGTAGAGTGAAGTTTTAAAATTAAGACCACCTGCCTCTCACAGTTTGAAAGTGTGGCGAACTTGATTTTGGGGCAAAATTGCCTGTTTCCATGAAGGGAAGGATTACTGTATGTCTTGTAGGAGAACCACAAAGGTTACAAGAAAGATGCTCAAGCACTTTGTTTAGCAGCTTCAAGTGATTTAGCATTCAAAAGGAACACTGCCTATCTGTCAAGGGTTTGACAGTGTGAGCAAATCCATCTTTGTGCCAATAGACCCTTTCCACTGAATGGAACATGCACTGTGTCTCTTGCCAGCAGGGGTCAAGGTTTGCAGCAGGACTTGCAAGCACATTGTTTTCCTGTGAGAGTTGAAATAGCATGTGAAAGGAGTGCTTGCCAAATGAAAGCCTTTGACAATGGAGAATCATTCACTCCTTGAAAAATACCCACTTTCGGCGAAATGCACATTCACTTGTAGCTCAGGGCAGGATGCAGTATGTGAGAGGCAGGAATAGTTTGGCACTTGTCTCCCTATGAGAAATGAGTTACCTGTTGAAAGGAATACTGACTACCCCTCAGTTTATTCATGTGTGAGGAAGATCACCGTTGGGCCAAATAGCTGCCTTCAACTGAATGGAACCAGAACAGTTTAGGATGTATGAAAAGCATTCATTCCAGCAGCAAGAGGGTCTCGACTGTTGTTTAAAAGTGAGAATTGAGTGAGCTTTACAAAGGAATACTACCTGTCTCTCAGGCATTTACAGTGTGAAGAAGATTATCTTTGTGCAAAAGAGCCCTGTTTCAATGGAAGGAAGAAGCACTGTTTCTCCTGTAAGAGATGCATAAGTGTTAGAAGCAAGAGGGTCAAGCACCTTGTTAAGCACTATGAATTGAGTTACCTGTTGAATGGAATACTGCCAACTCTCAGTGTTTTCAGGGGGAGGAAAATCAATGTTCTGCTAAATAGCTCCTTTCAAGGGAATGGAGGCATACTGTAGGTCTTGTTAGACAATCATTAATGTTAGAAGGAAGAGGGTCTAGCACCCTGTTAAGCACTGTGAATTGATTTACCTGTTGAAGGGAATACTGTCTAACTCTCAGTGTTTTTATGGGTGGAGGAACCTCAAGTTTGTGCAAAATGACCTCTTTCCAGTCAATGGAACCAGCACTACATCTCTTAGAAAAGAACTATGAATGTTAGAAGCAGCAGGGTCAAGCATCTTGTTTTCCAATGCGAATTGATATACTGCTTTAAAGGAATAATGCCTACAATTCAGCGTTTTCATGGGTGAGCAATATCACCTTTGTGCAAAATACTGCACTTAGAGGGATGGGAAGAATCACTGTCGAACTTCTGAGAGAATCATTAATGTTAGAAAGGAAAGGGTCTACCACCTTGAACAGCATTGTGAACTGAGTTAGCTGGGTAAAGGAATACTGCCTACTTTTCAGCGTTTTCATGGGTGAGGAACCCAACTTTTGCAAAATATCCCATACAAGCGAATGGAAGATTCCTGGTAGCTCTTGTAAGAGACTCATGAATGTTTGAAGCAACAGGGTGTAGCAAGTTGTTTAGCATTGTGAATTGACTTAGCTGTTTAAAGGAATACTGCCTACTTCTCAGAGTTTTCAGGAGTCAGGAACCTCACCTTTGTGCAAAATTGCCTTTGTGAAGGGAATGGAGAAACACTGTTGCTCTTGTATGAAATCCATCAATGTTAGAAAGAAGAGGGTCAAGCACCTTCTTCAGCTTTGGGAATTGAGTGAGTTGTTTAATGGAATACTACCTACCTCTCAGGGTTTTCAGGGATGAGGACTACCAGGATTTTTCAAAATTGCCCCATTCGAGTGAATAGAAGCTGCACTGTAGGTCTTATAAGACAGACATTACTGTTAACAGGAAGAGAGCCTAGCACTCTGTTGAGGATTCTCAACTGAGTTAGCTGTTTAAGGACATACTGATACCTCTCAGTGCTTTTATATGTGAGAACCTTCAACTTTGTGCAAAATCTCCTCTTACAACTGACTGGACCCAGCTGTGTGGGTGTTGTAAGAAAAGTATGAATGTTACAAGCAGGAGGGTGAAGCAGCTTGTCTTCGGATGATACGTGAGTAACTTTTTTCCAGGAATACTGCCTACCACTCAGTGTTTTCAAGGATGAGGTATATCACCTTTGTGCAACATCACCCCTTTGAAGAGAATGGAAGAAGTTCTGAGGCTCTTCTGATTAAATTATTTAGGTTGGAAGCAAGAGCGTACAGCAAGTTGTGTAACAGTGTGAGTAGAGTGAAGTTTTAAAATTAAGACCACCTGCCTCTGAGAGTTTGAAAGTGTGAGGAACTTGATTTTGGGGCAAAATTGCCTGTTTCCATGAAGGGAAGGATTACTGTATGTCTTGTAGGAGAACCACAAAGGTTACAAGAAAGATGCTCAAGCACTTTGTTTAGCAGCTTCAAGTGATTTAGCATTCAAAAGGAACACTGCCTATCTGTCAAGGGTTTGACAGTGTGAGCAAATCCATCTTTGTGCCAGTAGACCCTTTCCACTGAATGGAACATGCACTGTGTGTCTGGCAAGCAGATGTCAAGGTTTGCAGCAGGAGTTGCAAGCACATTGTTTTCCTTTGAGAGTTGAATTAGCATGTGAAAGGAGTGCTTGCCAAATGAAAGCCTTTGACAATGGAGAATCATTCACTCCTTGAAAAATACCCACTTTCGGCGAAATGCACATTCACTTGTAGCTCAGGGCAGGATGCAGTATGTGAGAGGCAGGAATAGTTTGCCACTTGTCTCCCTATGAGAAATGAGTTACCTGTTGAAAGGAATACTGACTACCCCTCAGTTTATTCATGTGTGAGGAAGATCACCGTTGGGCCAAATAGCTGCCTTCAACTGAATGGAACCAGAACAGTTTAGGATGTATGAAAAGCATTCATTCCAGCAGCAAGAGGGTCTCGACTGTTGTTTAAAAGTGAGAATTGAGTGAGCTTTACAAAGGAATACTACCTGTCTCTCAGGCATTTACAGTGTGAAGAAGATTACCTTTGTGGAAAATAGCCCTGTTTCAATGGAAGGAAGAAGCACTGTTTCTCCAGTAAGAGATGCATGTGTTAGAAGCAAGACGGTCAAGCACCTTGTTAAGCATTAGGAATTGAGTTACCTGTTCAATAGTATACTGCCTAACTCTCAGTGTTTTCAGGTGGAGGAAAATCAATGTTCTGCTAAATAGCCCCTTCCAAGGGAATGGAGGCACACTGTAGGTCTTGTGAGACAATCATTAATGTTAGAAGCAAGAGGGTCTAGCACCCTGTTAAGCACTGTGAATTGACTTACCTGTTGAAGGGAATACTGTCTAACTCTCAGTGTTTTTATGGGTGGAGGAACCTCAAGTTTGTGCAAAATTGCCTCTTTCAAGTCAATGGAACCAGCACTAGAACTCTTGGAAGAGAAGTATGAATGTTAGAAGCAGGAGGGTCAAGCACCTTGTTTTCCAATGCGAATTGATATACTGCTTTAAAGGAATAATGCCTACAACTCAGTGTTTTCATGGGTGAGCAATACCACCTTTGTGCAAAATACTGCACTTAGAGGGATGGGAAGAATCACTGTCGAACTTCTGAGAGAATCATTAATGTTAGAAAGGAAAGGGTCTACCACCTTGAACAGCATTGTGAACTGAGTTAGCTGGGTAAAGGAATACTGCCTACCTCTCAGCGTTTTCATGGGTGAGGAACCCAACTTTTGCAAAATATCCCATACAAGCGAATGGAAGATTCCTGGTAGCTCTTGTAAGAGACTCATGAATGTTTGAAGCAACAGGGTGTAGCAAGTTGTTTAGCATTGTGAATTGACTTAGCTGTTTAAAGGAATACTGCCTACTTCTCAGAGTTTTCAGGAGTCAGGAACCTCACCTTTGTGCAAAATTGCCTCTGTGAAGTGAATGGAGAAACACTGTTGCTCTTGTATGATATCCATCAATGTTAAAAGGAAGAGGGTCAAGCACATTCTTCAGCTTTGTGAATTGAATGAGTTGTTTAATGGAATACTACTTACCTCTCAGGGTTTTCAGGGATGAGGACTACCAGGATTTTTCAAAATTGCCCCTTTCGAGTGAATGGAAGCTGCACTGTAGGTCTTATAAGAGAGACATTACTGTTAACAGGAAGAGAGCCTAGCACTCTGTTGAGGATTCTCAACTGAGTTAGCTGTTTAAGGACATATTGATACCTCTCAGTGCTTTTATATGTGAGAACCTTCAACTTTGTGCAAAATCTCCTCTTACAACTGACTGGACCCAGCTGTGTGGGTGTTGTAAGAAAAGTATGAATGTTACAAGCAGGAGGGTGAAGCAGCTTGTCTTCGGATGATACGTGAGTAACTTGTTTCCAGGAATACTGTCTACCACTCAGTGTTTTCAAGGATGAGGTATATCACCTTTGTGCAACATCACCCCTTTGAAGAGAATGAAAGAAGTTCTGAGGCTCTTCTGAGAAAATTATTTAGGTTGGAAGCAAGAGCGCACAGCAAGTTGTGTAACAGTGTGAGTAGAGTGAAGTTTTAAAATTAAGACCACCTGCCTCTCACAGTTTGAAAGTGTGGCGAACTTGATTTTGGGGCAAAATTGCCTGTTTCCATGAAGGGAAGGATTACTGTATGTCTTGTAGGAGAACCACAAAGGTTACAAGAAAGATGCTCAAGCACTTTGTTTAGCAGCTTCAAGTGATTTAGCATTCAAAAGGAACACTGCCTATCTGTCAAGGGTTTGACAGTGTGAGCAAATCCATCTTTGTGCCAATAGACCCTTTCCACTGAATGGAACATGCACTGTGTCTCTTGCCAGCAGGGGTCAAGGTTTGCAGCAGGACTTGCAAGCACATTGTTTTCCTGTGAGAGTTGAAATAGCATGTGAAAGGAGTGCTTGCCAAATGAAAGCCTTTGACAATGGAGAATCATTCACTCCTTGAAAAATACCCACTTTCGGCGAAATGCACATTCACTTGTAGCTCAGGGCAGGATGCAGTATGTGAGAGGCAGGAATAGTTTGGCACTTGTCTCCCTATGAGAAATGAGTTACCTGTTGAAAGGAATACTGACTACCCCTCAGTTTATTCATGTGTGAGGAAGATCACCGTTGGGCCAAATAGCTGCCTTCAACTGAATGGAACCAGAACAGTTTAGGATGTATGAAAAGCATTCATTCCAGCAGCAAGAGGGTCTCGACTGTTGTTTAAAAGTGAGAATTGAGTGAGCTTTACAAAGGAATACTACCTGTCTCTCAGGCATTTACAGTGTGAAGAAGATTATCTTTGTGCAAAAGAGCCCTGTTTCAATGGAAGGAAGAAGCACTGTTTCTCCTGTAAGAGATGCATAAGTGTTAGAAGCAAGAGGGTCAAGCACCTTGTTAAGCACTATGAATTGAGTTACCTGTTGAATGGAATACTGCCAACTCTCAGTGTTTTCAGGGGGAGGAAAATCAATGTTCTGCTAAATAGCTCCTTTCAAGGGAATGGAGGCATACTGTAGGTCTTGTTAGACAATCATTAATGTTAGAAGGAAGAGGGTCTAGCACCCTGTTAAGCACTGTGAATTGATTTACCTGTTGAAGGGAATACTGTCTAACTCTCAGTGTTTTTATGGGTGGAGGAACCTCAAGTTTGTGCAAAATGACCTCTTTCCAGTCAATGGAACCAGCACTACATCTCTTAGAAAAGAACTATGAATGTTAGAAGCAGCAGGGTCAAGCATCTTGTTTTCCAATGCGAATTGATATACTGCTTTAAAGGAATAATGCCTACAATTCAGCGTTTTCATGGGTGAGCAATATCACCTTTGTGCAAAATACTGCACTTAGAGGGATGGGAAGAATCACTGTCGAACTTCTGAGAGAATCATTAATGTTAGAAAGGAAAGGGTCTACCACCTTGAACAGCATTGTGAACTGAGTTAGCTGGGTAAAGGAATACTGCCTACTTTTCAGCGTTTTCATGGGTGAGGAACCCAACTTTTGCAAAATATCCCATACAAGCGAATGGAAGATTCCTGGTAGCTCTTGTAAGAGACTCATGAATGTTTGAAGCAACAGGGTGTAGCAAGTTATTTAGCATTGTGAATTGACTTAGCTGTTTAAAGGAATACTGCCTACTTCTCAGAGTTTTCAGGAGTCAGGAACCTCACCTTTGTGCAAAATTGCCTTTGTGAAGGGAATGGAGAAACACTGTTGCTCTTGTATGAAATCCATCAATGTTAGAAAGAAGAGGGTCAAGCACCTTCTTCAGCTTTGGGAATTGAGTGAGTTGTTTAATGGAATACTACCTACCTCTCAGGGTTTTCAGGGATGAGGACTACCAGGATTTTTCAAAATTGCCCCATTCGAGTGAATAGAAGCTGCACTGTAGGTCTTATAAGACAGACATTACTGTTAACAGGAAGAGAGCCTAGCACTCTGTTGAGGATTCTCAACTGAGTTAGCTGTTTAAGGACATACTGATACCTCTCAGTGCTTTTATATGTGAGAACCTTCAACTTTGTGCAAAATCTCCTCTTACAACTGACTGGACCCAGCTGTGTGGGTGTTGTAAGAAAAGTATGAATGTTACAAGCAGGAGGGTGAAGCAGCTTGTCTTCGGATGATACGTGAGTAACTTTTTTCCAGGAATACTGCCTACCACTCAGTGTTTTCAAGGATGAGGTATATCACCTTTGTGCAACATCACCCCTTTGAAGAGAATGGAAGAAGTTCTGAGGCTCTTCTGATTAAATTATTTAGGTTGGAAGCAAGAGCGTACAGCAAGTTGTGTAACAGTGTGAGTAGAGTGAAGTTTTAAAATTAAGACCACCTGCCTCTGAGAGTTTGAAAGTGTGAGGAACTTGATTTTGGGGCAAAATTGCCTGTTTCCATGAAGGGAAGGATTACTGTATGTCTTGTAGGAGAACCACAAAGGTTACAAGAAAGATGCTCAAGCACTTTGTTTAGCAGCTTCAAGTGATTTAGCATTCAAAAGGAACACTGCCTATCTGTCAAGGGTTTGACAGTGTGAGCAAATCCATCTTTGTGCCAGTAGACCCTTTCCACTGAATGGAACATGCACTGTGTGTCTGGCAAGCAGATGTCAAGGTTTGCAGCAGGAGTTGCAAGCACATTGTTTTCCTTTGAGAGTTGAATTAGCATGTGAAAGGAGTGCTTGCCAAATGAAAGCCTTTGACAATGGAGAATCATTCACTCCTTGAAAAATACCCACTTTCGGCGAAATGCACATTCACTTGTAGCTCAGGGCAGGATGCAGTATGTGAGAGGCAGGAATAGTTTGCCACTTGTCTCCCTATGAGAAATGAGTTACCTGTTGAAAGGAATACTGACTACCCCTCAGTTTATTCATGTGTGAGGAAGATCACCGTTGGGCCAAATAGCTGCCTTCAACTGAATGGAACCAGAACAGTTTAGGATGTATGAAAAGCATTCATTCCAGCAGCAAGAGGGTCTCGACTGTTGTTTAAAAGTGAGAATTGAGTGAGCTTTACAAAGGAATACTACCTGTCTCTCAGGCATTTACAGTGTGAAGAAGATTACCTTTGTGGAAAATAGCCCTGTTTCAATGGAAGGAAGAAGCACTGTTTCTCCAGTAAGAGATGCATGTGTTAGAAGCAAGACGGTCAAGCACCTTGTTAAGCATTAGGAATTGAGTTACCTGTTCAATAGTATACTGCCTAACTCTCAGTGTTTTCAGGTGGAGGAAAATCAATGTTCTGCTAAATAGCCCCTTCCAAGGGAATGGAGGCACACTGTAGGTCTTGTGAGACAATCATTAATGTTAGAAGCAAGAGGGTCTAGCACCCTGTTAAGCACTGTGAATTGACTTACCTGTTGAAGGGAATACTGTCTAACTCTCAGTGTTTTTATGGGTGGAGGAACCTCAAGTTTGTGCAAAATTGCCTCTTTCAAGTCAATGGAACCAGCACTAGAACTCTTGGAAGAGAAGTATGAATGTTAGAAGCAGGAGGGTCAAGCACCTTGTTTTCCAATGCGAATTGATATACTGCTTTAAAGGAATAATGCCTACAACTCAGTGTTTTCATGGGTGAGCAATACCACCTTTGTGCAAAATACTGCACTTAGAGGGATGGGAAGAATCACTGTCGAACTTCTGAGAGAATCATTAATGTTAGAAAGGAAAGGGTCTACCACCTTGAACAGCATTGTGAACTGAGTTAGCTGGGTAAAGGAATACTGCCTACCTCTCAGCGTTTTCATGGGTGAGGAACCCAACTTTTGCAAAATATCCCATACAAGCGAATGGAAGATTCCTGGTAGCTCTTGTAAGAGACTCATGAATGTTTGAAGCAACAGGGTGTAGCAAGTTGTTTAGCATTGTGAATTGACTTAGCTGTTTAAAGGAATACTGCCTACTTCTCAGAGTTTTCAGGAGTCAGGAACCTCACCTTTGTGCAAAATTGCCTCTGTGAAGTGAATGGAGAAACACTGTTGCTCTTGTATGATATCCATCAATGTTAAAAGGAAGAGGGTCAAGCACATTCTTCAGCTTTGTGAATTGAATGAGTTGTTTAATGGAATACTACTTACCTCTCAGGGTTTTCAGGGATGAGGACTACCAGGATTTTTCAAAATTGCCCCTTTCGAGTGAATGGAAGCTGCACTGTAGGTCTTATAAGAGAGACATTACTGTTAACAGGAAGAGAGCCTAGCACTCTGTTGAGGATTCTCAACTGAGTTAGCTGTTTAAGGACATATTGATACCTCTCAGTGCTTTTATATGTGAGAACCTTCAACTTTGTGCAAAATCTCCTCTTACAACTGACTGGACCCAGCTGTGTGGGTGTTGTAAGAAAAGTATGAATGTTACAAGCAGGAGGGTGAAGCAGCTTGTCTTCGGATGATACGTGAGTAACTTGTTTCCAGGAATACTGTCTACCACTCAGTGTTTTCAAGGATGAGGTATATCACCTTTGTGCAACATCACCCCTTTGAAGAGAATGAAAGAAGTTCTGAGGCTCTTCTGAGAAAATTATTTAGGTTGGAAGCAAGAGCGCACAGCAAGTTGTGTAACAGTGTGAGTAGAGTGAAGTTTTAAAATTAAGACCACCTGCCTCTCACAGTTTGAAAGTGTGGCGAACTTGATTTTGGGGCAAAATTGCCTGTTTCCATGAAGGGAAGGATTACTGTATGTCTTGTAGGAGAACCACAAAGGTTACAAGAAAGATGCTCAAGCACTTTGTTTAGCAGCTTCAAGTGATTTAGCATTCAAAAGGAACACTGCCTACCTGTCAAGGGTTTGACAGTGTGAGCAAATCCATCTTTGTGCCAATAGACCCTTTCCACTGAATGGAACATGCACTGTGTCTCTTGCCAGCAGGGGTCAAGGTTTGCAGTAGGACTTGCAAGCACATTGTTTTCCTGTGAGAGTTGAAATAGCATGTGAAAGGAGTGCTTGCCAAATGAAAGCCTTTGACAATGGAGAATCATTCACTCCTTGAAAAATACCCACTTTCGGCGAAATGCACATTCACTTGTAGCTCAGGGCAGGATGCAGTATGTGAGAGGCAGGAATAGTTTGGCACTTGTCTCCCTATGAGAAATGAGTTACCTGTTGAAAGGAATACTGACTACCCCTCAGTTTATTCATGTGTGAGGAAGATCACCGTTGGGCCAAATAGCTGCCTTCAACTGAATGGAACCAGAACAGTTTAGGATGTATGAAAAGCATTCATTCCAGCAGCAAGAGGGTCTCGACTGTTGTTTAAAAGTGAGAATTGAGTGAGCTTTACAAAGGAATACTACCTGTCTCTCAGGCATTTACAGTGTGAAGAAGATTATCTTTGTGCAAAAGAGCCCTGTTTCAATGGAAGGAAGAAGCACTGTTTCTCCTGTAAGAGATGCATAAGTGTTAGAAGCAAGAGGGTCAAGCACCTTGTTAAGCACTATGAATTGAGTTACCTGTTGAATGGAATACTGCCAACTCTCAGTGTTTTCAGGGGGAGGAAAATCAATGTTCTGCTAAATAGCTCCTTTCAAGGGAATGGAGGCATACTGTAGGTCTTGTTAGACAATCATTAATGTTAGAAGGAAGAGGGTCTAGCACCCTGTTAAGCACTGTGAATTGATTTACCTGTTGAAGGGAATACTGTCTAACTCTCAGTGTTTTTATGGGTGGAGGAACCTCAAGTTTGTGCAAAATGACCTCTTTCCAGTCAATGGAACCAGCACTACATCTCTTAGAAAAGAACTATGAATGTTAGAAGCAGCAGGGTCAAGCATCTTGTTTTCCAATGCGAATTGATATACTGCTTTAAAGGAATAATGCCTACAATTCAGCGTTTTCATGGGTGAGCAATATCACCTTTGTGCAAAATACTGCACTTAGAGGGATGGGAAGAATCACTGTCGAACTTCTGAGAGAATCATTAATGTTAGAAAGGAAAGGGTCTACCACCTTGAACAGCATTGTGAACTGAGTTAGCTGGGTAAAGGAATACTGCCTACTTTTCAGCGTTTTCATGGGTGAGGAACCCAACTTTTGCAAAATATCCCATACAAGCGAATGGAAGATTCCTGGTAGCTCTTGTAAGAGACTCATGAATGTTTGAAGCAACAGGGTGTAGCAAGTTGTTTAGCATTGTGAATTGACTTAGCTGTTTAAAGGAATACTGCCTACTTCTCAGAGTTTTCAGGAGTCAGGAACCTCACCTTTGTGCAAAATTGCCTTTGTGAAGGGAATGGAGAAACACTGTTGCTCTTGTATGAAATCCATCAATGTTAGAAAGAAGAGGGTCAAGCACCTTCTTCAGCTTTGGGAATTGAGTGAGTTGTTTAATGGAATACTACCTACCTCTCAGGGTTTTCAGGGATGAGGACTACCAGGATTTTTCAAAATTGCCCCATTCGAGTGAATAGAAGCTGCACTGTAGGTCTTATAAGACAGACATTACTGTTAACAGGAAGAGAGCCTAGCACTCTGTTGAGGATTCTCAACTGAGTTAGCTGTTTAAGGACATACTGATACCTCTCAGTGCTTTTATATGTGAGAACCTTCAACTTTGTGCAAAATCTCCTCTTACAACTGACTGGACCCAGCTGTGTGGGTGTTGTAAGAAAAGTATGAATGTTACAAGCAGGAGGGTGAAGCAGCTTGTCTTCGGATGATACGTGAGTAACTTTTTTCCAGGAATACTGCCTACCACTCAGTGTTTTCAAGGATGAGGTATATCACCTTTGTGCAACATCACCCCTTTGAAGAGAATGGAAGAAGTTCTGAGGCTCTTCTGATTAAATTATTTAGGTTGGAAGCAAGAGCGTACAGCAAGTTGTGTAACAGTGTGAGTAGAGTGAAGTTTTAAAATTAAGACCACCTGCCTCTGAGAGTTTGAAAGTGTGAGGAACTTGATTTTGGGGCAAAATTGCCTGTTTCCATGAAGGGAAGGATTACTGTATGTCTTGTAGGAGAACCACAAAGGTTACAAGAAAGATGCTCAAGCACTTTGTTTAGCAGCTTCAAGTGATTTAGCATTCAAAAGGAACACTGCCTATCTGTCAAGGGTTTGACAGTGTGAGCAAATCCATCTTTGTGCCAGTAGACCCTTTCCACTGAATGGAACATGCACTGTGTGTCTGGCAAGCAGATGTCAAGGTTTGCAGCAGGAGTTGCAAGCACATTGTTTTCCTGTGAGAGTTGAATTAGCATGTGAAAGGAGTGCTTGCCAAATGAAAGCCTTTGACAATGGAGAATCATTCACTCCTTGAAAAATACCCACTTTCGGCGAAATGCACATTCACTTGTAGCTCAGGGCAGGATGCAGTATGTGAGAGGCAGGAATAGTTTGCCACTTGTCTCCCTATGAGAAATGAGTTACCTGTTGAAAGGAATACTGACTACCCCTCAGTTTATTCATGTGTGAGGAAGATCACCGTTGGGCCAAATAGCTGCCTTCAACTGAATGGAACCAGAACAGTTTAGGATGTATGAAAACCATTCATTCCAGCAGCAAGAGGGTCTCGACTGTTGTTTAAAAGTGAGAATTGAGTGAGCTTTACAAAGGAATACTACCTGTCTCTCAGGCATTTACAGTGTGAAGAAGATTACCTTTGTGGAAAATAGCCCTGTTTCAATGGAAGGAAGAAGCACTGTTTCTCCAGTAAGAGATGCATGTGTTAGAAGCAAGACGGTCAAGCACCTTGTTAAGCATTAGGAATTGAGTTACCTGTTCAATAGTATACTGCCTAACTCTCAGTGTTTTCAGGTGGAGGAAAATCAATGTTCTGCTAAATAGCCCCTTCCAAGGGAATGGAGGCACACTGTAGGTCTTGTGAGACAATCATTAATGTTAGAAGCAAGAGGGTCTAGCACCCTGTTAAGCACTGTGAATTGACTTACCTGTTGAAGGGAATACTGTCTAACTCTCAGTGTTTTTATGGGTGGAGGAACTTCAAGTTTGTGCAAAATTGCCTCTTTCAAGTCAATGGAACCAGCACTAGAACTCTTGGAAGAGAAGTATGAATGTTAGAAGCAGGAGGGTCAAGCACCTTGTTTTCCAATGCGAATTGATATACTGCTTTAAAGGAATAATGCCTACAACTCAGTGTTTTCATGGGTGAGCAATACCACCTTTGTGCAAAATACTGCACTTAGAGGGATGGGAAGAATCACTGTCGAACTTCTGAGAGAATCATTAATGTTAGAAAGGAAAGGGTCTACCACCTTGAACAGCATTGTGAACTGAGTTAGCTGGGTAAAGGAATACTGCCTACCTCTCAGCGTTTTCATGGGTGAGGAACCCAACTTTTGCAAAATATCCCATACAAGCGAATGGAAGATTCCTGGTAGCTCTTGTAAGAGACTCATGAATGTTTGAAGCAACAGGGTGTAGCAAGTTGTTTAGCATTGTGAATTGACTTAGCTGTTTAAAGGAATACTGCCTACTTCTCAGAGTTTTCAGGAGTCAGGAACCTCACCTTTGTGCAAAATTGCCTCTGTGAAGTGAATGGAGAAACACTGTTGCTCTTGTATGATATCCATCAATGTTAAAAGGAAGAGGGTCAAGCACATTCTTCAGCTTTGTGAATTGAATGAGTTGTTTAATGGAATACTACTTACCTCTCAGGGTTTTCAGGGATGAGGACTACCAGGATTTTTCAAAATTGCCCCTTTCGAGTGAATGGAAGCTGCACTGTAGGTCTTATAAGAGAGACATTACTGTTAACAGGAAGAGAGCCTAGCACTCTGTTGAGGATTCTCAACTGAGTTAGCTGTTTAAGGACATATTGATACCTCTCAGTGCTTTTATATGTGAGAACCTTCAACTTTGTGCAAAATCTCCTCTTACAACTGACTGGACCCAGCTGTGTGGGTGTTGTAAGAAAAGTATGAATGTTACAAGCAGGAGGGTGAAGCAGCTTGTCTTCGGATGATACGTGAGTAACTTGTTTCCAGGAATACTGTCTACCACTCAGTGTTTTCAAGGATGAGGTATATCACCTTTGTGCAACATCACCCCTTTGAAGAGAATGAAAGAAGTTCTGAGGCTCTTCTGAGAAAATTATTTAGGTTGGAAGCAAGAGCGCACAGCAAGTTGTGTAACAGTGTGAGTAGAGTGAAGTTTTAAAATTAAGACCACCTGCCTCTCACAGTTTGAAAGTGTGGCGAACTTGATTTTGGGGCAAAATTGCCTGTTTCCATGAAGGGAAGGATTACTGTATGTCTTGTAGGAGAACCACAAAGGTTACAAGAAAGATGCTCAAGCACTTTGTTTAGCAGCTTCAAGTGATTTAGCATTCAAAAGGAACACTGCCTATCTGTCAAGGGTTTGACAGTGTGAGCAAATCCATCTTTGTGCCAATAGACCCTTTCCACTGAATGGAACATGCACTGTGTCTCTTGCCAGCAGGGGTCAAGGTTTGCAGCAGGACTTGCAAGCACATTGTTTTCCTGTGAGAGTTGAAATAGCATGTGAAAGGAGTGCTTGCCAAATGAAAGCCTTTGACAATGGAGAATCATTCACTCCTTGAAAAATACCCACTTTCGGCGAAATGCACATTCACTTGTAGCTCAGGGCAGGATGCAGTATGTGAGAGGCAGGAATAGTTTGGCACTTGTCTCCCTATGAGAAATGAGTTACCTGTTGAAAGGAATACTGACTACCCCTCAGTTTATTCATGTGTGAGGAAGATCACCGTTGGGCCAAATAGCTGCCTTCAACTGAATGGAACCAGAACAGTTTAGGATGTATGAAAAGCATTCATTCCAGCAGCAAGAGGGTCTCGACTGTTGTTTAAAAGTGAGAATTGAGTGAGCTTTACAAAGGAATACTACCTGTCTCTCAGGCATTTACAGTGTGAAGAAGATTATCTTTGTGCAAAAGAGCCCTGTTTCAATGGAAGGAAGAAGCACTGTTTCTCCTGTAAGAGATGCATAAGTGTTAGAAGCAAGAGGGTCAAGCACCTTGTTAAGCACTATGAATTGAGTTACCTGTTGAATGGAATACTGCCAACTCTCAGTGTTTTCAGGGGGAGGAAAATCAATGTTCTGCTAAATAGCTCCTTTCAAGGGAATGGAGGCATACTGTAGGTCTTGTTAGACAATCATTAATGTTAGAAGGAAGAGGGTCTAGCACCCTGTTAAGCACTGTGAATTGATTTACCTGTTGAAGGGAATACTGTCTAACTCTCAGTGTTTTTATGGGTGGAGGAACCTCAAGTTTGTGCAAAATGACCTCTTTCCAGTCAATGGAACCAGCACTACATCTCTTAGAAAAGAACTATGAATGTTAGAAGCAGCAGGGTCAAGCATCTTGTTTTCCAATGCGAATTGATATACTGCTTTAAAGGAATAATGCCTACAATTCAGCGTTTTCATGGGTGAGCAATATCACCTTTGTGCAAAATACTGCACTTAGAGGGATGGGAAGAATCACTGTCGAACTTCTGAGAGAATCATTAATGTTAGAAAGGAAAGGGTCTACCACCTTGAACAGCATTGTGAACTGAGTTAGCTGGGTAAAGGAATACTGCCTACTTTTCAGCGTTTTCATGGGTGAGGAACCCAACTTTTGCAAAATATCCCATACAAGCGAATGGAAGATTCCTGGTAGCTCTTGTAAGAGACTCATGAATGTTTGAAGCAACAGGGTGTAGCAAGTTGTTTAGCATTGTGAATTGACTTAGCTGTTTAAAGGAATACTGCCTACTTCTCAGAGTTTTCAGGAGTCAGGAACCTCACCTTTGTGCAAAATTGCCTTTGTGAAGGGAATGGAGAAACACTGTTGCTCTTGTATGAAATCCATCAATGTTAGAAAGAAGAGGGTCAAGCACCTTCTTCAGCTTTGGGAATTGAGTGAGTTGTTTAATGGAATACTACCTACCTCTCAGGGTTTTCAGGGATGAGGACTACCAGGATTTTTCAAAATTGCCCCATTCGAGTGAATAGAAGCTGCACTGTAGGTCTTATAAGACAGACATTACTGTTAACAGGAAGAGAGCCTAGCACTCTGTTGAGGATTCTCAACTGAGTTAGCTGTTTAAGGACATACTGATACCTCTCAGTGCTTTTATATGTGAGAACCTTCAACTTTGTGCAAAATCTCCTCTTACAACTGACTGGACCCAGCTGTGTGGGTGTTGTAAGAAAAGTATGAATGTTACAAGCAGGAGGGTGAAGCAGCTTGTCTTCGGATGATACGTGAGTAACTTTTTTCCAGGAATACTGCCTACCACTCAGTGTTTTCAAGGATGAGGTATATCACCTTTGTGCAACATCACCCCTTTGAAGAGAATGGAAGAAGTTCTGAGGCTCTTCTGATTAAATTATTTAGGTTGGAAGCAAGAGCGTACAGCAAGTTGTGTAACAGTGTGAGTAGAGTGAAGTTTTAAAATTAAGACCACCTGCCTCTGAGAGTTTGAAAGTGTGAGGAACTTGATTTTGGGGCAAAATTGCCTGTTTCCATGAAGGGAAGGATTACTGTATGTCTTGTAGGAGAACCACAAAGGTTACAAGAAAGATGCTCAAGCACTTTGTTTAGCAGCTTCAAGTGATTTAGCATTCAAAAGGAACACTGCCTATCTGTCAAGGGTTTGACAGTGTGAGCAAATCCATCTTTGTGCCAGTAGACCCTTTCCACTGAATGGAACATGCACTGTGTGTCTGGCAAGCAGATGTCAAGGTTTGCAGCAGGAGTTGCAAGCACATTGTTTTCCTGTGAGAGTTGAATTAGCATGTGAAAGGAGTGCTTGCCAAATGAAAGCCTTTGACAATGGAGAATCATTCACTC
Source organism: Castor canadensis (assembly GCF_047511655.1). Classification (NCBI taxonomy): domain Eukaryota; kingdom Metazoa; phylum Chordata; class Mammalia; order Rodentia; family Castoridae; genus Castor; species Castor canadensis. The sequence goes on from NC_133400.1 coordinate 39,115,735, forward strand.
CTTGAAAAATACCCACTTTCGGCGAAATGCACATTCACTTGTAGCTCAGGGCAGGATGCAGTATGTGAGAGGCAGGAATAGTTTGCCACTTGTCTCCCTATGAGAAATGAGTTACCTGTTGAAAGGAATACTGACTACCCCTCAGTTTATTCATGTGTGAGGAAGATCACCGTTGGGCCAAATAGCTGCCTTCAACTGAATGGAACCAGAACAGTTTAGGATGTATGAAAAGCATTCATTCCAGCAGCAAGAGGGTCTCGACTGTTGTTTAAAAGTGAGAATTGAGTGAGCTTTACAAAGGAATACTACCTGTCTCTCAGGCATTTACAGTGTGAAGAAGATTACCTTTGTGGAAAATAGCCCTGTTTCAATGGAAGGAAGAAGCACTGTTTCTCCAGTAAGAGATGCATGTGTTAGAAGCAAGACGGTCAAGCACCTTGTTAAGCATTAGGAATTGAGTTACCTGTTCAATAGTATACTGCCTAACTCTCAGTGTTTTCAGGTGGAGGAAAATCAATGTTCTGCTAAATAGCCCCTTCCAAGGGAATGGAGGCACACTGTAGGTCTTGTGAGACAATCATTAATGTTAGAAGCAAGAGGGTCTAGCACCCTGTTAAGCACTGTGAATTGACTTACCTGTTGAAGGGAATACTGTCTAACTCTCAGTGTTTTTATGGGTGGAGGAACTTCAAGTTTGTGCAAAATTGCCTCTTTCAAGTCAATGGAACCAGCACTAGAACTCTTGGAAGAGAAGTATGAATGTTAGAAGCAGGAGGGTCAAGCACCTTGTTTTCCAATGCGAATTGATATACTGCTTTAAAGGAATAATGCCTACAACTCAGTGTTTTCATGGGTGAGCAATACCACCTTTGTGCAAAATACTGCACTTAGAGGGATGGGAAGAATCACTGTCGAACTTCTGAGAGAATCATTAATGTTAGAAAGGAAAGGGTCTACCACCTTGAACAGCATTGTGAACTGAGTTAGCTGGGTAAAGGAATACTGCCTACCTCTCAGCGTTTTCATGGGTGAGGAACCCAACTTTTGCAAAATATCCCATACAAGCGAATGGAAGATTCCTGGTAGCTCTTGTAAGAGACTCATGAATGTTTGAAGCAACAGGGTGTAGCAAGTTGTTTAGCATTGTGAATTGACTTAGCTGTTTAAAGGAATACTGCCTACTTCTCAGAGTTTTCAGGAGTCAGGAACCTCACCTTTGTGCAAAATTGCCTCTGTGAAGTGAATGGAGAAACACTGTTGCTCTTGTATGATATCCATCAATGTTAAAAGGAAGAGGGTCAAGCACATTCTTCAGCTTTGTGAATTGAATGAGTTGTTTAATGGAATACTACTTACCTCTCAGGGTTTTCAGGGATGAGGACTACCAGGATTTTTCAAAATTGCCCCTTTCGAGTGAATGGAAGCTTCACTGTAGGTCTTATAAGAGAGACATTACTGTTAACAGGAAGAGAGCCTAGCACTCTGTTGAGGATTCTCAACTGAGTTAGCTGTTTAAGGACATATTGATACCTCTCAGTGCTTTTATATGTGAGAACCTTCAACTTTGTGCAAAATCTCCTCTTACAACTGACTGGACCCAGCTGTGTGGGTGTTGTAAGAAAAGTATGAATGTTACAAGCAGGAGGGTGAAGCAGCTTGTCTTCGGATGATACGTGAGTAACTTGTTTCCAGGAATACTGTCTACCACTCAGTGTTTTCAAGGATGAGGTATATCACCTTTGTGCAACATCACCCCTTTGAAGAGAATGAAAGAAGTTCTGAGGCTCTTCTGAGAAAATTATTTAGGTTGGAAGCAAGAGCGCACAGCAAGTTGTGTAACAGTGTGAGTAGAGTGAAGTTTTAAAATTAAGACCACCTGCCTCTCACAGTTTGAAAGTGTGGCGAACTTGATTTTGGGGCAAAATTGCCTGTTTCCATGAAGGGAAGGATTACTGTATGTCTTGTAGGAGAACCACAAAGGTTACAAGAAAGATGCTCAAGCACTTTGTTTAGCAGCTTCAAGTGATTTAGCATTCAAAAGGAACACTGCCTATCTGTCAAGGGTTTGACAGTGTGAGCAAATCCATCTTTGTGCCAATAGACCCTTTCCACTGAATGGAACATGCACTGTGTCTCTTGCCAGCAGGGGTCAAGGTTTGCAGCAGGACTTGCAAGCACATTGTTTTCCTGTGAGAGTTGAAATAGCATGTGAAAGGAGTGCTTGCCAAATGAAAGCCTTTGACAATGGAGAATCATTCACTCCTTGAAAAATACCCACTTTCGGCGAAATGCACATTCACTTGTAGCTCAGGGCAGGATGCAGTATGTGAGAGGCAGGAATAGTTTGGCACTTGTCTCCCTATGAGAAATGAGTTACCTGTTGAAAGGAATACTGACTACCCCTCAGTTTATTCATGTGTGAGGAAGATCACCGTTGGGCCAAATAGCTGCCTTCAACTGAATGGAACCAGAACAGTTTAGGATGTATGAAAAGCATTCATTCCAGCAGCAAGAGGGTCTCGACTGTTGTTTAAAAGTGAGAATTGAGTGAGCTTTACAAAGGAATACTACCTGTCTCTCAGGCATTTACAGTGTGAAGAAGATTATCTTTGTGCAAAAGAGCCCTGTTTCAATGGAAGGAAGAAGCACTGTTTCTCCTGTAAGAGATGCATAAGTGTTAGAAGCAAGAGGGTCAAGCACCTTGTTAAGCACTATGAATTGAGTTACCTGTTGAATGGAATACTGCCAACTCTCAGTGTTTTCAGGGGGAGGAAAATCAATGTTCTGCTAAATAGCTCCTTTCAAGGGAATGGAGGCATACTGTAGGTCTTGTTAGACAATCATTAATGTTAGAAGGAAGAGGGTCTAGCACCCTGTTAAGCACTGTGAATTGATTTACCTGTTGAAGGGAATACTGTCTAACTCTCAGTGTTTTTATGGGTGGAGGAACCTCAAGTTTGTGCAAAATGACCTCTTTCCAGTCAATGGAACCAGCACTACATCTCTTAGAAAAGAACTATGAATGTTAGAAGCAGCAGGGTCAAGCATCTTGTTTTCCAATGCGAATTGATATACTGCTTTAAAGGAATAATGCCTACAATTCAGCGTTTTCATGGGTGAGCAATATCACCTTTGTGCAAAATACTGCACTTAGAGGGATGGGAAGAATCACTGTCGAACTTCTGAGAGAATCATTAATGTTAGAAAGGAAAGGGTCTACCACCTTGAACAGCATTGTGAACTGAGTTAGCTGGGTAAAGGAATACTGCCTACTTTTCAGCGTTTTCATGGGTGAGGAACCCAACTTTTGCAAAATATCCCATACAAGCGAATGGAAGATTCCTGGTAGCTCTTGTAAGAGACTCATGAATGTTTGAAGCAACAGGGTGTAGCAAGTTGTTTAGCATTGTGAATTGACTTAGCTGTTTAAAGGAATACTGCCTACTTCTCAGAGTTTTCAGGAGTCAGGAACCTCACCTTTGTGCAAAATTGCCTTTGTGAAGGGAATGGAGAAACACTGTTGCTCTTGTATGAAATCCATCAATGTTAGAAAGAAGAGGGTCAAGCACCTTCTTCAGCTTTGGGAATTGAGTGAGTTGTTTAATGGAATACTACCTACCTCTCAGGGTTTTCAGGGATGAGGACTACCAGGATTTTTCAAAATTGCCCCATTCGAGTGAATAGAAGCTGCACTGTAGGTCTTATAAGACAGACATTACTGTTAACAGGAAGAGAGCCTAGCACTCTGTTGAGGATTCTCAACTGAGTTAGCTGTTTAAGGACATACTGATACCTCTCAGTGCTTTTATATGTGAGAACCTTCAACTTTGTGCAAAATCTCCTCTTACAACTGACTGGACCCAGCTGTGTGGGTGTTGTAAGAAAAGTATGAATGTTACAAGCAGGAGGGTGAAGCAGCTTGTCTTCGGATGATACGTGAGTAACTTTTTTCCAGGAATACTGCCTACCACTCAGTGTTTTCAAGGATGAGGTATATCACCTTTGTGCAACATCACCCCTTTGAAGAGAATGGAAGAAGTTCTGAGGCTCTTCTGATTAAATTATTTAGGTTGGAAGCAAGAGCGTACAGCAAGTTGTGTAACAGTGTGAGTAGAGTGAAGTTTTAAAATTAAGACCACCTGCCTCTGAGAGTTTGAAAGTGTGAGGAACTTGATTTTGGGGCAAAATTGCCTGTTTCCATGAAGGGAAGGATTACTGTATGTCTTGTAGGAGAACCACAAAGGTTACAAGAAAGATGCTCAAGCACTTTGTTTAGCAGCTTCAAGTGATTTAGCATTCAAAAGGAACACTGCCTATCTGTCAAGGGTTTGACAGTGTGAGCAAATCCATCTTTGTGCCAGTAGACCCTTTCCACTGAATGGAACATGCACTGTGTGTCTGGCAAGCAGATGTCAAGGTTTGCAGCAGGAGTTGCAAGCACATTGTTTTCCTGTGAGAGTTGAATTAGCATGTGAAAGGAGTGCTTGCCAAATGAAAGCCTTTGACAATGGAGAATCATTCACTCCTTGAAAAATACCCACTTTCGGCGAAATGCACATTCACTTGTAGCTCAGGGCAGGATGCAGTATGTGAGAGGCAGGAATAGTTTGCCACTTGTCTCCCTATGAGAAATGAGTTACCTGTTGAAAGGAATACTGACTACCCCTCAGTTTATTCATGTGTGAGGAAGATCACCGTTGGGCCAAATAGCTGCCTTCAACTGAATGGAACCAGAACAGTTTAGGATGTATGAAAAGCATTCATTCCAGCAGCAAGAGGGTCTCGACTGTTGTTTAAAAGTGAGAATTGAGTGAGCTTTACAAAGGAATACTACCTGTCTCTCAGGCATTTACAGTGTGAAGAAGATTACCTTTGTGGAAAATAGCCCTGTTTCAATGGAAGGAAGAAGCACTGTTTCTCCAGTAAGAGATGCATGTGTTAGAAGCAAGACGGTCAAGCACCTTGTTAAGCATTAGGAATTGAGTTACCTGTTCAATAGTATACTGCCTAACTCTCAGTGTTTTCAGGTGGAGGAAAATCAATGTTCTGCTAAATAGCCCCTTCCAAGGGAATGGAGGCACACTGTAGGTCTTGTGAGACAATCATTAATGTTAGAAGCAAGAGGGTCTAGCACCCTGTTAAGCACTGTGAATTGACTTACCTGTTGAAGGGAATACTGTCTAACTCTCAGTGTTTTTATGGGTGGAGGAACCTCAAGTTTGTGCAAAATTGCCTCTTTCAAGTCAATGGAACCAGCACTAGAACTCTTGGAAGAGAAGTATGAATGTTAGAAGCAGGAGGGTCAAGCACCTTGTTTTCCAATGCGAATTGATATACTGCTTTAAAGGAATAATGCCTACAACTCAGTGTTTTCATGGGTGAGCAATACCACCTTTGTGCAAAATACTGCACTTAGAGGGATGGGAAGAATCACTGTCGAACTTCTGAGAGAATCATTAATGTTAGAAAGGAAAGGGTCTACCACCTTGAACAGCATTGTGAACTGAGTTAGCTGGGTAAAGGAATACTGCCTACCTCTCAGCGTTTTCATGGGTGAGGAACCCAACTTTTGCAAAATATCCCATACAAGCGAATGGAAGATTCCTGGTAGCTCTTGTAAGAGACTCATGAATGTTTGAAGCAACAGGGTGTAGCAAGTTGTTTAGCATTGTGAATTGACTTAGCTGTTTAAAGGAATACTGCCTACTTCTCAGAGTTTTCAGGAGTCAGGAACCTCACCTTTGTGCAAAATTGCCTCTGTGAAGTGAATGGAGAAACACTGTTGCTCTTGTATGATATCCATCAATGTTAAAAGGAAGAGGGTCAAGCACATTCTTCAGCTTTGTGAATTGAATGAGTTGTTTAATGGAATACTACTTACCTCTCAGGGTTTTCAGGGATGAGGACTACCAGGATTTTTCAAAATTGCCCCTTTCGAGTGAATGGAAGCTTCACTGTAGGTCTTATAAGAGAGACATTACTGTTAACAGGAAGAGAGCCTAGCACTCTGTTGAGGATTCTCAACTGAGTTAGCTGTTTAAGGACATATTGATACCTCTCAGTGCTTTTATATGTGAGAACCTTCAACTTTGTGCAAAATCTCCTCTTACAACTGACTGGACCCAGCTGTGTGGGGGTTGTAAGAAAAGTATGAATGTTACAAGCAGGAGGGTGAAGCAGCTTGTCTTCGGATGATACGTGAGTAACTTGTTTCCAGGAATACTGTCTACCACTCAGTGTTTTCAAGGATGAGGTATATCACCTTTGTGCAACATCACCCTTTTGAAGAGAATGAAAGAAGTTCTGAGGCTCTTCTGAGAAAATTATTTAGGTTGGAAGCAAGAGCGCACAGCAAGTTGTGTAACAGTGTGAGTAGAGTGAAGTTTTAAAATTAAGACCACCTGCCTCTCACAGTTTGAAAGTGTGGCGAACTTGATTTTGGGGCAAAATTGCCTGTTTCCATGAAGGGAAGGATTACTGTATGTCTTGTAGGAGAACCACAAAGGTTACAAGAAAGATGCTCAAGCACTTTGTTTAGCAGCTTCAAGTGATTTAGCATTCAAAAGGAACACTGCCTATCTGTCAAGGGTTTGACAGTGTGAGCAAATCCATCTTTGTGCCAGTAGACCCTTTCCACTGAATGGAACATGCACTGTGTGTCTGGCAAGCAGATGTCAAGGTTTGCAGCAGGAGTTGCAAGCACATTGTTTTCCTGTGAGAGTTGAATTAGCATGTGAAAGGAGTGCTTGCCAAATGAAAGCCTTTGACAATGGAGAATCATTCACTCCTTGAAAAATACCCACTTTCGGCGAAATGCACATTCACTTGTAGCTCAGGGCAGGATGCAGTATGTGAGAGGCAGGAATAGTTTGCCACTTGTCTCCCTATGAGAAATGAGTTACCTGTTGAAAGGAATACTGACTACCCCTCAGTTTATTCATGTGTGAGGAAGATCACCGTTGGGCCAAATAGCTGCCTTCAACTGAATGGAACCAGAACAGTTTAGGATGTATGAAAAGCATTCATTCCAGCAGCAAGAGGGTCTCGACTGTTGTTTAAAAGTGAGAATTGAGTGAGCTTTACAAAGGAATACTACCTGTCTCTCAGGCATTTACAGTGTGAAGAAGATTACCTTTGTGGAAAATAGCCCTGTTTCAATGGAAGGAAGAAGCACTGTTTCTCCAGTAAGAGATGCATGTGTTAGAAGCAAGACGGTTAAGCACCTTGTTAAGCATTAGGAATTGAGTTACCTGTTCAATAGTATACTGCCTAACTCTCAGTGTTTTCAGGTGGAGGAAAATCAATGTTCTGCTAAATAGCCCCTTCCAAGGGAATGGAGGCACACTGTAGGTCTTGTGAGACAATCATTAATGTTAGAAGCAAGAGGGTCTAGCACCCTGTTAAGCACTGTGAATTGACTTACCTGTTGAAGGGAATACTGTCTAACTCTCAGTGTTTTTATGGGTGGAGGAACCTCAAGTTTGTGCAAAATTGCCTCTTTCAAGTCAATGGAACCAGCACTAGAACTCTTGGAAGAGAAGTATGAATGTTAGAAGCAGGAGGGTCAAGCACCTTGTTTTCCAATGCGAATTGATATACTGCTTTAAAGGAATAATGCCAACAACTCAGTGTTTTCATGGGTGAGCAATACCACCTTTGTGCAAAATACTGCACTTAGAGGGATGGGAAGAATCACTGTCGAACTTCTGAGAGAATCATTAATGTTAGAAAGGAAAGGGTCTACCACCTTGAACAGCATTGTGAACTGAGTTAGCTGGGTAAAGGAATACTGCCTACCTCTCAGCGTTTTCATGGGTGAGGAACCCAACTTTTGCAAAATATCCCATACAAGCGAATGGAAGATTCCTGGTAGCTCTTGTAAGAGACTCATGAATGTTTGAAGCAACAGGGTGTAGCAAGTTGTTTAGCATTGTGAATTGACTTAGCTGTTTAAAGGAATACTGCCTACTTCTCAGAGTTTTCAGGAGTCAGGAACCTCACCTTTTTGCAAAATTGCCTCTGTGAAGTGAATGGAGAAACACTGTTGCTCTTGTATGATATCCATCAATGTTAAAAGGAAGAGGGTCAAGCACATTCTTCAGCTTTGTGAATTGAATGAGTTGTTTAATGGAATACTACTTACGTCTCAGGGTTTTCAGGGATGAGGACTACCAGGATTTTTCAAAATTGCCCCTTTCGAGTGAATGGAAGCTTCACTGTAGGTCTTATAAGAGAGACATTACTGTTAACAGGAAGAGAGCCTAGCACTCTGTTGAGGATTCTCAACTGAGTTAGCTGTTTAAGGACATATTGATACCTCTCAGTGCTTTTATATGTGAGAACCTTCAACTTTGTGCAAAATCTCCTCTTACAACTGACTGGACCCAGCTGTGTGGGGGTTGTAAGAAAAGTATGAATGTTACAAGCAGGAGGGTGAAGCAGCTTGTCTTCGGATGATACGTGAGTAACTTGTTTCCAGGAATACTGTCTACCACTCAGTGTTTTCAAGGATGAGGTATATCACCTTTGTGCAACATCACCCTTTTGAAGAGAATGAAAGAAGTTCTGAGGCTCTTCTGAGAAAATTATTTAGGTTGGAAGCAAGAGCGCACAGCAAGTTGTGTAACAGTGTGAGTAGAGTGAAGTTTTAAAATTAAGACCACCTGCCTCTCACAGTTTGAAAGTGTGGCGAACTTGATTTTGGGGCAAAATTGCCTGTTTCCATGAAGGGAAGGATTACTGTATGTCTTGTAGGAGAACCACAAAGGTTACAAGAAAGATGCTCAAGCACTTTGTTTAGCAGCTTCAAGTGATTTAGCATTCAAAAGGAACACTGCCTATCTGTCAAGGGTTTGACAGTGTGAGCAAATCCATCTTTGTGCCAGTAGACCCTTTCCACTGAATGGAACATGCACTGTGTGTCTGGCAAGCAGATGTCAAGGTTTGCAGCAGGAGTTGCAAGCACATTGTTTTCCTGTGAGAGTTGAATTAGCATGTGAAAGGAGTGCTTGCCAAATGAAAGCCTTTGACAATGGAGAATCATTCACTCCTTGAAAAATACCCACTTTCGGCGAAATGCACATTCACTTGTAGCTCAGGGCAGGATGCAGTATGTGAGAGGCAGGAATAGTTTGCCACTTGTCTCCCTATGAGAAATGAGTTACCTGTTGAAAGGAATACTGACTACCCCTCAGTTTATTCATGTGTGAGGAAGATCACCGTTGGGCCAAATAGCTGCCTTCAACTGAATGGAACCAGAACAGTTTAGGATGTATGAAAAGCATTCATTCCAGCAGCAAGAGGGTCTCGACTGTTGTTTAAAAGTGAGAATTGAGTGAGCTTTACAAAGGAATACTACCTGTCTCTCAGGCATTTACAGTGTGAAGAAGATTACCTTTGTGGAAAATAGCCCTGTTTCAATGGAAGGAAGAAGCACTGTTTCTCCAGTAAGAGATGCATGTGTTAGAAGCAAGACGGTCAAGCACCTTGTTAAGCATTAGGAATTGAGTTACCTGTTCAATAGTATACTGCCTAACTCTCAGTGTTTTCAGGTGGAGGAAAATCAATGTTCTGCTAAATAGCCCCTTCCAAGGGAATGGAGGCACACTGTAGGTCTTGTGAGACAATCATTAATGTTAGAAGCAAGAGGGTCTAGCACCCTGTTAAGCACTGTGAATTGACTTACCTGTTGAAGGGAATACTGTCTAACTCTCAGTGTTTTTATGGGTGGAGGAACCTCAAGTTTGTGCAAAATTGCCTCTTTCAAGTCAATGGAACCAGCACTAGAACTCTTGGAAGAGAAGTATGAATGTTAGAAGCAGGAGGGTCAAGCACCTTGTTTTCCAATGCGAATTGATATACTGCTTTAAAGGAATAATGCCTACAACTCAGTGTTTTCATGGGTGAGCAATACCACCTTTGTGCAAAATACTGCACTTAGAGGGATGGGAAGAATCACTGTCGAACTTCTGAGAGAATCATTAATGTTAGAAAGGAAAGGGTCTACCACCTTGAACAGCATTGTGAACTGAGTTAGCTGGGTAAAGGAATACTGCCTACCTCTCAGCGTTTTCATGGGTGAGGAACCCAACTTTTGCAAAATATCCCATACAAGCGAATGGAAGATTCCTGGTAGCTCTTGTAAGAGACTCATGAATGTTTGAAGCAACAGGGTGTAGCAAGTTGTTTAGCATTGTGAATTGACTTAGCTGTTTAAAGGAATACTGCCTACTTCTCAGAGTTTTCAGGAGTCAGGAACCTCACCTTTGTGCAAAATTGCCTCTGTGAAGTGAATGGAGAAACACTGTTGCTCTTGTATGATATCCATCAATGTTAAAAGGAAGAGGGTCAAGCACATTCTTCAGCTTTGTGAATTGAATGAGTTGTTTAATGGAATACTACTTACCTCTCAGGGTTTTCAGGGATGAGGACTACCAGGATTTTTCAAAATTGCCCCTTTCGAGTGAATGGAAGCTGCACTGTAGGTCTTATAAGAGAGACATTACTGTTAACAGGAAGAGAGCCTAGCACTCTGTTGAGGATTCTCAACTGAGTTAGCTGTTTAAGGACATATTGATACCTCTCAGTGCTTTTATATGTGAGAACCTTCAACTTTGTGCAAAATCTCCTCTTACAACTGACTGGACCCAGCTGTGTGGGTGTTGTAAGAAAAGTATGAATGTTACAAGCAGGAGGGTGAAGCAGCTTGTCTTCGGATGATACGTGAGTAACTTGTTTCCAGGAATACTGTCTACCACTCAGTGTTTTCAAGGATGAGGTATATCACCTTTGTGCAACATCACCCCTTTGAAGAGAATGAAAGAAGTTCTGAGGCTCTTCTGAGAAAATTATTTAGGTTGGAAGCAAGAGCGCACAGCAAGTTGTGTAACAGTGTGAGTAGAGTGAAGTTTTAAAATTAAGACCACCTGCCTCTCACAGTTTGAAAGTGTGGCGAACTTGATTTTGGGGCAAAATTGCCTGTTTCCATGAAGGGAAGGATTACTGTATGTCTTGTAGGAGAACCACAAAGGTTACAAGAAAGATGCTCAAGCACTTTGTTTAGCAGCTTCAAGTGATTTAGCATTCAAAAGGAACACTGCCTATCTGTCAAGGGTTTGACAGTGTGAGCAAATCCATCTTTGTGCCAATAGACCCTTTCCACTGAATGGAACATGCACTGTGTCTCTTGCCAGCAGGGGTCAAGGTTTGCAGCAGGACTTGCAAGCACATTGTTTTCCTGTGAGAGTTGAAATAGCATGTGGAAGGAGTGCTTGCCAAATGAAAGCCTTTGACAATGGAGAATCATTCACTCCTTGAAAAATACCCAGTTTCGGCGAAATGCACATTCACTTGTAGCTCAGGGCAGGATGCAGTATGTGAGAGGCAGGAATAGTTTGCCACTTGTCTCCCTATGAGAAATGAGTTACCTGTTGAAAGGAATACTGACTACCCCTCAGTTTATTCATGTGTGAGGAAGATCACCGTTGGGCCAAATAGCTGCCTTCAACTGAATGGAACCAGAACAGTTTAGGATGTATGAAAAGCATTCATTCCAGCAGCAAGAGGGTCTCGACTGTTGTTTAAAAGTGAGAATTGAGTGAGCTTTACAAAGGAATACTACCTGTCTCTCAGGCATTTACAGTGTGAAGAAGATTATCTTTGTGCAAAAGAGCCCTGTTTCAATGGAAGGAAGAAGCACTGTTTCTCCTGTAAGAGATGCATAAGTGTTAGAAGCAAGAGGGTCAAGCATCTTGTTAAGCACTATGAATTGAGTTACCTGTTGAATGGAATACTGCCAACTCTCAGTGTTTTCAGGGGGAGGAAAATCAATGTTCTACTAAATAGCTCCTTTCAAGGGAATGGAGTCATACTGTAGGTCTTGTTAGACAATCATTAATGTTAGAAGGAAGAGGGTCTAGCACCCTGTTAAGCACTGTGAATTGACTTACCTGTTGAAGGGAATACTGTCTAACTCTCAGTGTTTTTATGGGTGGAGGAACCTCAAGTTTGTGCAAAATGACCTCTTTCCAGTCAATGGAACCAGCACTACATCTCTTAGAAAAGAACTATGAATGTTAGAAGCAGCAGGGTCAAGCATCTTGTTTTCCAATGCGAATTGATATACTGCTTTAAAGGAATAATGCCTACAATTCAGCGTTTTCATGGGTGAGCAATATCACCTTTGTGCAAAATACTGCACTTAGAGGGATGGGAAGAATCACTGTCGAACTTCTGAGAGAATCATTAATGTTAGAAAGGAAAGGGTCTACCACCTTGAACAGCATTGTGAACTGAGTTAGCTGGGTAAAGGAATACTGCCTACTTTTCAGCGTTTTCATGGGTGAGGAACCCAACTTTTGCAAAATATCCCATACAAGCGAATGGAAGATTCCTGGTAGCTCTTGTAAGAGACTCATGAATGTTTGAAGCAACAGGGTGTAGCAAGTTGTTTAGCATTGTGAATTGACTTAGCTGTTTAAAGGAATACTGCCTACTTCTCAGAGTTTTCAGGAGTCAGGAACCTCACCTTTGTGCAAAATTGCCTTTGTGAAGGGAATGGAGAAACACTGTTGCTCTTGTATGAAATCCATCAATGTTAGAAAGAAGAGGGTCAAGCACCTTCTTCAGCTTTGGGAATTGAGTGAGTTGTTTAATGGAATACTACCTACCTCTCAGGGTTTTCAGGGATGAGGACTACCAGGATTTTTCAAAATTGCCCCATTCGAGTGAATAGAAGCTGCACTGTAGGTCTTAAAAGACAGACATTACTGTTAACAGGAAGAGAGCCTAGCACTCTGTTGAGGATTCTCAACTGAGTTAGCTGTTTAAGGACATACTGATACCTCTCAGTGCTTTTATATGTGAGAACCTTCAACTTTGTGCAAAATCTCCTCTTACAACTGACTGGACCCAGCTGTGTGGGTGTTGTAAGAAAAGTATGAATGTTACAAGCAGGAGGGTGAAGCAGCTTGTCTTCGGATGATACGTGAGTAACTTTTTTCCAGGAATACTGCCTACCACTCAGTGTTTTCAAGGATGAGGTATATCACCTTTGTGCAACATCACCCCTTTGAAGAGAATGGAAGAAGTTCTGAGGCTCTTCTGATTAAATTATTTAGGTTGGAAGCAAGAGCGTACAGCAAGTTGTGTAACAGTGTGAGTAGAGTGAAGTTTTAAAATTAAGACCACCTGCCTCTGAGAGTTTGAAAGTGTGAGGAACTTGATTTTGGGGCAAAATTGCCTGTTTCCATGAAGGGAAGGATTACTGTATGTCTTGTAGGAGAACCACAAAGGTTACAAGAAAGATGCTCAAGCACTTTGTTTAGCAGCTTCAAGTGATTTAGCATTCAAAAGGAACACTGCCTATCTGTCAAGGGTTTGACAGTGTGAGCAAATCCATCTTTGTGCCAGTAGACCCTTTCCACTGAATGGAACATGCACTGTGTGTCTGGCAAGCAGATGTCAAGGTTTGCAGCAGGAGTTGCAAGCACATTGTTTTCTAGTGAGAGTTGAATTAGCATGTGAAAGGAGTGCTTGCCAAATGAAAGCCTTTGACAATGGAGAATCATTCACTCCTTGAAAAATACCCACTTTCGGCGAAATGCACATTCACTTGTAGCTCAGGGCAGGATGCAGTATGTGAGAGGCAGGAATAGTTTGGCACTTGTCTCCCTATGAGAAATGAGTTACCTGTTGAAAGGAATACTGACTACCCCTCAGTTTATTCATGTGTGAGGAAGATCACCGTTGGGCCAAATAGCTGCCTTCAACTGAATGGAACCAGAACAGTTTAGGATGTATGAAAAGCATTCATTCCAGCAGCAAGAGGGTCTCGACTGTTGTTTAAAAGTGAGAATTGAGTGAGCTTTACAAAGGAATACTACCTGTCTCTCAGGCATTTACAGTGTGAAGAAGATTACCTTTGTGGAAAATAGCCCTGTTTCAATGGAAGGAAGAAGCACTGTTTCTCCAGTAAGAGATGCATGTGTTAGAAGCAAGACGGTCAAGCACCTTGTTAAGCATTAGGAATTGAGTTACCTGTTCAATAGTATACTGCCTAACTCTCAGTGTTTTCAGATGGAGGAAAATCAATGTTCTGCTAAATAGCCCCTTCCAAGGGAATGGAGGCACACTGTAGGTCTTGTGAGACAATCATTAATGTTAGAAGCAAGAGGGTCTAGCACCCTGTTAAGCACTGTGAATTGACTTACCTGTTGAAGGGAATACTGTCTAACTCTCAGTGTTTTTATGGGTGGAGGAACCTCAAGTTTGTGCAAAATTGCCTCTTTCAAGTCAATGGAACCAGCACTAGAACTCTTGGAAGAGAAGTATGAATGTTAGAAGCAGGAGGGTCAAGCACCTTGTTTTCCAATGCGAATTGATATACTGCTTTAAAGGAATAATGCCTACCACTCAGTGTTTTCATGGGTGAGCAATACCACCTTTGTGCAAAATACTGCACTTAGAGGGATGGGAAGAATCACTGTCGAACTTCTGAGAGAATCATTAATGTTAGAAAGGAAAGGGTCTACCACCTTGAACAGCATTGTGAACTGAGTTAGCTGGGTAAAGGAATACTGCCTACCTCTCAGCGTTTTCATGGGTGAGGAACCCAACTTTTGCAAAATATCCCATACAAGCGAATGGAAGATTCCTGGTAGCTCTTGTAAGAGACTCATGAATGTTTGAAGCAACAGGGTGTAGCAAGTTGTTTAGCATTGTGAATTGACTTAGCTGTTTAAAGGAATACTGCCTACTTCTCAGAGTTTTCAGGAGTCAGGAACCTCACCTTTGTGCAAAATTGCCTCTGTGAAGTGAATGGAGAAACACTGTTGCTCTTGTATGATATCCATCAATGTTAAAAGGAAGAGGGTCAAGCACATTCTTCAGCTTTGTGAATTGAATGAGTTGTTTAATGGAATACTACTTACCTCTCAGGGTTTTCAGGGATGAGGACTACCAGGATTTTTCAAAATTGCCCCTTTCGAGTGAATGGAAGCTTCACTGTAGGTCTTATAAGAGAGACATTACTGTTAACAGGAAGAGAGCCTAGCACTCTGTTGAGGATTCTCAACTGAGTTAGCTGTTTAAGGACATATTGATACCTCTCAGTGCTTTTATATGTGAGAACCTTCAACTTTGTGCAAAATCTCCTCTTACAACTGACTGGACCCAGCTGTGTGGGTGTTGTAAGAAAAGTATGAATGTTACAAGCAGGAGGGTGAAGCAGCTTGTCTTCGGATGATACGTGAGTAACTTGTTTCCAGGAATACTGTCTACCACTCAGTGTTTTCAAGGATGAGGTATATCACCTTTGTGCAACATCACCCCTTTGAAGAAAATGGAAGAAGTTCTGAGGCTCTTCTGATTAAATTATTTAGGTTGGAAGCAAGAGCGTACAGCAAGTTGTTTAACAGTGTGAGTAGAGTGAAGTTTTAAAATTAAGACCACCTGCTTCTGACAGTTTGAAAGTGTGAGGAACTTGATTTTGGGGCAAAATTGCCTGTTTCCATGAAGGGAAGGATTACTGTATGTCTTGTAGGAGAACCACAAAGGTTACAAGAAAGATGCTCAAGCACTTTGTTTAGCAGCTTCAAGTGATTTAGCATTCAAAAGGAACACTGCCTATCTGTCAAGGGTTTGACAGTGTGAGCAAATCCATCTTTGTGCCAATAGACCCTTTCCACTGAATGGAACATGCACTGTGTGTCTGGCAAGCAGATGTCAAGGTTTGCAGCAGGAGTTGCAAGCACATTGTTTTCCTGTGAGATTTGAATTAGCATGTGAAAGGAGTGCTTGCCAAATGAAAGCCTTTGACAATGGAGAATCATTCACTCCTTGAAAAATACACACTTTCGGCGAAATGCACATTCACTTGTAGCTCAGGGCAGGATGCAGTATGTGAGAGGCAGGAATAGTTTGCCACTTGTCTCCCTATGAGAAATGAGTTACCTGTTGAAAGGAATACTGACTACCCCTCAGTTTATTCATGTGTGAGGAAGATCACCGTTGGGCCAAATAGCTGCCTTCAACTGAATGGAACCAGAACAGTTTAGGATGTATGAAAACCATTCATTCCAGCAGCAAGAGGGTCTCGACTGTTGTTTAAAAGTGAGAATTGAGTGAGCTTTACAAAGGAATACTTCCTGTCTCTCAGGCATTTACAGTGTGAAGAAGATTACCTTTGTGGAAAATAGCCCTGTTTCAATGGAAGGAAGAAGCACTGTTTCTCCAGTAAGAGATGCATGTGTTAGAAGCAAGACGGTCAAGCACCTTGTTAAGCATTAGGAATTGAGTTACCTGTTCAATAGTATACTGCCTAACTCTCAGTGTTTTCAGGTGGAGGAAAATCAATGTTTTGCTAAATAGCCCCTTCCAAGGGAATGGAGGCATAGTGTAGGTCTTGTAAGACAATCATTAATGTTAGAAGCAAGAGGGTCTAGCACCCTGTTAAGCACTGTGAATTGACTTACCTGTTGAAGGGAATACTGTCTAACTCTCAGTGTTTTTATGGGTGGAGGAACCTCAAGTTTGTGCAAAATTGCCTCTTTCAAGTCAATGGAACCAGCACTACATCTCTTGGAAGAGAAGTATGAATGTTAGAAGCAGGAGGGTCAAGCACCTTGTTTTCAAAGGCGAATTGATATACTGCTTTAAAGGAATAATGCCTACAACTCAGCGTTTTCATGGGTGAGGAATACCACCTTTGTGCAAAATACCGCACTTAGAGGGATGGGAAGAATCACTGTCGATCTTGTGAGAGAATCATTAATGTTAGAAAGGAAAGGGTCTACCACTTTGAACAGCATTGTGAACTGAGTTAGCTGGGTAAAGGAATACTGCCTACCTCTCAGCATTTTCATGGGTGAGGAACCCAACTTTTGCAAAATATCCCATACAAGCGAATGGAAGATTCCTGGTAGCTCTTGTAAGAGACTCATGAATGTTTGAAGCAACAGGGTGTAGCAAGTTGTTTAGCATTGTGAATTGACTTAGCTGTTTAAAGGAATACTGCCTACTTCTCAGAGTTTTCAGGAGTCAGGAACCTCACCTTTGTGCAAAATTGCCTTTGTGAAGGGAATGGAGAAACACTGTTGCTCTTGTATGAAATCCATCAATGTTAGAAAGAAGAGGGTCAAGCACCTTCTTCAGCTTTGGGAATTGAGTGAGTTGTTTAATGGAATACTACCTACCTCTCAGGGTTTTCAGGGATGAGGACTACCAGGATTTTTCAAAATTGCCCCATTCGAGTGAATGGAAGCTGCACTGTAGGTCTTATAAGAGAGACACTACTGTTAACAGGAAGAGAGCCTAGCACAATGTTGAGAATTCTCAAATGAGTTAGCTGTTTAAGGACATACTGATACCTCTCAGTGCTTTTATATGTGAGAACCTTCAACTTTGTGCAAAATCTCCTCTTACAACTGACTGGACCCAGCTGTGTGGGTGTTGTAAGAAAAGTATGAATGTTACAAGCAGGAGGGTGAAGCAGCTTGTCTTCGGATGATACGTGAGTAACTTTTTTCCAGGAATACTACCTACCACTCAGTGTTTTCAAGGATGAGGTATATCACCTTTGTGCAACATCACCCCTTTGAAGAGAATGGAAGAAGTTCTGAGGCTCTTCTGATTAAATTATTTAGGTTGGAAGCAAGAGCGTACAGCAAGTTGTGTAACAGTGTGAGTAGAGTGAAGTTTTAAAATTAAGACCACCTGCCTCTGACAGTTTGAAAGTGTGAGTAACTTGATTTTGGGGCAAAATTGCGTGTTTCCATGAAGGGAAGGATTACTGTATGTCTTTTAGGAGAACCACAAAGGTTACAAGAAAGATGCTCAAGCACTTTGTTTAGCAGCTTCAAGTGATTTAGCATTCAAAAGGAACACTGCCTATCTGTCTAGGGTTTGACAGTGTGAGCAAATCCATCTTTGTGCCAATAGACCCTTTCCACTGAATGGATCATGTACTATGTGTCTGGCAAGCAGATGTCAAGGTTTGCAGCAGCAGTTGCAAGCACATTGTTTTCCTGTGAGAGTTGAAATAGCATGTGAAAGGAGTGCTTGCCAAATGAAAGCCTTTGACAATGGAGAATCATTCACTCCTTGAAAAATACCCACTTTCGGCGAAATGCACATTCACTTGTAGCTCAGGGCAGGATGCCGTATGTGAGAGGCAGGAATAGTTTGCGACTTGTCTCCCTATGAGAAATGAGTTACCTGTTGAAAGGAATACTGACTACCCCTCAGTTTATTCATGTGTGAGGAAGATCACCGTTGGGCCAAATAGCTGTCTTCAACTGAATGGAACCAGAACAGTTTAGGATGTATGAAAACCATTCATTCCAGCAGCAAGAGGGTCTCGACTGTTGTTTAAAAGTGAGAATTGAGTGAGCTTTACAAAGGAATACTATCTGTCTCTCAGGCATTTACAGTGTGAAGAAGATTATCTTTGTGCAAAAGAGCCCTGTTTCAATGGAAGGAAGAAGCACTGTTTCTCCTGTAAGAGATGCATAAGTGTTAGAAGCAAGAGGGTCAAGCATCTTGTTAAGCACTATGAATTGAGTTACCTGTTGAATGGAATACTGCCAACTCTCAGTGTTTTCAGGGGGAGGAAAATCAATGTTCTGCTAAATAGCTCCTTTCAAGGGAATGGAGGCATACTGTAGGTCTTGTTAGACAATCATTAATGTTAGAAGGAAGAGGGTCTAGCACCTTGTTAAGCACTGTGAATTGACTTACCTGTTGAAGGGAATACTGTCTAACTCTCAGTGTTTTTATGGGTGGAGGAACCTCAAGTTTGTGCAAAATGACCTCTTTCGAGTCAATGGAACCAGCACTACATCTCTTGGAAAAGAAGTATGAATGTTAGAAGCAGCAGGGTCAAGCACCTTGTTTTCCAATGCGAATTGATATACTGCTTTAAAGGAATAATGCCTACAACTCAGCGTTTTCATGGGTGAGCAATACCACCTTTGTGCAAAATACTGCACTTAGAGGGATGGGAAGAATCACTGTCGAACTTCTGAGAGAATCATTAATGTTAGAAAAGAAAGGGTCTACCACCTTGAACAGCATTGTGAACTGAGTTAGCTGGGTAAAGGAATACTGCCTACCTCTCAGCGTTTTCATGGGTGAGGAACCCAACTTTTGCAAAATATCCCATACAAGCGAATGGAAGATTCCTGGTAGCTCTTGTAAGAGACTCATGAATGTTTGAAGCAACATGGTGTAGCAAGTTGTTTAGCATTGTGAATTGACTTAGCTGTTTAAAGGAATACTGCCTACTTCTCAGAGTTTTCAGGAGTCAGGAACCTCACCTTTGTGCAAAATTGCCTTTGTGAAGTGAATGGAGAAACACTGTTGCTCTTGTATGATATCCATCAATGTTAAAAGGAAGAGGGTCAAGCACAGTCTTCAGCTTTGTGAATTGAATGAGTTGTTTAATGGAATACTACTTACCTCTCAGGGTTTTTAGGGATGAGGACTACCAGGATTTTTCAAAATTGCCCCTTTCGAGTGAATGGAAGCTGCACTGTAGGTCTTATAAGAGAGACATTACTGTTAACAGGAAGAGAGCCTAGCACTCTGTTGAGGATTCTCAACTGAGTTAGCTGTTTAAGGACATATTGATACCTCTCAGTGCTTTTATATGTGAGAACCTTCAACTTTGTGCAAAATCTCCTCTTACAACTGACTGGACCCAGCTGTGTGGGTGTTGTAAGGAAAGTATGAATGTTACAAGCAGGAGGGTGAAGCAGCTTGTCTTCGGATGATACGTGAGTAACTTGTTTCCAGGAATACTGCCTACCACTCAGTGTTTTCAAGGATGAGGTATATCACCTTTGTGCAACATCACCCCTTTGAAGAGAATGGAAGAAGTTCTGAGGCTCTTCTGATTAAATTATTTAGGTTGGAAGCAAGAGCGTACAGCAAGTTGTGTAACAGTGTGAGTAGAGTGAAGTTTTAAAATTGAGACCACCTGCCTCTCACAGTTTGAAAGTGTGGCGAACTTGATTTTGGGGCAAAATTGCCTGTTTCCATGAAGGGAAGGATTACTGTATGTCTTGTAGGAGAACCACAAAGGTTACAAGAAAGATGCTCAAGCACTTTGTTTAGCAGCTTCAAGTGATTTAGCATTCAAAAGGAACACTGCCTATCTGTCAAGGGTTTGACAGTGTGAGCAAATTCATCTTTGTGCCAATAGACCCTTTCCACTGAATGGAACATGCACTATGTGTCTGGCAAGCAGATGTCAAGGTTTGCAGCAGGAGTTGCAAGCACATTGTTTTCCTGTGAGAGTTGAAATAGCATGTGAAAGGAGTGCTTGCCAAATGAAAGCCTTTGACAATGGAGAATCATTCACTCCTTGAAAAATACCCACTTTCGGCGAAATGCACATTCACTTGTAGCTCAGGGCAGGATGCAGTATGTGAGAGGCAGGAATAGTTTGCCACTTGTCTCCCTATGAGAAATGAGTTACCTGTTGAAAGGAATACTGACTACCCCTCAGTTTATTCATGTGTGAGGAAGATCACCGTTGGGCCAAATAGCTGCCTTCAACTGAATGGAACCAGAACAGTTTAGGATGTATGAAAAGCATTCATTCCAGCAGCAAGAGGGTCTCGACTGTTGTTTAAAAGTGAGAATTGAGTGAGCTTTACAAAGGAATACTACCTGTCTCTCAGGCATTTACAGTGTGAAGAAGATTATCTTTGTGCAAAAGAGCCCTGTTTTAATGGAAGGAAGAAGCACTGTTTCTCCTGTAAGAGATGCATATGTGTTAGAAGCAAGAGGGTCAAGCATCTTGTTAAGCACTATGAATTGAGTTACCTGTTGAATGGAATACTGCCAACTCTCAGTGTTTTCAGGGGGAGGAAAATCAATGTTCTGCTAAATAGCTACTTTCAAGGGAATGGAGGCATACTGTAGGTCTTGTTAGACAATCATTAATGTTAGAAGGAAGAGGGTCTAGCACCCTGTTAAGCACTGTGAATTGATTTACCTGTTGAAGGGAATACTGTCTAACTCTCAGTGTTTTTATGGGTGGAGGAACCTCAAGTTTGTGCAAAATGACCTCTTTCCAGTCAATGGAACCAGCACTACATCTCTTAGAAAAGAACTATGAATGTTAGAAGCAGCAGTGTCAAGCATCTTGTTTTCCAATGCGAATTGATATACTGCTTTAAAGGAATAATGCCTACAATTCAGCGTTTTCATGGGTGAGCAATACCACCTTTGTGCAAAATACTGCACTTAGAGGGATGGGAAGAATCACTGTCGAACTTCTGAGAGAATCATTAATGTTAGAAAGGAAAGGGTCTACCACCTTGAACAGCATTGTGAACTGAGTTAGCTGGGTAAAGGAATACTGCCTACTTCTCAGCGTTTTCATGGGTGAGGAACACAACTTTTGCAAAATATCCCATACAAGCGAATGGAAGATTCCTGGTAGCTCTTGTAAGAGACTCATGAATGTTTGAAGCAACAGGGTGTAGCAAGTTGTTTAGCATTGTGAATTGACTTAGCTGTTTAAAGGAATACTGCCTACTTCTCAGAGTTTTCAGGAGTCAGGAACCTCACCTTTGTGCAAAATTGCCTTTGTGAAGGGAATGGAGAAACACTGTTGCTCTTGTATGAAATCCATCAATGTTAGAAAGAAGAGCGTCAAGCACCTTCTTCAGCTTTGGGAATTGAGTGAGTTGTTTAATGGAATACTACCTACCTCTCAGGGTTTTCAGGGATGAGGACTACCAGGATTTTTCAAAATTGCCCCATTCGAGTGAATAGAAGCTGCACTGTAGGTCTTATAAGACAGACATTACTGTTAACAGGAAGAGAGCCTAGCACTCTGTTGAGGATTCTCAACTGAGTTAGCTGTTTAAGGACATACTGATACTTCTCAGTGCTTTTATATGTGAGAACCTTCAACTTTGTGCAAAATCTCCTCTTACAACTGACTGGACCCAGCTGTGTGGGTGTTGTAAGAAAAGTATGAATGTTACAAGCAGGAGGGTGAAGCAGCTTGTCTTCGGATGATACGTGAGTAACTTTTTTCCAGGAATACTGCCTACCACTCAGTGTTTTCAAGGATGAGGTATATCACCTTTGTGCAACATCACCCCTTTGAAGAGAATGGAAGAAGTTCTGAGGCTCTTCTGATTAAATTATTTAGGTTGGAAGCAAGAGCGTACAGCAAGTTGTGTAACAGTGTGAGTAGAGTGAAGTTTTAAAATTAAGACCACTTGCCTCTGACAGTTTGAAAGTGTGAGGAACTTGATTTTGGGGCAAAATTGCCTGTTTCCATGAAGGGAAGGATTACTGTATGTCTTGTAGGAGAACCACAAAGGTTACAAGAAAGATGCTCAAGCACTTTGTTTAGCAGCTTCAAGTGATTTAGCATTCAAAAGGAACACTGCCTATCTGTCAAGGGTTTGACAGTGTGAGCAAATCCATCTTTGTGCCAGTAGACCCTTTCCACTGAATGGAACATGCACTGTGTGTCTGGCAAGCAGATGTCAAGGTTTGCAGCAGGAGTTGCAAGCACATTGTTTTCCTGTGAGAGTTGAATTAGCATGTGAAAGGAGTGCTTGCCAAATGAAAGCCTTTGACAATGGAGAATCATTCACTCCTTGAAAAATACCCAGTTTCTGCGAAATGCACATTCACTTGTAGCTCAGGGCAGGATGCAGTATGTGAGAGGCAGGAATAGTTTGCCACTTGTCTCCCTATGAGAAATGAGTTACCTGTTGAAAGGAATACTGACTACCCCTCAGTTTATTCATGTGTGAGGAAGATCACCGTTGGGCCAAATGGCTGCCTTCAACTGAATGGAACCAGAACAGTTTAGGATGTATGAAAAGCATTCATTCCAGCAGCAAGAGGGTCTCGACTGTTGTTTAAAAGTGAGAATTGAGTGAGCTTTACAAAGGAATACTACCTGTCTCTCAGGCATTTACAGTGTGAAGAAGATTACCTTTGTGGAAAATAGCCCTGTTTCAATGGAAGGAAGAAGCACTGTTTCTCCAGTAAGAGATGCATGTGTTAGAAGCAAAACGGTCAAGCACCTTGTTAAGCATTAGGAATTGAGTTACCTGTTCAATAGTATACTGCCTAACTCTCAGTGTTTTCAGGTGGAGGAAAATCAATGTTCTGCTAAATAGCCCCTTCCAAGGGAATGGAGGCACACTGTAGGTCTTGTAAGACAATCATTAATGTTAGAAGCAAGAGGGTCTAGCACCCTCTTAAGCACTGTGAATTGACTTACCTGTTGAAGGGAATACTGTCTAACTCTCAGTGTTTTTATGGGTGGAGGAACCTCAAGTTTGTGCAAAATTGCCTCTTTCAAGTCAATGGAACCAGCACTAGAACTCTTGGAAGAGAAGTATGAATGTTAGAAGCAGGAGGGTCAAGCACCTTGTTTTCGAATGCGAATTGATATACTGCTTTAAAGGAATAATGCCTACAACTCAGTGTTTTCATGGGTGAGCAATTCCACCTTTGTGCAAAATACTGCACTTAGAGGGATGGGAAGAATCACTGTCGAACTTCTGAGAGAATCATTAATGTTAGAAAGGAAAGGGTCTACCACCTTGAACAGCATTGTGAACTGAGTTAGCTGGGTAAAGGAATACTGCCTACCTCTCAGCGTTTTCATGGGTGAGGAACCCAACTTTTGCAAAATATCCCATACAAGCGAATGGAAGATTCCTGGTAGCTCTTGTAAGAGACTCATGAATGTTTGAAGCAACAGGGTGTAGCAAGTTGTTTAGCATTGTGAATTGACTTAGCTGTTTAAAGGAATACTGCCTACTTCTCAGAGTTTTCAGGAGTCAGGAACCTCACCTTTGTGCAAAATTGCCTCTGTGAAGTGAATGGAGAAACACTGTTGCTCTTGTATGATATCCATCAATGTTAAAAGGAAGAGGGTCAAGCACATTCTTCAGCTTTGTGAATTGAATGAGTTGTTTAATGGAATACTACTTACCTCTCAGGGTTTTCAGGGATGAGGACTACCAGGATTTTTCAAAATTGCCCCTTTCGAGTGAATGGAAGCTGCACTGTAGGTCTTATAAGAGAGACATTACTGTTAACAGGAAGAGAGCCTAGCACTCTGTTGAGGATTCTCAACTGAGTTAGCTGTTTAAGGACATATTGATACCTCTCAGTGCT
Organism: Castor canadensis; assembly: GCF_047511655.1. Lineage (NCBI taxonomy): Eukaryota > Metazoa > Chordata > Mammalia > Rodentia > Castoridae > Castor > Castor canadensis. Next base: position 39,139,900 of record NC_133400.1, read on the forward strand.
TTTATATGTGAGAACCTTCAACTTTGTGCAAAATCTCCTCTTACAACTGACTGGACCCAGCTGTGTGGGTGTTGTAAGAAAAGTATGAATGTTACAAGCAGGAGGGTGAAGCAGCTTGTCTTCGGATGATACTTGAGTAACTTGTTTCCAGGAATACTGTCTACCACTCAGTGTTTTCAAGGATGATGTATATCACCTTTGTGCAACATCACCCCTTTGAAGAGAATGGAAGAAGTTCTGAGGCTCTTCTGATTAAATTATTTAGGTTGGAAGCAAGAGCGCACAGCAAGTTGTGTAACAGTGTGAGTAGAGTGAAGTTTTAAAAGGAAGACCACCAGCCTCTGACAGTTTGAAAGTGTGAGGAACTTGATTTTGGGGCAAAATTGCCTGTTTCCATGAAGGGAAGGATTACTGTATGTCTTGTAGGAGAACCACAAAGGTTACAAGAAAGATGCTCAAGCACTTTGTTTAGCAGCTTCAAGTGATTTAGCATTCAAAAGGAACACTGCCTATCTGTCAAGGGTTTGACAGTGTGAGCAAATTCATCTTTGTGCCAATAGACCCTTTCCACTGAATGGAACATGCACTATGTGTCTGGCAAGCAGATGTCAAGGTTTGCAGCAGGACTTGCAAGCACATTGTTTTCCTGTGAGAGTTGAAATAGCATGTGAAAGGAGTGCTTGCCAAATGAAAGCCTTTGACAATGGAGAATCATTCACTCCTTGAAAAATACCCACTTTCGGCGAAATGCACATTCACTTGTAGCTCAGGGCAGGATGCAGTATGTGAGAGGCAGGAATAGTTTGCCACTTGTCTCCCTATGAGAAATGAGTTACCTGTTGAAAGGAATACTGACTACCCCTCAGTTTATTCATGTGTGAGGAAGATCACCGTTGGGCCAAATAGCTGCCTTCAACTGAATGGAACCAGAACAGTTTAGGATGTATGAAAAGCATTCATTCCAGCAGCAAGAGGGTCTCGACTGTTGTTTAAAAGTGAGAATTGAGTGAGCTTTACAAAGGAATACTACCTGTCTCTCAGGCATTTACAGTGTGAAGAAGATTATCTTTGTGCAAAAGAGCCCTGTTTTAATGGATGGAAGAAGCACTGTTTCTCCTGTAAGAGATGCATAAGTGTTAGAAGCAAGAGGGTCAAGCATCTTGTTAAGCACTATGAATTGAGTTACCTGTTGAATGGAATACTGCCAACTCTCAGTGTTTTCAGGGGGAGGAAAATCAATGTTCTGCTAAATAGCTCCTTTCAAGGGAATGGAGGCATACTGTAGGTCTTGTTAGACAATCATTAATGTTAGAAGGAAGAGGGTCTAGCACCCTGTTAAGCACTGTGAATTGATTTACCTGTTGAAGGGAATACTGTCTAACTCTCAGTGTTTTTATGGGTGGAGGAACCTCAAGTTTGTGCAAAATGACCTCTTTCCAGTCAATGGAACCAGCACTACATCTCTTAGAAAAGAACTATGAATGTTAGAAGCAGCAGGGTCAAGCATCTTGTTTTCCAATGCGAATTGATATACTGCTTTAAAGGAATAATGCCTACAATTCAGCGTTTTCATGGGTGAGCAATACCACCTTTGTGCAAAATACTGCACTTAGAGGGATGGGAAGAATCACTGTCGAACTTCTGAGAGAATCATTAATGTTAGAAAGGAAAGGGTCTACCACCTTGAACAGCATTGTGAACTGAGTTAGCTGGGTAAAGGAATACTGCCTACTTCTCAGCGTTTTCATGGGTGAGGAACACAACTTTTGCAAAATATCCCATACAAGCGAATGGAAGATTCCTGGTAGCTCTTGTAAGAGACTCATGAATGTTTGAAGCAACAGGGTGTAGCAAGTTGTTTCGCATTGTGAATTGACTTAGCTGTTTAAAGGAATACTGCCTACTTCTCAGAGTTTTCAGGAGTCAGGAACCTCACCTTTGTGCAAAATTGCCTTTGTGAAGGGAATGGAGAAACACTGTTGCTCTTGTATGAAATCCATCAATGTTAGAAAGAAGAGGGTCAAGCACCTTCTTCAGCTTTGGGAATTGAGTCAGTTGTTTAATGGAATACTACCTACCTCTCAGGGTTTTCAGGGATGAGGACTACCAGGATTTTTCAAAATTGCCCCATTCGAGTGAATAGAAGCTGCACTGTAGGTCTTATAAGACAGACATTACTGTTAACAGGAAGAGAGCCTAGCACTCTGTTGAGGATTCTCAACTGAGTTAGCTGTTTAAGGACATACTGATACTTCTCAGTGCTTTTATATGTGAGAACCTTCAACTTTGTGCAAAATCTCCTCTTACAACTGACTGGACCCAGCTGTGTGGGTGTTGTAAGAAAAGTATGAATGTTACAAGCAGGAGGGTGAAGCAGCTTGTCTTCGGATGATACGTGAGTAACTTTTTTCCAGGAATACTGCCTACCACTCAGTGTTTTCAAGGATGAGGTATATCACCTTTGTGCAACATCACCCCTTTGAAGAGAATGGAAGAAGTTCTGAGGCTCTTCTGATTAAATTATTTAGGTTGGAAGCAAGAGCGTACAGCAAGTTGTGTAACAGTGTGAGTAGAGTGAAGTTTTAAAATTAAGACCACCTGCCTCTGAGAGTTTGAAAGTGTGAGGAACTTGATTTTGGGGCAAAATTGCCTGTTTCCATGAAGGGAAGGATTACTGTATGTCTTGTAGGAGAACCACAAAGGTTACAAGAAAGATGCTCAAGCACTTTGTTTAGCAGCTTCAAGTGATTTAGCATTCAAAAGGAACACTGCCTATCTGTCAAGGGTTTGACAGTGTGAGCAAATCCATCTTTGTGCCAGTAGACCCTTTCCACTGAATGGAACATGCACTGTGTGTCTGGCAAGCAGATGTCAAGGTTTGCAGCAGGAGTTGCAAGCACATTGTTTTCCTGTGAGAGTTGAATTAGCATGTGAAAGGAGTGCTTGCCAAATGAAAGCCTTTGACAATGGAGAATCATTCACTCCTTGAAAAATACCCACTTTCGGCGAAATGCACATTCACTTGTAGCTCAGGGCAGGATGCAGTATGTGAGAGGCAGGAATAGTTTGCCACTTGTCTCCCTATGAGAAATGAGTTACCTGTTGAAAGGAATACTGACTACCCCTCAGTTTATTCATGTGTGAGGAAGATCACCGTTGGGCCAAATAGCTGCCTTCAACTGAATGGAACCAGAACAGTTTAGGATGTATGAAAAGCATTCATTCCAGCAGCAAGAGGGTCTCGACTGTTGTTTAAAAGTGAGAATTGAGTGAGCTTTACAAAGGAATACTACCTGTCTCTCAGGCATTTACAGTGTGAAGAAGATTACCTTTGTGGAAAATAGCCCTGTTTCAATGGAAGGAAGAAGCACTGTTTCTCCAGTAAGAGATGCATGTGTTAGAAGCAAGACGGTCAAGCACCTTGTTAAGCATTAGGAATTGAGTTACCTGTTCAATAGTATACTGCCTAACTCTCAGTGTTTTCAGGTGGAGGAAAATCAATGTTCTGCTAAATAGCCCCTTCCAAGGGAATGGAGGCACACTGTAGGTCTTGTGAGACAATCATTAATGTTAGAAGCAAGAGGGTCTAGCACCCTGTTAAGCACTGTGAATTGACTTACCTGTTGAAGGGAATACTGTCTAACTCTCAGTGTTTTTATGGGTGGAGGAACTTCAAGTTTGTGCAAAATTGCCTCTTTCAAGTCAATGGAACCAGCACTAGAACTCTTGGAAGAGAAGTATGAATGTTAGAAGCAGGAGGGTCAAGCACCTTGTTTTCCAATGCGAATTGATATACTGCTTTAAAGGAATAATGCCTACAACTCAGTGTTTTCATGGGTGAGCAATACCACCTTTGTGCAAAATACTGCACTTAGAGGGATGGGAAGAATCACTGTCGAACTTCTGAGAGAATCATTAATGTTAGAAAGGAAAGGGTCTACCACCTTGAACAGCATTGTGAACTGAGTTAGCTGGGTAAAGGAATACTGCCTACCTCTCAGCGTTTTCATGGGTGAGGAACCCAACTTTTGCAAAATATCCCATACAAGCGAATGGAAGATTCCTGGTAGCTCTTGTAAGAGACTCATGAATGTTTGAAGCAACAGGGTGTAGCAAGTTGTTTAGCATTGTGAATTGACTTAGCTGTTTAAAGGAATACTGCCTACTTCTCAGAGTTTTCAGGAGTCAGGAACCTCACCTTTGTGCAAAATTGCCTCTGTGAAGTGAATGGAGAAACACTGTTGCTCTTGTATGATATCCATCAATGTTAAAAGGAAGAGGGTCAAGCACATTCTTCAGCTTTGTGAATTGAATGAGTTGTTTAATGGAATACTACTTACCTCTCAGGGTTTTCAGGGATGAGGACTACCAGGATTTTTCAAAATTGCCCCTTTCGAGTGAGTGGAAGCTTCACTGTAGGTCTTATAAGAGAGACATTACTGTTAACAGGAAGAGAGCCTAGCACTCTGTTGAGGATTCTCAACTGAGTTAGCTGTTTAAGGACATATTGATACCTCTCAGTGCTTTTATATGTGAGAACCTTCAACTTTGTGCAAAATCTCCTCTTACAACTGACTGGACCCAGCTGTGTGGGTGTTGTAAGAAAAGTATGAATGTTACAAGCAGGAGGGTGAAGCAGCTTGTCTTCGGATGATACGTGAGTAACTTGTTTCCAGGAATACTGTCTACCACTCAGTGTTTTCAAGGATGAGGTATATCACCTTTGTGCAACATCACCCCTTTGAAGAGAATGAAAGAAGTTCTGAGGCTCTTCTGAGAAAATTATTTAGGTTGGAAGCAAGAGCGCACAGCAAGTTGTGTAACAGTGTGAGTAGAGTGAAGTTTTAAAATTAAGACCACCTGCCTCTCACAGTTTGAAAGTGTGGCGAACTTGATTTTGGGGCAAAATTGCATGTTTCCATGAAGGGAAGGATTACTGTATGTCTTGTAGGAGAACCACAAAGGTTACAAGAAAGATGCTCAAGCACTTTGTTTAGCAGCTTCAAGTGATTTAGCATTCAAAAGGAACACTGCCTATCTGTCAAGGGTTTGACAGTGTGAGCAAATCCATCTTTGTGCCAATAGACCCTTTCCACTGAATGGAACATGCACTGTGTCTCTTGCCAGCAGGGGTCAAGGTTTGCAGCAGGACTTGCAAGCACATTGTTTTCCTGTGAGAGTTGAAATAGCATGTGAAAGGAGTGCTTGCCAAATGAAAGCCTTTGACAATGGAGAATCATTCACTCCTTGAAAAATACCCACTTTCGGCGAAATGCACATTCACTTGTAGCTCAGGGCAGGATGCAGTATGTGAGAGGCAGGAATAGTTTGGCACTTGTCTCCCTATGAGAAATGAGTTACCTGTTGAAAGGAATACTGACTACCCCTCAGTTTATTCATGTGTGAGGAAGATCACCGTTGGGCCAAATAGCTGCCTTCAACTGAATGGAACCAGAACAGTTTAGGATGTATGAAAAGCATTCATTCCAGCAGCAAGAGGGTCTCGACTGTTGTTTAAAAGTGAGAATTGAGTGAGCTTTACAAAGGAATACTACCTGTCTCTCAGGCATTTACAGTGTGAAGAAGATTATCTTTGTGCAAAAGAGCCCTGTTTCAATGGAAGGAAGAAGCACTGTTTCTCCTGTAAGAGATGCATAAGTGTTAGAAGCAAGAGGGTCAAGCACCTTGTTAAGCACTATGAATTGAGTTACCTGTTGAATGGAATACTGCCAACTCTCAGTGTTTTCAGGGGGAGGAAAATCAATGTTCTGCTAAATAGCTCCTTTCAAGGGAATGGAGGCATACTGTAGGTCTTGTTAGACAATCATTAATGTTAGAAGGAAGAGGGTCTAGCACCCTGTTAAGCACTGTGAATTGATTTACCTGTTGAAGGGAATACTGTCTAACTCTCAGTGTTTTTATGGGTGGAGGAACCTCAAGTTTGTGCAAAATGACCTCTTTCCAGTCAATGGAACCAGCACTACATCTCTTAGAAAAGAACTATGAATGTTAGAAGCAGCAGGGTCAAGCATCTTGTTTTCCAATGCGAATTGATATACTGCTTTAAAGGAATAATGCCTACAATTCAGCGTTTTCATGGGTGAGCAATATCACCTTTGTGCAAAATACTGCACTTAGAGGGATGGGAAGAATCACTGTCGAACTTCTGAGAGAATCATTAATGTTAGAAAGGAAAGGGTCTACCACCTTGAACAGCATTGTGAACTGAGTTAGCTGGGTAAAGGAATACTGCCTACTTTTCAGCGTTTTCATGGGTGAGGAACCCAACTTTTGCAAAATATCCCATACAAGCGAATGGAAGATTCCTGGTAGCTCTTGTAAGAGACTCATGAATGTTTGAAGCAACAGGGTGTAGCAAGTTGTTTAGCATTGTGAATTGACTTAGCTGTTTAAAGGAATACTGCCTACTTCTCAGAGTTTTCAGGAGTCAGGAACCTCACCTTTGTGCAAAATTGCCTTTGTGAAGGGAATGGAGAAACACTGTTGCTCTTGTATGAAATCCATCAATGTTAGAAAGAAGAGGGTCAAGCACCTTCTTCAGCTTTGGGAATTGAGTGAGTTGTTTAATGGAATACTACCTACCTCTCAGGGTTTTCAGGGATGAGGACTACCAGGATTTTTCAAAATTGCCCCATTCGAGTGAATAGAAGCTGCACTGTAGGTCTTATAAGACAGACATTACTGTTAACAGGAAGAGAGCCTAGCACTCTGTTGAGGATTCTCAACTGAGTTAGCTGTTTAAGGACATACTGATACCTCTCAGTGCTTTTATATGTGAGAACCTTCAACTTTGTGCAAAATCTCCTCTTACAACTGACTGGACCCAGCTGTGTGGGTGTTGTAAGAAAAGTATGAATGTTACAAGCAGGAGGGTGAAGCAGCTTGTCTTCGGATGATACGTGAGTAACTTTTTTCCAGGAATACTGCCTACCACTCAGTGTTTTCAAGGATGAGGTATATCACCTTTGTGCAACATCACCCCTTTGAAGAGAATGGAAGAAGTTCTGAGGCTCTTCTGATTAAATTATTTAGGTTGGAAGCAAGAGCGTACAGCAAGTTGTGTAACAGTGTGAGTAGAGTGAAGTTTTAAAATTAAGACCACCTGCCTCTGAGAGTTTGAAAGTGTGAGGAACTTGATTTTGGGGCAAAATTGCCTGTTTCCATGAAGGGAAGGATTACTGTATGTCTTGTAGGAGAACCACAAAGGTTACAAGAAAGATGCTCAAGCACTTTGTTTAGCAGCTTCAAGTGATTTAGCATTCAAAAGGAACACTGCCTATCTGTCAAGGGTTTGACAGTGTGAGCAAATCCATCTTTGTGCCAGTAGACCCTTTCCACTGAATGGAACATGCACTGTGTGTCTGGCAAGCAGATGTCAAGGTTTGCAGCAGGAGTTGCAAGCACATTGTTTTCCTGTGAGAGTTGAATTAGCATGTGAAAGGAGTGCTTGCCAAATGAAAGCCTTTGACAATGGAGAATCATTCACTCCTTGAAAAATACCCACTTTCGGCGAAATGCACATTCACTTGTAGCTCAGGGCAGGATGCAGTATGTGAGAGGCAGGAATAGTTTGCCACTTGTCTCCCTATGAGAAATGAGTTACCTGTTGAAAGGAATACTGACTACCCCTCAGTTTATTCATGTGTGAGGAAGATCACCGTTGGGCCAAATAGCTGCCTTCAACTGAATGGAACCAGAACAGTTTAGGATGTATGAAAAGCATTCATTCCAGCAGCAAGAGGGTCTCGACTGTTGTTTAAAAGTGAGAATTGAGTGAGCTTTACAAAGGAATACTACCTGTCTCTCAGGCATTTACAGTGTGAAGAAGATTACCTTTGTGGAAAATAGCCCTGTTTCAATGGAAGGAAGAAGCACTGTTTCTCCAGTAAGAGATGCATGTGTTAGAAGCAAGACGGTCAAGCACCTTGTTAAGCATTAGGAATTGAGTTACCTGTTCAATAGTATACTGCCTAACTCTCAGTGTTTTCAGGTGGAGGAAAATCAATGTTCTGCTAAATAGCCCCTTCCAAGGGAATGGAGGCACACTGTAGGTCTTGTGAGACAATCATTAATGTTAGAAGCAAGAGGGTCTAGCACCCTGTTAAGCACTGTGAATTGACTTACCTGTTGAAGGGAATACTGTCTAACTCTCAGTGTTTTTATGGGTGGAGGAACTTCAAGTTTGTGCAAAATTGCCTCTTTCAAGTCAATGGAACCAGCACTAGAACTCTTGGAAGAGAAGTATGAATGTTAGAAGCAGGAGGGTCAAGCACCTTGTTTTCCAATGCGAATTGATATACTGCTTTAAAGGAATAATGCCTACAACTCAGTGTTTTCATGGGTGAGCAATACCACCTTTGTGCAAAATACTGCACTTAGAGGGATGGGAAGAATCACTGTCGAACTTCTGAGAGAATCATTAATGTTAGAAAGGAAAGGGTCTACCACCTTGAACAGCATTGTGAACTGAGTTAGCTGGGTAAAGGAATACTGCCTACCTCTCAGCGTTTTCATGGGTGAGGAACCCAACTTTTGCAAAATATCCCATACAAGCGAATGGAAGATTCCTGGTAGCTCTTGTAAGAGACTCATGAATGTTTGAAGCAACAGGGTGTAGCAAGTTGTTTAGCATTGTGAATTGACTTAGCTGTTTAAAGGAATACTGCCTACTTCTCAGAGTTTTCAGGAGTCAGGAACCTCACCTTTGTGCAAAATTGCCTCTGTGAAGTGAATGGAGAAACACTGTTGCTCTTGTATGATATCCATCAATGTTAAAAGGAAGAGGGTCAAGCACATTCTTCAGCTTTGTGAATTGAATGAGTTGTTTAATGGAATACTACTTACCTCTCAGGGTTTTCAGGGATGAGGACTACCAGGATTTTTCAAAATTGCCCCTTTCGAGTGAATGGAAGCTTCACTGTAGGTCTTATAAGAGAGACATTACTGTTAACAGGAAGAGAGCCTAGCACTCTGTTGAGGATTCTCAACTGAGTTAGCTGTTTAAGGACATATTGATACCTCTCAGTGCTTTTATATGTGAGAACCTTCAACTTTGTGCAAAATCTCCTCTTACAACTGACTGGACCCAGCTGTGTGGGTGTTGTAAGAAAAGTATGAATGTTACAAGCAGGAGGGTGAAGCAGCTTGTCTTCGGATGATACGTGAGTAACTTGTTTCCAGGAATACTGTCTACCACTCAGTGTTTTCAAGGATGAGGTATATCACCTTTGTGCAACATCACCCCTTTGAAGAGAATGAAAGAAGTTCTGAGGCTCTTCTGAGAAAATTATTTAGGTTGGAAGCAAGAGCGCACAGCAAGTTGTGTAACAGTGTGAGTAGAGTGAAGTTTTAAAATTAAGACCACCTGCCTCTCACAGTTTGAAAGTGTGGCGAACTTGATTTTGGGGCAAAATTGCCTGTTTCCATGAAGGGAAGGATTACTGTATGTCTTGTAGGAGAACCACAAAGGTTACAAGAAAGATGCTCAAGCACTTTGTTTAGCAGCTTCAAGTGATTTAGCATTCAAAAGGAACACTGCCTATCTGTCAAGGGTTTGACAGTGTGAGCAAATCCATCTTTGTGCCAATAGACCCTTTCCACTGAATGGAACATGCACTGTGTCTCTTGCCAGCAGGGGTCAAGGTTTGCAGCAGGACTTGCAAGCACATTGTTTTCCTGTGAGAGTTGAAATAGCATGTGAAAGGAGTGCTTGCCAAATGAAAGCCTTTGACAATGGAGAATCATTCACTCCTTGAAAAATACCCACTTTCGGCGAAATGCACATTCACTTGTAGCTCAGGGCAGGATGCAGTATGTGAGAGGCAGGAATAGTTTGGCACTTGTCTCCCTATGAGAAATGAGTTACCTGTTGAAAGGAATACTGACTACCCCTCAGTTTATTCATGTGTGAGGAAGATCACCGTTGGGCCAAATAGCTGCCTTCAACTGAATGGAACCAGAACAGTTTAGGATGTATGAAAAGCATTCATTCCAGCAGCAAGAGGGTCTCGACTGTTGTTTAAAAGTGAGAATTGAGTGAGCTTTACAAAGGAATACTACCTGTCTCTCAGGCATTTACAGTGTGAAGAAGATTATCTTTGTGCAAAAGAGCCCTGTTTCAATGGAAGGAAGAAGCACTGTTTCTCCTGTAAGAGATGCATAAGTGTTAGAAGCAAGAGGGTCAAGCACCTTGTTAAGCACTATGAATTGAGTTACCTGTTGAATGGAATACTGCCAACTCTCAGTGTTTTCAGGGGGAGGAAAATCAATGTTCTGCTAAATAGCTCCTTTCAAGGGAATGGAGGCATACTGTAGGTCTTGTTAGACAATCATTAATGTTAGAAGGAAGAGGGTCTAGCACCCTGTTAAGCACTGTGAATTGATTTACCTGTTGAAGGGAATACTGTCTAACTCTCAGTGTTTTTATGGGTGGAGGAACCTCAAGTTTGTGCAAAATGACCTCTTTCCAGTCAATGGAACCAGCACTACATCTCTTAGAAAAGAACTATGAATGTTAGAAGCAGCAGGGTCAAGCATCTTGTTTTCCAATGCGAATTGATATACTGCTTTAAAGGAATAATGCCTACAATTCAGCGTTTTCATGGGTGAGCAATATCACCTTTGTGCAAAATACTGCACTTAGAGGGATGGGAAGAATCACTGTCGAACTTCTGAGAGAATCATTAATGTTAGAAAGGAAAGGGTCTACCACCTTGAACAGCATTGTGAACTGAGTTAGCTGGGTAAAGGAATACTGCCTACTTTTCAGCGTTTTCATGGGTGAGGAACCCAACTTTTGCAAAATATCCCATACAAGCGAATGGAAGATTCCTGGTAGCTCTTGTAAGAGACTCATGAATGTTTGAAGCAACAGGGTGTAGCAAGTTGTTTAGCATTGTGAATTGACTTAGCTGTTTAAAGGAATACTGCCTACTTCTCAGAGTTTTCAGGAGTCAGGAACCTCACCTTTGTGCAAAATTGCCTTTGTGAAGGGAATGGAGAAACACTGTTGCTCTTGTATGAAATCCATCAATGTTAGAAAGAAGAGGGTCAAGCACCTTCTTCAGCTTTGGGAATTGAGTGAGTTGTTTAATGGAATACTACCTACCTCTCAGGGTTTTCAGGGATGAGGACTACCAGGATTTTTCAAAATTGCCCCATTCGAGTGAATAGAAGCTGCACTGTAGGTCTTATAAGACAGACATTACTGTTAACAGGAAGAGAGCCTAGCACTCTGTTGAGGATTCTCAACTGAGTTAGCTGTTTAAGGACATACTGATACCTCTCAGTGCTTTTATATGTGAGAACCTTCAACTTTGTGCAAAATCTCCTCTTACAACTGACTGGACCCAGCTGTGTGGGTGTTGTAAGAAAAGTATGAATGTTACAAGCAGGAGGGTGAAGCAGCTTGTCTTCGGATGATACGTGAGTAACTTTTTTCCAGGAATACTGCCTACCACTCAGTGTTTTCAAGGATGAGGTATATCACCTTTGTGCAACATCACCCCTTTGAAGAGAATGGAAGAAGTTCTGAGGCTCTTCTGATTAAATTATTTAGGTTGGAAGCAAGAGCGTACAGCAAGTTGTGTAACAGTGTGAGTAGAGTGAAGTTTTAAAATTAAGACCACCTGCCTCTGAGAGTTTGAAAGTGTGAGGAACTTGATTTTCGGGCAAAATTGCCTGTTTCCATGAAGGGAAGGATTACTGTATGTCTTGTAGGAGAACCACAAAGGTTACAAGAAAGATGCTCAAGCACTTTGTTTAGCAGCTTCAAGTGATTTAGCATTCAAAAGGAACACTGCCTATCTGTCAAGGGTTTGACAGTGTGAGCAAATCCATCTTTGTGCCAGTAGACCCTTTCCACTGAATGGAACATGCACTGTGTGTCTGGCAAGCAGATGTCAAGGTTTGCAGCAGGAGTTGCAAGCACATTGTTTTCCTGTGAGAGTTGAATTAGCATGTGAAAGGAGTGCTTGCCAAATGAAAGCCTTTGACAATGGAGAATCATTCACTCCTTGAAAAATACCCACTTTCGGCGAAATGCACATTCACTTGTAGCTCAGGGCAGGATGCAGTATGTGAGAGGCAGGAATAGTTTGCCACTTGTCTCCCTATGAGAAATGAGTTACCTGTTGAAAGGAATACTGACTACCCCTCAGTTTATTCATGTGTGAGGAAGATCACCGTTGGGCCAAATAGCTGCCTTCAACTGAATGGAACCAGAACAGTTTAGGATGTATGAAAAGCATTCATTCCAGCAGCAAGAGGGTCTCGACTGTTGTTTAAAAGTGAGAATTGAGTGAGCTTTACAAAGGAATACTACCTGTCTCTCAGGCATTTACAGTGTGAAGAAGATTACCTTTGTGGAAAATAGCCCTGTTTCAATGGAAGGAAGAAGCACTGTTTCTCCAGTAAGAGATGCATGTGTTAGAAGCAAGACGGTCAAGCACCTTGTTAAGCATTAGGAATTGAGTTACCTGTTCAATAGTATACTGCCTAACTCTCAGTGTTTTCAGGTGGAGGAAAATCAATGTTCTGCTAAATAGCCCCTTCCAAGGGAATGGAGGCACACTGTAGGTCTTGTGAGACAATCATTAATGTTAGAAGCAAGAGGGTCTAGCACCCTGTTAAGCACTGTGAATTGACTTACCTGTTGAAGGGAATACTGTCTAACTCTCAGTGTTTTTATGGGTGGAGGAACCTCAAGTTTGTGCAAAATTGCCTCTTTCAAGTCAATGGAACCAGCACTAGAACTCTTGGAAGAGAAGTATGAATGTTAGAAGCAGGAGGGTCAAGCACCTTGTTTTCCAATGCGAATTGATATACTGCTTTAAAGGAATAATGCCTACAACTCAGTGTTTTCATGGGTGAGCAATACCACCTTTGTGCAAAATACTGCACTTAGAGGGATGGGAAGAATCACTGTCGAACTTCTGAGAGAATCATTAATGTTAGAAAGGAAAGGGTCTACCACCTTGAAGAGCATTGTGAACTGAGTTAGCTGGGTAAAGGAATACTGCCTACCTCTCAGCGTTTTCATGGGTGAGGAACCCAACTTTTGCAAAATATCCCATACAAGCGAATGGAAGATTCCTGGTAGCTCTTGTAAGAGACTCATGAATGTTTGAAGCAACAGGGTGTAGCAAGTTGTTTAGCATTGTGAATTGACTTAGCTGTTTAAAGGAATACTGCCTACTTCTCAGAGTTTTCAGGAGTCAGGAACCTCACCTTTGTGCAAAATTGCCTCTGTGAAGTGAATGGAGAAACACTGTTGCTCTTGTATGATATCCATCAATGTTAAAAGGAAGAGGGTCAAGCACATTCTTCAGCTTTGTGAATTGAATGAGTTGTTTAATGGAATACTACTTACCTCTCAGGGTTTTCAGGGATGAGGACTACCAGGATTTTTCAAAATTGCCCCTTTCGAGTGAATGGAAGCTTCACTGTAGGTCTTATAAGAGAGACATTACTGTTAACAGGAAGAGAGCCTAGCACTCTGTTGAGGATTCTCAACTGAGTTAGCTGTTTAAGGACATATTGATACCTCTCAGTGCTTTTATATGTGAGAACCTTCAACTTTGTGCAAAATCTCCTCTTACAACTGACTGGACCCAGCTGTGTGGGTGTTGTAAGAAAAGTATGAATGTTACAAGCAGGAGGGTGAAGCAGCTTGTCTTCGGATGATACGTGAGTAACTTGTTTCCAGGAATACTGTCTACCACTCAGTGTTTTCAAGGATGAGGTATATCACCTTTGTGCAACATCACCCCTTTGAAGAGAATGAAAGAAGTTCTGAGGCTCTTCTGAGAAAATTATTTAGGTTGGAAGCAAGAGCGCACAGCAAGTTGTGTAACAGTGTGAGTAGAGTGAAGTTTTAAAATTAAGACCACCTGCCTCTCACAGTTTGAAAGTGTGGCGAACTTGATTTTGGGGCAAAATTGCCTGTTTCCATGAAGGGAAGGATTACTGTATGTCTTGTAGGAGAACCACAAAGGTTACAAGAAAGATGCTCAAGCACTTTGTTTAGCAGCTTCAAGTGATTTAGCATTCAAAAGGAACACTGCCTATCTGTCAAGGGTTTGACAGTGTGAGCAAATCCATCTTTGTGCCAATAGACCCTTTCCACTGAATGGAACATGCACTGTGTCTCTTGCCAGCAGGGGTCAAGGTTTGCAGCAGGACTTGCAAGCACATTGTTTTCCTGTGAGAGTTGAAATAGCATGTGAAAGGAGTGCTTGCCAAATGAAAGCCTTTGACAATGGAGAATCATTCACTCCTTGAAAAATACCCACTTTCGGCGAAATGCACATTCACTTGTAGCTCAGGGCAGGATGCAGTATGTGAGAGGCAGGAATAGTTTGGCACTTGTCTCCCTATGAGAAATGAGTTACCTGTTGAAAGGAATACTGACTACCCCTCAGTTTATTCATGTGTGAGGAAGATCACCGTTGGGCCAAATAGCTGCCTTCAACTGAATGGAACCAGAACAGTTTAGGATGTATGAAAAGCATTCATTCCAGCAGCAAGAGGGTCTCGACTGTTGTTTAAAAGTGAGAATTGAGTGAGCTTTACAAAGGAATACTACCTGTCTCTCAGGCATTTACAGTGTGAAGAAGATTATCTTTGTGCAAAAGAGCCCTGTTTCAATGGAAGGAAGAAGCACTGTTTCTCCTGTAAGAGATGCATAAGTGTTAGAAGCAAGAGGGTCAAGCACCTTGTTAAGCACTATGAATTGAGTTACCTGTTGAATGGAATACTGCCAACTCTCAGTGTTTTCAGGGGGAGGAAAATCAATGTTCTGCTAAATAGCTCCTTTCAAGGGAATGGAGGCATACTGTAGGTCTTGTTAGACAATCATTAATGTTAGAAGGAAGAGGGTCTAGCACCCTGTTAAGCACTGTGAATTGATTTACCTGTTGAAGGGAATACTGTCTAACTCTCAGTGTTTTTATGGGTGGAGGAACCTCAAGTTTGTGCAAAATGACCTCTTTCCAGTCAATGGAACCAGCACTACATCTCTTAGAAAAGAACTATGAATGTTAGAAGCAGCAGGGTCAAGCATCTTGTTTTCCAATGCGAATTGATATACTGCTTTAAAGGAATAATGCCTACAATTCAGCGTTTTCATGGGTGAGCAATATCACCTTTGTGCAAAATACTGCACTTAGAGGGATGGGAAGAATCACTGTCGAACTTCTGAGAGAATCATTAATGTTAGAAAGGAAAGGGTCTACCACCTTGAACAGCATTGTGAACTGAGTTAGCTGGGTAAAGGAATACTGCCTACTTTTCAGCGTTTTCATGGGTGAGGAACCCAACTTTTGCAAAATATCCCATACAAGCGAATGGAAGATTCCTGGTAGCTCTTGTAAGAGACTCATGAATGTTTGAAGCAACAGGGTGTAGCAAGTTGTTTAGCATTGTGAATTGACTTAGCTGTTTAAAGGAATACTGCCTACTTCTCAGAGTTTTCAGGAGTCAGGAACCTCACCTTTGTGCAAAATTGCCTTTGTGAAGGGAATGGAGAAACACTGTTGCTCTTGTATGAAATCCATCAATGTTAGAAAGAAGAGGGTCAAGCACCTTCTTCAGCTTTGGGAATTGAGTGAGTTGTTTAATGGAATACTACCTACCTCTCAGGGTTTTCAGGGATGAGGACTACCAGGATTTTTCAAAATTGCCCCATTCGAGTGAATAGAAGCTGCACTGTAGGTCTTATAAGACAGACATTACTGTTAACAGGAAGAGAGCCTAGCACTCTGTTGAGGATTCTCAACTGAGTTAGCTGTTTAAGGACATACTGATACCTCTCAGTGCTTTTATATGTGAGAACCTTCAACTTTGTGCAAAATCTCCTCTTACAACTGACTGGACCCAGCTGTGTGGGTGTTGTAAGAAAAGTATGAATGTTACAAGCAGGAGGGTGAAGCAGCTTGTCTTCGGATGATACGTGAGTAACTTTTTTCCAGGAATACTGCCTACCACTCAGTGTTTTCAAGGATGAGGTATATCACCTTTGTGCAACATCACCCCTTTGAAGAGAATGGAAGAAGTTCTGAGGCTCTTCTGATTAAATTATTTAGGTTGGAAGCAAGAGCGTACAGCAAGTTGTGTAACAGTGTGAGTAGAGTGAAGTTTTAAAATTAAGACCACCTGCCTCTGAGAGTTTGAAAGTGTGAGGAACTTGATTTTGGGGCAAAATTGCCTGTTTCCATGAAGGGAAGGATTACTGTATGTCTTGTAGGAGAACCACAAAGGTTACAAGAAAGATGCTCAAGCACTTTGTTTAGCAGCTTCAAGTGATTTAGCATTCAAAAGGAACACTGCCTATCTGTCAAGGGTTTGACAGTGTGAGCAAATCCATCTTTGTGCCAGTAGACCCTTTCCACTGAATGGAACATGCACTGTGTGTCTGGCAAGCAGATGTCAAGGTTTGCAGCAGGAGTTGCAAGCACATTGTTTTCCTTTGAGAGTTGAATTAGCATGTGAAAGGAGTGCTTGCCAAATGAAAGCCTTTGACAATGGAGAATCATTCACTCCTTGAAAAATACCCACTTTCGGCGAAATGCACATTCACTTGTAGCTCAGGGCAGGATGCAGTATGTGAGAGGCAGGAATAGTTTGCCACTTGTCTCCCTATGAGAAATGAGTTACCTGTTGAAAGGAATACTGACTACCCCTCAGTTTATTCATGTGTGAGGAAGATCACCGTTGGGCCAAATAGCTGCCTTCAACTGAATGGAACCAGAACAGTTTAGGATGTATGAAAAGCATTCATTCCAGCAGCAAGAGGGTCTCGACTGTTGTTTAAAAGTGAGAATTGAGTGAGCTTTACAAAGGAATACTACCTGTCTCTCAGGCATTTACAGTGTGAAGAAGATTACCTTTGTGGAAAATAGCCCTGTTTCAATGGAAGGAAGAAGCACTGTTTCTCCAGTAAGAGATGCATGTGTTAGAAGCAAGACGGTCAAGCACCTTGTTAAGCATTAGGAATTGAGTTACCTGTTCAATAGTATACTGCCTAACTCTCAGTGTTTTCAGGTGGAGGAAAATCAATGTTCTGCTAAATAGCCCCTTCCAAGGGAATGGAGGCACACTGTAGGTCTTGTGAGACAATCATTAATGTTAGAAGCAAGAGGGTCTAGCACCCTGTTAAGCACTGTGAATTGACTTACCTGTTGAAGGGAATACTGTCTAACTCTCAGTGTTTTTATGGGTGGAGGAACCTCAAGTTTGTGCAAAATTGCCTCTTTCAAGTCAATGGAACCAGCACTAGAACTCTTGGAAGAGAAGTATGAATGTTAGAAGCAGGAGGGTCAAGCACCTTGTTTTCCAATGCGAATTGATATACTGCTTTAAAGGAATAATGCCTACAACTCAGTGTTTTCATGGGTGAGCAATACCACCTTTGTGCAAAATACTGCACTTAGAGGGATGGGAAGAATCACTGTCGAACTTCTGAGAGAATCATTAATGTTAGAAAGGAAAGGGTCTACCACCTTGAACAGCATTGTGAACTGAGTTAGCTGGGTAAAGGAATACTGCCTACCTCTCAGCGTTTTCATGGGTGAGGAACCCAACTTTTGCAAAATATCCCATACAAGCGAATGGAAGATTCCTGGTAGCTCTTGTAAGAGACTCATGAATGTTTGAAGCAACAGGGTGTAGCAAGTTGTTTAGCATTGTGAATTGACTTAGCTGTTTAAAGGAATACTGCCTACTTCTCAGAGTTTTCAGGAGTCAGGAACCTCACCTTTGTGCAAAATTGCCTCTGTGAAGTGAATGGAGAAACACTGTTGCTCTTGTATGATATCCATCAATGTTAAAAGGAAGAGGGTCAAGCACATTCTTCAGCTTTGTGAATTGAATGAGTTGTTTAATGGAATACTACTTACCTCTCAGGGTTTTCAGGGATGAGGACTACCAGGATTTTTCAAAATTGCCCCTTTCGAGTGAATGGAAGCTGCACTGTAGGTCTTATAAGAGAGACATTACTGTTAACAGGAAGAGAGCCTAGCACTCTGTTGAGGATTCTCAACTGAGTTAGCTGTTTAAGGACATATTGATACCTCTCAGTGCTTTTATATGTGAGAACCTTCAACTTTGTGCAAAATCTCCTCTTACAACTGACTGGACCCAGCTGTGTGGGTGTTGTAAGAAAAGTATGAATGTTACAAGCAGGAGGGTGAAGCAGCTTGTCTTCGGATGATACGTGAGTAACTTGTTTCCAGGAATACTGTCTACCACTCAGTGTTTTCAAGGATGAGGTATATCACCTTTGTGCAACATCACCCCTTTGAAGAGAATGAAAGAAGTTCTGAGGCTCTTCTGAGAAAATTATTTAGGTTGGAAGCAAGAGCGCACAGCAAGTTGTGTAACAGTGTGAGTAGAGTGAAGTTTTAAAATTAAGACCACCTGCCTCTCACAGTTTGAAAGTGTGGCGAACTTGATTTTGGGGCAAAATTGCCTGTTTCCATGAAGGGAAGGATTACTGTATGTCTTGTAGGAGAACCACAAAGGTTACAAGAAAGATGCTCAAGCACTTTGTTTAGCAGCTTCAAGTGATTTAGCATTCAAAAGGAACACTGCCTATCTGTCAAGGGTTTGACAGTGTGAGCAAATCCATCTTTGTGCCAATAGACCCTTTCCACTGAATGGAACATGCATTGTGTCTCTTGCCAGCAGGGGTCAAGGTTTGCAGCAGGACTTGCAAGCACATTGTTTTCCTGTGAGAGTTGAAATAGCATGTGAAAGGAGTGCTTGCCAAATGAAAGCCTTTGACAATGGAGAATCATTCACTCCTTGAAAAATACCCACTTTCGGCGAAATGCACATTCACTTGTAGCTCAGGGCAGGATGCAGTATGTGAGAGGCAGGAATAGTTTGGCACTTGTCTCCCTATGAGAAATGAGTTACCTGTTGAAAGGAATACTGACTACCCCTCAGTTTATTCATGTGTGAGGAAGATCACCGTTGGGCCAAATAGCTGCCTTCAACTGAATGGAACCAGAACAGTTTAGGATGTATGAAAAGCATTCATTCCAGCAGCAAGAGGGTCTCGACTGTTGTTTAAAAGTGAGAATTGAGTGAGCTTTACAAAGGAATACTACCTGTCTCTCAGGCATTTACAGTGTGAAGAAGATTATCTTTGTGCAAAAGAGCCCTGTTTCAATGGAAGGAAGAAGCACTGTTTCTCCTGTAAGAGATGCATAAGTGTTAGAAGCAAGAGGGTCAAGCACCTTGTTAAGCACTATGAATTGAGTTACCTGTTGAATGGAATACTGCCAACTCTCAGTGTTTTCAGGGGGAGGAAAATCAATGTTCTGCTAAATAGCTCCTTTCAAGGGAATGGAGGCATACTGTAGGTCTTGTTAGACAATCATTAATGTTAGAAGGAAGAGGGTCTAGCACCCTGTTAAGCACTGTGAATTGATTTACCTGTTGAAGGGAATACTGTCTAACTCTCAGTGTTTTTATGGGTGGAGGAACCTCAAGTTTGTGCAAAATGACCTCTTTCCAGTCAATGGAACCAGCACTACATCTCTTAGAAAAGAACTATGAATGTTAGAAGCAGCAGGGTCAAGCATCTTGTTTTCCAATGCGAATTGATATACTGCTTTAAAGGAATAATGCCTACAATTCAGCGTTTTCATGGGTGAGCAATATCACCTTTGTGCAAAATACTGCACTTAGAGGGATGGGAAGAATCACTGTCGAACTTCTGAGAGAATCATTAATGTTAGAAAGGAAAGGGTCTACCACCTTGAACAGCATTGTGAACTGAGTTAGCTGGGTAAAGGAATACTGCCTACTTTTCAGCGTTTTCATGGGTGAGGAACCCAACTTTTGCAAAATATCCCATACAAGCGAATGGAAGATTCCTGGTAGCTCTTGTAAGAGACTCATGAATGTTTGAAGCAACAGGGTGTAGCAAGTTGTTTAGCATTGTGAATTGACTTAGCTGTTTAAAGGAATACTGCCTACTTCTCAGAGTTTTCAGGAGTCAGGAACCTCACCTTTGTGCAAAATTGCCTTTGTGAAGGGAATGGAGAAACACTGTTGCTCTTGTATGAAATCCATCAATGTTAGAAAGAAGAGGGTCAAGCACCTTCTTCAGCTTTGGGAATTGAGTGAGTTGTTTAATGGAATACTACCTACCTCTCAGGGTTTTCAGGGATGAGGACTACCAGGATTTTTCAAAATTGCCCCATTCGAGTGAATAGAAGCTGCACTGTAGGTCTTATAAGACAGACATTACTGTTAACAGGAAGAGAGCCTAGCACTCTGTTGAGGATTCTCAACTGAGTTAGCTGTTTAAGGACATACTGATACCTCTCAGTGCTTTTATATGTGAGAACCTTCAACTTTGTGCAAAATCTCCTCTTACAACTGACTGGACCCAGCTGTGTGGGTGTTGTAAGAAAAGTATGAATGTTACAAGCAGGAGGGTGAAGCAGCTTGTCTTCGGATGATACGTGAGTAACTTTTTTCCAGGAATACTGCCTACCACTCAGTGTTTTCAAGGATGAGGTATATCACCTTTGTGCAACATCACCCCTTTGAAGAGAATGGAAGAAGTTCTGAGGCTCTTCTGATTAAATTATTTAGGTTGGAAGCAAGAGCGTACAGCAAGTTGTGTAACAGTGTGAGTAGAGTGAAGTTTTAAAATTAAGACCACCTGCCTCTGAGAGTTTGAAAGTGTGAGGAACTTGATTTTGGGGCAAAATTGCCTGTTTCCATGAAGGGAAGGATTACTGTATGTCTTGTAGGAGAACCACAAAGGTTACAAGAAAGATGCTCAAGCACTTTGTTTAGCAGCTTCAAGTGATTTAGCATTCAAAAGGAACACTGCCTATCTGTCAAGGGTTTGACAGTGTGAGCAAATCCATCTTTGTGCCAGTAGACCCTTTCCACTGAATGGAACATGCACTGTGTGTCTGGCAAGCAGATGTCAAGGTTTGCAGCAGGAGTTGCAAGCACATTGTTTTCCTGTGAGAGTTGAATTAGCATGTGAAAGGAGTGCTTGCCAAATGAAAGCCTTTGACAATGGAGAATCATTCACTCCTTGAAAAATACCCACTTTCGGCGAAATGCACATTCACTTGTAGCTCAGGGCAGGATGCAGTATGTGAGAGGCAGGAATAGTTTGCCACTTGTCTCCCTATGAGAAATGAGTTACCTGTTGAAAGGAATACTGACTACCCCTCAGTTTATTCATGTGTGAGGAAGATCACCGTTGGGCCAAATAGCTGCCTTCAACTGAATGGAACCAGAACAGTTTAGGATGTATGAAAAGCATTCATTCCAGCAGCAAGAGGGTCTCGACTGTTGTTTAAAAGTGAGAATTGAGTGAGCTTTACAAAGGAATACTACCTGTCTCTCAGGCATTTACAGTGTGAAGAAGATTACCTTTGTGGAAAATAGCCCTGTTTCAATGGAAGGAAGAAGCACTGTTTCTCCAGTAAGAGATGCATGTGTTAGAAGCAAGACGGTCAAGCACCTTGTTAAGCATTAGGAATTGAGTTACCTGTTCAATAGTATACTGCCTAACTCTCAGTGTTTTCAGGTGGAGGAAAATCAATGTTCTGCTAAATAGCCCCTTCCAAGGGAATGGAGGCACACTGTAGGTCTTGTGAGACAATCATTAATGTTAGAAGCAAGAGGGTCTAGCACCCTGTTAAGCACTGTGAATTGACTTACCTGTTGAAGGGAATACTGTCTAACTCTCAGTGTTTTTATGGGTGGAGGAACTTCAAGTTTGTGCAAAATTGCCTCTTTCAAGTCAATGGAACCAGCACTAGAACTCTTGGAAGAGAAGTATGAATGTTAGAAGCAGGAGGGTCAAGCACCTTGTTTTCCAATGCGAATTGATATACTGCTTTAAAGGAATAATGCCTACAACTCAGTGTTTTCATGGGTGAGCAATACCACCTTTGTGCAAAATACTGCACTTAGAGGGATGGGAAGAATCACTGTCGAACTTCTGAGAGAATCATTAATGTTAGAAAGGAAAGGGTCTACCACCTTGAACAGCATTGTGAACTGAGTTAGCTGGGTAAAGGAATACTGCCTACCTCTCAGCGTTTTCATGGGTGAGGAACCCAACTTTTGCAAAATATCCCATACAAGCGAATGGAAGATTCCTGGTAGCTCTTGTAAGAGACTCATGAATGTTTGAAGCAACAGGGTGTAGCAAGTTGTTTAGCATTGTGAATTGACTTAGCTGTTTAAAGGAATACTGCCTACTTCTCAGAGTTTTCAGGAGTCAGGAACCTCACCTTTGTGCAAAATTGCCTTTGTGAAGGGAATGGAGAAACACTGTTGCTCTTGTATGAAATCCATCAATGTTAGAAAGAAGAGCGTCAAGCACCTTCTTCAGCTTTGGGAATTGAGTCAGTTGTTTAATGGAATACTACCTACCTCTCAGGGTTTTCAGGGATGAGGACTACCAGGATTTTTCAAAATTGCCCCATTCGAGTGAATAGAAGCTGCACTGTAGGTCTTATAAGACAGACATTACTGTTAACAGGAAGAGAGCCTAGCACTCTGTTGAGGATTCTCAACTGAGTTAGCTGTTTAAGGACATACTGATACTTCTCAGTGCTTTTATATGTGAGAACCTTCAACTTTGTGCAAAATCTCCTCTTACAACTGACTGGACCCAGCTGTGTGGGTGTTGTAAGAAAAGTATGAATGTTGCAAGCAGGAGGGTGAAGCAGCTTGTCTTCGGATGATACGTGAGTAACTTTTTTCCAGGAATACTGCCTACCACTCAGTGTTTTCAAGGATGAGGTATATCACCTTTGTGCAACATCACCCCTTTGAAGAGAATGGAAGAAGTTCTGAGGCTCTTCTGATTAAATTATTTAGGTTGGAAGCAAGAGCGTACAGCAAGTTGTGTAACAGTGTGAGTAGAGTGAAGTTTTAAAATTAAGACCACCTGCCTCTGACAGTTTGAAAGTGTGAGGAACTTGATTTTGGGGCAAAATTGCCTGTTTCCATGAAGGGAAGGATTACTGTATGTCTTGTAGGAGAACCACAAAGGTTACAAGAAAGATGCTCAAGCACTTTGTTTAGCAGCTTCAAGTGATTTAGCATTCAAAAGGAACACTGCCTATCTGTCAAGGGTTTGACAGTGTGAGCAAATCCATCTTTGTGCCAGTAGACCCTTTCCACTGAATGGAACATGCACTGTGTGTCTGGCAAGCAGATGTCAAGGTTTGCAGCAGGAGTTGCAAGCACATTGTTTTCCTGTGAGAGTTGAATTAGCATGTGAAAGGAGTGCTTGCCAAATGAAAGCCTTTGACAATGGAGAATCATTCACTCCTTGAAAAATACCCAGTTTCTGCGAAATGCACATTCACTTGTAGCTCAGGGCAGGATGCAGTATGTGAGAGGCAGGAATAGTTTGCCACTTGTCTCCCTATGAGAAATGAGTTACCTGTTGAAAGGAATACTGACTACCCCTCAGTTTATTCATGTGTGAGGAAGATCACCGTTGGGCCAAATAGCTGCCTTCAACTGAATGGAACCAGAACAGTTTAGGATGTATGAAAAGCATTCATTCCAGCAGCAAGAGGGTCTCGACTGTTGTTTAAAAGTGAGAATTGAGTGAGCTTTACAAAGGAATACTACCTGTCTCTCAGGCATTTACAGTGTGAAGAAGATTACCTTTGTGGAAAATAGCCCTGTTTCAATGGAAGGAAGAAGCACTGTTTCTCCAGTAAGAGATGCATGTGTTAGAAGCAAGACGGTCAAGCACCTTGTTAAGCATTAGGAATTGAGTTACCTGTTCAATAGTATACTGCCTAACTCTCAGTGTTTTCAGGTGGAGGAAATTCAATGTTCTGCTAAATAGCCCCTTAAAAGGGAATGGAGGCACACTGTAGGTCTTGTAAGACAATCATTAATGTTAGAAGCAAGAGGGTCTAGCACCCTGTTAAGTACTGTGAATTGACTTACCTGTTGAAGGGAATACTGTCTAACTCTCAGTGTTTTTATGGGTGGAGGAACCTCAAGTTTGTGCAAAATTGCCTCTTTCAAGTCAATGGAACCAGCACTAGAACTCTTGGAAGAGAAGTATGAATGTTAGAAGCAGGAGGGTCAAGCACCTTGTTTTCCAATGCGAATTGATATACTGCTTTAAAGGAATAATGCCTACAACTCAGTGTTTTCATGGGTGAGCAATTCCACCTTTGTGCAAAATACTGCACTTAGAGGGATGGGAAGAATCACTGTCGAACTTCTGAGAGAATCATTAATGTTAGAAAGGAAAGGGTCTACCACCTTGAACAGCATTGTGAACTGAGTTAGCTGGGTAAAGGAATACTGCCTACCTCTCAGCGTTTTCATGGGTGAGGAACCCAACTTTTGCAAAATATCCCATACAAGCGAATGGAAGATTCCTGGTAGCTCTTGTAAGAGACTCATGAATGTCTGAAGCAACAGGGTGTAGCAAGTTGTTTAGCATTGTGAATTGACTTAGCTGTTTAAAGGAATACTGCCTACTTCTCAGAGTTTTCAGGAGTCAGGAACCTCACCTTTGTGCAAAATTGCCTCTGTGAAGTGAATGGAGAAACACTGTTGCTCTTGTATGATATCCATCAATGTTAAAAGGAAGAGGGTCAAGCACATTCTTCAGCTTTGTGAATTGAATGAGTTGTTTAATGGAATACTACTTACCTCTCAGGGTTTTCAGGGATGAGGACTACCAGGATTTTTCAAAATTGCCCCTTTCGAGTGAATGGAAGCTGCACTGTAGGTCTTATAAGAGAGACATTACTGTTAACAGGAAGAGAGCCTAGCACTCTGTTGAGGATTCTCAACTGAGTTAGCTGTTTAAGGACATATTGATACCTCTCAGTGCTTTTATATGTGAGAACCTTCAATTTTGTGCAAAATCTCCTCTTACAACTGACTGGACCCAGCTGTGTGGGTGTTGTAAGAAAAGTATGAATGTTACAAGCAGGAGGGTGAAGCAGCTTGTCTTCGGATGATACGTGAGTAACTTGTTTCCAGGAATACTATCTACCACTCAGTGTTTTCAAGGATGAGGTATATCACATTTGTGCAACATCACCCCTTTGAAGAGAATGAAAGAAGTTCTGAGGCTCTTCTGAGAAAATTATTTAGGTTGGAAGCAAGAGCGCACAGCAAGTTGTGTAACAGTGTGAGTAGAGTGAAGTTTTAAAAGGAAGACCACCTGCCTCTCACAGTTTGAAAGTGTGGCGAACTTGATTTTGGGGCAAAATTGCCTGTTTCCATGAAGGGAAGGATTACTGTATGTCTTGTAGGAGAACCACAAAGGTTACAAGAAAGATGCTCAAGCACTTTGTTTAGCAGCTTCAAGTGATTTAGCATTCAAAAGGAACACTGCCTATCTGTCAAGGGTTTGACAGTGTGAGCAAATCCATCTTTGTGCCAATAGACCCTTTCCACTGAATGGAACATGCACTGTGTGTCTGGCAAGCAGATGTCAAGGTTTGCAGCAGGAGTTGCAAGCACATTGTTTTCCTGTGAGAGTTGAATTAGCATGTGAAAGGAGTGCTTGCCAAATGAAAGCCTTTGACAATGGAGAATCATTCACTCCTTGAAAAATACCCACTTTCGGCGAAATGCACATACACTTGTAGCTCAGGGCAGGATGCAGTATGTGAGAGGCAGGAATAGTTTGCCACTTGTCTCCCTATGAGAAATGAGTTACCTGTTGAAAGGAATACTGACTACCCCTCAGTTTATTCATGTGTGAGGAAGATCACCGTTGGGCCAAATAGCTGCCTTCAACTGAATGGAACCAGAACAGTTTAGGATGTATGAAAACCATTCATTCCAGCAGCAAGAGGGTCTCGACTGTTGTTTAAAAGTGAGAATTGAGTGAGCTTTACAAAGGAATACTACCTGTCTCTCAGGCTTTTACAGTGTGAAGAAGATTATCTTTGTGCAAAAGAGCCCTGTTTCAATGGAAGGAAGAAGCACTGTTTCTCCTGTAAGAGATGCATAAGTGTTAGAAGCAAGAGGGTCAAGCACCTTGTTAAGCACTATGAATTGAGTTACCTGTTGAATGGAATACTGCCTAACTCTCTGTGTTTTCAGGTGGAGGAAAATCAATGTTTTGCTAAATAGCCCCTTCCAAGGGAATGGAGGCATAGTGTAGGTCTTGTAAGACAATCATTAATGTTAGAAGCAAGAGGGTCTAGCACCCTGTTAAGCACTGTGAATTGACTTACCTGTTGAAGGGAATACTGTCTAACTCTCAGTGTTTTTATGGGTGGAGGAACCTCAAGTTTGTGCAAAATTGCCTCTTTCAAGTCAATGGAACCAGCACTACATCTCTTGGAAAAGAAGTATGAATGTTAGAAGCAGCAGGGTCAAGCACCTTGTTTTGCAATGCGAATTGATATACTGCTTTAAAGGAATAATGCCTACAACTCAGCGTTTTCATGGGTGAGCAATACCACCTTTGTGCAAAATACTGCACTTAGAGGGATGGGAAGAATCACTGTCGAACTTCTGAGAGAATCATTAATGTTAGAAAGGAAAGGGTCTACCACCTTGAACAGCATTGTGAACTGAGTTAGCTGGGTAAAGGAATATTGCCTACTTCTCAGCGTTTTCATGGGTGAGGAACCCAACTTTTGCAAAATATCCCATACAAGCGAATGGAAGATTCCTGGTAGCTCTTGTAAGAGACTCATGAATGTTTGAAGCAACAGGGTGTAGCAAGTTGTTTAGCATTGTGAATTGACTTAGCTGTTTAAAGGAATACTGCCTACTTCTCAGAGTTTTCAGGAGTCAGGAACCTCACCTTTGTGCAAAATTGCCTTTGTGAAGGGAATGGAGAAACACTGTTGCTCTTGTATGAAATCCATCAATGTTAGAAAGAAGAGCGTCAAGCACCTTCTTCAGCTTTGGGAATTGAGTGAGTTGTTTAATGGAATACTACCTACCTCTCAGGGTTTTCAGGGATGAGGACTACCAGGATTTTTCAAAATTGCCCCATTCGAGTGAATAGAAGCTGCACTGTAGGTCTTATAAGACAGACATTACTGTTAACAGGAAGAGAGCCTAGCACTCTGTTGAGGATTCTCAACTGAGTTAGCTGTTTAAGGACATACTGATACTTCTCAGTGCTTTTATATGTGAGAACCTTCAACTTTGTGCAAAATCTCCTCTTACAACTGACTGGACCCAGCTGTGTGGGTGTTGTAAGAAAAGTATGAATGTTACAAGCAGGAGGGTGAAGCAGCTTGTCTTCGGATGATACGTGAGTAACTTTTTTCCAGGAATACTGCCTACCACTCAGTGTTTTCAAGGATGAGGTATATCACCTTTGTGCAACATCACCCCTTTGAAGAGAATGGAAGAAGTTCTGAGGCTCTTCTGATTAAATTATTTAGGTTGGAAGCAAGAGCGTACAGCAAGTTGTGTAACAGTGTGAGTAGAGTGAAGTTTTAAAAGGAAGACCACCTGCCTCTGACAGTTTGAAAGTGTGAGGAACTTGATTTTGGGGCAAAATTGCCTGTTTCCATGAAGGGAAGGATTACTGTATGTCTTGTAGGAGAACCACAAAGGTTACAAGAAAGATGCTCAAGCACTTTGTTTAGCAGCTTCAAGTGATTTAGCATTCAAAAGGAACACTGCCTATCTGTCAAGGGTTTGACAGTGTGAGCAAATCCATCTTTGTGCCAATAGACCCTTTCCACTGAATGGAACATGCACTGTGTGTCTGGCAAGCAGATGTCAAGGTTTGCAGCAGCAGTTGCAAGCACATTGTTTTCCTGTGAGAGTTGAATTAGCATGTGAAAGGAGTGCTTGCCAAATGAAAGCCTTTGACAATGGAGAATCATTCACTCCTTGAAAAATACCCACTTTCGGCGAAATGCACATTCACTTGTAGCTCAGGGCAGGATGCAGTATGTGAGAGGCAGGAATAGTTTGGCACTTGTCTCCCTATGAGAAATGAGTTACCTGTTGAAAGGAATACTGACTACCCCTCAGTTTATTCATGTGTGAGGAAGATCACCGTTGGGCCAAATAGCTGCCTTCAACTGAATGGAACCAGAACAGTTTAGGATGTATGAAAAGCATTCATTCCAGCAGCAACAGGGTCTCGACTGTTGTTTAAAAGTGAGAATTGAGTGAGCTTTACAAAGGAATACTACCTGTCTCTCAGGCATTTACAGTGTGAAGAAGATTATCTTTGTGCAAAAGAGCCCTGTTTCAATGGAAGGAAGAAGCACTGTTTCTCCTGTAAGAGATGCATAAGTGTTAGAAGCAAGAGGGTCAAGCATCTTGTTAAGCACTATGAATTGAGTTACCTGTTGAATGGAATACTGCCAACTCTCAGTGTTTTCAGGGGGAGGAAAATCAATGTTCTGCTAAATAGCTCCTTTCAAGGGAATGGAGGCATACTGTAGGTCTTGTTAGACAATCATTAATGTTAGAAGGAAGAGGGTCTAGCACCCTGTTAAGCACTGTGAATTGACTTAGCTGTTGAAGGGAATACTGTCTAACTCTCAGTGTTTTTATGGGTGGAGGAACCTCAAGTTTGTGCAAAATGACCTCTTTCCAGTCAATGGAACCAGCACTACATCTCTTGGAAAAGAAGTATGAATGTTAGAAGCAGCAGGGTCAAGCACCTTGTTTTGCAATGCGAATTGATATACTGCTTTAAAGGAATAATGCCTACAACTCAGCGTTTTCATGGGTGAGCAATACCACCTTTGTGCAAAATACTGCACTTAGAGGGATGGGAAGAATCACTGTCGAACTTCTGAGAGAATCATTAATGTTAGAAAGGAAAGGGTTTACCACCTTGAACAGCATTGTGAACTGAGTTAGCTGGGTAAAGGAATACTGCCTACCTCTCAGCGTTTTCATGGGTGAGGAACCCAACTTTTGCAAAATATCCCATACAAGCGAATGGAAGATTCCTGGTAGCTCTTGTAAGAGACTCATGAATGTTTGAAGCAACAGGGTGTAGCAAGTTGTTTAGCATTGTGAATTGACTTAGCTGTTTAAAGGAATACTGCCTACTTCTCAGAGTTTTCAGGAGTCAGGAACCTCACCTTTGTGCAAAATTGCCTTTGTGAAGGGAATGGAGAAACACTGTTGCTCTTGTATGAAATCCATCAATGTTAGAAAGAAGAGGGTCAAGCACCTTCTTCAGCTTTGGGAATTGAGTGAGTTGTTTAATGGAATACTACCTACCTCTCAGGGTTTTCAGGGATGAGGACTACCAGGATTTTTCAAAATTGCCCCATTCGAGTGAATAGAAGCTGCACTGTAGGTCTTATAAGACAGACATTACTGTTAACAGGAAGAGAGCCTAGCACTCTGTTGATGATTCTCAACTGAGTTAGCTGTTTAAGGACATACTGATACCTCTCAGTGCTTTTATATGTGAGAACCTTCAACTTTGTGCAAAATCTCCTCTTACAACTGGCTGGACCCAGCTGTGTGGGTGTTGTAAGAAAAGTATGAATGTTACAAGCAGGAGGGTGAAGCAGCTTGTCTTCGGATGATACGTGAGTAACTTTTTTCCAGGAATACTGCCTACCACTCAGTGTTTTCAAGGATGAGGTATATCACCTTTGTGCAACATCACCCCTTTGAAGAGAATGAAAGAAGTTCTGAGGCTCTTCTGAGAAAATTATTTAGGTTGGAAGCAAGAGCGCACAGCAAGTTGTGTAACAGTGTGAGTAGAGTGAAGTTTTAAAAGGAAGACCACCTGCCTCTCACAGTTTGAAAGTGTGGCGAACTTGATTTTGGGGCAAAATTGCCTGTTTCCATGAAGGGAAGGATTACTGTATGTCTTGTAGGAGAACCACAAAGGTTACAAGAAAGATGCTCAAGCACTTTGTTTAGCAGCTTCAAGTGATTTAGCATTCAAAAGGAACACTGCCTATCTGTCAAGGGTTTGACAGTGTGAGCAAATCCATCTTTGTGCCAATAGACCCTTTCCACTGAATGGAACATGCACTGTGTGTCTGGCAAGCAGATGTCAAGGTTTGCAGCAGGAGTTGCAAGCACATTGTTTTCCTGTGAGAGTTGAATTAGCATGTGAAAGGAGTGCTTGCCAAATGAAAGCCTTTGACAATGGAGAATCATTCACTCCTTGAAAAATACCCACTTTCGGCGAAATGCACATACACTTGTAGCTCAGGGCAGGATGCAGTATGTGAGAGGCAGGAATAGTTTGCCACTTGTCTCCCTATGAGAAATGAGTTACCTGTTGAAAGGAATACTGACTACCCCTCAGTTTATTCATGTGTGAGGAAGATCACCGTTGGGCCAAATAGCTGCCTTCAACTGAATGGAACCAGAACAGTTTAGGATGTATGAAAACCATTCATTCCAGCAGCAAGAGGGTCTCGACTGTTGTTTAAAAGTGAGAATTGAGTGAGCTTTACAAAGGAATACTACCTGTCTCTCAGGCTTTTACAGTGTGAAGAAGATTATCTTTGTGCAAAAGAGCCCTGTTTCAATGGAAGGAAGAAGCACTGTTTCTCCTGTAAGAGATGCATAAGTGTTAGAAGCAAGAGGGTCAAGCACCTTGTTAAGCACTATGAATTGAGTTACCTGTTGAATGGAATACTGCCTAACTCTCTGTGTTTTCAGGTGGAGGAAAATCAATGTTTTGCTAAATAGCCCCTTCCAAGGGAATGGAGGCATAGTGTAGGTCTTGTAAGACAATCATTAATGTTAGAAGCAAGAGGGTCTAGCACCCTGTTAAGCACTGTGAATTGACTTACCTGTTGAAGGGAATACTGTCTAACTCTCAGTGTTTTTATGGGTGGAGGAACCTCAAGTTTGTGCAAAATTGCCTCTTTCAAGTCAATGGAACCAGCACTACATCTCTTGGAAAAGAAGTATGAATGTTAGAAGCAGCAGGGTCAAGCACCTTGTTTTGCAATGCGAATTGATATACTGCTTTAAAGGAATAATGCCTACAACTCAGCGTTTTCATGGGTGAGCAATACCACCTTTGTGCAAAATACTGCACTTAGAGGGATGGGAAGAATCACTGTCGAACTTCTGAGAGAATCATTAATGTTAGAAAGGAAAGGGTCTACCACCTTGAACAGCATTGTGAACTGAGTTAGCTGGGTAAAGGAATATTGCCTACTTCTCAGCGTTTTCATGGGTGAGGAACCCAACTTTTGCAAAATATCCCATACAAGCGAATGGAAGATTCCTGGTAGCTCTTGTAAGAGACTCATGAATGTTTGAAGCAACAGGGTGTAGCAAGTTGTTTAGCATTGTGAATTGACTTAGCTGTTTAAAGGAATACTGCCTACTTCTCAGAGTTTTCAGGAGTCAGGAACCTCACCTTTGTGCAAAATTGCCTTTGTGAAGGGAATGGAGAAACACTGTTGCTCTTGTATGAAATCCATCAATGTTAGAAAGAAGAGCGTCAAGCACCTTCTTCAGCTTTGGGAATTGAGTGAGTTGTTTAATGGAATACTACCTACCTCTCAGGGTTTTCAGGGATGAGGACTACCAGGATTTTTCAAAATTGCCCCATTCGAGTGAATAGAAGCTGCACTGTAGGTCTTATAAGACAGACATTACTGTTAACAGGAAGAGAGCCTAGCACTCTGTTGAGGATTCTCAACTGAGTTAGCTGTTTAAGGACATACTGATACTTCTCAGTGCTTTTATATGTGAGAACCTTCAACTTTGTGCAAAATCTCCTCTTACAACTGACTGGACCCAGCTGTGTGGGTGTTGTAAGAAAAGTATGAATGTTACAAGCAGGAGGGTGAAGCAGCTTGTCTTCGGATGATACGTGAGTAACTTTTTTCCAGGAATACTGCCTACCACTCAGTGTTTTCAAGGATGAGGTATATCACCTTTGTGCAACATCACCCCTTTGAAGAGAATGGAAGAAGTTCTGAGGCTCTTCTGATTAAATTATTTAGGTTGGAAGCAAGAGCGTACAGCAAGTTGTGTAACAGTGTGAGTAGAGTGAAGTTTTAAAAGGAAGACCACCTGCCTCTGACAGTTTGAAAGTGTGAGGAACTTGATTTTGGGGCAAAATTGCCTGTTTCCATGAAGGGAAGGATTACTGTATGTCTTGTAGGAGAACCACAAAGGTTACAAGAAAGATGCTCAAGCACTTTGTTTAGCAGCTTCAAGTGATTTAGCATTCAAAAGGAACACTGCCTATCTGTCAAGGGTTTGACAGTGTGAGCAAATCCATCTTTGTGCCAATAGACCCTTTCCACTGAATGGAACATGCACTGTGTGTCTGGCAAGCAGATGTCAAGGTTTGCAGCAGCAGTTGCAAGCACATTGTTTTCCTGTGAGAGTTGAATTAGCATGTGAAAGGAGTGCTTGCCAAATGAAAGCCTTTGACAATGGAGAATCATTCACTCCTTGAAAAATACCCACTTTCGGCGAAATGCACATTCACTTGTAGCTCAGGGCAGGATGCAGTATGTGAGAGGCAGGAATAGTTTGGCACTTGTCTCCCTATGAGAAATGAGTTACCTGTTGAAAGGAATACTGACTACCCCTCAGTTTATTCATGTGTGAGGAAGATCACCGTTGGGCCAAATAGCTGCCTTCAACTGAATGGAACCAGAACAGTTTAGGATGTATGAAAAGCATTCATTCCAGCAGCAACAGGGTCTCGACTGTTGTTTAAAAGTGAGAATTGAGTGAGCTTTACAAAGGAATACTACCTGTCTCTCAGGCATTTACAGTGTGAAGAAGATTATCTTTGTGCAAAAGAGCCCTGTTTCAATGGAAGGAAGAAGCACTGTTTCTCCTGTAAGAGATGCATAAGTGTTAGAAGCAAGAGGGTCAAGCATCTTGTTAAGCACTATGAATTGAGTTACCTGTTGAATGGAATACTGCCAACTCTCAGTGTTTTCAGGGGGAGGAAAATCAATGTTCTGCTAAATAGCTCCTTTCAAGGGAATGGAGGCATACTGTAGGTCTTGTTAGACAATCATTAATGTTAGAAGGAAGAGGGTCTAGCACCTTGAACAGCATTGTGAACTGAGTTAGCTGGGTAAAGGAATACTGCCTACCTCTCAGCGTTTTCATGGGTGAGGAACCCAACTTTTGCAAAATATCCCATACAAGCGAATGGAAGATTCCTGGTAGCTCTTGTAAGAGACTCATGAATGTCTGAAGCAACAGGGTGTAGCAAGTTGTTTAGCATTGTGAATTGACTTAGCTGTTTAAAGGAATACTGCCTACTTCTCAGAGTTTTCAGGAGTCAGGAACCTCACCTTTGTGCAAAATTGCCTCTGTGAAGTGAATGGAGAAACACTGTTGCTCTTGTATGATATCCATCAATGTTAAAAGGAAGAGGGTCAAGCACATTCTTCAGCTTTGTGAATTGAATGAGTTGTTTAATGGAATACTACTTACCTCTCAGGGTTTTCAGGGATGAGGACTACCAGGATTTTTCAAAATTGCCCCTTTCGAGTGAATGGAAGCTGCACTGTAGGTCTTATAAGAGAGACATTACTGTTAACAGGAAGAGAGCCTAGCACTCTGTTGAGGATTCTCAACTGAGTTAGCTGTTTAAGGACATATTGATACCTCTCAGTGCTTTTATATGTGAGAACCTTCAATTTTGTGCAAAATCTCCTCTTACAACTGACTGGACCCAGCTGTGTGGGTGTTGTAAGAAAAGTATGAATGTTACAAGCAGGAGGGTGAAGCAGCTTGTCTTCGGATGATACGTGAGTAACTTGTTTCCAGGAATACTATCTACCACTCAGTGTTTTCAAGGATGAGGTATATCACATTTGTGCAACATCACCCCTTTGAAGAGAATGAAAGAAGTTCTGAGGCTCTTCTGAGAAAATTATTTAGGTTGGAAGCAAGAGCGCACAGCAAGTTGTGTAACAGTGTGAGTAGAGTGAAGTTTTAAAAGGAAGACCACCTGCCTCTCACAGTTTGAAAGTGTGGCGAACTTGATTTTGGGGCAAAATTGCCTGTTTCCATGAAGGGAAGGATTACTGTATGTCTTGTAGGAGAACCACAAAGGTTACAAGAAAGATGCTCAAGCACTTTGTTTAGCAGCTTCAAGTGATTTAGCATTCAAAAGGAACACTGCCTATCTGTCAAGGGTTTGACAGTGTGAGCAAATCCATCTTTGTGCCAATAGACCCTTTCCACTGAATGGAACATGCACTGTGTGTCTGGCAAGCAGATGTCAAGGTTTGCAGCAGGAGTTGCAAGCACATTGTTTTCCTGTGAGAGTTGAATTAGCATGTGAAAGGAGTGCTTGCCAAATGAAAGCCTTTGACAATGGAGAATCATTCACTCCTTGAAAAATACCCACTTTCGGCGAAATGCACATACACTTGTAGCTCAGGGCAGGATGCAGTATGTGAGAGGCAGGAATAGTTTGCCACTTGTCTCCCTATGAGAAATGAGTTACCTGTTGAAAGGAATACTGACTACCCCTCAGTTTATTCATGTGTGAGGAAGATCACCGTTGGGCCAAATAGCTGCCTTCAACTGAATGGAACCAGAACAGTTTAGGATGTATGAAAACCATTCATTCCAGCAGCAAGAGGGTCTCGACTGTTGTTTAAAAGTGAGAATTGAGTGAGCTTTACAAAGGAATACTACCTGTCTCTCAGGCTTTTACAGTGTGAAGAAGATTATCTTTGTGCAAAAGAGCCCTGTTTCAATGGAAGGAAGAAGCACTGTTTCTCCTGTAAGAGATGCATAAGTGTTAGAAGCAAGAGGGTCAAGCACCTTGTTAAGCACTATGAATTGAGTTACCTGTTGAATGGAATACTGCCTAACTCTCTGTGTTTTCAGGTGGAGGAAAATCAATGTTTTGCTAAATAGCCCCTTCCAAGGGAATGGAGGCATAGTGTAGGTCTTGTAAGACAATCATTAATGTTAGAAGCAAGAGGGTCTAGCACCCTGTTAAGCACTGTGAATTGACTTACCTGTTGAAGGGAATACTGTCTAACTCTCAGTGTTTTTATGGGTGGAGGAACCTCAAGTTTGTGCAAAATTGCCTCTTTCAAGTCAATGGAACCAGCACTACATCTCTTGGAAAAGAAGTATGAATGTTAGAAGCAGCAGGGTCAAGCACCTTGTTTTGCAATGCGAATTGATATACTGCTTTAAAGGAATAATGCCTACAACTCAGCGTTTTCATGGGTGAGCAATACCACCTTTGTGCAAAATACTGCACTTAGAGGGATGGGAAGAATCACTGTCGAACTTCTGAGAGAATCATTAATGTTAGAAAGGAAAGGGTCTACCACCTTGAACAGCATTGTGAACTGAGTTAGCTGGGTAAAGGAATATTGCCTACTTCTCAGCGTTTTCATGGGTGAGGAACCCAACTTTTGCAAAATATCCCATACAAGCGAATGGAAGATTCCTGGTAGCTCTTGTAAGAGACTCATGAATGTTTGAAGCAACAGGGTGTAGCAAGTTGTTTAGCATTGTGAATTGACTTAGCTGTTTAAAGGAATACTGCCTACTTCTCAGAGTTTTCAGGAGTCAGGAACCTCACCTTTGTGCAAAATTGCCTTTGTGAAGGGAATGGAGAAACACTGTTGCTCTTGTATGAAATCCATCAATGTTAGAAAGAAGAGCGTCAAGCACCTTCTTCAGCTTTGGGAATTGAGTGAGTTGTTTAATGGAATACTACCTACCTCTCAGGGTTTTCAGGGATGAGGACTACCAGGATTTTTCAAAATTGCCCCATTCGAGTGAATAGAAGCTGCACTGTAGGTCTTATAAGACAGACATTACTGTTAACAGGAAGAGAGCCTAGCACTCTGTTGAGGATTCTCAACTGAGTTAGCTGTTTAAGGACATACTGATACTTCTCAGTGCTTTTATATGTGAGAACCTTCAACTTTGTGCAAAATCTCCTCTTACAACTGACTGGACCCAGCTGTGTGGGTGTTGTAAGAAAAGTATGAATGTTACAAGCAGGAGGGTGAAGCAGCTTGTCTTCGGATGATACGTGAGTAACTTTTTTCCAGGAATACTGCCTACCACTCAGTGTTTTCAAGGATGAGGTATATCACCTTTGTGCAACATCACCCCTTTGAAGAGAATGGAAGAAGTTCTGAGGCTCTTCTGATTAAATTATTTAGGTTGGAAGCAAGAGCGTACAGCAAGTTGTGTAACAGTGTGAGTAGAGTGAAGTTTTAAAAGGAAGACCACCTGCCTCTGACAGTTTGAAAGTGTGAGGAACTTGATTTTGGGGCAAAATTGCCTGTTTCCATGAAGGGAAGGATTACTGTATGTCTTGTAGGAGAACCACAAAGGTTACAAGAAAGATGCTCAAGCACTTTGTTTAGCAGCTTCAAGTGATTTAGCATTCAAAAGGAACACTGCCTATCTGTCAAGGGTTTGACAGTGTGAGCAAATCCATCTTTGTGCCAATAGACCCTTTCCACTGAATGGAACATGCACTGTGTGTCTGGCAAGCAGATGTCAAGGTTTGCAGCAGCAGTTGCAAGCACATTGTTTTCCTGTGAGAGTTGAATTAGCATGTGAAAGGAGTGCTTGCCAAATGAAAGCCTTTGACAATGGAGAATCATTCACTCCTTGAAAAATACCCACTTTCGGCGAAATGCACATTCACTTGTAGCTCAGGGCAGGATGCAGTATGTGAGAGGCAGGAATAGTTTGGCACTTGTCTCCCTATGAGAAATGAGTTACCTGTTGAAAGGAATACTGACTACCCCTCAGTTTATTCATGTGTGAGGAAGATCACCGTTGGGCCAAATAGCTGCCTTCAACTGAATGGAACCAGAACAGTTTAGGATGTATGAAAAGCATTCATTCCAGCAGCAACAGGGTCTCGACTGTTGTTTAAAAGTGAGAATTGAGTGAGCTTTACAAAGGAATACTACCTGTCTCTCAGGCATTTACAGTGTGAAGAAGATTATCTTTGTGCAAAAGAGCCCTGTTTCAATGGAAGGAAGAAGCACTGTTTCTCCTGTAAGAGATGCATAAGTGTTAGAAGCAAGAGGGTCAAGCATCTTGTTAAGCACTATGAATTGAGTTACCTGTTGAATGGAATACTGCCAACTCTCAGTGTTTTCAGGGGGAGGAAAATCAATGTTCTGCTAAATAGCTCCTTTCAAGGGAATGGAGGCATACTGTAGGTCTTGTTAGACAATCATTAATGTTAGAAGGAAGAGGGTCTAGCACCCTGTTAAGCACTGTGAATTGACTTAGCTGTTGAAGGGAATACTGTCTAACTCTCAGTGTTTTTATGGGTGGAGGAACCTCAAGTTTGTGCAAAATGACCTCTTTCCAGTCAATGGAACCAGCACTACATCTCTTGGAAAAGAAGTATGAATGTTAGAAGCAGCAGGGTCAAGCACCTTGTTTTGCAATGCGAATTGATATACTGCTTTAAAGGAATAATGCCTACAACTCAGCGTTTTCATGGGTGAGCAATACCACCTTTGTGCAAAATACTGCACTTAGAGGGATGGGAAGAATCACTGTCGAACTTCTGAGAGAATCATTAATGTTAGAAAGGAAAGGGTTTACCACCTTGAACAGCATTGTGAACTGAGTTAGCTGGGTAAAGGAATACTGCCTACCTCTCAGCGTTTTCATGGGTGAGGAACCCAACTTTTGCAAAATATCCCATACAAGCGAATGGAAGATTCCTGGTAGCTCTTGTAAGAGACTCATGAATGTTTGAAGCAACAGGGTGTAGCAAGTTGTTTAGCATTGTGAATTGACTTAGCTGTTTAAAGGAATACTGCCTACTTCTCAGAGTTTTCAGGAGTCAGGAACCTCACCTTTGTGCAAAATTGCCTTTGTGAAGGGAATGGAGAAACACTGTTGCTCTTGTATGAAATCCATCAATGTTAGAAAGAAGAGGGTCAAGCACCTTCTTCAGCTTTGGGAATTGAGTGAGTTGTTTAATGGAATACTACCTACCTCTCAGGGTTTTCAGGGATGAGGACTACCAGGATTTTTCAAAATTGCCCCATTCGAGTGAATAGAAGCTGCACTGTAGGTCTTATAAGACAGACATTACTGTTAACAGGAAGAGAGCCTAGCACTCTGTTGATGATTCTCAACTGAGTTAGCTGTTTAAGGACATACTGATACCTCTCAGTGCTTTTATATGTGAGAACCTTCAACTTTGTGCAAAATCTCCTCTTACAACTGGCTGGACCCAGCTGTGTGGGTGTTGTAAGAAAAGTATGAATGTTACAAGCAGGAGGGTGAAGCAGCTTGTCTTCGGATGATACGTGAGTAACTTTTTTCCAGGAATACTGCCTACCACTCAGTGTTTTCAAGGATGAGGTATATCACCTTTGTGCAACATCACCCCTTTGAAGAGAATGAAAGAAGTTCTGAGGCTCTTCTGAGAAAATTATTTAGGTTGGAAGCAAGAGCGCACAGCAAGTTGTGTAACAGTGTGAGTAGAGTGAAGTTTTAAAAGGAAGACCACCTGCCTCTCACAGTTTGAAAGTGTGGCGAACTTGATTTTGGGGCAAAATTGCCTGTTTCCATGAAGGGAAGGATTACTGTATGTCTTGTAGGAGAACCACAAAGGTTACAAGAAAGATGCTCAAGCACTTTGTTTAGCAGCTTCAAGTGATTTAGCATTCAAAAGGAACACTGCCTATCTGTCAAGGGTTTGACAGTGTGAGCAAATCCATCTTTGTGCCAATAGACCCTTTCCACTGAATGGAACATGCACTGTGTGTCTGGCAAGCAGATGTCAAGGTTTGCAGCAGGAGTTGCAAGCACATTGTTTTCCTGTGAGAGTTGAATTAGCATGTGAAAGGAGTGCTTGCCAAATGAAAGCCTTTGACAATGGAGAATCATTCACTCCTTGAAAAATACCCACTTTCGGCGAAATGCACATACACTTGTAGCTCAGGGCAGGATGCAGTATGTGAGAGGCAGGAATAGTTTGCCACTTGTCTCCCTATGAGAAATGAGTTACCTGTTGAAAGGAATACTGACTACCCCTCAGTTTATTCATGTGTGAGGAAGATCACCGTTGGGCCAAATAGCTGCCTTCAACTGAATGGAACCAGAACAGTTTAGGATGTATGAAAACCATTCATTCCAGCAGCAAGAGGGTCTCGACTGTTGTTTAAAAGTGAGAATTGAGTGAGCTTTACAAAGGAATACTACCTGTCTCTCAGGCTTTTACAGTGTGAAGAAGATTATCTTTGTGCAAAAGAGCCCTGTTTCAATGGAAGGAAGAAGCACTGTTTCTCCTGTAAGAGATGCATAAGTGTTAGAAGCAAGAGGGTCAAGCACCTTGTTAAGCACTATGAATTGAGTTACCTGTTGAATGGAATACTGCCTAACTCTCTGTGTTTTCAGGTGGAGGAAAATCAATGTTTTGCTAAATAGCCCCTTCCAAGGGAATGGAGGCATAGTGTAGGTCTTGTAAGACAATCATTAATGTTAGAAGCAAGAGGGTCTAGCACCCTGTTAAGCACTGTGAATTGACTTACCTGTTGAAGGGAATACTGTCTAACTCTCAGTGTTTTTATGGGTGGAGGAACCTCAAGTTTGTGCAAAATTGCCTCTTTCAAGTCAATGGAACCAGCACTACATCTCTTGGAAAAGAAGTATGAATGTTAGAAGCAGCAGGGTCAAGCACCTTGTTTTGCAATGCGAATTGATATACTGCTTTAAAGGAATAATGCCTACAACTCAGCGTTTTCATGGGTGAGCAATACCACCTTTGTGCAAAATACTGCACTTAGAGGGATGGGAAGAATCACTGTCGAACTTCTGAGAGAATCATTAATGTTAGAAAGGAAAGGGTCTACCACCTTGAACAGCATTGTGAACTGAGTTAGCTGGGTAAAGGAATATTGCCTACTTCTCAGCGTTTTCATGGGTGAGGAACCCAACTTTTGCAAAATATCCCATACAAGCGAATGGAAGATTCCTGGTAGCTCTTGTAAGAGACTCATGAATGTTTGAAGCAACAGGGTGTAGCAAGTTGTTTAGCATTGTGAATTGACTTAGCTGTTTAAAGGAATACTGCCTACTTCTCAGAGTTTTCAGGAGTCAGGAACCTCACCTTTGTGCAAAATTGCCTTTGTGAAGGGAATGGAGAAACACTGTTGCTCTTGTATGAAATCCATCAATGTTAGAAAGAAGAGCGTCAAGCACCTTCTTCAGCTTTGGGAATTGAGTGAGTTGTTTAATGGAATACTACCTACCTCTCAGGGTTTTCAGGGATGAGGACTACCAGGATTTTTCAAAATTGCCCCATTCGAGTGAATAGAAGCTGCACTGTAGGTCTTATAAGACAGACATTACTGTTAACAGGAAGAGAGCCTAGCACTCTGTTGAGGATTCTCAACTGAGTTAGCTGTTTAAGGACATACTGATACTTCTCAGTGCTTTTATATGTGAGAACCTTCAACTTTGTGCAAAATCTCCTCTTACAACTGACTGGACCCAGCTGTGTGGGTGTTGTAAGAAAAGTATGAATGTTACAAGCAGGAGGGTGAAGCAGCTTGTCTTCGGATGATACGTGAGTAACTTTTTTCCAGGAATACTGCCTACCACTCAGTGTTTTCAAGGATGAGGTATATCACCTTTGTGCAACATCACCCCTTTGAAGAGAATGGAAGAAGTTCTGAGGCTCTTCTGATTAAATTATTTAGGTTGGAAGCAAGAGCGTACAGCAAGTTGTGTAACAGTGTGAGTAGAGTGAAGTTTTAAAAGGAAGACCACCTGCCTCTGACAGTTTGAAAGTGTGAGGAACTTGATTTTGGGGCAAAATTGCCTGTTTCCATGAAGGGAAGGATTACTGTATGTCTTGTAGGAGAACCACAAAGGTTACAAGAAAGATGCTCAAGCACTTTGTTTAGCAGCTTCAAGTGATTTAGCATTCAAAAGGAACACTGCCTATCTGTCAAGGGTTTGACAGTGTGAGCAAATCCATCTTTGTGCCAATAGACCCTTTCCACTGAATGGAACATGCACTGTGTGTCTGGCAAGCAGATGTCAAGGTTTGCAGCAGCAGTTGCAAGCACATTGTTTTCCTGTGAGAGTTGAATTAGCATGTGAAAGGAGTGCTTGCCAAATGAAAGCCTTTGACAATGGAGAATCATTCACTCCTTGAAAAATACCCACTTTCGGCGAAATGCACATTCACTTGTAGCTCAGGGCAGGATGCAGTATGTGAGAGGCAGGAATAGTTTGGCACTTGTCTCCCTATGAGAAATGAGTTACCTGTTGAAAGGAATACTGACTACCCCTCAGTTTATTCATGTGTGAGGAAGATCACCGTTGGGCCAAATAGCTGCCTTCAACTGAATGGAACCAGAACAGTTTAGGATGTATGAAAAGCATTCATTCCAGCAGCAACAGGGTCTCGACTGTTGTTTAAAAGTGAGAATTGAGTGAGCTTTACAAAGGAATACTACCTGTCTCTCAGGCATTTACAGTGTGAAGAAGATTATCTTTGTGCAAAAGAGCCCTGTTTCAATGGAAGGAAGAAGCACTGTTTCTCCTGTAAGAGATGCATAAGTGTTAGAAGCAAGAGGGTCAAGCATCTTGTTAAGCACTATGAATTGAGTTACCTGTTGAATGGAATACTGCCAACTCTCAGTGTTTTCAGGGGGAGGAAAATCAATGTTCTGCTAAATAGCTCCTTTCAAGGGAATGGAGGCATACTGTAGGTCTTGTTAGACAATCATTAATGTTAGAAGGAAGAGGGTCTAGCACCCTGTTAAGCACTGTGAATTGACTTAGCTGTTGAAGGGAATACTGTCTAACTCTCAGTGTTTTTATGGGTGGAGGAACCTCAAGTTTGTGCAAAATGACCTCTTTCCAGTCAATGGAACCAGCACTACATCTCTTGGAAAAGAAGTATGAATGTTAGAAGCAGCAGGGTCAAGCACCTTGTTTTGCAATGCGAATTGATATACTGCTTTAAAGGAATAATGCCTACAACTCAGCGTTTTCATGGGTGAGCAATACCACCTTTGTGCAAAATACTGCACTTAGAGGGATGGGAAGAATCACTGTCGAACTTCTGAGAGAATCATTAATGTTAGAAAGGAAAGGGTTTACCACCTTGAACAGCATTGTGAACTGAGTTAGCTGGGTAAAGGAATACTGCCTACCTCTCAGCGTTTTCATGGGTGAGGAACCCAACTTTTGCAAAATATCCCATACAAGCGAATGGAAGATTCCTGGTAGCTCTTGTAAGAGACTCATGAATGTTTGAAGCAACAGGGTGTAGCAAGTTGTTTAGCATTGTGAATTGACTTAGCTGTTTAAAGGAATACTGCCTACTTCTCAGAGTTTTCAGGAGTCAGGAACCTCACCTTTGTGCAAAATTGCCTTTGTGAAGGGAATGGAGAAACACTGTTGCTCTTGTATGAAATCCATCAATGTTAGAAAGAAGAGGGTCAAGCACCTTCTTCAGCTTTGGGAATTGAGTGAGTTGTTTAATGGAATACTACCTACCTCTCAGGGTTTTCAGGGATGAGGACTACCAGGATTTTTCAAAATTGCCCCATTCGAGTGAATAGAAGCTGCACTGTAGGTCTTATAAGACAGACATTACTGTTAACAGGAAGAGAGCCTAGCACTCTGTTGATGATTCTCAACTGAGTTAGCTGTTTAAGGACATACTGATACCTCTCAGTGCTTTTATATGTGAGAACCTTCAACTTTGTGCAAAATCTCCTCTTACAACTGGCTGGACCCAGCTGTGTGGGTGTTGTAAGAAAAGTATGAATGTTACAAGCAGGAGGGTGAAGCAGCTTGTCTTCGGATGATACGTGAGTAACTTTTTTCCAGGAATACTGCCTACCACTCAGTGTTTTCAAGGATGAGGTATATCACCTTTGTGCAACATCACCCCTTTGAAGAGAATGGAAGAAGTTCTGAGGCTCTTCTGATTAAATTATTTAGGTTGGAAGCAAGAGCGTACAGCAAGTTGTGTAACAGTGTGAGTAGAGTGAAGTTTTAAAATTAAGACCACCTGCCTCTGACAGTTTGAAAGTGTGAGGAACTTGATTTTGGGGCAAAATTGCCTGTTTCCATGAAGGGAAGGATTACTGTATGTCTTGTAGGAGAACCACAAAGGTTACAAGAAAGATGCTCAAGCACTTTGTTTAGCAGCTTCAAGTGATTTAGCATTCAAAAGGAACACTGCCTATCTGTCAAGGGTTTGACAGTGTGAGCAAATCCATCTTTGTGCCAGTAGACCCTTTCCACTGAATGGAACATGCACTGTGTGTCTGGCAAGCAGATGTCAAGGTTTGCAGCAGGAGTTGCAAGCACATTGTTTTCCTGTGAGAGTTGAATTAGCATGTGAAAGGAGTGCTTGCCAAATGAAAGCCTTTGACAATGGAGAATCATTCACTCCTTGAAAAATACCCAGTTTCTGCGAAATGCACATTCACTTGTAGCTCAGGGCAGGATGCAGTATGTGAGAGGCAGGAATAGTTTGCCACTTGTCTCCCTATGAGAAATGAGTTACCTGTTGAAAGGAATACTGACTACCCCTCAGTTTATTCATGTGTGAGGAAGATCACCGTTGGGCCAAATGGCTGCCTTCAACTGAATGGAACCAGAACAGTTTAGGATGTATGAAAAGCATTCATTCCAGCAGCAAGAGGGTCTCGACTGTTGTTTAAAAGTGAGAATTGAGTGAGCTTTACAAAGGAATACTACCTGTCTCTCAGGCATTTACAGTGTGAAGAAGATTACCTTTGTGGAAAATAGCCCTGTTTCAATGGAAGGAAGAAGCACTGTTTCTCCAGTAAGAGATGCATGTGTTAGAAGCAAGACGGTCAAGCACCTTGTTAAGCATTAGGAATTGAGTTACCTGTTCAATAGTATACTGCCTAACTCTCAGTGTTTTCAGGTGGAGGAAAATCAATGTTCTGCTAAATAGCCCCTTCCAAGGGAATGGAGGCACACTGTAGGTCTTGTAAGACAATCATTAATGTTAGAAGCAAGAGGGTCTAGCACCCTGTTAAGCACTGTGAATTGACTTACCTGTTGAAGGGAATACTGTCTAACTCTCAGTGTTTTTATGGGTGGAGGAACCTCAAGTTTGTGCAAAATTGCCTCTTTCAAGTCAATGGAACCAGCACTAGAACTCTTGGAAGAGAAGTATGAATGTTAGAAGCAGGGGGGTCAAGCACCTTGTTTTCCAATGCGAATTGATATACTGCTTTAAAGGAATAATGCCTACAACTCAGTGTTTTCATGGGTGAGCAATTCCACCTTTGTGCAAAATACTGCACTTAGAGGGATGGGAAGAATCACTGTCGAACTTCTGACAGAATCATTAATGTTAGAAAGGAAAGGGTCTACCACCTTGAACAGCATTGTGAACTGAGTTAGCTGGGTAAAGGAATACTGCCTACCTCTCAGCGTTTTCATGGGTGAGGAACCCAACTTTTGCAAAATATCCCATACAAGCGAATGGAAGATTCCTGGTAGCTCTTGTAAGAGCCTCATGAATGTTTGAAGCAACAGGGTGTAGCAAGTTGTTTAGCATTGTGAATTGACTTAGCTCTTTAAAGGAATACTGCCTACTTCTCAGAGTTTTCAGGAGTCAGGAACCTCACCTTTGTGCAAAATAGCCTCTGTGAAGTGAATGGAGAAACACTGTTGCTCTTGTATGATATCCATCAATGTTAAAAGGAAGAGGGTCAAGCACATTCTTCAGCTTTGTGAATTGAATGAGTTGTTTAATGGAATACTACTTACCTCTCAGGGTTTTCAGGGATGAGGACTACCAGGATTTTTCAAAATTGCCCCTTTCGAGTGAATGGAAGCTGCACTGTAGGTCTTATAAGAGAGACATTACTGTTAACAGGAAGAGAGCCTAGCACTCTGTTGAGGATTCTCAACTGAGTTAGCTGTTTAAGGACATATTGATACCTCTCAGTGCTTTTATATGTGAGAACATTCAACTTTGTGCAAAATCTCCTCTTACAACTGACTGGACCCAGCTGTGTGGGTGTTGTAAGAAAAGTA
Source organism: Castor canadensis (assembly GCF_047511655.1). Taxonomy (NCBI): domain Eukaryota; kingdom Metazoa; phylum Chordata; class Mammalia; order Rodentia; family Castoridae; genus Castor; species Castor canadensis. Next base: position 39,184,891 of record NC_133400.1, read on the forward strand.
TGAATGTTACAAGCAGGAGGGTGAAGCAGCTTGTCTTCGGATGATACTTGAGTAACTTGTTTCCAGGAATACTGTCTACCACTCAGTGTTTTCAAGGATGAGGTATATCACCTTTGTGCAACATCACCCCTTTGAAGAGAATGGAAGAAGTTCTGAGGCTCTTCTGATTAAATTATTTAGGTTGGAAGCAAGAGCGCACAGCAAGTTGTGTAACAGTGTGAGTAGAGTGAAGTTTTAAAAGGAAGACCACCAGCCTCTGACAGTTTGAAAGTGTGAGGAACTTGATTTTGGGGCAAAATTGCCTGTTTCCATGAAGGGAAGGATTACTGTATGTCTTGTAGGAGAACCACAAAGGTTACAAGAAAGATGCTCAAGCACTTTGTTTAGCAGCTTCAAGTGATTTAGCATTCAAAAGGAACACTGCCTATCTGTCAAGGGTTTGACAGTGTGAGGAAATTCATCTTTGTGCCAATAGACCCTTTCCACTGAATGGAACATGCACTATGTGTCTGGCAAGCAGATGTCAAGGTTTGCAGCAGGAGTTGCAAGCACATTGTTTTCCTGTGAGAGTTGAAATAGCATGTGAAAGGAGTGCTTGCCAAATGAAAGCCTTTGACAATGGAGAATCATTCACTCCTTGAAAAATACCCACTTTCGGCGAAATGCACATTCACTTGTAGCTCAGGGCAGGATGCAGTATGTGAGAGGCAGGAATAGTTTGCCACTTGTCTCCCTATGAGAAATGAGTTACCTGTTGAAAGGAATACTGACTACCCCTCAGTTTATTCATGTGTGAGGAAGATCACCGTTGGGCCAAATAGCTGCCTTCAACTGAATGGAACCAGAACAGTTTAGGATGTATGAAAAGCATTCATTCCAGCAGCAAGAGGGTCTCGACTGTTGTTTAAAAGTGAGAATTGAGTGAGCTTTACAAAGGAATACTACCTGTCTCTCAGGCATTTACAGTGTGAAGAAGATTATCTTTGTGCAAAAGAGCCCTGTTTTAATGGATGGAAGAAGCACTGTTTCTCCTGTAAGAGATGCATAAGTGTTAGAAGCAAGAGGGTCAAGCATCTTGTTAAGCACTATGAATTGAGTTACCTGTTGAATGGAATACTGCCAACTCTCAGTGTTTTCAGGGGGAGGAAAATCAATGTTCTGCTAAATAGCTCCTTTCAAGGGAATGGAGGCATACTGTAGGTCTTGTTAGACAATCATTAATGTTAGAAGGAAGAGGGTCTAGCACCCTGTTAAGCACTGTGAATTGATTTACCTGTTGAAGGGAATACTGTCTAACTCTCAGTGTTTTTATGGGTGGAGGAACCTCAAGTTTGTGCAAAATGACCTCTTTCCAGTCAATGGAACCAGCACTACATCTCTTAGAAAAGAACTATGAATGTTAGAAGCAGCAGGGTCAAGCATCTTGTTTTCCAATGCGAATTGATATACTGCTTTAAAGGAATAATGCCTACAATTCAGCGTTTTCATGGGTGAGCAATACCACCTTTGTGCAAAATACTGCACTTAGAGGGATGGGAAGAATCACTGTCGAACTTCTGAGAGAATCATTAATGTTAGAAAGGAAAGGGTCTACCACCTTGAACAGCATTGTGAACTGAGTTAGCTGGGTAAAGGAATACTGCCTACTTCTCAGCGTTTTCATGGGTGAGGAACACAACTTTTGCAAAATATCCCATACAAGCGAAAGGAAGATTCCTGGTAGCTCTTGTAAGAGACTCATGAATGTTTGAAGCAACAGGGTGTAGCAAGTTGTTTAGCATTGTGAATTGACTTAGCTGTTTAAAGGAATACTGCCTACTTCTGAGAGTTTTCAGGAGTCAGGAACCTCACCTTTGTGCAAAATTGCCTTTGTGAAGGGAATGGAGAAACACTGTTGCTCTTGTATGAAATCCATCAATGTTAGAAAGAAGAGCGTCAAGCACCTTCTTCAGCTTTGGGAATTGAGTGAGTTGTTTAATGGAATACTACCTACCTCTCAGGGTTTTCAGGGATGAGGACTACCAGGATTTTTCAAAATTGCCCCATTCGAGTGAATAGAAGCTGCACTGTAGGTCTTATAAGACAGACATTACTGTTAACAGGAAGAGAGCCTAGCACTCTGTTGAGGATTCTCAACTGAGTTAGCTGTTTAAGGACATACTGATACCTCTCAGTGCTTTTATATGTGAGAACCTTCAACTTTGTGCAAAATCTCCTCTTACAACTGGCTGGACCCAGCTGTGTGGGTGTTGTAAGAAAAGTATGAATGTTACAAGCAGGAGGGTGAAGCAGCTTGTCTTCGGATGATACGTGAGTAACTTTTTTCCAGGAATACTGCCTACCACTCAGTGTTTTCAAGGATGAGGTATATCACCTTTGTGCAACATCACCCCTTTGAAGAGAATGGAAGAAGTTCTGAGGCTCTTCTGATTAAATTATTTAGGTTGGAAGCAAGAGCGTACAGCAAGTTGTGTAACAGTGTGAGTAGAGTGAAGTTTTAAAATTAAGACCACCTGCCTCTGAGAGTTTGAAAGTGTGAGGAACTTGATTTTGGGGCAAAATTGCCTGTTTCCATGAAGGGAAGGATTACTGTATGTCTTGTAGGAGAACCACAAAGGTTACAAGAAAGATGCTCAAGCACTTTGTTTAGCAGCTTCAAGTGATTTAGCATTCAAAAGGAACACTGCCTATCTGTCAAGGGTTTGACAGTGTGAGCAAATCCATCTTTGTGCCAGTAGACCCTTTCCACTGAATGGAACATGCACTGTGTGTCTGGCAAGCAGATGTCAAGGTTTGCAGCAGGAGTTGCAAGCACATTGTTTTCCTGTGAGAGTTGAATTAGCATGTGAAAGGAGTGCTTGCCAAATGAAAGCCTTTGACAATGGAGAATCATTCACTCCTTGAAAAATACCCACTTTCGGCGAAATGCACATTCACTTGTAGCTCAGGGCAGGATGCAGTATGTGAGAGGCAGGAATAGTTTGCCACTTGTCTCCCTATGAGAAATGAGTTACCTGTTGAAAGGAATACTGACTACCCCTCAGTTTATTCATGTGTGAGGAAGATCACCGTTGGGCCAAATAGCTGCCTTCAACTGAATGGAACCAGAACAGTTTAGGATGTATGAAAAGCATTCATTCCAGCAGCAAGAGGGTCTCGACTGTTGTTTAAAAGTGAGAATTGAGTGAGCTTTACAAAGGAATACTACCTGTCTCTCAGGCATTTACAGTGTGAAGAAGATTACCTTTGTGGAAAATAGCCCTGTTTCAATGGAAGGAAGAAGCACTGTTTCTCCAGTAAGAGATGCATGTGTTAGAAGCAAGACGGTCAAGCACCTTGTTAAGCATTAGGAATTGAGTTACCTGTTCAATAGTATACTGCCTAACTCTCAGTGTTTTCAGGTGGAGGAAAATCAATGTTCTGCTAAATAGCCCCTTCCAAGGGAATGGAGGCACACTGTAGGTCTTGTGAGACAATCATTAATGTTAGAAGCAAGAGGGTCTAGCACCCTGTTAAGCACTGTGAATTGACTTACCTGTTGAAGGGAATACTGTCTAACTCTCAGTGTTTTTATGGGTGGAGGAACTTCAAGTTTGTGCAAAATTGCCTCTTTCAAGTCAATGGAACCAGCACTAGAACTCTTGGAAGAGAAGTATGAATGTTAGAAGCAGGAGGGTCAAGCACCTTGTTTTCCAATGCGAATTGATATACTGCTTTAAAGGAATAATGCCTACAACTCAGTGTTTTCATGGGTGAGCAATACCACCTTTGTGCAAAATACTGCACTTAGAGGGATGGGAAGAATCACTGTCGAACTTCTGAGAGAATCATTAATGTTAGAAAGGAAAGGGTCTACCACCTTGAACAGCATTGTGAACTGAGTTAGCTGGGTAAAGGAATACTGCCTACCTCTCAGCGTTTTCATGGGTGAGGAACCCAACTTTTGCAAAATATCCCATACAAGCGAATGGAAGATTCCTGGTAGCTCTTGTAAGAGACTCATGAATGTTTGAAGCAACAGGGTGTAGCAAGTTGTTTAGCATTGTGAATTGACTTAGCTGTTTAAAGGAATACTGCCTACTTCTCAGAGTTTTCAGGAGTCAGGAACCTCACCTTTGTGCAAAATTGCCTCTGTGAAGTGAATGGAGAAACACTGTTGCTCTTGTATGATATCCATCAATGTTAAAAGGAAGAGGGTCAAGCACATTCTTCAGCTTTGTGAATTGAATGAGTTGTTTAATGGAATACTACTTACCTCTCAGGGTTTTCAGGGATGAGGACTACCAGGATTTTTCAAAATTGCCCCTTTCGAGTGAATGGAAGCTTCACTGTAGGTCTTATAAGAGAGACATTACTGTTAACAGGAAGAGAGCCTAGCACTCTGTTGAGGATTCTCAACTGAGTTAGCTGTTTAAGGACATATTGATACCTCTCAGTGCTTTTATATGTGAGAACCTTCAACTTTGTGCAAAATCTCCTCTTACAACTGACTGGACCCAGCTGTGTGGGTGTTGTAAGAAAAGTATGAATGTTACAAGCAGGAGGGTGAAGCAGCTTGTCTTCGGATGATACGTGAGTAACTTGTTTCCAGGAATACTGTCTACCACTCAGTGTTTTCAAGGATGAGGTATATCACCTTTGTGCAACATCACCCCTTTGAAGAGAATGAAAGAAGTTCTGAGGCTCTTCTGAGAAAATTATTTAGGTTGGAAGCAAGAGCGCACAGCAAGTTGTGTAACAGTGTGAGTAGAGTGAAGTTTTAAAATTAAGACCACCTGCCTCTCACAGTTTGAAAGTGTGGCGAACTTGATTTTGGGGCAAAATTGCCTGTTTCCATGAGGGGAAGGATTACTGTATGTCTTGTAGGAGAACCACAAAGGTTACAAGAAAGATGCTCAAGCACTTTGTTTAGCAGCTTCAAGTGATTTAGCATTCAAAAGGAACACTGCCTATCTGTCAAGGGTTTGACAGTGTGAGCAAATCCATCTTTGTGCCAATAGACCCTTTCCACTGAATGGAACATGCACTGTGTCTCTTGCCAGCAGGGGTCAAGGTTTGCAGCAGGACTTGCAAGCACATTGTTTTCCTGTGAGAGTTGAAATAGCATGTGAAAGGAGTGCTTGCCAAATGAAAGCCTTTGACAATGGAGAATCATTCACTCCTTGAAAAATACCCACTTTCGGCGAAATGCACATTCACTTGTAGCTCAGGGCAGGATGCAGTATGTGAGAGGCAGGAATAGTTTGGCACTTGTCTCCCTATGAGAAATGAGTTACCTGTTGAAAGGAATACTGACTACCCCTCAGTTTATTCATGTTTGAGGAAGATCACCGTTGGGCCAAATAGCTGCCTTCAACTGAATGGAACCAGAACAGTTTAGGATGTATGAAAAGCATTCATTCCAGCAGCAAGAGGGTCTCGACTGTTGTTTAAAAGTGAGAATTGAGTGAGCTTTACAAAGGAATACTACCTGTCTCTCAGGCATTTACAGTGTGAAGAAGATTATCTTTGTGCAAAAGAGCCCTGTTTCAATGGAAGGAAGAAGCACTGTTTCTCCTGTAAGAGATGCATAAGTGTTAGAAGCAAGAGGGTCAAGCACCTTGTTAAGCACTATGAATTGAGTTACCTGTTGAATGGAATACTGCCAACTCTCAGTGTTTTCAGGGGGAGGAAAATCAATGTTCTGCTAAATAGCTCCTTTCAAGGGAATGGAGGCATACTGTAGGTCTTGTTAGACAATCATTAATGTTAGAAGGAAGAGGGTCTAGCACCCTGTTAAGCACTGTGAATTGATTTACCTGTTGAAGGGAATACTGTCTAACTCTCAGTGTTTTTATGGGTGGAGGAACCTCAAGTTTGTGCAAAATGACCTCTTTCCAGTCAATGGAACCAGCACTACATCTCTTAGAAAAGAACTATGAATGTTAGAAGCAGCAGGGTCAAGCATCTTGTTTTCCAATGCGAATTGATATACTGCTTTAAAGGAATAATGCCTACAATTCAGCGTTTTCATGGGTGAGCAATATCACCTTTGTGCAAAATACTGCACTTAGAGGGATGGGAAGAATCACTGTCGAACTTCTGAGAGAATCATTAATGTTAGAAAGGAAAGGGTCTACCACCTTGAACAGCATTGTGAACTGAGTTAGCTGGGTAAAGGAATACTGCCTACTTTTCAGCGTTTTCATGGGTGAGGAACCCAACTTTTGCAAAATATCCCATACAAGCGAATGGAAGATTCCTGGTAGCTCTTGTAAGAGACTCATGAATGTTTGAAGCAACAGGGTGTAGCAAGTTGTTTAGCATTGTGAATTGACTTAGCTGTTTAAAGGAATACTGCCTACTTCTCAGAGTTTTCAGGAGTCAGGAACCTCACCTTTGTGCAAAATTGCCTTTGTGAAGGGAATGGAGAAACACTGTTGCTCTTGTATGAAATCCATCAATGTTAGAAAGAAGAGGGTCAAGCACCTTCTTCAGCTTTGGGAATTGAGTGAGTTGTTTAATGGAATACTACCTACCTCTCAGGGTTTTCAGGGATGAGGACTACCAGGATTTTTCAAAATTGCCCCATTCGAGTGAATAGAAGCTGCACTGTAGGTCTTATAAGACAGACATTACTGTTAACAGGAAGAGAGCCTAGCACTCTGTTGAGGATTCTCAACTGAGTTAGCTGTTTAAGGACATACTGATACCTCTCAGTGCTTTTATATGTGAGAACCTTCAACTTTGTGCAAAATCTCCTCTTACAACTGACTGGACCCAGCTGTGTGGGTGTTGTAAGAAAAGTATGAATGTTACAAGCAGGAGGGTGAAGCAGCTTGTCTTCGGATGATACGTGAGTAACTTTTTTCCAGGAATACTGCCTACCACTCAGTGTTTTCAAGGATGAGGTATATCACCTTTGTGCAACATCACCCCTTTGAAGAGAATGGAAGAAGTTCTGAGGCTCTTCTGATTAAATTATTTAGGTTGGAAGCAAGAGCGTACAGCAAGTTGTGTAACAGTGTGAGTAGAGTGAAGTTTTAAAATTAAGACCACCTGCCTCTGAGAGTTTGAAAGTGTGAGGAACTTGATTTTGGGGCAAAATTGCCTGTTTCCATGAAGGGAAGGATTACTGTATGTCTTGTAGGAGAACCACAAAGGTTACAAGAAAGATGCTCAAGCACTTTGTTTAGCAGCTTCAAGTGATTTAGCATTCAAAAGGAACACTGCCTATCTGTCAAGGGTTTGACAGTGTGAGCAAATCCATCTTTGTGCCAGTAGACCCTTTCCACTGAATGGAACATGCACTGTGTGTCTGGCAAGCAGATGTCAAGGTTTGCAGCAGGAGTTGCAAGCACATTGTTTTCCTTTGAGAGTTGAATTAGCATGTGAAAGGAGTGCTTGCCAAATGAAAGCCTTTGACAATGGAGAATCATTCACTCCTTGAAAAATACCCACTTTCGGCGAAATGCACATTCACTTGTAGCTCAGGGCAGGATGCAGTATGTGAGAGGCAGGAATAGTTTGCCACTTGTCTCCCTATGAGAAATGAGTTACCTGTTGAAAGGAATACTGACTACCCCTCAGTTTATTCATGTGTGAGGAAGATCACCGTTGGGCCAAATAGCTGCCTTCAACTGAATGGAACCAGAACAGTTTAGGATGTATGAAAAGCATTCATTCCAGCAGCAAGAGGGTCTCGACTGTTGTTTAAAAGTGAGAATTGAGTGAGCTTTACAAAGGAATACTACCTGTCTCTCAGGCATTTACAGTGTGAAGAAGATTACCTTTGTGGAAAATAGCCCTGTTTCAATGGAAGGAAGAAGCACTGTTTCTCCAGTAAGAGATGCATGTGTTAGAAGCAAGACGGTCAAGCACCTTGTTAAGCATTAGGAATTGAGTTACCTGTTCAATAGTATACTGCCTAACTCTCAGTGTTTTCAGGTGGAGGAAAATCAATGTTCTGCTAAATAGCCCCTTCCAAGGGAATGGAGGCACACTGTAGGTCTTGTGAGACAATCATTAATGTTAGAAGCAAGAGGGTCTAGCACCCTGTTAAGCACTGTGAATTGACTTACCTGTTGAAGGGAATACTGTCTAACTCTCAGTGTTTTTATGGGTGGAGGAACCTCAAGTTTGTGCAAAATTGCCTCTTTCAAATCAATGGAACCAGCACTAGAACTCTTGGAAGAGAAGTATGAATGTTAGAAGCAGGAGGGTCAAGCACCTTGTTTTCCAATGCGAATTGATATACTGCTTTAAAGGAATAATGCCTACAACTCAGTGTTTTCATGGGTGAGCAATACCACCTTTGTGCAAAATACTGCACTTAGAGGGATGGGAAGAATCACTGTCGAACTTCTGAGAGAATCATTAATGTTAGAAAGGAAAGGGTCTACCACCTTGAACAGCATTGTGAACTGAGTTAGCTGGGTAAAGGAATACTGCCTACCTCTCAGCGTTTTCATGGGTGAGGAACCCAACTTTTGCAAAATATCCCATACAAGCGAATGGAAGATTCCTGGTAGCTCTTGTAAGAGACTCATGAATGTTTGAAGCAACAGGGTGTAGCAAGTTGTTTAGCATTGTGAATTGACTTAGCTGTTTAAAGGAATACTGCCTACTTCTCAGAGTTTTCAGGAGTCAGGAACCTCACCTTTGTGCAAAATTGCCTCTGTGAAGTGAATGGAGAAACACTGTTGCTCTTGTATGATATCCATCAATGTTAAAAGGAAGAGGGTCAAGCACATTCTTCAGCTTTGTGAATTGAATGAGTTGTTTAATGGAATACTACTTACCTCTCAGGGTTTTCAGGGATGAGGACTACCAGGATTTTTCAAAATTGCCCCTTTCGTGTGAATGGAAGCTGCACTGTAGGTCTTATAAGAGAGACATTACTGTTAACAGGAAGAGAGCCTAGCACTCTGTTGAGGATTCTCAACTGAGTTAGCTGTTTAAGGACATATTGATACCTCTCAGTGCTTTTATATGTGAGAACCTTCAACTTTGTGCAAAATCTCCTCTTACAACTGACTGGACCCAGCTGTGTGGGTGTTGTAAGAAAAGTATGAATGTTACAAGCAGGAGGGTGAAGCAGCTTGTCTTCGGATGATACGTGAGTAACTTGTTTCCAGGAATACTGTCTACCACTCAGTGTTTTCAAGGATGAGGTATATCACCTTTGTGCAACATCACCCCTTTGAAGAGAATGAAAGAAGTTCTGAGGCTCTTCTGAGAAAATTATTTAGGTTGGAAGCAAGAGCGCACAGCAAGTTGTGTAACAGTGTGAGTAGAGTGAAGTTTTAAAATTAAGACCACCTGCCTCTCACAGTTTGAAAGTGTGGCGAACTTGATTTTGGGGCAAAATTGCCTGTTTCCATGAAGGGAAGGATTACTGTATGTCTTGTAGGAGAACCACAAAGGTTACAAGAAAGATGCTCAAGCACTTTGTTTAGCAGCTTCAAGTGATTTAGCATTCAAAAGGAACACTGCCTATCTGTCAAGGGTTTGACAGTGTGAGCAAATCCATCTTTGTGCCAATAGACCCTTTCCACTGAATGGAACATGCACTGTGTCTCTTGCCAGCAGGGGTCAAGGTTTGCAGCAGGACTTGCAAGCACATTGTTTTCCTGTGAGAGTTGAAATAGCATGTGAAAGGAGTGCTTGCCAAATGAAAGCCTTTGACAATGGAGAATCATTCACTCCTTGAAAAATACCCACTTTCGGCGAAATGCACATTCACTTGTAGCTCAGGGCAGGATGCAGTATGTGAGAGGCAGGAATAGTTTGGCACTTGTCTCCCTATGAGAAATGAGTTACCTGTTGAAAGGAATACTGACTACCCCTCAGTTTATTCATGTGTGAGGAAGATCACCGTTGGGCCAAATAGCTGCCTTCAACTGAATGGAACCAGAACAGTTTAGGATGTATGAAAAGCATTCATTCCAGCAGCAAGAGGGTCTCGACTGTTGTTTAAAAGTGAGAATTGAGTGAGCTTTACAAAGGAATACTACCTGTCTCTCAGGCATTTACAGTGTGAAGAAGATTATCTTTGTGCAAAAGAGCCCTGTTTCAATGGAAGGAAGAAGCACTGTTTCTCCTGTAAGAGATGCATAAGTGTTAGAAGCAAGAGGGTCAAGCACCTTGTTAAGCACTATGAATTGAGTTACCTGTTGAATGGAATACTGCCAACTCTCAGTGTTTTCAGGGGGAGGAAAATCAATGTTCTGCTAAATAGCTCCTTTCAAGGGAATGGAGGCATACTGTAGGTCTTGTTAGACAATCATTAATGTTAGAAGGAAGAGGGTCTAGCACCCTGTTAAGCACTGTGAATTGATTTACCTGTTGAAGGGAATACTGTCTAACTCTCAGTGTTTTTATGGGTGGAGGAACCTCAAGTTTGTGCAAAATGACCTCTTTCCAGTCAATGGAACCAGCACTACATCTCTTAGAAAAGAACTATGAATGTTAGAAGCAGCAGGGTCAAGCATCTTGTTTTCCAATGCGAATTGATATACTGCTTTAAAGGAATAATGCCTACAATTCAGCGTTTTCATGGGTGAGCAATATCACCTTTGTGCAAAATACTGCACTTAGAGGGATGGGAAGAATCACTGTCGAACTTCTGAGAGAATCATTAATGTTAGAAAGGAAAGGGTCTACCACCTTGAACAGCATTGTGAACTGAGTTAGCTGGGTAAAGGAATACTGCCTACTTTTCAGCGTTTTCATGGGTGAGGAACCCAACTTTTGCAAAATGTCCCATACAAGCGAATGGAAGATTCCTGGTAGCTCTTGTAAGAGACTCATGAATGTTTGAAGCAACAGGGTGTAGCAAGTTGTTTAGCATTGTGAATTGACTTAGCTGTTTAAAGGAATACTGCCTACTTCTCAGAGTTTTCAGGAGTCAGGAACCTCACCTTTGTGCAAAATTGCCTTTGTGAAGGGAATGGAGAAACACTGTTGCTCTTGTATGAAATCCATCAATGTTAGAAAGAAGAGGGTCAAGCACCTTCTTCAGCTTTGGGAATTGAGTGAGTTGTTTAATGGAATACTACCTACCTCTCAGGGTTTTCAGGGATGAGGACTACCAGGATTTTTCAAAATTGCCCCATTCGAGTGAATAGAAGCTGCACTGTAGGTCTTATAAGACAGACATTACTGTTAACAGGAAGAGAGCCTAGCACTCTGTTGAGGATTCTCAACTGAGTTAGCTGTTTAAGGACATACTGATACCTCTCAGTGCTTTTATATGTGAGAACCTTCAACTTTGTGCAAAATCTCCTCTTACAACTGACTGGACCCAGCTGTGTGGGTGTTGTAAGAAAAGTATGAATGTTACAAGCAGGAGGGTGAAGCAGCTTGTCTTCGGATGATACGTGAGTAACTTTTTTCCAGGAATACTGCCTACCACTCAGTGTTTTCAAGGATGAGGTATATCACCTTTGTGCAACATCACCCCTTTGAAGAGAATGGAAGAAGTTCTGAGGCTCTTCTGATTAAATTATTTAGGTTGGAAGCAAGAGCGTACAGCAAGTTGTGTAACAGTGTGAGTAGAGTGAAGTTTTAAAATTAAGACCACCTGCCTCTGAGAGTTTGAAAGTGTGAGGAACTTGATTTTGGGGCAAAATTGCCTGTTTCCATGAAGGGAAGGATTACTGTATGTCTTGTAGGAGAACCACAAAGGTTACAAGAAAGATGCTCAAGCACTTTGTTTAGCAGCTTCAAGTGATTTAGCATTCAAAAGGAACACTGCCTATCTGTCAAGGGTTTGACAGTGTGAGCAAATCCATCTTTGTGCCAGTAGACCCTTTCCACTGAATGGAACATGCACTGTGTGTCTGGCAAGCAGATGTCAAGGTTTGCAGCAGGAGTTGCAAGCACATTGTTTTCCTGTGAGAGTTGAATTAGCATGTGAAAGGAGTGCTTGCCAAATGAAAGCCTTTGACAATGGAGAATCATTCACTCCTTGAAAAATACCCACTTTCGGCGAAATGCACATTCACTTGTAGCTCAGGGCAGGATGCAGTATGTGAGGGGCAGGAATAGTTTGCCACTTGTCTCCCTATGAGAAATGAGTTACCTGTTGAAAGGAATACTGACTACCCCTCAGTTTATTCATGTGTGAGGAAGATCACCGTTGGGCCAAATAGCTGCCTTCAACTGAATGGAACCAGAACAGTTTAGGATGTATGAAAAGCATTCATTCCAGCAGCAAGAGGGTCTCGACTGTTGTTTAAAAGTGAGAATTGAGTGAGCTTTACAAAGGAATACTACCTGTCTCTCAGGCATTTACAGTGTGAAGAAGATTACCTTTGTGGAAAATAGCCCTGTTTCAATGGAAGGAAGAAGCACTGTTTCTCCAGTAAGAGATGCATGTGTTAGAAGCAAGACGGTCAAGCACCTTGTTAAGCATTAGGAATTGAGTTACCTGTTCAATAGTATACTGCCTAACTCTCAGTGTTTTCAGGTGGAGGAAAATCAATGTTCTGCTAAATAGCCCCTTCCAAGGGAATGGAGGCACACTGTAGGTCTTGTGAGACAATCATTAATGTTAGAAGCAAGAGGGTCTAGCACCCTGTTAAGCACTGTGAATTGACTTACCTGTTGAAGGGAATACTGTCTAACTCTCAGTGTTTTTATGGGTGGAGGAACTTCAAGTTTGTGCAAAATTGCCTCTTTCAAGTCAATGGAACCAGCACTAGAACTCTTGGAAGAGAAGTATGAATGTTAGAAGCAGGAGGGTCAAGCACCTTGTTTTCCAATGCGAATTGATATACTGCTTTAAAGGAATAATGCCTACAACTCAGTGTTTTCATGGGTGAGCAATACCACCTTTGTGCAAAATACTGCACTTAGAGGGATGGGAAGAATCACTGTCGAACTTCTGAGAGAATCATTAATGTTAGAAAGGAAAGGGTCTACCACCTTGAACAGCATTGTGAACTGAGTTAGCTGGGTAAAGGAATACTGCCTACCTCTCAGCGTTTTCATGGGTGAGGAACCCAACTTTTGCAAAATATCCCATACAAGCGAATGGAAGATTCCTGGTAGCTCTTGTAAGAGACTCATGAATGTTTGAAGCAACAGGGTGTAGCAAGTTGTTTAGCATTGTGAATTGACTTAGCTGTTTAAAGGAATACTGCCTACTTCTCAGAGTTTTCAGGAGTCAGGAACCTCACCTTTGTGCAAAATTGCCTCTGTGAAGTGAATGGAGAAACACTGTTGCTCTTGTATGATATCCATCAATGTTAAAAGGAAGAGGGTCAAGCACATTCTTCAGCTTTGTGAATTGAATGAGTTGTTTAATGGAATACTACTTACCTCTCAGGGTTTTCAGGGATGAGGACTACCAGGATTTTTCAAAATTGCCCCTTTCGAGTGAATGGAAGCTTCACTGTAGGTCTTATAAGAGAGACATTACTGTTAACAGGAAGAGAGCCTAGCACTCTGTTGAGGATTCTCAACTGAGTTAGCTGTTTAAGGACATATTGATACCTCTCAGTGCTTTTATATGTGAGAACCTTCAACTTTGTGCAAAATCTCCTCTTACAACTGACTGGACCCAGCTGTGTGGGTGTTGTAAGAAAAGTATGAATGTTACAAGCAGGAGGGTGAAGCAGCTTGTCTTCGGATGATACGTGAGTAACTTGTTTCCAGGAATACTGTCTACCACTCAGTGTTTTCAAGGATGAGGTATATCACCTTTGTGCAACATCACCCCTTTGAAGAGAATGAAAGAAGTTCTGAGGCTCTTCTGAGAAAATTATTTAGGTTGGAAGCAAGAGCGCACAGCAAGTTGTGTAACAGTGTGAGTAGAGTGAAGTTTTAAAATTAAGACCACCTGCCTCTCACAGTTTGAAAGTGTGGCGAACTTGATTTTGGGGCAAAATTGCCTGTTTCCATGAAGGGAAGGATTACTGTATGTCTTGTAGGAGAACCACAAAGGTTACAAGAAAGATGCTCAAGCACTTTGTTTAGCAGCTTCAAGTGATTTAGCATTCAAAAGGAACACTGCCTATCTGTCAAGGGTTTGACAGTGTGAGCAAATCCATCTTTGTGCCAATAGACCCTTTCCACTGAATGGAACATGCACTGTGTCTCTTGCCAGCAGGGGTCAAGGTTTGCAGCAGGACTTGCAAGCACATTGTTTTCCTGTGAGAGTTGAAATAGCATGTGAAAGGAGTGCTTGCCAAATGAAAGCCTTTGACAATGGAGAATCATTCACTCCTTGAAAAATACCCACTTTCGGCGAAATGCACATTCACTTGTAGCTCAGGGCAGGATGCAGTATGTGAGAGGCAGGAATAGTTTGGCACTTGTCTCCCTATGAGAAATGAGTTACCTGTTGAAAGGAATATTGACTACCCCTCAGTTTATTCATGTGTGAGGAAGATCACCGTTGGGCCAAATAGCTGCCTTCAACTGAATGGAACCAGAACAGTTTAGGATGTATGAAAAGCATTCATTCCAGCAGCAAGAGGGTCTCGACTGTTGTTTAAAAGTGAGAATTGAGTGAGCTTTACAAAGGAATACTACCTGTCTCTCAGGCATTTACAGTGTGAAGAAGATTATCTTTGTGCAAAAGAGCCCTGTTTCAATGGAAGGAAGAAGCACTGTTTCTCCTGTAAGAGATGCATAAGTGTTAGAAGCAAGAGGGTCAAGCACCTTGTTAAGCACTATGAATTGAGTTACCTGTTGAATGGAATACTGCCAACTCTCAGTGTTTTCAGGGGGAGGAAAATCAATGTTCTGCTAAATAGCTCCTTTCAAGGGAATGGAGGCATACTGTAGGTCTTGTTAGACAATCATTAATGTTAGAAGGAAGAGGGTCTAGCACCCTGTTAAGCACTGTGAATTGATTTACCTGTTGAAGGGAATACTGTCTAACTCTCAGTGTTTTTATGGGTGGAGGAACCTCAAGTTTGTGCAAAATGACCTCTTTCCAGTCAATGGAACCAGCACTACATCTCTTAGAAAAGAACTATGAATGTTAGAAGCAGCAGGGTCAAGCATCTTGTTTTCCAATGCGAATTGATATACTGCTTTAAAGGAATAATGCCTACAATTCAGCGTTTTCATGGGTGAGCAATATCACCTTTGTGCAAAATACTGCACTTAGAGGGATGGGAAGAATCACTGTCGAACTTCTGAGAGAATCATTAATGTTAGAAAGGAAAGGGTCTACCACCTTGAACAGCATTGTGAACTGAGTTAGCTGGGTAAAGGAATACTGCCTACTTTTCAGCGTTTTCATGGGTGAGGAACCCAACTTTTGCAAAATGTCCCATACAAGCGAATGGAAGATTCCTGGTAGCTCTTGTAAGAGACTCATGAATGTTTGAAGCAACAGGGTGTAGCAAGTTGTTTAGCATTGTGAATTGACTTAGCTGTTTAAAGGAATACTGCCTACTTCTCAGAGTTTTCAGGAGTCAGGAACCTCACCTTTGTGCAAAATTGCCTTTGTGAAGGGAATGGAGAAACACTGTTGCTCTTGTATGAAATCCATCAATGTTAGAAAGAAGAGGGTCAAGCACCTTCTTCAGCTTTGGGAATTGAGTGAGTTGTTTAATGGAATACTACCTACCTCTCAGGGTTTTCAGGGATGAGGACTACCAGGATTTTTCAAAATTGCCCCATTCGAGTGAATAGAAGCTGCACTGTAGGTCTTATAAGACAGACATTACTGTTAACAGGAAGAGAGCCTAGCACTCTGTTGAGGATTCTCAACTGAGTTAGCTGTTTAAGGACATACTGATACCTCTCAGTGCTTTTATATGTGAGAACCTTCAACTTTGTGCAAAATCTCCTCTTACAACTGACTGGACCCAGCTGTGTGGGTGTTGTAAGAAAAGTATGAATGTTACAAGCAGGAGGGTGAAGCAGCTTGTCTTCGGATGATACGTGAGTAACTTTTTTCCAGGAATACTGCCTACCACTCAGTGTTTTCAAGGATGAGGTATATCACCTTTGTGCAACATCACCCCTTTGAAGAGAATGGAAGAAGTTCTGAGGCTCTTCTGATTAAATTATTTAGGTTGGAAGCAAGAGCGTACAGCAAGTTGTGTAACAGTGTGAGTAGAGTGAAGTTTTAAAATTAAGACCACCTGCCTCTGAGAGTTTGAAAGTGTGAGGAACTTGATTTTGGGGCAAAATTGCCTGTTTCCATGAAGGGAAGGATTACTGTATGTCTTGTAGGAGAACCACAAAGGTTACAAGAAAGATGCTCAAGCACTTTGTTTAGCAGCTTCAAGTGATTTAGCATTCAAAAGGAACACTGCCTATCTGTCAAGGGTTTGACAGTGTGAGCAAATCCATCTTTGTGCCAGTAGACCCTTTCCACTGAATGGAACATGCACTGTGTGTCTGGCAAGCAGATGTCAAGGTTTGCAGCAGGAGTTGCAAGCACATTGTTTTCCTGTGAGAGTTGAATTAGCATGTGAAAGGAGTGCTTGCCAAATGAAAGCCTTTGACAATGGAGAATCATTCACTCCTTGAAAAATACCCACTTTCGGCGAAATACACATTCACTTGTAGCTCAGGGCAGGATGCAGTATGTGAGAGGCAGGAATAGTTTGCCACTTGTCTCCCTATGAGAAATGAGTTACCTGTTGAAAGGAATACTGACTACCCCTCAGTTTATTCATGTGTGAGGAAGATCACCGTTGGGCCAAATAGCTGCCTTCAACTGAATGGAACCAGAACAGTTTAGGATGTATGAAAAGCATTCATTCCAGCAGCAAGAGGGTCTCGACTGTTGTTTAAAAGTGAGAATTGAGTGAGCTTTACAAAGGAATACTACCTGTCTCTCAGGCATTTACAGTGTGAAGAAGATTACCTTTGTGGAAAATAGCCCTGTTTCAATGGAAGGAAGAAGCACTGTTTCTCCAGTAAGAGATGCATGTGTTAGAAGCAAGACGGTCAAGCACCTTGTTAAGCATTAGGAATTGAGTTACCTGTTCAATAGTATACTGCCTAACTCTCAGTGTTTTCAGGTGGAGGAAAATCAATGTTCTGCTAAATAGCCCCTTCCAAGGGAATGGAGGCACACTGTAGGTCTTGTGAGACAATCATTAATGTTAGAAGCAAGAGGGTCTAGCACCCTGTTAAGCACTGTGAATTGACTTACCTGTTGAAGGGAATACTGTCTAACTCTCAGTGTTTTTATGGGTGGAGGAACTTCAAGTTTGTGCAAAATTGCCTCTTTCAAGTCAATGGAACCAGCACTAGAACTCTTGGAAGAGAAGTATGAATGTTAGAAGCAGGAGGGTCAAGCACCTTGTTTTCCAATGCGAATTGATATACTGCTTTAAAGGAATAATGCCTACAACTCAGTGTTTTCATGGGTGAGCAATACCACCTTTGTGCAAAATACTGCACTTAGAGGGATGGGAAGAATCACTGTCGAACATCTGAGAGAATCATTAATGTTAGAAAGGAAAGGGTCTACCACCTTGAACAGCATTGTGAACTGAGTTAGCTGGGTAAAGGAATACTGCCTACCTCTCAGCGTTTTCATGGGTGAGGAACCCAACTTTTGCAAAATATCCCATACAAGCGAATGGAAGATTCCTGGTAGCTCTTGTAAGAGACTCATGAATGTTTGAAGCAACAGGGTGTAGCAAGTTGTTTAGCATTGTGAATTGACTTAGCTGTTTAAAGGAATACTGCCTACTTCTCAGAGTTTTCAGGAGTCAGGAACCTCACCTTTGTGCAAAATTGCCTCTGTGAAGTGAATGGAGAAACACTGTTGCTCTTGTATGATATCCATCAATGTTAAAAGGAAGAGGGTCAAGCACATTCTTCAGCTTTGTGAATTGAATGAGTTGTTTAATGGAATACTACTTACCTCTCAGGGTTTTCAGGGATGAGGACTACCAGGATTTTTCAAAATTGCCCCTTTCGAGTGAATGGAAGCTTCACTGTAGGTCTTATAAGAGAGACATTACTGTTAACAGGAAGAGAGCCTAGCACTCTGTTGAGGATTCTCAACTGAGTTAGCTGTTTAAGGACATATTGATACCTCTCAGTGCTTTTATATGTGAGAACCTTCAACTTTGTGCAAAATCTCCTCTTACAACTGACTGGACCCAGCTGTGTGGGTGTTGTAAGAAAAGTATGAATGTTACAAGCAGGAGGGTGAAGCAGCTTGTCTTCGGATGATACGTGAGTAACTTGTTTCCAGGAATACTGTCTACCACTCAGTGTTTTCAAGGATGAGGTATATCACCTTTGTGCAACATCACCCCTTTGAAGAGAATGAAAGAAGTTCTGAGGCTCTTCTGAGAAAATTATTTAGGTTGGAAGCAAGAGCGCACAGCAAGTTGTGTAACAGTGTGAGTAGAGTGAAGTTTTAAAATTAAGACCACCTGCCTCTCACAGTTTGAAAGTGTGGCGAACTTGATTTTGGGGCAAAATTGCCTGTTTCCATGAAGGGAAGGATTACTGTATGTCTTGTAGGAGAACCACAAAGGTTACAAGAAAGATGCTCAAGCACTTTGTTTAGCAGCTTCAAGTGATTTAGCATTCAAAAGGAACACTGCCTATCTGTCAAGGGTTTGACAGTGTGAGCAAATCCATCTTTGTGCCAATAGACCCTTTCCACTGAATGGAACATGCACTGTGTCTCTTGCCAGCAGGGGTCAAGGTTTGCAGCAGGACTTGCAAGCACATTGTTTTCCTGTGAGAGTTGAAATAGCATGTGAAAGGAGTGCTTGCCAAATGAAAGCCTTTGACAATGGAGAATCATTCACTCCTTGAAAAATACCCACTTTCGGCGAAATGCACATTCACTTGTAGCTCAGGGCAGGATGCAGTATGTGAGAGGCAGGAATAGTTTGGCACTTGTCTCCCTATGAGAAATGAGTTACCTGTTGAAAGGAATACTGACTACCCCTCAGTTTATTCATGTGTGAGGAAGATCACCGTTGGGCCAAATAGCTGCCTTCAACTGAATGGAACCAGAACAGTTTAGGATGTATGAAAAGCATTCATTCCAGCAGCAAGAGGGTCTCGACTGTTGTTTAAAAGTGAGAATTGAGTGAGCTTTACAAAGGAATACTACCTGTCTCTCAGGCATTTACAGTGTGAAGAAGATTATCTTTGTGCAAAAGAGCCCTGTTTCAATGGAAGGAAGAAGCACTGTTTCTCCTGTAAGAGATGCATAAGTGTTAGAAGCAAGAGGGTCAAGCACCTTGTTAAGCACTATGAATTGAGTTACCTGTTGAATGGAATACTGCCAACTCTCAGTGTTTTCAGGGGGAGGAAAATCAATGTTCTGCTAAATAGCTCCTTTCAAGGGAATGGAGGCATACTGTAGGTCTTGTTAGACAATCATTAATGTTAGAAGGAAGAGGGTCTAGCACCCTGTTAAGCACTGTGAATTGATTTACCTGTTGAAGGGAATACTGTCTAACTCTCAGTGTTTTTATGGGTGGAGGAACCTCAAGTTTGTGCAAAATGACCTCTTTCCAGTCAATGGAACCAGCACTACATCTCTTAGAAAAGAACTATGAATGTTAGAAGCAGCAGGGTCAAGCATCTTGTTTTCCAATGCGAATTGATATACTGCTTTAAAGGAATAATGCCTACAATTCAGCGTTTTCATGGGTGAGCAATATCACCTTTGTGCAAAATACTGCACTTAGAGGGATGGGAAGAATCACTGTCGAACTTCTGAGAGAATCATTAATGTTAGAAAGGAAAGGGTCTACCACCTTGAACAGCATTGTGAACTGAGTTAGCTGGGTAAAGGAATACTGCCTACTTTTCAGCGTTTTCATGGGTGAGGAACCCAACTTTTGCAAAATATCCCATACAAGCGAATGGAAGATTCCTGGTAGCTCTTGTAAGAGACTCATGAATGTTTGAAGCAACAGGGTGTAGCAAGTTGTTTAGCATTGTGAATTGACTTAGCTGTTTAAAGGAATACTGCCTACTTCTCAGAGTTTTCAGGAGTCAGGAACCTCACCTTTGTGCAAAATTGCCTTTGTGAAGGGAATGGAGAAACACTGTTGCTCTTGTATGAAATCCATCAATGTTAGAAAGAAGAGGGTCAAGCACCTTCTTCAGCTTTGGGAATTGAGTGAGTTGTTTAATGGAATACTACCTACCTCTCAGGGTTTTCAGGGATGAGGACTACCAGGATTTTTCAAAATTGCCCCATTCGAGTGAATAGAAGCTGCACTGTAGGTCTTATAAGACAGACATTACTGTTAACAGGAAGAGAGCCTAGCACTCTGTTGAGGATTCTCAACTGAGTTAGCTGTTTAAGGACATACTGATACCTCTCAGTGCTTTTATATGTGAGAACCTTCAACTTTGTGCAAAATCTCCTCTTACAACTGACTGGACCCAGCTGTGTGGGTGTTGTAAGAAAAGTATGAATGTTACAAGCAGGAGGGTGAAGCAGCTTGTCTTCGGATGATACGTGAGTAACTTTTTTCCAGGAATACTGCCTACCACTCAGTGTTTTCAAGGATGAGGTATATCACCTTTGTGCAACATCACCCCTTTGAAGAGAATGGAAGAAGTTCTGAGGCTCTTCTGATTAAATTATTTAGGTTGGAAGCAAGAGCGTACAGCAAGTTGTGTAACAGTGTGAGTAGAGTGAAGTTTTAAAATTAAGACCACCTGCCTCTGAGAGTTTGAAAGTGTGAGGAACTTGATTTTGGGGCAAAATTGCCTGTTTCCATGAAGGGAAGGATTACTGTATGTCTTGTAGGAGAACCACAAAGGTTACAAGAAAGATGCTCAAGCACTTTGTTTAGCAGCTTCAAGTGATTTAGCATTCAAAAGGAACACTGCCTATCTGTCAAGGGTTTGACAGTGTGAGCAAATCCATCTTTGTGCCAGTAGACCCTTTCCACTGAATGGAACATGCACTGTGTGTCTGGCAAGCAGATGTCAAGGTTTGCAGCAGGAGTTGCAAGCACATTGTTTTCCTGTGAGAGTTGAATTAGCATGTGAAAGGAGTGCTTGCCAAATGAAAGCCTTTGACAATGGAGAATCATTCACTCCTTGAAAAATACCCACTTTCGGCGAAATGCACATTCACTTGTAGCTCAGGGCAGGATGCAGTATGTGAGAGGCAGGAATAGTTTGCCACTTGTCTCCCTATGAGAAATGAGTTACCTGTTGAAAGGAATACTGACTACCCCTCAGTTTATTCATGTGTGAGGAAGATCACCGTTGGGCCAAATAGCTGCCTTCAACTGAATGGAACCAGAACAGTTTAGGATGTATGAAAAGCATTCATTCCAGCAGCAAGAGGGTCTCGACTGTTGTTTAAAAGTGAGAATTGAGTGAGCTTTACAAAGGAATACTACCTGTCTCTCAGGCATTTACAGTGTGAAGAAGATTACCTTTGTGGAAAATAGCCCTGTTTCAATGGAAGGAAGAAGCACTGTTTCTCCAGTAAGAGATGCATGTGTTAGAAGCAAGACGGTCAAGCACCTTGTTAAGCATTAGGAATTGAGTTACCTGTTCAATAGTATACTGCCTAACTCTCAGTGTTTTCAGGTGGAGGAAAATCAATGTTCTGCTAAATAGCCCCTTCCAAGGGAATGGAGGCACACTGTAGGTCTTGTGAGACAATCATTAATGTTAGAAGCAAGAGGGTCTAGCACCCTGTTAAGCACTGTGAATTGACTTACCTGTTGAAGGGAATACTGTCTAACTCTCAGTGTTTTTATGGGTGGAGGAACCTCAAGTTTGTGCAAAATTGCCTCTTTCAAGTCAATGGAACCAGCACTAGAACTCTTGGAAGAGAAGTATGAATGTTAGAAGCAGGAGGGTCAAGCACCTTGTTTTCCAATGCGAATTGATATACTGCTTTAAAGGAATAATGCCTACAACTCAGTGTTTTCATGGGTGAGCAATACCACCTTTGTGCAAAATACTGCACTTAGAGGGATGGGAAGAATCACTGTCGAACTTCTGAGAGAATCATTAATGTTAGAAAGGAAAGGGTCTACCACCTTGAACAGCATTGTGAACTGAGTTAGCTGGGTAAAGGAATACTGCCTACCTCTCAGCGTTTTCATGGGTGAGGAACCCAACTTTTGCAAAATATCCCATACAAGCGAATGGAAGATTCCTGGTAGCTCTTGTAAGAGACTCATGAATGTTTGAAGCAACAGGGTGTAGCAAGTTGTTTAGCATTGTGAATTGACTTAGCTGTTTAAAGGAATACTGCCTACTTCTCAGAGTTTTCAGGAGTCAGGAACCTCACCTTTGTGCAAAATTGCCTCTGTGAAGTGAATGGAGAAACACTGTTGCTCTTGTATGATATCCATCAATGTTAAAAGGAAGAGGGTCAAGCACATTCTTCAGCTTTGTGAATTGAATGAGTTGTTTAATGGAATACTACTTACCTCTCAGGGTTTTCAGGGATGAGGACTACCAGGATTTTTCAAAATTGCCCCTTTCGAGTGAATGGAAGCTTCACTGTAGGTCTTATAAGAGAGACATTACTGTTAACAGGAAGAGAGCCTAGCACTCTGTTGAGGATTCTCAACTGAGTTAGCTGTTTAAGGACATATTGATACCTCTCAGTGCTTTTATATGTGAGAACCTTCAACTTTGTGCAAAATCTCCTCTTACAACTGACTGGACCCAGCTGTGTGGGGGTTGTAAGAAAAGTATGAATGTTACAAGCAGGAGGGTGAAGCAGCTTGTCTTCGGATGATACGTGAGTAACTTGTTTCCAGGAATACTGTCTACCACTCAGTGTTTTCAAGGATGAGGTATATCACCTTTGTGCAACATCACCCTTTTGAAGAGAATGAAAGAAGTTCTGAGGCTCTTCTGAGAAAATTATTTAGGTTGGAAGCAAGAGCGCACAGCAAGTTGTGTAACAGTGTGAGTAGAGTGAAGTTTTAAAATTAAGACCACCTGCCTCTCACAGTTTGAAAGTGTGGCGAACTTGATTTTGGGGCAAAATTGCCTGTTTCCATGAAGGGAAGGATTACTGTATGTCTTGTAGGAGAACCACAAAGGTTACAAGAAAGATGCTCAAGCACTTTGTTTAGCAGCTTCAAGTGATTTAGCATTCAAAAGGAACACTGCCTATCTGTCAAGGGTTTGACAGTGTGAGCAAATCCATCTTTGTGCCAGTAGACCCTTTCCACTGAATGGAACATGCACTGTGTGTCTGGCAAGCAGATGTCAAGGTTTGCAGCAGGAGTTGCAAGCACATTGTTTTCCTGTGAGAGTTGAATTAGCATGTGAAAGGAGTGCTTGCCAAATGAAAGCCTTTGACAATGGAGAATCATTCACTCCTTGAAAAATACCCACTTTCGGCGAAATGCACATTCACTTGTAGCTCAGGGCAGGATGCAGTATGTGAGAGGCAGGAATAGTTTGCCACTTGTCTCCCTATGAGAAATGAGTTACCTGTTGAAAGGAATACTGACTACCCCTCAGTTTATTCATGTGTGAGGAAGATCACCGTTGGGCCAAATAGCTGCCTTCAACTGAATGGAACCAGAACAGTTTAGGATGTATGAAAAGCATTCATTCCAGCAGCAAGAGGGTCTCGACTGTTGTTTAAAAGTGAGAATTGAGTGAGCTTTACAAAGGAATACTACCTGTCTCTCAGGCATTTACAGTGTGAAGAAGATTACCTTTGTGGAAAATAGCCCTGTTTCAATGGAAGGAAGAAGCACTGTTTCTCCAGTAAGAGATGCATGTGTTAGAAGCAAGACGGTCAAGCACCTTGTTAAGCATTAGGAATTGAGTTACCTGTTCAATAGTATACTGCCTAACTCTCAGTGTTTTCAGGTGGAGGAAAATCAATGTTCTGCTAAATAGCCCCTTCCAAGGGAATGGAGGCACACTGTAGGTCTTGTGAGACAATCATTAATGTTAGAAGCAAGAGGGTCTAGCACCCTGTTAAGCACTGTGAATTGACTTACCTGTTGAAGGGAATACTGTCTAACTCTCAGTGTTTTTATGGGTGGAGGAACCTCAAGTTTGTGCAAAATTGCCTCTTTCAAGTCAATGGAACCAGCACTAGAACTCTTGGAAGAGAAGTATGAATGTTAGAAGCAGGAGGGTCAAGCACCTTGTTTTCCAATGCGAATTGATATACTGCTTTAAAGGAATAATGCCTACAACTCAGTGTTTTCATGGGTGAGCAATACCACCTTTGTGCAAAATACTGCACTTAGAGGGATGGGAAGAATCACTGTCGAACTTCTGAGAGAATCATTAATGTTAGAAAGGAAAGGGTCTACCACCTTGAAGAGCATTGTGAACTGAGTTAGCTGGGTAAAGGAATACTGCCTACCTCTCAGCGTTTTCATGGGTGAGGAACCCAACTTTTGCAAAATATCCCATACAAGCGAATGGAAGATTCCTGGTAGCTCTTGTAAGAGACTCATGAATGTTTGAAGCAACAGGGTGTAGCAAGTTGTTTAGCATTGTGAATTGACTTAGCTGTTTAAAGGAATACTGCCTACTTCTCAGAGTTTTCAGGAGTCAGGAACCTCACCTTTGTGCAAAATTGCCTCTGTGAAGTGAATGGAGAAACACTGTTGCTCTTGTATGATATCCATCAATGTTAAAAGGAAGAGGGTCAAGCACATTCTTCAGCTTTGTGAATTGAATGAGTTGTTTAATGGAATACTACTTACCTCTCAGGGTTTTCAGGGATGAGGACTACCAGGATTTTTCAAAATTGCCCCTTTCGAGTGAATGGAAGCTTCACTGTAGGTCTTATAAGAGAGACATTACTGTTAACAGGAAGAGAGCCTAGCACTCTGTTGAGGATTCTCAACTGAGTTAGCTGTTTAAGGACATATTGATACCTCTCAGTGCTTTTATATGTGAGAACCTTCAACTTTGTGCAAAATCTCCTCTTACAACTGACTGGACCCAGCTGTGTGGGGGTTGTAAGAAAAGTATGAATGTTACAAGCAGGAGGGTGAAGCAGCTTGTCTTCGGATGATACGTGAGTAACTTGTTTCCAGGAATACTGTCTACCACTCAGTGTTTTCAAGGATGAGGTATATCACCTTTGTGCAACATCACCCTTTTGAAGAGAATGAAAGAAGTTCTGAGGCTCTTCTGAGAAAATTATTTAGGTTGGAAGCAAGAGCGCACAGCAAGTTGTGTAACAGTGTGAGTAGAGTGAAGTTTTAAAATTAAGACCACCTGCCTCTCACAGTTTGAAAGTGTGGCGAACTTGATTTTGGGGCAAAATTGCCTGTTTCCATGAAGGGAAGGATTACTGTATGTCTTGTAGGAGAACCACAAAGGTTACAAGAAAGATGCTCAAGCACTTTGTTTAGCAGCTTCAAGTGATTTAGCATTCAAAAGGAACACTGCCTATCTGTCAAGGGTTTGACAGTGTGAGCAAATCCATCTTTGTGCCAGTAGACCCTTTCCACTGAATGGAACATGCACTGTGTGTCTGGCAAGCAGATGTCAAGGTTTGCAGCAGGAGTTGCAAGCACATTGTTTTCCTGTGAGAGTTGAATTAGCATGTGAAAGGAGTGCTTGCCAAATGAAAGCCTTTGACAATGGAGAATCATTCACTCCTTGAAAAATACCCACTTTCGGCGAAATGCACATTCACTTGTAGCTCAGGGCAGGATGCAGTATGTGAGAGGCAGGAATAGTTTGCCACTTGTCTCCCTATGAGAAATGAGTTACCTGTTGAAAGGAATACTGACTACCCCTCAGTTTATTCATGTGTGAGGAAGATCACCGTTGGGCCAAATAGCTGCCTTCAACTGAATGGAACCAGAACAGTTTAGGATGTATGAAAAGCATTCATTCCAGCAGCAAGAGGGTCTCGACTGTTGTTTAAAAGTGAGAATTGAGTGAGCTTTACAAAGGAATACTACCTGTCTCTCAGGCATTTACAGTGTGAAGAAGATTACCTTTGTGGAAAATAGCCCTGTTTCAATGGAAGGAAGAAGCACTGTTTCTCCAGTAAGAGATGCATGTGTTAGAAGCAAGACGGTCAAGCACCTTGTTAAGCATTAGGAATTGAGTTACCTGTTCAATAGTATACTGCCTAACTCTCAGTGTTTTCAGGTGGAGGAAAATCAATGTTCTGCTAAATAGCCCCTTCCAAGGGAATGGAGGCACACTGTAGGTCTTGTGAGACAATCATTAATGTTAGAAGCAAGAGGGTCTAGCACCCTGTTAAGCACTGTGAATTGACTTACCTGTTGAAGGGAATACTGTCTAACTCTCAGTGTTTTTATGGGTGGAGGAACCTCAAGTTTGTGCAAAATTGCCTCTTTCAAGTCAATGGAACCAGCACTAGAACTCTTGGAAGAGAAGTATGAATGTTAGAAGCAGGAGGGTCAAGCACCTTGTTTTCCAATGCGAATTGATATACTGCTTTAAAGGAATAATGCCTACAACTCAGTGTTTTCATGGGTGAGCAATACCACCTTTGTGCAAAATACTGCACTTAGAGGGATGGGAAGAATCACTGTCGAACTTCTGAGAGAATCATTAATGTTAGAAAGGAAAGGGTCTACCACCTTGAACAGCATTGTGAACTGAGTTAGCTGGGTAAAGGAATACTGCCTACCTCTCAGCGTTTTCATGGGTGAGGAACCCAACTTTTGCAAAATATCCCATACAAGCGAATGGAAGATTCCTGGTAGCTCTTGTAAGAGACTCATGAATGTTTGAAGCAACAGGGTGTAGCAAGTTGTTTAGCATTGTGAATTGACTTAGCTGTTTAAAGGAATACTGCCTACTTCTCAGAGTTTTCAGGAGTCAGGAACCTCACCTTTTTGCAAAATTGCCTCTGTGAAGTGAATGGAGAAACACTGTTGCTCTTGTATGATATCCATCAATGTTAAAAGGAAGAGGGTCAAGCACATTCTTCAGCTTTGTGAATTGAATGAGTTGTTTAATGGAATACTACTTACCTCTCAGGGTTTTCAGGGATGAGGACTACCAGGATTTTTCAAAATTGCCCCTTTCGAGTGAATGGAAGCTTCACTGTAGGTCTTATAAGAGAGACATTACTGTTAACAGGAAGAGAGCCTAGCACTCTGTTGAGGATTCTCAACTGAGTTAGCTGTTTAAGGACATATTGATACCTCTCAGTGCTTTTATATGTGAGAACCTTCAACTTTGTGCAAAATCTCCTCTTACAACTGACTGGACCCAGCTGTGTGGGGGTTGTAAGAAAAGTATGAATGTTACAAGCAGGAGGGTGAAGCAGCTTGTCTTCGGATGATACGTGAGTAACTTGTTTCCAGGAATACTGTCTACCACTCAGTGTTTTCAAGGATGAGGTATATCACCTTTGTGCAACATCACCCTTTTGAAGAGAATGAAAGAAGTTCTGAGGCTCTTCTGAGAAAATTATTTAGGTTGGAAGCAAGAGCGCACAGCAAGTTGTGTAACAGTGTGAGTAGAGTGAAGTTTTAAAATTAAGACCACCTGCCTCTCACAGTTTGAAAGTGTGGCGAACTTGATTTTGGGGCAAAATTGCCTGTTTCCATGAAGGGAAGGATTACTGTATGTCTTGTAGGAGAACCACAAAGGTTACAAGAAAGATGCTCAAGCACTTTGTTTAGCAGCTTCAAGTGATTTAGCATTCAAAAGGAACACTGCCTATCTGTCAAGGGTTTGACAGTGTGAGCAAATCCATCTTTGTGCCAGTAGACCCTTTCCACTGAATGGAACATGCACTGTGTGTCTGGCAAGCAGATGTCAAGGTTTGCAGCAGGAGTTGCAAGCACATTGTTTTCCTGTGAGAGTTGAATTAGCATGTGAAAGGAGTGCTTGCCAAATGAAAGCCTTTGACAATGGAGAATCATTCACTCCTTGAAAAATACCCACTTTCGGCGAAATGCACATTCACTTGTAGCTCAGGGCAGGATGCAGTATGTGAGAGGCAGGAATAGTTTGCCACTTGTCTCCCTATGAGAAATGAGTTACCTGTTGAAAGGAATACTGACTACCCCTCAGTTTATTCATGTGTGAGGAAGATCACCGTTGGGCCAAATAGCTGCCTTCAACTGAATGGAACCAGAACAGTTTAGGATGTATGAAAAGCATTCATTCCAGCAGCAAGAGGGTCTCGACTGTTGTTTAAAAGTGAGAATTGAGTGAGCTTTACAAAGGAATACTACCTGTCTCTCAGGCATTTACAGTGTGAAGAAGATTACCTTTGTGGAAAATAGCCCTGTTTCAATGGAAGGAAGAAGCACTGTTTCTCCAGTAAGAGATGCATGTGTTAGAAGCAAGACGGTCAAGCACCTTGTTAAGCATTAGGAATTGAGTTACCTGTTCAATAGTATACTGCCTAACTCTCAGTGTTTTCAGGTGGAGGAAAATCAATGTTCTGCTAAATAGCCCCTTCCAAGGGAATGGAGGCACACTGTAGGTCTTGTGAGACAATCATTAATGTTAGAAGCAAGAGGGTCTAGCACCCTGTTAAGCACTGTGAATTGACTTACCTGTTGAAGGGAATACTGTCTAACTCTCAGTGTTTTTATGGGTGGAGGAACCTCAAGTTTGTGCAAAATTGCCTCTTTCAAGTCAATGGAACCAGCACTAGAACTCTTGGAAGAGAAGTATGAATGTTAGAAGCAGGAGGGTCAAGCACCTTGTTTTCCAATGCGAATTGATATACTGCTTTAAAGGAATAATGCCTACAACTCAGTGTTTTCATGGGTGAGCAATACCACCTTTGTGCAAAATACTGCACTTAGAGGGATGGGAAGAATCACTGTCGAACTTCTGAGAGAATCATTAATGTTAGAAAGGAAAGGGTCTACCACCTTGAACAGCATTGTGAACTGAGTTAGCTGGGTAAAGGAATACTGCCTACCTCTCAGCGTTTTCATGGGTGAGGAACCCAACTTTTGCAAAATATCCCATACAAGCGAATGGAAGATTCCTGGTAGCTCTTGTAAGAGACTCATGAATGTTTGAAGCAACAGGGTGTAGCAAGTTGTTTAGCATTGTGAATTGACTTAGCTGTTTAAAGGAATACTGCCTACTTCTCAGAGTTTTCAGGAGTCAGGAACCTCACCTTTGTGCAAAATTGCCTCTGTGAAGTGAATGGAGAAACACTGTTGCTCTTGTATGATATCCATCAATGTTAAAAGGAAGAGGGTCAAGCACATTCTTCAGCTTTGTGAATTGAATGAGTTGTTTAATGGAATACTACTTACCTCTCAGGGTTTTCAGGGATGAGGACTACCAGGATTTTTCAAAATTGCCCCTTTCGAGTGAATGGAAGCTTCACTGTAGGTCTTATAAGAGAGACATTACTGTTAACAGGAAGAGAGCCTAGCACTCTGTTGAGGATTCTCAACTGAGTTAGCTGTTTAAGGACATATTGATACCTCTCAGTGCTTTTATATGTGAGAACCTTCAACTTTGTGCAAAATCTCCTCTTACAACTGACTGGACCCAGCTGTGTGGGGGTTGTAAGAAAAGTATGAATGTTACAAGCAGGAGGGTGAAGCAGCTTGTCTTCGGATGATACGTGAGTAACTTGTTTCCAGGAATACTGTCTACCACTCAGTGTTTTCAAGGATGAGGTATATCACCTTTGTGCAACATCACCCTTTTGAAGAGAATGAAAGAAGTTCTGAGGCTCTTCTGAGAAAATTATTTAGGTTGGAAGCAAGAGCGCACAGCAAGTTGTGTAACAGTGTGAGTAGAGTGAAGTTTTAAAATTAAGACCACCTGCCTCTCACAGTTTGAAAGTGTGGCGAACTTGATTTTGGGGCAAAATTGCCTGTTTCCATGAAGGGAAGGATTACTGTATGTCTTGTAGGAGAACCACAAAGGTTACAAGAAAGATGCTCAAGCACTTTGTTTAGCAGCTTCAAGTGATTTAGCATTCAAAAGGAACACTGCCTATCTGTCAAGGGTTTGACAGTGTGAGCAAATCCATCTTTGTGCCAGTAGACCCTTTCCACTGAATGGAACATGCACTGTGTGTCTGGCAAGCAGATGTCAAGGTTTGCAGCAGGAGTTGCAAGCACATTGTTTTCCTGTGAGAGTTGAATTAGCATGTGAAAGGAGTGCTTGCCAAATGAAAGCCTTTGACAATGGAGAATCATTCACTCCTTGAAAAATACCCACTTTCGGCGAAATGCACATTCACTTGTAGCTCAGGGCAGGATGCAGTATGTGAGAGGCAGGAATAGTTTGCCACTTGTCTCCCTATGAGAAATGAGTTACCTGTTGAAAGGAATACTGACTACCCCTCAGTTTATTCATGTGTGAGGAAGATCACCGTTGGGCCAAATAGCTGCCTTCAACTGAATGGAACCAGAACAGTTTAGGATGTATGAAAAGCATTCATTCCAGCAGCAAGAGGGTCTCGACTGTTGTTTAAAAGTGAGAATTGAGTGAGCTTTACAAAGGAATACTACCTGTCTCTCAGGCATTTACAGTGTGAAGAAGATTACCTTTGTGGAAAATAGCCCTGTTTCAATGGAAGGAAGAAGCACTGTTTCTCCAGTAAGAGATGCATGTGTTAGAAGCAAGACGGTCAAGCACCTTGTTAAGCATTAGGAATTGAGTTACCTGTTCAATAGTATACTGCCTAACTCTCAGTGTTTTCAGGTGGAGGAAAATCAATGTTCTGCTAAATAGCCCCTTCCAAGGGAATGGAGGCACACTGTAGGTCTTGTGAGACAATCATTAATGTTAGAAGCAAGAGGGTCTAGCACCCTGTTAAGCACTGTGAATTGACTTACCTGTTGAAGGGAATACTGTCTAACTCTCAGTGTTTTTATGGGTGGAGGAACCTCAAGTTTGTGCAAAATTGCCTCTTTCAAGTCAATGGAACCAGCACTAGAACTCTTGGAAGAGAAGTATGAATGTTAGAAGCAGGAGGGTCAAGCACCTTGTTTTCCAATGCGAATTGATATACTGCTTTAAAGGAATAATGCCTACAACTCAGTGTTTTCATGGGTGAGCAATACCACCTTTGTGCAAAATACTGCACTTAGAGGGATGGGAAGAATCACTGTCGAACTTCTGAGAGAATCATTAATGTTAGAAAGGAAAGGGTCTACCACCTTGAACAGCATTGTGAACTGAGTTAGCTGGGTAAAGGAATACTGCCTACCTCTCAGCGTTTTCATGGGTGAGGAACCCAACTTTTGCAAAATATCCCATACAAGCGAATGGAAGATTCCTGGTAGCTCTTGTAAGAGACTCATGAATGTTTGAAGCAACAGGGTGTAGCAAGTTGTTTAGCATTGTGAATTGACTTAGCTGTTTAAAGGAATACTGCCTACTTCTCAGAGTTTTCAGGAGTCAGGAACCTCACCTTTGTGCAAAATTGCCTCTGTGAAGTGAATGGAGAAACACTGTTGCTCTTGTATGATATCCATCAATGTTAAAAGGAAGAGGGTCAAGCACATTCTTCAGCTTTGTGAATTGAATGAGTTGTTTAATGGAATACTACTTACCTCTCAGGGTTTTCAGGGATGAGGACTACCAGGATTTTTCAAAATTGCCCCTTTCGAGTGAATGGAAGCTTCACTGTAGGTCTTATAAGAGAGACATTACTGTTAACAGGAAGAGAGCCTAGCACTCTGTTGAGGATTCTCAACTGAGTTAGCTGTTTAAGGACATATTGATACCTCTCAGTGCTTTTATATGTGAGAACCTTCAACTTTGTGCAAAATCTCCTCTTACAACTGACTGGACCCAGCTGTGTGGGGGTTGTAAGAAAAGTATGAATGTTACAAGCAGGAGGGTGAAGCAGCTTGTCTTCGGATGATACGTGAGTAACTTGTTTCCAGGAATACTGTCTACCACTCAGTGTTTTCAAGGATGAGGTATATCACCTTTGTGCAACATCACCCTTTTGAAGAGAATGAAAGAAGTTCTGAGGCTCTTCTGAGAAAATTATTTAGGTTGGAAGCAAGAGCGCACAGCAAGTTGTGTAACAGTGTGAGTAGAGTGAAGTTTTAAAATTAAGACCACCTGCCTCTCACAGTTTGAAAGTGTGGCGAACTTGATTTTGGGGCAAAATTGCCTGTTTCCATGAAGGGAAGGATTACTGTATGTCTTGTAGGAGAACCACAAAGGTTACAAGAAAGATGCTCAAGCACTTTGTTTAGCAGCTTCAAGTGATTTAGCATTCAAAAGGAACACTGCCTATCTGTCAAGGGTTTGACAGTGTGAGCAAATCCATCTTTGTGCCAGTAGACCCTTTCCACTGAATGGAACATGCACTGTGTGTCTGGCAAGCAGATGTCAAGGTTTGCAGCAGGAGTTGCAAGCACATTGTTTTCCTGTGAGAGTTGAATTAGCATGTGAAAGGAGTGCTTGCCAAATGAAAGCCTTTGACAATGGAGAATCATTCACTCCTTGAAAAATACCCACTTTCGGCGAAATGCACATTCACTTGTAGCTCAGGGCAGGATGCAGTATGTGAGAGGCAGGAATAGTTTGCCACTTGTCTCCCTATGAGAAATGAGTTACCTGTTGAAAGGAATACTGACTACCCCTCAGTTTATTCATGTGTGAGGAAGATCACCGTTGGGCCAAATAGCTGCCTTCAACTGAATGGAACCAGAACAGTTTAGGATGTATGAAAAGCATTCATTCCAGCAGCAAGAGGGTCTCGACTGTTGTTTAAAAGTGAGAATTGAGTGAGCTTTACAAAGGAATACTACCTGTCTCTCAGGCATTTACAGTGTGAAGAAGATTACCTTTGTGGAAAATAGCCCTGTTTCAATGGAAGGAAGAAGCACTGTTTCTCCAGTAAGAGATGCATGTGTTAGAAGCAAGACGGTCAAGCACCTTGTTAAGCATTAGGAATTGAGTTACCTGTTCAATAGTATACTGCCTAACTCTCAGTGTTTTCAGGTGGAGGAAAATCAATGTTCTGCTAAATAGCCCCTTCCAAGGGAATGGAGGCACACTGTAGGTCTTGTGAGACAATCATTAATGTTAGAAGCAAGAGGGTCTAGCACCCTGTTAAGCACTGTGAATTGACTTACCTGTTGAAGGGAATACTGTCTAACTCTCAGTGTTTTTATGGGTGGAGGAACCTCAAGTTTGTGCAAAATTGCCTCTTTCAAGTCAATGGAACCAGCACTAGAACTCTTGGAAGAGAAGTATGAATGTTAGAAGCAGGAGGGTCAAGCACCTTGTTTTCCAATGCGAATTGATATACTGCTTTAAAGGAATAATGCCTACAACTCAGTGTTTTCATGGGTGAGCAATACCACCTTTGTGCAAAATACTGCACTTAGAGGGATGGGAAGAATCACTGTCGAACTTCTGAGAGAATCATTAATGTTAGAAAGGAAAGGGTCTACCACCTTGAACAGCATTGTGAACTGAGTTAGCTGGGTAAAGGAATACTGCCTACCTCTCAGCGTTTTCATGGGTGAGGAACCCAACTTTTGCAAAATATCCCATACAAGCGAATGGAAGATTCCTGGTAGCTCTTGTAAGAGACTCATGAATGTTTGAAGCAACAGGGTGTAGCAAGTTGTTTAGCATTGTGAATTGACTTAGCTGTTTAAAGGAATACTGCCTACTTCTCAGAGTTTTCAGGAGTCAGGAACCTCACCTTTGTGCAAAATTGCCTCTGTGAAGTGAATGGAGAAACACTGTTGCTCTTGTATGATATCCATCAATGTTAAAAGGAAGAGGGTCAAGCACATTCTTCAGCTTTGTGAATTGAATGAGTTGTTTAATGGAATACTACTTACCTCTCAGGGTTTTCAGGGATGAGGACTACCAGGATTTTTCAAAATTGCCCCTTTCGAGTGAATGGAAGCTGCACTGTAGGTCTTATAAGAGAGACATTACTGTTAACAGGAAGAGAGCCTAGCACTCTGTTGAGGATTCTCAACTGAGTTAGCTGTTTAAGGACATATTGATACCTCTCAGTGCTTTTATATGTGAGAACCTTCAACTTTGTGCAAAATCTCCTCTTACAACTGACTGGACCCAGCTGTGTGGGTGTTGTAAGAAAAGTATGAATGTTACAAGCAGGAGGGTGAAGCAGCTTGTCTTCGGATGATACGTGAGTAACTTGTTTCCAGGAATACTGTCTACCACTCAGTGTTTTCAAGGATGAGGTATATCACCTTTGTGCAACATCACCCCTTTGAAGAGAATGAAAGAAGTTCTGAGGCTCTTCTGAGAAAATTATTTAGGTTGGAAGCAAGAGCGCACAGCAAGTTGTGTAACAGTGTGAGTAGAGTGAAGTTTTAAAATTAAGAACAACTGCCTCTCACAGTTTGAAAGTGTGGCGAACTTGATTTTGGGGCAAAATTGCCTGTTTCCATGAAGGGAAGGATTACTGTATGTCTTGTAGGAGAACCACAAAGGTTACAAGAAAGATGCTCAAGCACTTTGTTTAGCAGCTTCAAGTGATTTAGCATTCAAAAGGAACACTGCCTATCTGTCAAGGG
The DNA here is from genome assembly GCF_047511655.1 of Castor canadensis. NCBI lineage: Eukaryota > Metazoa > Chordata > Mammalia > Rodentia > Castoridae > Castor > Castor canadensis. The sequence continues at coordinate 39,219,264 of NC_133400.1, forward strand.
TTTGACAGTGTGAGCAAATCCATCTTTGTGCCAATAGACCCTTTCCACTGAATGGAACATGCACTGTGTCTCTTGCCAGCAGGGGTCAAGGTTTGCAGCAGGACTTGCAAGCACATTGTTTTCCTGTGAGAGTTGAAATAGCATGTGAAAGGAGTGCTTGCCAAATGAAAGCCTTTGACAATGGAGAATCATTCACTCCTTGAAAAATACCCACTTTCGGCGAAATGCACATTCACTTGTAGCTCAGGGCAGGATGCAGTATGTGAGAGGCAGGAATAGTTTGGCACTTGTCTCCCTATGAGAAATGAGTTACCTGTTGAAAGGAATACTGACTACCCCTCAGTTTATTCATGTGTGAGGAAGATCACCGTTGGGCCAAATAGCTGCCTTCAACTGAATGGAACCAGAACAGTTTAGGATGTATGAAAAGCATTCATTCCAGCAGCAAGAGGGTCTCGACTGTTGTTTAAAAGTGAGAATTGAGTGAGCTTTACAAAGGAATACTACCTGTCTCTCAGGCATTTACAGTGTGAAGAAGATTATCTTTGTGCAAAAGAGCCCTGTTTCAATGGAAGGAAGAAGCACTGTTTCTCCTGTAAGAGATGCATAAGTGTTAGAAGCAAGAGGGTCAAGCACCTTGTTAAGCACTATGAATTGAGTTACCTGTTGAATGGAATACTGCCAACTCTCAGTGTTTTCAGGGGGAGGAAAATCAATGTTCTGCTAAATAGCTCCTTTCAAGGGAATGGAGGCATACTGTAGGTCTTGTTAGACAATCATTAATGTTAGAAGGAAGAGGGTCTAGCACCCTGTTAAGCACTGTGAATTGATTTACCTGTTGAAGGGAATACTGTCTAACTCTCAGTGTTTTTATGGGTGGAGGAACCTCAAGTTTGTGCAAAATGACCTCTTTCCAGTCAATGGAACCAGCACTACATCTCTTAGAAAAGAACTATGAATGTTAGAAGCAGCAGGGTCAAGCATCTTGTTTTCCAATGCGAATTGATATACTGCTTTAAAGGAATAATGCCTACAATTCAGCGTTTTCATGGGTGAGCAATATCACCTTTGTGCAAAATACTGCACTTAGAGGGATGGGAAGAATCACTGTCGAACTTCTGAGAGAATCATTAATGTTAGAAAGGAAAGGGTCTACCACCTTGAACAGCATTGTGAACTGAGTTAGCTGGGTAAAGGAATACTGCCTACTTTTCAGCGTTTTCATGGGTGAGGAACCCAACTTTTGCAAAATATCCCATACAAGCGAATGGAAGATTCCTGGTAGCTCTTGTAAGAGACTCATGAATGTTTGAAGCAACAGGGTGTAGCAAGTTGTTTAGCATTGTGAATTGACTTAGCTGTTTAAAGGAATACTGCCTACTTCTCAGAGTTTTCAGGAGTCAGGAACCTCACCTTTGTGCAAAATTGCCTTTGTGAAGGGAATGGAGAAACACTGTTGCTCTTGTATGAAATCCATCAATGTTAGAAAGAAGAGGGTCAAGCACCTTCTTCAGCTTTGGGAATTGAGTGAGTTGTTTAATGGAATACTACCTACCTCTCAGGGTTTTCAGGGATGAGGACTACCAGGATTTTTCAAAATTGCCCCATTCGAGTGAATAGAAGCTGCACTGTAGGTCTTATAAGACAGACATTACTGTTAACAGGAAGAGAGCCTAGCACTCTGTTGAGGATTCTCAACTGAGTTAGCTGTTTAAGGACATACTGATACCTCTCAGTGCTTTTATATGTGAGAACCTTCAACTTTGTGCAAAATCTCCTCTTACAACTGACTGGACCCAGCTGTGTGGGTGTTGTAAGAAAAGTATGAATGTTACAAGCAGGAGGGTGAAGCAGCTTGTCTTCGGATGATACGTGAGTAACTTTTTTCCAGGAATACTGCCTACCACTCAGTGTTTTCAAGGATGAGGTATATCACCTTTGTGCAACATCACCCCTTTGAAGAGAATGGAAGAAGTTCTGAGGCTCTTCTGATTAAATTATTTAGGTTGGAAGCAAGAGCGTACAGCAAGTTGTGTAACAGTGTGAGTAGAGTGAAGTTTTAAAATTAAGACCACCTGCCTCTGAGAGTTTGAAAGTGTGAGGAACTTGATTTTGGGGCAAAATTGCCTGTTTCCATGAAGGGAAGGATTACTGTATGTCTTGTAGGAGAACCACAAAGGTTACAAGAAAGATGCTCAAGCACTTTGTTTAGCAGCTTCAAGTGATTTAGCATTCAAAAGGAACACTGCCTATCTGTCAAGGGTTTGACAGTGTGAGCAAATCCATCTTTGTGCCAGTAGACCCTTTCCACTGAATGGAACATGCACTGTGTGTCTGGCAAGCAGATGTCAAGGTTTGCAGCAGGAGTTGCAAGCACATTGTTTTCCTGTGAGAGTTGAATTAGCATGTGAAAGGAGTGCTTGCCAAATGAAAGCCTTTGACAATGGAGAATCATTCACTCCTTGAAAAATACCCACTTTCGGCGAAATGCACATTCACTTGTAGCTCAGGGCAGGATGCAGTATGTGAGAGGCAGGAATAGTTTGCCACTTGTCTCCCTATGAGAAATGAGTTACCTGTTGAAAGGAATACTGACTACCCCTCAGTTTATTCATGTGTGAGGAAGATCACCGTTGGGCCAAATAGCTGCCTTCAACTGAATGGAACCAGAACAGTTTAGGATGTATGAAAAGCATTCATTCCAGCAGCAAGAGGGTCTCGACTGTTGTTTAAAAGTGAGAATTGAGTGAGCTTTACAAAGGAATACTACCTGTCTCTCAGGCATTTACAGTGTGAAGAAGATTACCTTTGTGGAAAATAGCCCTGTTTCAATGGAAGGAAGAAGCACTGTTTCTCCAGTAAGAGATGCATGTGTTAGAAGCAAGACGGTCAAGCACCTTGTTAAGCATTAGGAATTGAGTTACCTGTTCAATAGTATACTGCCTAACTCTCAGTGTTTTCAGGTGGAGGAAAATCAATGTTCTGCTAAATAGCCCCTTCCAAGGGAATGGAGGCACACTGTAGGTCTTGTGAGACAATCATTAATGTTAGAAGCAAGAGGGTCTAGCACCCTGTTAAGCACTGTGAATTGACTTACCTGTTGAAGGGAATACTGTCTAACTCTCAGTGTTTTTATGGGTGGAGGAACTTCAAGTTTGTGCAAAATTGCCTCTTTCAAGTCAATGGAACCAGCACTAGAACTCTTGGAAGAGAAGTATGAATGTTAGAAGCAGGAGGGTCAAGCACCTTGTTTTCCAATGCGAATTGATATACTGCTTTAAAGGAATAATGCCTACAACTCAGTGTTTTCATGGGTGAGCAATACCACCTTTGTGCAAAATACTGCACTTAGAGGGATGGGAAGAATCACTGTCGAACTTCTGAGAGAATCATTAATGTTAGAAAGGAAAGGGTCTACCACCTTGAACAGCATTGTGAACTGAGTTAGCTGGGTAAAGGAATACTGCCTACCTCTCAGCGTTTTCATGGGTGAGGAACCCAACTTTTGCAAAATATCCCATACAAGCGAATGGAAGATTCCTGGTAGCTCTTGTAAGAGACTCATGAATGTTTGAAGCAACAGGGTGTAGCAAGTTGTTTAGCATTGTGAATTGACTTAGCTGTTTAAAGGAATACTGCCTACTTCTCAGAGTTTTCAGGAGTCAGGAACCTCACCTTTGTGCAAAATTGCCTCTGTGAAGTGAATGGAGAAACACTGTTGCTCTTGTATGATATCCATCAATGTTAAAAGGAAGAGGGTCAAGCACATTCTTCAGCTTTGTGAATTGAATGAGTTGTTTAATGGAATACTACTTACCTCTCAGGGTTTTCAGGGATGAGGACTACCAGGATTTTTCAAAATTGCCCCTTTCGAGTGAATGGAAGCTTCACTGTAGGTCTTATAAGAGAGACATTACTGTTAACAGGAAGAGAGCCTAGCACTCTGTTGAGGATTCTCAACTGAGTTAGCTGTTTAAGGACATATTGATACCTCTCAGTGCTTTTATATGTGAGAACCTTCAACTTTGTGCAAAATCTCCTCTTACAACTGACTGGACCCAGCTGTGTGGGTGTTGTAAGAAAAGTATGAATGTTACAAGCAGGAGGGTGAAGCAGCTTGTCTTCGGATGATACGTGAGTAACTTGTTTCCAGGAATACTGTCTACCACTCAGTGTTTTCAAGGATGAGGTATATCACCTTTGTGCAACATCACCCCTTTGAAGAGAATGAAAGAAGTTCTGAGGCTCTTCTGAGAAAATTATTTAGGTTGGAAGCAAGAGCGCACAGCAAGTTGTGTAACAGTGTGAGTAGAGTGAAGTTTTAAAATTAAGACCACCTGCCTCTCACAGTTTGAAAGTGTGGCGAACTTGATTTTGGGGCAAAATTGCCTGTTTCCATGAAGGGAAGGATTACTGTATGTCTTGTAGGAGAACCACAAAGGTTACAAGAAAGATGCTCAAGCACTTTGTTTAGCAGCTTCAAGTGATTTAGCATTCAAAAGGAACACTGCCTATCTGTCAAGGGTTTGACAGTGTGAGCAAATCCATCTTTGTGCCAATAGACCCTTTCCACTGAATGGAACATGCACTGTGTCTCTTGCCAGCAGGGGTCAAGGTTTGCAGCAGGACTTGCAAGCACATTGTTTTCCTGTGAGAGTTGAAATAGCATGTGAAAGGAGTGCTTGCCAAATGAAAGCCTTTGACAATGGAGAATCATTCACTCCTTGAAAAATACCCACTTTCGGCGAAATGCACATTCACTTGTAGCTCAGGGCAGGATGCAGTATGTGAGAGGCAGGAATAGTTTGGCACTTGTCTCCCTATGAGAAATGAGTTACCTGTTGAAAGGAATACTGACTACCCCTCAGTTTATTCATGTGTGAGGAAGATCACCGTTGGGCCAAATAGCTGCCTTCAACTGAATGGAACCAGAACAGTTTAGGATGTATGAAAAGCATTCATTCCAGCAGCAAGAGGGTCTCGACTGTTGTTTAAAAGTGAGAATTGAGTGAGCTTTACAAAGGAATACTACCTGTCTCTCAGGCATTTACAGTGTGAAGAAGATTATCTTTGTGCAAAAGAGCCCTGTTTCAATGGAAGGAAGAAGCACTGTTTCTCCTGTAAGAGATGCATAAGTGTTAGAAGCAAGAGGGTCAAGCACCTTGTTAAGCACTATGAATTGAGTTACCTGTTGAATGGAATACTGCCAACTCTCAGTGTTTTCAGGGGGAGGAAAATCAATGTTCTGCTAAATAGCTCCTTTCAAGGGAATGGAGGCATACTGTAGGTCTTGTTAGACAATCATTAATGTTAGAAGGAAGAGGGTCTAGCACCCTGTTAAGCACTGTGAATTGATTTACCTGTTGAAGGGAATACTGTCTAACTCTCAGTGTTTTTATGGGTGGAGGAACCTCAAGTTTGTGCAAAATGACCTCTTTCCAGTCAATGGAACCAGCACTACATCTCTTAGAAAAGAACTATGAATGTTAGAAGCAGCAGGGTCAAGCATCTTGTTTTCCAATGCGAATTGATATACTGCTTTAAAGGAATAATGCCTACAATTCAGCGTTTTCATGGGTGAGCAATATCACCTTTGTGCAAAATACTGCACTTAGAGGGATGGGAAGAATCACTGTCGAACTTCTGAGAGAATCATTAATGTTAGAAAGGAAAGGGTCTACCACCTTGAACAGCATTGTGAACTGAGTTAGCTGGGTAAAGGAATACTGCCTACTTTTCAGCGTTTTCATGGGTGAGGAACCCAACTTTTGCAAAATATCCCATACAAGCGAATGGAAGATTCCTGGTAGCTCTTGTAAGAGACTCATGAATGTTTGAAGCAACAGGGTGTAGCAAGTTGTTTAGCATTGTGAATTGACTTAGCTGTTTAAAGGAATACTGCCTACTTCTCAGAGTTTTCAGGAGTCAGGAACCTCACCTTTGTGCAAAATTGCCTTTGTGAAGGGAATGGAGAAACACTGTTGCTCTTGTATGAAATCCATCAATGTTAGAAAGAAGAGGGTCAAGCACCTTCTTCAGCTTTGGGAATTGAGTGAGTTGTTTAATGGAATACTACCTACCTCTCAGGGTTTTCAGGGATGAGGACTACCAGGATTTTTCAAAATTGCCCCATTCGAGTGAATAGAAGCTGCACTGTAGGTCTTATAAGACAGACATTACTGTTAACAGGAAGAGAGCCTAGCACTCTGTTGAGGATTCTCAACTGAGTTAGCTGTTTAAGGACATACTGATACCTCTCAGTGCTTTTATATGTGAGAACCTTCAACTTTGTGCAAAATCTCCTCTTACAACTGACTGGACCCAGCTGTGTGGGTGTTGTAAGAAAAGTATGAATGTTACAAGCAGGAGGGTGAAGCAGCTTGTCTTCGGATGATACGTGAGTAACTTTTTTCCAGGAATACTGCCTACCACTCAGTGTTTTCAAGGATGAGGTATATCACCTTTGTGCAACATCACCCCTTTGAAGAGAATGGAAGAAGTTCTGAGGCTCTTCTGATTAAATTATTTAGGTTGGAAGCAAGAGCGTACAGCAAGTTGTGTAACAGTGTGAGTAGAGTGAAGTTTTAAAATTAAGACCACCTGCCTCTGAGAGTTTGAAAGTGTGAGGAACTTGATTTTGGGGCAAAATTGCCTGTTTCCATGAAGGGAAGGATTACTGTATGTCTTGTAGGAGAACCACAAAGGTTACAAGAAAGATGCTCAAGCACTTTGTTTAGCAGCTTCAAGTGATTTAGCATTCAAAAGGAACACTGCCTATCTGTCAAGGGTTTGACAGTGTGAGCAAATCCATCTTTGTGCCAGTAGACCCTTTCCACTGAATGGAACATGCACTGTGTGTCTGGCAAGCAGATGTCAAGGTTTGCAGCAGGAGTTGCAAGCACATTGTTTTCCTGTGAGAGTTGAATTAGCATGTGAAAGGAGTGCTTGCCAAATGAAAGCCTTTGACAATGGAGAATCATTCACTCCTTGAAAAATACCCACTTTCGGCGAAATGCACATTCACTTGTAGCTCAGGGCAGGATGCAGTATGTGAGAGGCAGGAATAGTTTGCCACTTGTCTCCCTATGAGAAATGAGTTACCTGTTGAAAGGAATACTGACTACCCCTCAGTTTATTCATGTGTGAGGAAGATCACCGTTGGGCCAAATAGCTGCCTTCAACTGAATGGAACCAGAACAGTTTAGGATGTATGAAAAGCATTCATTCCAGCAGCAAGAGGGTCTCGACTGTTGTTTAAAAGTGAGAATTGAGTGAGCTTTACAAAGGAATACTACCTGTCTCTCAGGCATTTACAGTGTGAAGAAGATTACCTTTGTGGAAAATAGCCCTGTTTCAATGGAAGGAAGAAGCACTGTTTCTCCAGTAAGAGATGCATGTGTTAGAAGCAAGACGGTCAAGCACCTTGTTAAGCATTAGGAATTGAGTTACCTGTTCAATAGTATACTGCCTAACTCTCAGTGTTTTCAGGTGGAGGAAAATCAATGTTCTGCTAAATAGCCCCTTCCAAGGGAATGGAGGCACACTGTAGGTCTTGTGAGACAATCATTAATGTTAGAAGCAAGAGGGTCTAGCACCCTGTTAAGCACTGTGAATTGACTTACCTGTTGAAGGGAATACTGTCTAACTCTCAGTGTTTTTATGGGTGGAGGAACTTCAAGTTTGTGCAAAATTGCCTCTTTCAAGTCAATGGAACCAGCACTAGAACTCTTGGAAGAGAAGTATGAATGTTAGAAGCAGGAGGGTCAAGCACCTTGTTTTCCAATGCGAATTGATATACTGCTTTAAAGGAATAATGCCTACAACTCAGTGTTTTCATGGGTGAGCAATACCACCTTTGTGCAAAATACTGCACTTAGAGGGATGGGAAGAATCACTGTCGAACTTCTGAGAGAATCATTAATGTTAGAAAGGAAAGGGTCTACCACCTTGAACAGCATTGTGAACTGAGTTAGCTGGGTAAAGGAATACTGCCTACCTCTCAGCGTTTTCATGGGTGAGGAACCCAACTTTTGCAAAATATCCCATACAAGCGAATGGAAGATTCCTGGTAGCTCTTGTAAGAGACTCATGAATGTTTGAAGCAACAGGGTGTAGCAAGTTGTTTAGCATTGTGAATTGACTTAGCTGTTTAAAGGAATACTGCCTACTTCTCAGAGTTTTCAGGAGTCAGGAACCTCACCTTTGTGCAAAATTGCCTCTGTGAAGTGAATGGAGAAACACTGTTGCTCTTGTATGATATCCATCAATGTTAAAAGGAAGAGGGTCAAGCACATTCTTCAGCTTTGTGAATTGAATGAGTTGTTTAATGGAATACTACTTACCTCTCAGGGTTTTCAGGGATGAGGACTACCAGGATTTTTCAAAATTGCCCCTTTCGAGTGAATGGAAGCTTCACTGTAGGTCTTATAAGAGAGACATTACTGTTAACAGGAAGAGAGCCTAGCACTCTGTTGAGGATTCTCAACTGAGTTAGCTGTTTAAGGACATATTGATACCTCTCAGTGCTTTTATATGTGAGAACCTTCAACTTTGTGCAAAATCTCCTCTTACAACTGACTGGACCCAGCTGTGTGGGTGTTGTAAGAAAAGTATGAATGTTACAAGCAGGAGGGTGAAGCAGCTTGTCTTCGGATGATACGTGAGTAACTTGTTTCCAGGAATACTGTCTACCACTCAGTGTTTTCAAGGATGAGGTATATCACCTTTGTGCAACATCACCCCTTTGAAGAGAATGAAAGAAGTTCTGAGGCTCTTCTGAGAAAATTATTTAGGTTGGAAGCAAGAGCGCACAGCAAGTTGTGTAACAGTGTGAGTAGAGTGAAGTTTTAAAATTAAGACCACCTGCCTCTCACAGTTTGAAAGTGTAGCGAACTTGATTTTGGGGCAAAATTGCCTGTTTCCATGAAGGGAAGGATTACTGTATGTCTTGTAGGAGAACCACAAAGGTTACAAGAAAGATGCTCAAGCACTTTGTTTAGCAGCTTCAAGTGATTTAGCATTCAAAAGGAACACTGCCTATCTGTCAAGGGTTTGACAGTGTGAGCAAATCCATCTTTGTGCCAATAGACCCTTTCCACTGAATGGAACATGCACTGTGTCTCTTGCCAGCAGGGGTCAAGGTTTGCAGCAGGACTTGCAAGCACATTGTTTTCCTGTGAGAGTTGAAATAGCATGTGAAAGGAGTGCTTGCCAAATGAAAGCCTTTGACAATGGAGAATCATTCACTCCTTGAAAAATACCCACTTTCGGCGAAATGCACATTCACTTGTAGCTCAGGGCAGGATGCAGTATGTGAGAGGCAGGAATAGTTTGGCACTTGTCTCCCTATGAGAAATGAGTTACCTGTTGAAAGGAATACTGACTACCCCTCAGTTTATTCATGTGTGAGGAAGATCACCGTTGGGCCAAATAGCTGCCTTCAACTGAATGGAACCAGAACAGTTTAGGATGTATGAAAAGCATTCATTCCAGCAGCAAGAGGGTCTCGACTGTTGTTTAAAAGTGAGAATTGAGTGAGCTTTACAAAGGAATACTACCTGTCTCTCAGGCATTTACAGTGTGAAGAAGATTATCTTTGTGCAAAAGAGCCCTGTTTCAATGGAAGGAAGAAGCACTGTTTCTCCTGTAAGAGATGCATAAGTGTTAGAAGCAAGAGGGTCAAGCACCTTGTTAAGCACTATGAATTGAGTTACCTGTTGAATGGAATACTGCCAACTCTCAGTGTTTTCAGGGGGAGGAAAATCAATGTTCTGCTAAATAGCTCCTTTCAAGGGAATGGAGGCATACTGTAGGTCTTGTTAGACAATCATTAATGTTAGAAGGAAGAGGGTCTAGCACCCTGTTAAGCACTGTGAATTGATTTACCTGTTGAAGGGAATACTGTCTAACTCTCAGTGTTTTTATGGGTGGAGGAACCTCAAGTTTGTGCAAAATGACCTCTTTCCAGTCAATGGAACCAGCACTACATCTCTTAGAAAAGAACTATGAATGTTAGAAGCAGCAGGGTCAAGCATCTTGTTTTCCAATGCGAATTGATATACTGCTTTAAAGGAATAATGCCTACAATTCAGCGTTTTCATGGGTGAGCAATATCACCTTTGTGCAAAATACTGCACTTAGAGGGATGGGAAGAATCACTGTCGAACTTCTGAGAGAATCATTAATGTTAGAAAGGAAAGGGTCTACCACCTTGAACAGCATTGTGAACTGAGTTAGCTGGGTAAAGGAATACTGCCTACTTTTCAGCGTTTTCATGGGTGAGGAACCCAACTTTTGCAAAATATCCCATACAAGCGAATGGAAGATTCCTGGTAGCTCTTGTAAGAGACTCATGAATGTTTGAAGCAACAGGGTGTAGCAAGTTGTTTAGCATTGTGAATTGACTTAGCTGTTTAAAGGAATACTGCCTACTTCTCAGAGTTTTCAGGAGTCAGGAACCTCACCTTTGTGCAAAATTGCCTTTGTGAAGGGAATGGAGAAACACTGTTGCTCTTGTATGAAATCCATCAATGTTAGAAAGAAGAGGGTCAAGCACCTTCTTCAGCTTTGGGAATTGAGTGAGTTGTTTAATGGAATACTACCTACCTCTCAGGGTTTTCAGGGATGAGGACTACCAGGATTTTTCAAAATTGCCCCATTCGAGTGAATAGAAGCTGCACTGTAGGTCTTATAAGACAGACATTACTGTTAACAGGAAGAGAGCCTAGCACTCTGTTGAGGATTCTCAACTGAGTTAGCTGTTTAAGGACATACTGATACCTCTCAGTGCTTTTATATGTGAGAACCTTCAACTTTGTGCAAAATCTCCTCTTACAACTGACTGGACCCAGCTGTGTGGGTGTTGTAAGAAAAGTATGAATGTTACAAGCAGGAGGGTGAAGCAGCTTGTCTTCGGATGATACGTGAGTAACTTTTTTCCAGGAATACTGCCTACCACTCAGTGTTTTCAAGGATGAGGTATATCACCTTTGTGCAACATCACCCCTTTGAAGAGAATGGAAGAAGTTCTGAGGCTCTTCTGATTAAATTATTTAGGTTGGAAGCAAGAGCGTACAGCAAGTTGTGTAACAGTGTGAGTAGAGTGAAGTTTTAAAATTAAGACCACCTGCCTCTGAGAGTTTGAAAGTGTGAGGAACTTGATTTTGGGGCAAAATTGCCTGTTTCCATGAAGGGAAGGATTACTGTATGTCTTGTAGGAGAACCACAAAGGTTACAAGAAAGATGCTCAAGCACTTTGTTTAGCAGCTTCAAGTGATTTAGCATTCAAAAGGAACACTGCCTATCTGTCAAGGGTTTGACAGTGTGAGCAAATCCATCTTTGTGCCAGTAGACCCTTTCCACTGAATGGAACATGCACTGTGTGTCTGGCAAGCAGATGTCAAGGTTTGCAGCAGGAGTTGCAAGCACATTGTTTTCCTGTGAGAGTTGAATTAGCATGTGAAAGGAGTGCTTGCCAAATGAAAGCCTTTGACAATGGAGAATCATTCACTCCTTGAAAAATACCCACTTTCGGCGAAATGCACATTCACTTGTAGCTCAGGGCAGGATGCAGTATGTGAGAGGCAGGAATAGTTTGCCACTTGTCTCCCTATGAGAAATGAGTTACCTGTTGAAAGGAATACTGACTACCCCTCAGTTTATTCATGTGTGAGGAAGATCACCGTTGGGCCAAATAGCTGCCTTCAACTGAATGGAACCAGAACAGTTTAGGATGTATGAAAAGCATTCATTCCAGCAGCAAGAGGGTCTCGACTGTTGTTTAAAAGTGAGAATTGAGTGAGCTTTACAAAGGAATACTACCTGTCTCTCAGGCATTTACAGTGTGAAGAAGATTACCTTTGTGGAAAATAGCCCTGTTTCAATGGAAGGAAGAAGCACTGTTTCTCCAGTAAGAGATGCATGTGTTAGAAGCAAGACGGTCAAGCACCTTGTTAAGCATTAGGAATTGAGTTACCTGTTCAATAGTATACTGCCTAACTCTCAGTGTTTTCAGGTGGAGGAAAATCAATGTTCTGCTAAATAGCCCCTTCCAAGGGAATGGAGGCACACTGTAGGTCTTGTGAGACAATCATTAATGTTAGAAGCAAGAGGGTCTAGCACCCTGTTAAGCACTGTGAATTGACTTACCTGTTGAAGGGAATACTGTCTAACTCTCAGTGTTTTTATGGGTGGAGGAACCTCAAGTTTGTGCAAAATTGCCTCTTTCAAGTCAATGGAACCAGCACTAGAACTCTTGGAAGAGAAGTATGAATGTTAGAAGCAGGAGGGTCAAGCACCTTGTTTTCCAATGCGAATTGATATACTGCTTTAAAGGAATAATGCCTACAACTCAGTGTTTTCATGGGTGAGCAATACCACCTTTGTGCAAAATACTGCACTTAGAGGGATGGGAAGAATCACTGTCGAACTTCTGAGAGAATCATTAATGTTAGAAAGGAAAGGGTCTACCACCTTGAACAGCATTGTGAACTGAGTTAGCTGGGTAAAGGAATACTGCCTACCTCTCAGCGTTTTCATGGGTGAGGAACCCAACTTTTGCAAAATATCCCATACAAGCGAATGGAAGATTCCTGGTAGCTCTTGTAAGAGACTCATGAATGTTTGAAGCAACAGGGTGTAGCAAGTTGTTTAGCATTGTGAATTGACTTAGCTGTTTAAAGGAATACTGCCTACTTCTCAGAGTTTTCAGGAGTCAGGAACCTCACCTTTGTGCAAAATTGCCTCTGTGAAGTGAATGGAGAAACACTGTTGCTCTTGTATGATATCCATCAATGTTAAAAGGAAGAGGGTCAAGCACATTCTTCAGCTTTGTGAATTGAATGAGTTGTTTAATGGAATACTACTTACCTCTCAGGGTTTTCAGGGATGAGGACTACCAGGATTTTTCAAAATTGCCCCTTTCGAGTGAATGGAAGCTTCACTGTAGGTCTTATAAGAGAGACATTACTGTTAACAGGAAGAGAGCCTAGCACTCTGTTGAGGATTCTCAACTGAGTTAGCTGTTTAAGGACATATTGATACCTCTCAGTGCTTTTATATGTGAGAACCTTCAACTTTGTGCAAAATCTCCTCTTACAACTGACTGGACCCAGCTGTGTGGGGGTTGTAAGAAAAGTATGAATGTTACAAGCAGGAGGGTGAAGCAGCTTGTCTTCGGATGATACGTGAGTAACTTGTTTCCAGGAATACTGTCTACCACTCAGTGTTTTCAAGGATGAGGTATATCACCTTTGTGCAACATCACCCTTTTGAAGAGAATGAAAGAAGTTCTGAGGCTCTTCTGAGAAAATTATTTAGGTTGGAAGCAAGAGCGCACAGCAAGTTGTGTAACAGTGTGAGTAGAGTGAAGTTTTAAAATTAAGACCACCTGCCTCTCACAGTTTGAAAGTGTGGCGAACTTGATTTTGGGGCAAAATTGCCTGTTTCCATGAAGGGAAGGATTACTGTATGTCTTGTAGGAGAACCACAAAGGTTACAAGAAAGATGCTCAAGCACTTTGTTTAGCAGCTTCAAGTGATTTAGCATTCAAAAGGAACACTGCCTATCTGTCAAGGGTTTGACAGTGTGAGCAAATCCATCTTTGTGCCAGTAGACCCTTTCCACTGAATGGAACATGCACTGTGTGTCTGGCAAGCAGATGTCAAGGTTTGCAGCAGGAGTTGCAAGCACATTGTTTTCCTGTGAGAGTTGAATTAGCATGTGAAAGGAGTGCTTGCCAAATGAAAGCCTTTGACAATGGAGAATCATTCACTCCTTGAAAAATACCCACTTTCGGCGAAATGCACATTCACTTGTAGCTCAGGGCAGGATGCAGTATGTGAGAGGCAGGAATAGTTTGCCACTTGTCTCCCTATGAGAAATGAGTTACCTGTTGAAAGGAATACTGACTACCCCTCAGTTTATTCATGTGTGAGGAAGATCACCGTTGGGCCAAATAGCTGCCTTCAACTGAATGGAACCAGAACAGTTTAGGATGTATGAAAAGCATTCATTCCAGCAGCAAGAGGGTCTCGACTGTTGTTTAAAAGTGAGAATTGAGTGAGCTTTACAAAGGAATACTACCTGTCTCTCAGGCATTTACAGTGTGAAGAAGATTACCTTTGTGGAAAATAGCCCTGTTTCAATGGAAGGAAGAAGCACTGTTTCTCCAGTAAGAGATGCATGTGTTAGAAGCAAGACGGTCAAGCACCTTGTTAAGCATTAGGAATTGAGTTACCTGTTCAATAGTATACTGCCTAACTCTCAGTGTTTTCAGGTGGAGGAAAATCAATGTTCTGCTAAATAGCCCCTTCCAAGGGAATGGAGGCACACTGTAGGTCTTGTGAGACAATCATTAATGTTAGAAGCAAGAGGGTCTAGCACCCTGTTAAGCACTGTGAATTGACTTACCTGTTGAAGGGAATACTGTCTAACTCTCAGTGTTTTTATGGGTGGAGGAACCTCAAGTTTGTGCAAAATTGCCTCTTTCAAGTCAATGGAACCAGCACTAGAACTCTTGGAAGAGAAGTATGAATGTTAGAAGCAGGAGGGTCAAGCACCTTGTTTTCCAATGCGAATTGATATACTGCTTTAAAGGAATAATGCCTACAACTCAGTGTTTTCATGGGTGAGCAATACCACCTTTGTGCAAAATACTGCACTTAGAGGGATGGGAAGAATCACTGTCGAACTTCTGAGAGAATCATTAATGTTAGAAAGGAAAGGGTCTACCACCTTGAAGAGCATTGTGAACTGAGTTAGCTGGGTAAAGGAATACTGCCTACCTCTCAGCGTTTTCATGGGTGAGGAACCCAACTTTTGCAAAATATCCCATACAAGCGAATGGAAGATTCCTGGTAGCTCTTGTAAGAGACTCATGAATGTTTGAAGCAACAGGGTGTAGCAAGTTGTTTAGCATTGTGAATTGACTTAGCTGTTTAAAGGAATACTGCCTACTTCTCAGAGTTTTCAGGAGTCAGGAACCTCACCTTTGTGCAAAATTGCCTCTGTGAAGTGAATGGAGAAACACTGTTGCTCTTGTATGATATCCATCAATGTTAAAAGGAAGAGGGTCAAGCACATTCTTCAGCTTTGTGAATTCAATGAGTTGTTTAATGGAATACTACTTACCTCTCAGGGTTTTCAGGGATGAGGACTACCAGGATTTTTCAAAATTGCCCCTTTCGAGTGAATGGAAGCTTCACTGTAGGTCTTATAAGAGAGACATTACTGTTAACAGGAAGAGAGCCTAGCACTCTGTTGAGGATTCTCAACTGAGTTAGCTGTTTAAGGACATATTGATACCTCTCAGTGCTTTTATATGTGAGAACCTTCAACTTTGTGCAAAATCTCCTCTTACAACTGACTGGACCCAGCTGTGTGGGGGTTGTAAGAAAAGTATGAATGTTACAAGCAGGAGGGTGAAGCAGCTTGTCTTCGGATGATACGTGAGTAACTTGTTTCCAGGAATACTGTCTACCACTCAGTGTTTTCAAGGATGAGGTATATCACCTTTGTGCAACATCACCCTTTTGAAGAGAATGAAAGAAGTTCTGAGGCTCTTCTGAGAAAATTATTTAGGTTGGAAGCAAGAGCGCACAGCAAGTTGTGTAACAGTGTGAGTAGAGTGAAGTTTTAAAATTAAGACCACCTGCCTCTCACAGTTTGAAAGTGTGGCGAACTTGATTTTGGGGCAAAATTGCCTGTTTCCATGAAGGGAAGGATTACTGTATGTCTTGTAGGAGAACCACAAAGGTTACAAGAAAGATGCTCAAGCACTTTGTTTAGCAGCTTCAAGTGATTTAGCATTCAAAAGGAACACTGCCTATCTGTCAAGGGTTTGACAGTGTGAGCAAATCCATCTTTGTGCCAGTAGACCCTTTCCACTGAATGGAACATGCACTGTGTGTCTGGCAAGCAGATGTCAAGGTTTGCAGCAGGAGTTGCAAGCACATTGTTTTCCTGTGAGAGTTGAATTAGCATGTGAAAGGAGTGCTTGCCAAATGAAAGCCTTTGACAATGGAGAATCATTCACTCCTTGAAAAATACCCAGTTTCTGCGAAATGCACATTCACTTGTAGCTCAGGGCAGGATGCAGTATGTGAGAGGCAGGAATAGTTTGCCACTTGTCTCCCTATGAGAAATGAGTTACCTGTTGAAAGGAATACTGACTACCCCTCAGTTTATTCATGTGTGAGGAAGATCACCGTTGGGCCAAATAGCTGCCTTCAACTGAATGGAACCAGAACAGTTTAGGATGTATGAAAAGCATTCATTCCAGCAGCAAGAGGGTCTCGACTGTTGTTTAAAAGTGAGAATTGAGTGAGCTTTACAAAGGAATACTACCTGTCTCTCAGGCATTTACAGTGTGAAGAAGATTACCTTTGTGGAAAATAGCCCTGTTTCAATGGAAGGAAGAAGCACTGTTTCTCCAGTAAGAGATGCATGTGTTAGAAGCAAGACGGTCAAGCACCTTGTTAAGCATTAGGAATTGAGTTACCTGTTCAATAGTATACTGCCTAACTCTCAGTGTTTTCAGGTGGAGGAAAATCAATGTTCTGCTAAATAGCCCCTTCCAAGGGAATGGAGGCACACTGTAGGTCTTGTGAGACAATCATTAATGTTAGAAGCAAGAGGGTCTAGCACCCTGTTAAGCACTGTGAATTGACTTACCTGTTGAAGGGAATACTGTCTAACTCTCAGTGTTTTTATGGGTGGAGGAACCTCAAGTTTGTGCAAAATTGCCTCTTTCAAGTCAATGGAACCAGCACTAGAACTCTTGGAAGAGAAGTATGAATGTTAGAAGCAGGAGGGTCAAGCACCTTGTTTTCCAATGCGAATTGATATACTGCTTTAAAGGAATAATGCCTACAACTCAGTGTTTTCATGGGTGAGCAATACCACCTTTGTGCAAAATACTGCACTTAGAGGGATGGGAAGAATCACTGTCGAACTTCTGAGAGAATCATTAATGTTAGAAAGGAAAGGGTCTACCACCTTGAACAGCATTGTGAACTGAGTTAGCTGGGTAAAGGAATACTGCCTACCTCTCAGCGTTTTCATGGGTGAGGAACCCAACTTTTGCAAAATATCCCATACAAGCGAATGGAAGATTCCTGGTAGCTCTTGTAAGAGACTCATGAATGTTTGAAGCAACAGGGTGTAGCAAGTTGTTTAGCATTGTGAATTGACTTAGCTGTTTAAAGGAATACTGCCTACTTCTCAGAGTTTTCAGGAGTCAGGAACCTCACCTTTGTGCAAAATTGCCTCTGTGAAGTGAATGGAGAAACACTGTTGCTCTTGTATGATATCCATCAATGTTAAAAGGAAGAGGGTCAAGCACATTCTTCAGCTTTGTGAATTGAATGAGTTGTTTAATGGAATACTACTTACCTCTCAGGGTTTTCAGGGATGAGGACTACCAGGATTTTTCAAAATTGCCCCTTTCGAGTGAATGGAAGCTGCACTGTAGGTCTTATAAGAGAGACATTACTGTTAACAGGAAGAGAGCCTAGCACTCTGTTGAGGATTCTCAACTGAGTTAGCTGTTTAAGGACATATTGATACCTCTCAGTGCTTTTATATGTGAGAACCTTCAACTTTGTGCAAAATCTCCTCTTACAACTGACTGGACCCAGCTGTGTGGGTGTTGTAAGAAAAGTATGAATGTTACAAGCAGGAGGGTGAAGCAGCTTGTCTTCGGATGATACGTGAGTAACTTGTTTCCAGGAATACTGTCTACCACTCAGTGTTTTCAAGGATGAGGTATATCACCTTTGTGCAACATCACCCCTTTGAAGAGAATGAAAGAAGTTCTGAGGCTCTTCTGAGAAAATTATTTAGGTTGGAAGCAAGAGCGCACAGCAAGTTGTGTAACAGTGTGAGTAGAGTGAAGTTTTAAAATTAAGAACAACTGCCTCTCACAGTTTGAAAGTGTGGCGAACTTGATTTTGGGGCAAAATTGCCTGTTTCCATGAAGGGAAGGATTACTGTATGTCTTGTAGGAGAACCACAAAGGTTACAAGAAAGATGCTCAAGCACTTTGTTTAGCAGCTTCAAGTGATTTAGCATTCAAAAGGAACACTGCCTATCTGTCAAGGGTTTGACAGTGTGAGCAAATCCATCTTTGTGCCAATAGACCCTTTCCACTGAATGGAACATGCACTGTGTCTCTTGCCAGCAGGGGTCAAGGTTTGCAGCAGGACTTGCAAGCACATTGTTTTCCTGTGAGAGTTGAAATAGCATGTGGAAGGAGTGCTTGCCAAATGAAAGCCTTTGACAATGGAGAATCATTCACTCCTTGAAAAATACCCAGTTTCGGCGAAATGCACATTCACTTGTAGCTCAGGGCAGGATGCAGTATGTGAGAGGCAGGAATAGTTTGCCACTTGTCTCCCTATGAGAAATGAGTTACCTGTTGAAAGGAATACTGACTACCCCTCAGTTTATTCATGTGTGAGGAAGATCACCGTTGGGCCAAATAGCTGCCTTCAACTGAATGGAACCAGAACAGTTTAGGATGTATGAAAAGCATTCATTCCAGCAGCAAGAGGGTCTCGACTGTTGTTTAAAAGTGAGAATTGAGTGAGCTTTACAAAGGAATACTACCTGTCTCTCAGGCATTTACAGTGTGAAGAAGATTATCTTTGTGCAAAAGAGCCCTGTTTCAATGGAAGGAAGAAGCACTGTTTCTCCTGTAAGAGATGCATAAGTGTTAGAAGCAAGAGGGTCAAGCATCTTGTTAAGCACTATGAATTGAGTTACCTGTTGAATGGAATACTGCCAACTCTCAGTGTTTTCAGGGGGAGGAAAATCAATGTTCTACTAAATAGCTCCTTTCAAGGGAATGGAGGCATACTGTAGGTCTTGTTAGACAATCATTAATGTTAGAAGGAAGAGGGTCTAGCACCCTGTTAAGCACTGTGAATTGACTTACCTGTTGAAGGGAATACTGTCTAACTCTCAGTGTTTTTATGGGTGGAGGAACCTCAAGTTTGTGCAAAATGACCTCTTTCCAGTCAATGGAACCAGCACTACATCTCTTAGAAAAGAACTATGAATGTTAGAAGCAGCAGGGTCAAGCATCTTGTTTTCCAATGCGAATTGATATACTGCTTTAAAGGAATAATGCCTACAATTCAGCGTTTTCATGGGTGAGCAATATCACCTTTGTGCAAAATACTGCACTTAGAGGGATGGGAAGAATCACTGTCGAACTTCTGAGAGAATCATTAATGTTAGAAAGGAAAGGGTCTACCACCTTGAACAGCATTGTGAACTGAGTTAGCTGGGTAAAGGAATACTGCCTACTTTTCAGCGTTTTCATGGGTGAGGAACCCAACTTTTGCAAAATATCCCATACAAGCGAATGGAAGATTCCTGGTAGCTCTTGTAAGAGACTCATGAATGTTTGAAGCAACAGGGTGTAGCAAGTTGTTTAGCATTGTGAATTGACTTAGCTGTTTAAAGGAATACTGCCTACTTCTCAGAGTTTTCAGGAGTCAGGAACCTCACCTTTGTGCAAAATTGCCTTTGTGAAGGGAATGGAGAAACACTGTTGCTCTTGTATGAAATCCATCAATGTTAGAAAGAAGAGGGTCAAGCACCTTCTTCAGCTTTGGGAATTGAGTGAGTTGTTTAATGGAATACTACCTACCTCTCAGGGTTTTCAGGGATGAGGACTACCAGGATTTTTCAAAATTGCCCCATTCGAGTGAATAGAAGCTGCACTGTAGGTCTTAAAAGACAGACATTACTGTTAACAGGAAGAGAGCCTAGCACTCTGTTGAGGATTCTCAACTGAGTTAGCTGTTTAAGGACATACTGATACCTCTCAGTGCTTTTATATGTGAGAACCTTCAACTTTGTGCAAAATCTCCTCTTACAACTGACTGGACCCAGCTGTGTGGGTGTTGTAAGAAAAGTATGAATGTTACAAGCAGGAGGGTGAAGCAGCTTGTCTTCGGATGATACGTGAGTAACTTTTTTCCAGGAATACTGCCTACCACTCAGTGTTTTCAAGGATGAGGTATATCACCTTTGTGCAACATCACCCCTTTGAAGAGAATGGAAGAAGTTCTGAGGCTCTTCTGATTAAATTATTTAGGTTGGAAGCAAGAGCGTACAGCAAGTTGTGTAACAGTGTGAGTAGAGTGAAGTTTTAAAATTAAGACCACCTGCCTCTGAGAGTTTGAAAGTGTGAGGAACTTGATTTTGGGGCAAAATTGCCTGTTTCCATGAAGGGAAGGATTACTGTATGTCTTGTAGGAGAACCACAAAGGTTACAAGAAAGATGCTCAAGCACTTTGTTTAGCAGCTTCAAGTGATTTAGCATTCAAAAGGAACACTGCCTATCTGTCAAGGGTTTGACAGTGTGAGCAAATCCATCTTTGTGCCAGTAGACCCTTTCCACTGAATGGAACATGCACTGTGTGTCTGGCAAGCAGATGTCAAGGTTTGCAGCAGGAGTTGCAAGCACATTGTTTTCCTGTGAGAGTTGAATTAGCATGTGAAAGGAGTGCTTGCCAAATGAAAGCCTTTGACAATGGAGAATCATTCACTCCTTGAAAAATACCCACTTTCGGCGAAATGCACATTCACTTGTAGCTCAGGGCAGGATGCAGTATGTGAGAGGCAGTAATAGTTTGCCACTTGTCTCCCTATGAGAAATGAGTTACCTGTTGAAAGGAATACTGACTACCCCTCAGTTTATTCATGTGTGAGGAAGATCACCGTTGGGCCAAATAGCTGCCTTCAACTGAATGGAACCAGAACAGTTTAGGATGTATGAAAAGCATTCATTCCAGCAGCAAGAGGGTCTCGACTGTTGTTTAAAAGTGAGAATTGAGTGAGCTTTACAAAGGAATACTACCTGTCTCTCAGGCATTTACAGTGTGAAGAAGATTACCTTTGTGGAAAATAGCCCTGTTTCAATGGAAGGAAGAAGCACTGTTTCTCCAGTAAGAGATGCATGTGTTAGAAGTAAGACGGTCAAGCACCTTGTTAAGCATTAGGAATTGAGTTACCTGTTCAATAGTATACTGCCTAACTCTCAGTGTTTTCAGGTGGAGGAAAATCAATGTTCTGCTAAATAGCCCCTTCCAAGGGAATGGAGGCACACTGTAGGTCTTGTGAGACAATCATTAATGTTAGAAGCAAGAGGGTCTAGCACCCTGTTAAGCACTGTGAATTGACTTACCTGTTGAAGGGAATACTGTCTAACTCTCAGTGTTTTTATGGGTGGAGGAACCTCAAGTTTGTGCAAAATTGCCTCTTTCAAGTCAATGGAACCAGCACTAGAACTCTTGGAAGAGAAGTATGAATGTTAGAAGCAGGAGGGTCAAGCACCTTGTTTTCCAATGCGAATTGATATACTGCTTTAAAGGAATAATGCCTACAACTCAGTGTTTTCATGGGTGAGCAATACCACCTTTGTGCAAAATACTGCACTTAGAGGGATGGGAAGAATCACTGTCGAACTTCTGAGAGAATCATTAATGTTAGAAAGGAAAGGGTCTACCACCTTGAACAGCATTGTGAACTGAGTTAGCTGGGTAAAGGAATACTGCCTACCTCTCAGCGTTTTCATGGGTGAGGAACCCAACTTTTGCAAAATATCCCATACAAGCGAATGGAAGATTCCTGGTAGCTCTTGTAAGAGACTCATGAATGTTTGAAGCAACAGGGTGTAGCAAGTTGTTTAGCATTGTGAATTGACTTAGCTGTTTAAAGGAATACTGCCTACTTCTCAGAGTTTTCAGGAGTCAGGAACCTCACCTTTGTGCAAAATTGCCTCTGTGAAGTGAATGGAGAAACACTGTTGCTCTTGTATGATATCCATCAATGTTAAAAGGAAGAGGGTCAAGCACATTCTTCAGCTTTGTGAATTCAATGAGTTGTTTAATGGAATACTACTTACCTCTCAGGGTTTTCAGGGATGAGGACTACCAGGATTTTTCAAAATTGCCCCTTTCGAGTGAATGGAAGCTTCACTGTAGGTCTTATAAGAGAGACATTACTGTTAACAGGAAGAGAGCCTAGCACTCTGTTGAGGATTCTCAACTGAGTTAGCTGTTTAAGGACATATTGATACCTCTCAGTGCTTTTATATGTGAGAACCTTCAACTTTGTGCAAAATCTCCTCTTACAACTGACTGGACCCAGCTGTGTGGGGGTTGTAAGAAAAGTATGAATGTTACAAGCAGGAGGGTGAAGCAGCTTGTCTTCGGATGATACGTGAGTAACTTGTTTCCAGGAATACTGTCTACCACTCAGTGTTTTCAAGGATGAGGTATATCACCTTTGTGCAACATCACCCTTTTGAAGAGAATGAAAGAAGTTCTGAGGCTCTTCTGAGAAAATTATTTAGGTTGGAAGCAAGAGCGCACAGCAAGTTGTGTAACAGTGTGAGTAGAGTGAAGTTTTAAAATTAAGACCACCTGCCTCTCACAGTTTGAAAGTGTGGCGAACTTGATTTTGGGGCAAAATTGCCTGTTTCCATGAAGGGAAGGATTACTGTATGTCTTGTAGGAGAACCACAAAGGTTACAAGAAAGATGCTCAAGCACTTTGTTTAGCAGCTTCAAGTGATTTAGCATTCAAAAGGAACACTGCCTATCTGTCAAGGGTTTGACAGTGTGAGCAAATCCATCTTTGTGCCAGTAGACCCTTTCCACTGAATGGAACATGCACTGTGTGTCTGGCAAGCAGATGTCAAGGTTTGCAGCAGGAGTTGCAAGCACATTGTTTTCCTGTGAGAGTTGAATTAGCATGTGAAAGGAGTGCTTGCCAAATGAAAGCCTTTGACAATGGAGAATCATTCACTCCTTGAAAAATACCCACTTTCGGCGAAATGCACATTCACTTGTAGCTCAGGGCAGGATGCAGTATGTGAGAGGCAGGAATAGTTTGCCACTTGTCTCCCTATGAGAAATGAGTTACCTGTTGAAAGGAATACTGACTACCCCTCAGTTTATTCATGTGTGAGGAAGATCACCGTTGGGCCAAATAGCTGCCTTCAACTGAATGGAACCAGAACAGTTTAGGATGTATGAAAAGCATTCATTCCAGCAGCAAGAGGGTCTCGACTGTTGTTTAAAAGTGAGAATTGAGTGAGCTTTACAAAGGAATACTACCTGTCTCTCAGGCATTTACAGTGTGAAGAAGATTACCTTTGTGGAAAATAGCCCTGTTTCAATGGAAGGAAGAAGCACTGTTTCTCCAGTAAGAGATGCATGTGTTAGAAGCAAGACGGTCAAGCACCTTGTTAAGCATTAGGAATTGAGTTACCTGTTCAATAGTATACTGCCTAACTCTCAGTGTTTTCAGGTGGAGGAAAATCAATGTTCTGCTAAATAGCCCCTTCCAAGGGAATGGAGGCACACTGTAGGTCTTGTGAGACAATCATTAATGTTAGAAGCAAGAGGGTCTAGCACCCTGTTAAGCACTGTGAATTGACTTACCTGTTGAAGGGAATACTGTCTAACTCTCAGTGTTTTTATGGGTGGAGGAACCTCAAGTTTGTGCAAAATTGCCTCTTTCAAGTCAATGGAACCAGCACTAGAACTCTTGGAAGAGAAGTATGAATGTTAGAAGCAGGAGGGTCAAGCACCTTGTTTTCCAATGCGAATTGATATACTGCTTTAAAGGAATAATGCCTACAACTCAGTGTTTTCATGGGTGAGCAATACCACCTTTGTGCAAAATACTGCACTTAGAGGGATGGGAAGAATCACTGTCGAACTTCTGAGAGAATCATTAATGTTAGAAAGGAAAGGGTCTACCACCTTGAACAGCATTGTGAACTGAGTTAGCTGGGTAAAGGAATACTGCCTACCTCTCAGCGTTTTCATGGGTGAGGAACCCAACTTTTGCAAAATATCCCATACAAGCGAATGGAAGATTCCTGGTAGCTCTTGTAAGAGACTCATGAATGTTTGAAGCAACAGGGTGTAGCAAGTTGTTTAGCATTGTGAATTGACTTAGCTGTTTAAAGGAATACTGCCTACTTCTCAGAGTTTTCAGGAGTCAGGAACCTCACCTTTGTGCAAAATTGCCTCTGTGAAGTGAATGGAGAAACACTGTTGCTCTTGTATGATATCCATCAATGTTAAAAGGAAGAGGGTCAAGCACATTCTTCAGCTTTGTGAATTGAATGAGTTGTTTAATGGAATACTACTTACCTCTCAGGGTTTTCAGGGATGAGGACTACCAGGATTTTTCAAAATTGCCCCTTTCGAGTGAATGGAAGCTGCACTGTAGGTCTTATAAGAGAGACATTACTGTTAACAGGAAGAGAGCCTAGCACTCTGTTGAGGATTCTCAACTGAGTTAGCTGTTTAAGGACATATTGATACCTCTCAGTGCTTTTATATGTGAGAACCTTCAACTTTGTGCAAAATCTCCTCTTACAACTGACTGGACCCAGCTGTGTGGGTGTTGTAAGAAAAGTATGAATGTTACAAGCAGGAGGGTGAAGCAGCTTGTCTTCGGATGATACGTGAGTAACTTGTTTCCAGGAATACTGTCTACCACTCAGTGTTTTCAAGGATGAGGTATATCACCTTTGTGCAACATCACCCCTTTGAAGAGAATGAAAGAAGTTCTGAGGCTCTTCTGAGAAAATTATTTAGGTTGGAAGCAAGAGCGCACAGCAAGTTGTGTAACAGTGTGAGTAGAGTGAAGTTTTAAAATTAAGAACAACTGCCTCTCACAGTTTGAAAGTGTGGCGAACTTGATTTTGGGGCAAAATTGCCTGTTTCCATGAAGGGAAGGATTACTGTATGTCTTGTAGGAGAACCACAAAGGTTACAAGAAAGATGCTCAAGCACTTTGTTTAGCAGCTTCAAGTGATTTAGCATTCAAAAGGAACACTGCCTATCTGTCAAGGGTTTGACAGTGTGAGCAAATCCATCTTTGTGCCAATAGACCCTTTCCACTGAATGGAACATGCACTGTGTCTCTTGCCAGCAGGGGTCAAGGTTTGCAGCAGGACTTGCAAGCACATTGTTTTCCTGTGAGAGTTGAAATAGCATGTGGAAGGAGTGCTTGCCAAATGAAAGCCTTTGACAATGGAGAATCATTCACTCCTTGAAAAATACCCAGTTTCGGCGAAATGCACATTCACTTGTAGCTCAGGGCAGGATGCAGTATGTGAGAGGCAGGAATAGTTTGCCACTTGTCTCCCTATGAGAAATGAGTTACCTGTTGAAAGGAATACTGACTACCCCTCAGTTTATTCATGTGTGAGGAAGATCACCGTTGGGCCAAATAGCTGCCTTCAACTGAATGGAACCAGAACAGTTTAGGATGTATGAAAACCATTCATTCCAGCAGCAAGAGGGTCTCGACTGTTGTTTAAAAGTGAGAATTGAGTGAGCTTTACAAAGGAATACTACCTGTCTCTCAGGCATTTACAGTGTGAAGAAGATTATCTTTGTGCAAAAGAGCCCTGTTTCAATGGAAGGAAGAAGCACTGTTTCTCCTGTAAGAGATGCATAAGTGTTAGAAGCAAGAGGGTCAAGCATCTTGTTAAGCACTATGAATTGAGTTACCTGTTGAATGGAATACTGCCAACTCTCAGTGTTTTCAGGGGGAGGAAAATCAATGTTCTACTAAATAGCTCCTTTCAAGGGAATGGAGGCATACTGTAGGTCTTGTTAGACAATCATTAATGTTAGAAGGAAGAGGGTCTAGCACCCTGTTAAGCACTGTGAATTGACTTACCTGTTGAAGGGAATACTGTCTAACTCTCAGTGTTTTTATGGGTGGAGGAACCTCAAGTTTGTGCAAAATGACCTCTTTCCAGTCAATGGAACCAGCACTACATCTCTTAGAAAAGAACTATGAATGTTAGAAGCAGCAGGGTCAAGCATCTTGTTTTCCAATGCGAATTGATATACTGCTTTAAAGGAATAATGCCTACAATTCAGCGTTTTCATGGGTGAGCAATATCACCTTTGTGCAAAATACTGCACTTAGAGGGATGGGAAGAATCACTGTCGAACTTCTGAGAGAATCATTAATGTTAGAAAGGAAAGGGTCTACCACCTTGAACAGCATTGTGAACTGAGTTAGCTGGGTAAAGGAATACTGCCTACTTTTCAGCGTTTTCATGGGTGAGGAACCCAACTTTTGCAAAATATCCCATACAAGCGAATGGAAGATTCCTGGTAGCTCTTGTAAGAGACTCATGAATGTTTGAAGCAACAGGGTGTAGCAAGTTGTTTAGCATTGTGAATTGACTTAGCTGTTTAAAGGAATACTGCCTACTTCTCAGAGTTTTCAGGAGTCAGGAACCTCACCTTTGTGCAAAATTGCCTTTGTGAAGGGAATGGAGAAACACTGTTGCTCTTGTATGAAATCCATCAATGTTAGAAAGAAGAGGGTCAAGCACCTTCTTCAGCTTTGGGAATTGAGTGAGTTGTTTAATGGAATACTACCTACCTCTCAGGGTTTTCAGGGATGAGGACTACCAGGATTTTTCAAAATTGCCCCATTCGAGTGAATAGAAGCTGCACTGTAGGTCTTAAAAGACAGACATTACTGTTAACAGGAAGAGAGCCTAGCACTCTGTTGAGGATTCTCAACTGAGTTAGCTGTTTAAGGACATACTGATACCTCTCAGTGCTTTTATATGTGAGAACCTTCAACTTTGTGCAAAATCTCCTCTTACAACTGACTGGACCCAGCTGTGTGGGTGTTGTAAGAAAAGTATGAATGTTACAAGCAGGAGGGTGAAGCAGCTTGTCTTCGGATGATACGTGAGTAACTTTTTTCCAGGAATACTGCCTACCACTCAGTGTTTTCAAGGATGAGGTATATCACCTTTGTGCAACATCACCCCTTTGAAGAGAATGGAAGAAGTTCTGAGGCTCTTCTGATTAAATTATTTAGGTTGGAAGCAAGAGCGTACAGCAAGTTGTGTAACAGTGTGAGTAGAGTGAAGTTTTAAAATTAAGACCACCTGCCTCTGAGAGTTTGAAAGTGTGAGGAACTTGATTTTGGGGCAAAATTGCCTGTTTCCATGAAGGGAAGGATTACTGTATGTCTTGTAGGAGAACCACAAAGGTTACAAGAAAGATGCTCAAGCACTTTGTTTAGCAGCTTCAAGTGATTTAGCATTCAAAAGGAACACTGCCTATCTGTCAAGGGTTTGACAGTGTGAGCAAATCCATCTTTGTGCCAGTAGACCCTTTCCACTGAATGGAACATGCACTGTGTGTCTGGCAAGCAGATGTCAAGGTTTGCAGCAGGAGTTGCAAGCACATTGTTTTCTAGTGAGAGTTGAATTAGCATGTGAAAGGAGTGCTTGCCAAATGAAAGCCTTTGACAATGGAGAATCATTCACTCCTTGAAAAATACCCACTTTCGGCGAAATGCACATTCACTTGTAGCTCAGGGCAGGATGCAGTATGTGAGAGGCAGGAATAGTTTGCCACTTGTCTCCCTATGAGAAATGAGTTACCTGTTGAAAGGAATACTGACTACCCCTCAGTTTATTCATGTGTGAGGAAGATCACCGTTGGGCCAAATAGCTGCCTTCAACTGAATGGAACCAGAACAGTTTAGGATGTATGAAAACCATTCATTCCAGCAGCAAGAGGGTCTCGACTGTTGTTTAAAAGTGAGAATTGAGTGAGCTTTACAAAGGAATACTACCTGTCTCTCAGGCATTTACAGTGTGAAGAAGATTACCTTTGTGGAAAATAGCCCTGTTTCAATGGAAGGAAGAAGCACTATTTCTCCAGTAAGAGATGCATGTGTTAGAAGCAAGACGGTCAAGCACCTTGTTAAGCATTAGGAATTGAGTTACCTGTTCAATAGTATACTGCCTAACTCTCAGTGTTTTCAGATGGAGGAAAATCAATGTTCTGCTAAATAGCCCCTTCCAAGGGAATGGAGGCACACTGTAGGTCTTGTGAGACAATCATTAATGTTAGAAGCAAGAGGGTCTAGCACCCTGTTAAGCACTGTGAATTGACTTACCTGTTGAAGGGAATACTGTCTAACTCTCAGTGTTTTTATGGGTGGAGGAACCTCAAGTTTGTGCAAAATTGCCTCTTTCAAGTCAATGGAACCAGCACTAGAACTCTTGGAAGAGAAGTATGAATGTTAGAAGCAGGAGGGTCAAGCACCTTGTTTTCCAATGCGAATTGATATACTGCTTTAAAGGAATAATGCCTACCACTCAGTGTTTTCATGGGTGAGCAATACCACCTTTGTGCAAAATACTGCACTTAGAGGGATGGGAAGAATCACTGTCGAACTTCTGAGAGAATCATTAATGTTAGAAAGGAAAGGGTCTACCACCTTGAACAGCATTGTGAACTGAGTTAGCTGGGTAAAGGAATACTGCCTACCTCTCAGCGTTTTCATGGGTGAGGAACCCAACTTTTGCAAAATATCCCATACAAGCGAATGGAAGATTCCTGGTAGCTCTTGTAAGAGACTCATGAATGTTTGAAGCAACAGGGTGTAGCAAGTTGTTTAGCATTGTGAATTGACTTAGCTGTTTAAAGGAATACTGCCTACTTCTCAGAGTTTTCAGGAGTCAGGAACCTCACCTTTGTGCAAAATTGCCTCTGTGAAGTGAATGGAGAAACACTGTTGCTCTTGTATGATATCCATCAATGTTAAAAGGAAGAGGGTCAAGCACATTCTTCAGCTTTGTGAATTGAATGAGTTGTTTAATGGAATACTACTTACCTCTCAGGGTTTTCAGGGATGAGGACTACCAGGATTTTTCAAAATTGCCCCTTTCGAGTGAATGGAAGCTGCACTGTAGGTCTTATAAGAGAGACATTACTGTTAACAGGAAGAGAGCCTAGCACTCTGTTGAGGATTCTCAACTGAGTTAGCTGTTTAAGGACATATTGATACCTCTCAGTGCTTTTATATGTGAGAACCTTCAACTTTGTGCAAAATCTCCTCTTACAACTGACTGGACCCAGCTGTGTGGGTGTTGTAAGAAAAGTATGAATGTTACAAGCAGGAGGGTGAAGCAGCTTGTCTTCGGATGATACGTGAGTAACTTGTTTCCAGGAATACTGTCTACCACTCAGTGTTTTCAAGGATGAGGTATATCACCTTTGTGCAACATCACCCCTTTGAAGAGAATGAAAGAAGTTCTGAGGCTCTTCTGAGAAAATTATTTAGGTTGGAAGCAAGAGCGCACAGCAAGTTGTGTAACAGTGTGAGTAGAGTGAAGTTTTAAAATTAAGAACAACTGCCTCTCACAGTTTGAAAGTGTGGCGAACTTGATTTTGGGGCAAAATTGCCTGTTTCCATGAAGGGAAGGATTACTGTATGTCTTGTAGGAGAACCACAAAGGTTACAAGAAAGATGCTCAAGCACTTTGTTTAGCAGCTTCAAGTGATTTAGCATTCAAAAGGAACACTGCCTATCTGTCAAGGGTTTGACAGTGTGAGCAAATCCATCTTTGTGCCAATAGACCCTTTCCACTGAATGGAACATGCACTGTGTCTCTTGCCAGCAGGGGTCAAGGTTTGCAGCAGGACTTGCAAGCACATTGTTTTCCTGTGAGAGTTGAAATAGCATGTGGAAGGAGTGCTTGCCAAATGAAAGCCTTTGACAATGGAGAATCATTCACTCCTTGAAAAATACCCAGTTTCGGCGAAATGCACATTCACTTGTAGCTCAGGGCAGGATGCAGTATGTGAGAGGCAGGAATAGTTTGCCACTTGTCTCCCTATGAGAAATGAGTTACCTGTTGAAAGGAATACTGACTACCCCTCAGTTTATTCATGTGTGAGGAAGATCACCGTTGGGCCAAATAGCTGCCTTCAACTGAATGGAACCAGAACAGTTTAGGATGTATGAAAAGCATTCATTCCAGCAGCAAGAGGGTCTCGACTGTTGTTTAAAAGTGAGAATTGAGTGAGCTTTACAAAGGAATACTACCTGTCTCTCAGGCATTTACAGTGTGAAGAAGATTATCTTTGTGCAAAAGAGCCCTGTTTCAATGGAAGGAAGAAGCACTGTTTCTCCTGTAAGAGATGCATAAGTGTTAGAAGCAAGAGGGTCAAGCATCTTGTTAAGCACTATGAATTGAGTTACCTGTTGAATGGAATACTGCCAACTCTCAGTGTTTTCAGGGGGAGGAAAATCAATGTTCTACTAAATAGCTCCTTTCAAGGGAATGGAGGCATACTGTAGGTCTTGTTAGACAATCATTAATGTTAGAAGGAAGAGGGTCTAGCACCCTGTTAAGCACTGTGAATTGACTTACCTGTTGAAGGGAATACTGTCTAACTCTCAGTGTTTTTATGGGTGGAGGAACCTCAAGTTTGTGCAAAATGACCTCTTTCCAGTCAATGGAACCAGCACTACATCTCTTAGAAAAGAACTATGAATGTTAGAAGCAGCAGGGTCAAGCATCTTGTTTTCCAATGCGAATTGATATACTGCTTTAAAGGAATAATGCCTACAATTCAGCGTTTTCATGGGTGAGCAATATCACCTTTGTGCAAAATACTGCACTTAGAGGGATGGGAAGAATCACTGTCGAACTTCTGAGAGAATCATTAATGTTAGAAAGGAAAGGGTCTACCACCTTGAACAGCATTGTGAACTGAGTTAGCTGGGTAAAGGAATACTGCCTACTTTTCAGCGTTTTCATGGTTGAGGAACCCAACTTTTGCAAAATATCCCATACAAGCGAATGGAAGATTCCTGGTAGCTCTTGTAAGAGACTCATGAATGTTTGAAGCAACAGGGTGTAGCAAGTTGTTTAGCATTGTGAATTGACTTAGCTGTTTAAAGGAATACTGCCTACTTCTCAGAGTTTTCAGGAGTCAGGAACCTCACCTTTGTGCAAAATTGCCTTTGTGAAGGGAATGGAGAAACACTGTTGCTCTTGTATGAAATCCATCAATGTTAGAAAGAAGAGGGTCAAGCACCTTCTTCAGCTTTGGGAATTGAGTGAGTTGTTTAATGGAATACTACCTACCTCTCAGGGTTTTCAGGGATGAGGACTACCAGGATTTTTCAAAATTGCCCCATTCGAGTGAATAGAAGCTGCACTGTAGGTCTTAAAAGACAGACATTACTGTTAACAGGAAGAGAGCCTAGCACTCTGTTGAGGATTCTCAACTGAGTTAGCTGTTTAAGGACATACTGATACCTCTCAGTGCTTTTATATGTGAGAACCTTCAACTTTGTGCAAAATCTCCTCTTACAACTGACTGGACCCAGCTGTGTGGGTGTTGTAAGAAAAGTATGAATGTTACAAGCAGGAGGGTGAAGCAGCTTGTCTTCGGATGATACGTGAGTAACTTTTTTCCAGGAATACTGCCTACCACTCAGTGTTTTCAAGGATGAGGTATATCACCTTTGTGCAACATCACCCCTTTGAAGAGAATGGAAGAAGTTCTGAGGCTCTTCTGATTAAATTATTTAGGTTGGAAGCAAGAGCGTACAGCAAGTTGTGTAACAGTGTGAGTAGAGTGAAGTTTTAAAATTAAGACCACCTGCCTCTGAGAGTTTGAAAGTGTGAGGAACTTGATTTTGGGGCAAAATTGCCTGTTTCCATGAAGGGAAGGATTACTGTATGTCTTGTAGGAGAACCACAAAGGTTACAAGAAAGATGCTCAAGCACTTTGTTTAGCAGCTTCAAGTGATTTAGCATTCAAAAGGAACACTGCCTATCTGTCAAGGGTTTGACAGTGTGAGCAAATCCATCTTTGTGCCAGTAGACCCTTTCCACTGAATGGAACATGCACTGTGTGTCTGGCAAGCAGATGTCAAGGTTTGCAGCAGGAGTTGCAAGCACATTGTTTTCTAGTGAGAGTTGAATTAGCATGTGAAAGGAGTGCTTGCCAAATGAAAGCCTTTGACAATGGAGAATCATTCACTCCTTGAAAAATACCCACTTTCGGCGAAATGCACATTCACTTGTAGCTCAGGGCAGGATGCAGTATGTGAGAGGCAGGAATAGTTTGCCACTTGTCTCCCTATGAGAAATGAGTTACCTGTTGAAAGGAATACTGACTACCCCTCAGTTTATTCATGTGTGAGGAAGATCACCGTTGGGCCAAATAGCTGCCTTCAACTGAATGGAACCAGAACAGTTTAGGATGTATGAAAACCATTCATTCCAGCAGCAAGAGGGTCTCGACTGTTGTTTAAAAGTGAGAATTGAGTGAGCTTTACAAAGGAATACTACCTGTCTCTCAGGCATTTACAGTGTGAAGAAGATTACCTTTGTGGAAAATAGCCCTGTTTCAATGGAAGGAAGAAGCACTGTTTCTCCAGTAAGAGATGCATGTGTTAGAAGCAAGACGGTCAAGCACCTTGTTAAGCATTAGGAATTGAGTTACCTGTTCAATAGTATACTGCCTAACTCTCAGTGTTTTCAGATGGAGGAAAATCAATGTTCTGCTAAATAGCCCCTTCCAAGGGAATGGAGGCACACTGTAGGTCTTGTGAGAGAATCATTAATGTTAGAAGCAAGAGGGTCTAGCACCCTGTTAAGCACTGTGAATTGACTTACCTGTTGAAGGGAATACTGTCTAACTCTCAGTGTTTTTATGGGTGGAGGAACCTCAAGTTTGTGCAAAATTGCCTCTTTCAAGTCAATGGAACCAGCACTAGAACTCTTGGAAGAGAAGTATGAATGTTAGAAGCAGGAGGGTCAAGCACCTTGTTTTCCAATGCGAATTGATATACTGCTTTAAAGGAATAATGCCTACCACTCAGTGTTTTCATGGGTGAGCAATACCACCTTTGTGCAAAATACTGCACTTAGAGGGATGGGAAGAATCACTGTCGAACTTCTGAGAGAATCATTAATGTTAGAAAGGAAAGGGTCTACCACCTTGAACAGCATTGTGAACTGAGTTAGCTGGGTAAAGGAATACTGCCTACCTCTCAGCGTTTTCATGGGTGAGGAACCCAACTTTTGCAAAATATCCCATACAAGCGAATGGAAGATTCCTGGTAGCTCTTGTAAGAGACTCATGAATGTTTGAAGCAACAGGGTGTAGCAAGTTGTTTAGCATTGTGAATTGACTTAGCTGTTTAAAGGAATACTGCCTACTTCTCAGAGTTTTCAGGAGTCAGGAACCTCACCTTTGTGCAAAATTGCCTCTGTGAAGTGAATGGAGAAACACTGTTGCTCTTGTATGATATCCATCAATGTTAAAAGGAAGAGGGTCAAGCACATTCTTCAGCTTTGTGAATTGAATGAGTTGTTTAATGGAATACTACTTACCTCTCAGGGTTTTCAGGGATGAGGACTACCAGGATTTTTCAAAATTGCCCCTTTCGAGTGAATGGAAGCTTCACTGTAGGTCTTATAAGAGAGACATTACTGTTAACAGGAAGAGAGCCTAGCACTCTGTTGAGGATTCTCAACTGAGTTAGCTGTTTAAGGACATATTGATACCTCTCAGTGCTTTTATATGTGAGAACCTTCAACTTTGTGCAAAATCTCCTCTTACAACTGACTGGACCCAGCTGTGTGGGTGTTGTAAGAAAAGTATGAATGTTACAAGCAGGAGGGTGAAGCAGCTTGTCTTCGGATGATACGTGAGTAACTTGTTTCCAGGAATACTGTCTACCACTCAGTGTTTTCAAGGATGAGGTATATCACCTTTGTGCAACATCACCCCTTTGAAGAAAATGGAAGAAGTTCTGAGGCTCTTCTGATTAAATTATTTAGGTTGGAAGCAAGAGCGTACAGCAAGTTGTTTAACAGTGTGAGTAGAGTGAAGTTTTAAAATTAAGACCACCTGCTTCTGACAGTTTGAAAGTGTGAGGAACTTGATTTTGGGGCAAAATTGCCTGTTTCCATGAAGGGAAGGATTACTGTATGTCTTGTAGGAGAACCACAAAGGTTACAAGAAAGATGCTCAAGCACTTTGTTTAGCAGCTTCAAGTGATTTAGCATTCAAAAGGAACACTGCCTATCTGTCAAGGGTTTGACAGTGTGAGCAAATCCATCTTTGTGCCAATAGACCCTTTCCACTGAATGGAACATGCACTGTGTGTCTGGCAAGCAGATGTCAAGGTTTGCAGCAGGAGTTGCAAGCACATTGTTTTCCTGTGAGATTTGAATTAGCATGTGAAAGGAGTGCTTGCCAAATGAAAGCCTTTGACAATGGAGAATCATTCACTCCTTGAAAAATACACACTTTCGGCGAAATGCACATTCACTTGTAGCTCAGGGCAGGATGCAGTATGTGAGAGGCAGGAATAGTTTGCCACTTGTCTCCCTATGAGAAATGAGTTACCTGTTGAAAGGAATACTGACTACCCCTCAGTTTATTCATGTGTGAGGAAGAT
The DNA here is from genome assembly GCF_047511655.1 of Castor canadensis. Classification (NCBI taxonomy): domain Eukaryota; kingdom Metazoa; phylum Chordata; class Mammalia; order Rodentia; family Castoridae; genus Castor; species Castor canadensis. Next base: position 39,253,565 of record NC_133400.1, read on the forward strand.
CACCGTTGGGCCAAATAGCTGCCTTCAACTGAATGGAACCAGAACAGTTTAGGATGTATGAAAACCATTCATTCCAGCAGCAAGAGGGTCTCGACTGTTGTTTAAAAGTGAGAATTGAGTGAGCTTTACAAAGGAATACTTCCTGTCTCTCAGGCATTTACAGTGTGAAGAAGATTACCTTTGTGGAAAATAGCCCTGTTTCAATGGAAGGAAGAAGCACTGTTTCTCCAGTAAGAGATGCATGTGTTAGAAGCAAGACGGTCAAGCACCTTGTTAAGCATTAGGAATTGAGTTACCTGTTCAATAGTATACTGCCTAACTCTCAGTGTTTTCAGGTGGAGGAAAATCAATGTTTTGCTAAATAGCCCCTTCCAAGGGAATGGAGGCATAGTGTAGGTCTTGTAAGACAATCATTAATGTTAGAAGCAAGAGGGTCTAGCACCCTGTTAAGCACTGTGAATTGACTTACCTGTTGAAGGGAATACTGTCTAACTCTCAGTGTTTTTATGGGTGGAGGAACCTCAAGTTTGTGCAAAATTGCCTCTTTCAAGTCAATGGAACCAGCACTACATCTCTTGGAAGAGAAGTATGAATGTTAGAAGCAGGAGGGTCAAGCACCTTGTTTTCAAAGGCGAATTGATATACTGCTTTAAAGGAATAATGCCTACAACTCAGCGTTTTCATGGGTGAGGAATACCACCTTTGTGCAAAATACCGCACTTAGAGGGATGGGAAGAATCACTGTCGATCTTGTGAGAGAATCATTAATGTTAGAAAGGAAAGGGTCTACCACTTTGAACAGCATTGTGAACTGAGTTAGCTGGGTAAAGGAATACTGCCTACCTCTCAGCATTTTCATGGGTGAGGAACCCAACTTTTGCAAAATATCCCATACAAGCGAATGGAAGATTCCTGGTAGCTCTTGTAAGAGACTCATGAATGTTTGAAGCAACAGGGTGTAGCAAGGTGTTTAGCATTGTGAATTGACTTAGCTGTTTAAAGGAATACTGCCTACTTCTCAGAGTTTTCAGGAGTCAGGAACCTCACCTTTGTGCAAAATTGCCTTTGTGAAGGGAATGGAGAAACACTGTTGCTCTTGTATGAAATCCATCAATGTTAGAAAGAAGAGGGTCAAGCACCTTCTTCAGCTTTGGGAATTGAGTGAGTTGTTTAAGGGAATACTACCTACCTCTCAGGGTTTTCAGGGATGAGGACTACCAGGATTTTTCAAAATTGCCCCATTCGAGTGAATGGAAGCTGCACTGTAGGTCTTATAAGAGAGACACTACTGTTAACAGGAAGAGAGCCTAGCACAATGTTGAGAATTCTCAAATGAGTTAGCTGTTTAAGGACATACTGATACCTCTCAGTGCTTTTATATGTGAGAACCTTCAACTTTGTGCAAAATCTCCTCTTACAACTGACTGGACCCAGCTGTGTGGGTGTTGTAAGAAAAGTATGAATGTTACAAGCAGGAGGGTGAAGCAGCTTGTCTTCGGATGATATGTGAGTAACTTTTTTCCAGGAATACTACCTACCACTCAGTGTTTTCAAGGATGAGGTATATCACCTTTGTGCAACATCACCCCTTTGAAGAGAATGGAAGAAGTTCTGAGGCTCTTCTGATTAAATTATTTAGGTTGGAAGCAAGAGCGTACAGCAAGTTGTGTAACAGTGTGAGTAGAGTGAAGTTTTAAAATTAAGACCACCTGCCTCTGACAGTTTGAAAGTGTGAGGAACTTGATTTTGGGGCAAAATTGCGTGTTTCCATGAAGGGAAGGATTACTGTATGTCTTTTAGGAGAACCACAAAGGTTACAAGAAAGATGCTCAAGCACTTTGTTTAGCAGCTTCAAGTGATTTAGCATTCAAAAGGAACACTGCCTATCTGTCTAGGGTTTGACAGTGTGAGCAAATCCATCTTTGTGCCAATAGACCCTTTCCACTGAATGGATCATGTACTATGTGTCTGGCAAGCAGATGTCAAGGTTTGCAGCAGCAGTTGCAAGCACATTGTTTTCCTGTGAGAGTTGAAATAGCATGTGAAAGGAGTGCTTGCCAAATGAAAGCCTTTGACAATGGAGAATCATTCACTCCTTGAAAAATACCCACTTTCGGCGAAATGCACATTCACTTGTAGCTCAGGGCAGGATGCCGTATGTGAGAGGCAGGAATAGTTTGCCACTTGTCTCCCTATGAGAAATGAGTTACCTGTTGAAAGGAATACTGACTACCCCTCAGTTTATTCATGTGTGAGGAAGATCACCGTTGGGCCAAATAGCTGCCTTCAACTGAATGGAACCAGAACAGTTTAGGATGTATGAAAACCATTCATTCCAGCAGCAAGAGGGTCTCGACTGTTGTTTAAAAGTGAGAATTGAGTGAGCTTTACAAAGGAATACTATCTGTCTCTCAGGCATTTACAGTGTGAAGAAGATTATCTTTGTGCAAAAGAGCCCTGTTTCAATGGAAGGAAGAAGCACTGTTTCTCCTGTAAGAGATGCATAAGTGTTAGAAGCAAGAGGGTCAAGCATCTTGTTAAGCACTATGAATTGAGTTACCTGTTGAATGGAATACTGCCAACTCTCAGTGTTTTCAGGGGGAGGAAAATCAATGTTCTGCTAAATAGCTCCTTTCAAGGGAATGGAGGCATACTGTAGGTCTTGTTAGACAATCATTAATGTTAGAAGGAAGAGGGTCTAGCACCTTGTTAAGCACTGTGAATTGACTTACCTGTTGAAGGGAATACTGTCTAACTCTCAGTGTTTTTATGGGTGGAGGAACCTCAAGTTTGTGCAAAATGACCTCTTTCGAGTCAATGGAACCAGCACTACATCTCTTGGAAAAGAAGTATGAATGTTAGAAGCAGCAGGGTCAAGCACCTTGTTTTCCAATGCGAATTGATATACTGCTTTAAAGGAATAATGCCTACAACTCAGCGTTTTCATGGGTGAGCAATACCACCTTTGTGCAAAATACTGCACTTAGAGGGATGGGAAGAATCACTGTCGAACTTCTGAGAGAATCATTAATGTTAGAAAAGAAAGGGTCTACCACCTTGAACAGCATTGTGAACTGAGTTAGCTGGGTAAAGGAATACTGCCTACCTCTCAGCGTTTTCATGGGTGAGGAACCCAACTTTTGCAAAATATCCCATACAAGCGAATGGAAGATTCCTGGTAGCTCTTGTAAGAGACTCATGAATGTTTGAAGCAACATGGTGTAGCAAGTTGTTTAGCATTGTGAATTGACTTAGCTGTTTAAAGGAATACTGCCTACTTCTCAGAGTTTTCAGGAGTCAGGAACCTCACCTTTGTGCAAAATTGCCTTTGTGAAGTGAATGGAGAAACACTGTTGCTCTTGTATGATATCCATCAATGTTAAAAGGAAGAGGGTCAAGCACAGTCTTCAGCTTTGTGAATTGAATGAGTTGTTTAATGGAATACTACTTACCTCTCAGGGTTTTTAGGGATGAGGACTACCAGAATTTTTCAAAATTGCCCCTTTCGAGTGAATGGAAGCTGCACTGTAGGTCTTATAAGAGAGACATTACTGTTAACAGGAAGAGAGCCTAGCACTCTGTTGAGGATTCTCAACTGAGTTAGCTGTTTAAGGACATATTGATACCTCTCAGTGCTTTTATATGTGAGAACCTTCAACTTTGTGCAAAATCTCCTCTTACAACTGACTGGACCCAGCTGTGTGGGTGTTGTAAGAAAAGTATGAATGTTACAAGCAGGAGGGTGAAGCAGCTTGTCTTCGGATGATACGTGAGTAACTTGTTTCCAGGAATACTGCCTACCACTCAGTGTTTTCAAGGATGAGGTATATCACCTTTGTGCAACATCACCCCTTTGAAGAGAATGGAAGAAGTTCTGAGGCTCTTCTGATTAAATTATTTAGGTTGGAAGCAAGAGCGTACAGCAAGTTGTGTAACAGTGTGAGTAGAGTGAAGTTTTAAAATTAAGACCACCTGCCTCTCACAGTTTGAAAGTGTGGCGAACTTGATTTTGGGGCAAAATTGCCTGTTTCCATGAAGGGAAGGATTACTGTATGTCTTGTAGGAGAACCACAAAGGTTACAAGAAAGATGCTCAAGCACTTTGTTTAGCAGCTTCAAGTGATTTAGCATTCAAAAGGAACACTGCCTATCTGTCAAGGGTTTGACAGTGTGAGCAAATTCATCTTTGTGCCAATAGACCCTTTCCACTGAATGGAACATGCACTATGTGTCTGGCAAGCAGATGTCAAGGTTTGCAGCAGGAGTTGCAAGCACATTGTTTTCCTGTGAGAGTTGAAATAGCATGTGAAAGGAGTGCTTGCCAAATGAAAGCCTTTGACAATGGAGAATCATTCACTCCTTGAAAAATACCCACTTTCGGCGAAATGCACATTCACTTGTAGCTCAGGGCAGGATGCAGTATGTGAGAGGCAGGAATAGTTTGCCACTTGTCTCCCTATGAGAAATGAGTTACCTGTTGAAAGGAATACTGACTACCCCTCAGTTTATTCATGTGTGAGGAAGATCACCGTTGGGCCAAATAGCTGCCTTCAACTGAATGGAACCAGAACAGTTTAGGATGTATGAAAAGCATTCATTCCAGCAGCAAGAGGGTCTCGACTGTTGTTTAAAAGTGAGAATTGAGTGAGCTTTACAAAGGAATACTACCTGTCTCTCAGGCATTTACAGTGTGAAGAAGATTATCTTTGTGCAAAAGAGCCCTGTTTTAATGGAAGGAAGAAGCACTGTTTCTCCTGTAAGAGATGCATATGTGTTAGAAGCAAGAGGGTCAAGCATCTTGTTAAGCACTATGAATTGAGTTACCTGTTGAATGGAATACTGCCAACTCTCAGTGTTTTCAGGGGGAGGAAAATCAATGTTCTGCTAAATAGCTACTTTCAAGGGAATGGAGGCATACTGTAGGTCTTGTTAGACAATCATTAATGTTAGAAGGAAGAGGGTCTAGCACCCTGTTAAGCACTGTGAATTGATTTACCTGTTGAAGGGAATACTGTCTAACTCTCAGTGTTTTTATGGGTGGAGGAACCTCAAGTTTGTGCAAAATGACCTCTTTCCAGTCAATGGAACCAGCACTACATCTCTTAGAAAAGAACTATGAATGTTAGAAGCAGCAGTGTCAAGCATCTTGTTTTCCAATGCGAATTGATATACTGCTTTAAAGGAATAATGCCTACAATTCAGCGTTTTCATGGGTGAGCAATACCACCTTTGTGCAAAATACTGCACTTAGAGGGATGGGAAGAATCACTGTCGAACTTCTGAGAGAATCATTAATGTTAGAAAGGAAAGGGTCTACCACCTTGAACAGCATTGTGAACTGAGTTAGCTGGGTAAAGGAATACTGCCTACTTCTCAGCGTTTTCATGGGTGAGGAACAAACTTTTGCAAAATATCCCATACAAGCGAATGGAAGATTCCTGGTAGCTCTTGTAAGAGACTCATGAATGTTTGAAGCAACAGGGTGTAGCAAGTTGTTTAGCATTGTGAATTGACTTAGCTGTTTAAAGGAATACTGCCTACTTCTCAGAGTTTTCAGGAGTCAGGAACCTCACCTTTGTGCAAAATTGCCTTTGTGAAGGGAATGGAGAAACACTGTTGCTCTTGTATGAAATCCATCAATGTTAGAAAGAAGAGCGTCAAGCACCTTCTTCAGCTTTGGGAATTGAGTGAGTTGTTTAATGGAATACTACCTACCTCTCAGGGTTTTCAGGGATGAGGACTACCAGGATTTTTCAAAATTGCCCCATTCGAGTGAATAGAAGCTGCACTGTAGGTCTTATAAGACAGACATTACTGTTAACAGGAAGAGAGCCTAGCACTCTGTTGAGGATTCTCAACTGAGTTAGCTGTTTAAGGACATACTGATACTTCTCAGTGCTTTTATATGTGAGAACCTTCAACTTTGTGCAAAATCTCCTCTTACAACTGACTGGACCCAGCTGTGTGGGTGTTGTAAGAAAAGTATGAATGTTACAAGCAGGAGGGTGAAGCAGCTTGTCTTCGGATGATACGTGAGTAACTTTTTTCCAGGAATACTGCCTACCACTCAGTGTTTTCAAGGATGAGGTATATCACCTTTGTGCAACATCACCCCTTTGAAGAGAATGGAAGAAGTTCTGAGGCTCTTCTGATTAAATTATTTAGGTTGGAAGCAAGAGCGTACAGCAAGTTGTGTAACAGTATGAGTAGAGTGAAGTTTTAAAATTAAGACCACCTGCCTCTGACAGTTTGAAAGTGTGAGGAACTTGATTTTGGGGCAAAATTGCCTGTTTCCATGAAGGGAAGGATTACTGTATGTCTTGTAGGAGAACCACAAAGGTTACAAGAAAGATGCTCAAGCACTTTGTTTAGCAGCTTCAAGTGATTTAGCATTCAAAAGGAACACTGCCTATCTGTCAAGGGTTTGACAGTGTGAGCAAATCCATCTTTGTGCCAGTAGACCCTTTCCACTGAATGGAACATGCACTGTGTGTCTGGCAAGCAGATGTCAAGGTTTGCAGCAGGAGTTGCAAGCACATTGTTTTCCTGTGAGAGTTGAATTAGCATGTGAAAGGAGTGCTTGCCAAATGAAAGCCTTTGACAATGGAGAATCATTCACTCCTTGAAAAATACCCAGTTTCTGCGAAATGCACATTCACTTGTAGCTCAGGGCAGGATGCAGTATGTGAGAGGCAGGAATAGTTTGCCACTTGTCTCCCTATGAGAAATGAGTTACCTGTTGAAAGGAATACTGACTACCCCTCAGTTTATTCATGTGTGAGGAAGATCACCGTTGGGCCAAATGGCTGCCTTCAACTGAATGGAACCAGAACAGTTTAGGATGTATGAAAAGCATTCATTCCAGCAGCAAGAGGGTCTCGACTGTTGTTTAAAAGTGAGAATTGAGTGAGCTTTACAAAGGAATACTACCTGTCTCTCAGGCATTTACAGTGTGAAGAAGATTACCTTTGTGGAAAATAGCCCTGTTTCAATGGAAGGAAGAAGCACTGTTTCTCCAGTAAGAGATGCATGTGTTAGAAGCAAAACGGTCAAGCACCTTGTTAAGCATTAGGAATTGAGTTACCTGTTCAATAGTATACTGCCTAACTCTCAGTGTTTTCAGGTGGAGGAAAATCAATGTTCTGCTAAATAGCCCCTTCCAAGGGAATGGAGGCACACTGTAGGTCTTGTAAGACAATCATTAATGTTAGAAGCAAGAGGGTCTAGCACCCTCTTAAGCACTGTGAATTGACTTACCTGTTGAAGGGAATACTGTCTAACTCTCAGTGTTTTTATGGGTGGAGGAACCTCAAGTTTGTGCAAAATTGCCTCTTTCAAGTCAATGGAACCAGCACTAGAACTCTTGGAAGAGAAGTATGAATGTTAGAAGCAGGAGGGTCAAGCACCTTGTTTTCCAATGCGAATTGATATACTGCTTTAAAGGAATAATGCCTACAACTCAGTGTTTTCATGGGTGAGCAATTCCACCTTTGTGCAAAATACTGCACTTAGAGGGATGGGAAGAATCACTGTCGAACTTCTGAGAGAATCATTAATGTTAGAAAGGAAAGGGTCTACCACCTTGAACAGCATTGTGAACTGAGTTAGCTGGGTAAAGGAATACTGCCTACCTCTCAGCGTTTTCATGGGTGAGGAACCCAACTTTTGCAAAATATCCCATACAAGCGAATGGAAGATTCCTGGTAGCTCTTGTAAGAGACTCATGAATGTCTGAAGCAACAGGGTGTAGCAAGTTGTTTAGCATTGTGAATTGACTTAGCTGTTTAAAGGAATACTGCCTACTTCTCAGAGTTTTCAGGAGTCAGGAACCTCACCTTTGTGCAAAATTGCCTCTGTGAAGTGAATGGAGAAACACTGTTGCTCTTGTATGATATCCATCAATGTTAAAAGGAAGAGGGTCAAGCACATTCTTCAGCTTTGAGAATTGAATGAGTTGTTTAATGGAATACTACTTACCTCTCAGGGTTTTCAGGGATGAGGACTACCAGGATTTTTCAAAATTGCCCCTTTCGAGTGAATGGAAGCTGCACTGTAGGTCTTATAAGAGAGACATTACTGTTAACAGGAAGAGAGCCTAGCACTCTGTTGAGGATTCTCAACTGAGTTAGCTGTTTAAGGACATATTGATACCTCTCAGTGCTTTTATATGTGAGAACCTTCAACTTTGTGCAAAATCTCCTCTTACAACTGACTGGACCCAGCTGTGTGGGTGTTGTAAGAAAAGTATGAATGTTACAAGCAGGAGGGTGAAGCAGCTTGTCTTCGGATGATACTTGAGTAACTTGTTTCCAGGAATACTGTCTACCACTCAGTGTTTTCAAGGATGATGTATATCACCTTTGTGCAACATCACCCCTTTGAAGAGAATGGAAGAAGTTCTGAGGCTCTTCTGATTAAATTATTTAGGTTGGAAGCAAGAGCGCACAGCAAGTTGTGTAACAGTGTGAGTAGAGTGAAGTTTTAAAAGGAAGACCACCAGCCTCTGACAGTTTGAAAGTGTGAGGAACTTGATTTTGGGGCAAAATTGCCTGTTTCCATGAAGGGAAGGATTACTGTATGTCTTGTAGGAGAACCACAAAGGTTACAAGAAAGATGCTCAAGCACTTTGTTTAGCAGCTTCAAGTGATTTAGCATTCAAAAGGAACACTGCCTATCTGTCAAGGGTTTGACAGTGTGAGCAAATTCATCTTTGTGCCAATAGACCCTTTCCACTGAATGGAACATGCACTATGTGTCTGGCAAGCAGATGTCAAGGTTTGCAGCAGGAGTTGCAAGCACATTGTTTTCCTGTGAGAGTTGAAATAGCATGTGAAAGGAGTGCTTGCCAAATGAAAGCCTTTGACAATGGAGAATCATTCACTCCTTGAAAAATACCCACTTTCGGCGAAATGCACATTCACTTGTAGCTCAGGGCAGTATGCAGTATGTGAGAGGCAGGAATAGTTTGCCACTTGTCTCCCTATGAGAAATGAGTTACCTGTTGAAAGGAATACTGACTACCCCTCAGTTTATTCATGTGTGAGGAAGATCACCGTTGGGCCAAATAGCTGCCTTCAACTGAATGGAACCAGAACAGTTTAGGATGTATGAAAAGCATTCATTCCAGCAGCAAGAGGGTCTCGACTGTTGTTTAAAAGTGAGAATTGAGTGAGCTTTACAAAGGAATACTACCTGTCTCTCAGGCTTTTACAGTGTGAAGAAGATTATCTTTGTGCAAAAGAGCCCTGTTTCAATGGAAGGAAGAAGCACTGTTTCTCCTGTAAGAGATGCATAAGTGTTAGAAGCAAGAGGGTCAAGCACCTTGTTAAGCACTATGAATTGAGTTACCTGTTGAATGGAATACTGCCTAACTCTCTGTGTTTTCAGGTGGAGGAAAATCAATGTTTTGCTAAATAGCCCCTTCCAAGGGAATGGAGGCATAGTGTAGGTCTTGTAAGACAATCATTAATGTTAGAAGCAAGAGGGTCTAGCACCCTGTTAAGCACTGTGAATTGACTTACCTGTTGAAGGGAATACTGTCTAACTCTCAGTGTTTTTATGGGTGGAGGAACCTCAAGTTTGTGCAAAATTGCCTCTTTCAAGTCAATGGAACCAGCACTACATCTCTTGGAAAAGAAGTATGAATGTTAGAAGCAGCAGGGTCAAGCACCTTGTTTTGCAATGCGAATTGATATACTGCTTTAAAGGAATAATGCCTACAACTCAGCGTTTTCATGGGTGAGCAATACCACCTTTGTGCAAAATACTGCACTTAGAGGGATGGGAAGAATCACTGTCGAACTTCTGAGAGAATCATTAATGTTAGAAAGGAAAGGGTCTACCACCTTGAACAGCATTGTGAACTGAGTTAGCTGGGTAAAGGAATACTGCCTACCTCTCAGCGTTTTCATGGGTGAGGAACCCAACTTTTGCAAAATATCCCATACAAGCGAATGGAAGATTCCTGGTAGCTCTTGTAAGAGACTCATGAATGTTTGAAGCAACAGGGTGTAGCAAGTTGTTTAGCATTGTGAATTGACTTAGCTGTTTAAAGGAGTACTGCCTACTTCTCAGAGTTTTCAGGAGTCAGGAACCTCACCTTTGTGCAAAATTGCCTGTGTGAAGGGAATGGAGAAACACTGTTGCTCTTGTATGAAATCCATCAATGTTAGAAAGAAGAGGGTCAAGCACCTTCTTCAGCTTTGGGAATTGAGTGAGTTGTTTAATGGAATACTACCTACCTCTCAGGGTTTTCAGGGATGAGGACTACCAGGATTTTTCAAAATTGCCCCTTTCGAGTGAATGGAAGCTGCACTGTAGGTCTTATAAGAGAGACATTACTGTTAACAGGAAGAGAGCCTAGCACTCTGTAGAGAATTCTCAAATGAGTTAACTGTTTAAGGACATACTGATACCTCTCAGTGCTTTTATATGTGAGAACTTTCAACTTTGTGCAAAATCTCCTCTTACAACTGACTGGACCCAGCTGTGTGGGTGTTGTAAGAAAAGTATGAATGTTACAAGCAGGAGGGTGAAGCAGCTTGTCTTCGGATGATACGTGAGTAACTTTTTTCCAGGAATACTGCCTACCACTCAGTGTTTTCAAGGATGAGGTATATCACCTTTGTGCAACATCACCCCTTTGAAGTTAATGGAAGAAGTTCTGAGGCTCTTCTGATTAAATTATTTAGGTTGGAAGCAAGAGCGTACAACAAGTTGTGTAACAGTGTGAGTAGAGTGAAGTTTTAAAAGGAAGACCACCTGCCTCTGACAGTTTGAAAGTGTGAGGAACTTGATTTTGGGGCAAAATTGCCTGTTTCCATGAAGGGAAGGATTACTGTATGTCTTGTAGGAGAACCACAAAGGTTACAAGAAAGATGCTCAAGCACTTTGTTTAGCAGCTTCAAGTGATTTAGCATTCAAAAGGAACACTGCCTATCTGTCAAGGGTTTGACAGTGTGAGCAAATCCATCTTTGTGCCAATAGACCCTTTCCACTGAATGGAACATGCACTGTGTGTCTGGCAAGCAGATGTCAAGGTTTGCAGCAGCAGTTGCAAGCACATTGTTTTCCTGTGAGAGTTGAATTAGCATGTGAAAGGAGTGCTTGCCAAATGAAAGCCTTTGACAATGGAGAATCATTCACTCCTTGAAAAATACCCACTTTCGGCGAAATGCACATTCACTTGTAGCTCAGGGCAGGATGCAGTATGTGAGAGGCAGGAATAGTTTGCCACTTGTCTCCCTATGAGAAATGAGTTACCTGTTGAAAGGAATACTGACTACCCCTCAGTTTATTCATGTGTGAGGAAGATCACCGTTGGGCCAAATAGCTGCCTTCAACTGAATGGAACCAGAACAGTTTAGGATGTATGAAAACCATTCATTCCAGCAGCAAGAGGGTCTCGACTGTTGTTTAAAAGTGAGAATTGAGTGAGCTTTACAAAGGAATACTACCTGTCTCTCAGGCATTTACAGTGTGAAGAAGATTATCTTTGTGCAAAAGAGCCCTGTTTCAATGGAAGGAAGAAGCACTGTTTCTCCTGTAAGAGATGCATAAGTGTTAGAAGCAAGAGGGTCAAGCATCTTGTTAATCACTATGAATTGAGTTACCTGTTGAATGGAATACTGCCAACTCTCAGTGTTTTCAGGGGGAGGAAAATCAATGTTCTGCTAAATAGCTCCTTTCAAGGGAATGGAGGCATACTGTAGGTCTTGTTAGACAATCATTAATGTTAGAAGGAAGAGGGTCTAGCACCCTGTTAAGCACTGTGAATTGACTTACCTGTTGAAGGGAATACTGTCTAACTCTCAGTGTTTTTATGGGTGGAGGAACCTCAAGTTTGTGCAAAATGACCTCTTTCCAGTCAATGGAACCAGCACTACATCTCTTGGAAAAGAAGTATGAATGTTAGAAGCAGCAGGGTCAAGCACCTTGTTTTGCAATGCGAATTGATATACTGCTTTAAAGGAATAATGCCTACAACTCAGCGTTTTCATGGGTGAGCAATACCACCTTTGTGCAAAATACTGCACTTAGAGGGATGGGAAGAATCACTGTCGAACTTCTGAGAGAATCATTAATGTTAGAAAGGAAAGGGTCTACCACCTTGAACAGCATTGTGAACTGAGTTAGCTGGGTAAAGGAATACTGCCTACTTCTCAGCGTTTTCATGGGTGAGGAACCCAACTTTTGCAAAATATCCCATACAAGCGAATGGAAGATTCCTGGTAGCTCTTGTAAGAGACTCATGAATGTTTGAAGCAACAGGGTGTAGCAAGTTGTTTAGCATTGTGAATTGACTTAGCTGTTTAAAGGAATACTGCCTACTTCTCAGAGTTTTCAGGAGTCAGGAACCTCACCTTTGTGCAAAATTGCCTTTGTGAAGGGAATGGAGAAACACTGTTGCTCTTGTATGAAATCCATCAATGTTAGAAAGAAGAGGGTCAAGCACCTTCTTCAGCTTTGGGAATTGAGTGAGTTGTTTAATGGAATACTACCTACCTCTCAGGGTTTTCAGGGATGAGGACTACCAGGATTTTTCAAAATTGCCCCATTCGAGTGAATAGAAGCTGCACTGTAGGTCTTATAAGACAGACATTACTGTTAACAGGAAGAGAGCCTAGCACTCTGTTGAGGATTCTCAACTGAGTTAGCTGTTTAAGGACATACTGATACTTCTCAGTGCTTTTATATGTGAGAACCTTCAACTTTGTGCAAAATCTCCTCTTACAACTGACTGGACCCAGCTGTGTGGGTGTTGTAAGAAAAGTATGAATGTTACAAGCAGGAGGGTGAAGCAGCTTGTCTTCGGATGATACGTGAGTAACTTTTTTCCAGGAATACTGCCTACCACTCAGTGTTTTCAAGGATGAGGTATATCACCTTTGTGCAACATCACCCCTTTGAAGAGAATGGAAGAAGTTCTGAGGCTCTTCTGATTAAATTATTTAGGTTGGAAGCAAGAGCGTACAGCAAGTTGTGTAACAGTGTGAGTAGAGTGAAGTTTTAAAATTAAGACCACCTGCCTCTGACAGTTTGAAAGTGTGAGGAACTTGATTTTGGGGCAAAATTGCCTGTTTCCATGAAGGGAAGGATTACTGTATGTCTTGTAGGAGAACCACAAAGGTTACAAGAAAGATGCTCAAGCACTTTGTTTAGCAGCTTCAAGTGATTTAGCATTCAAAAGGAACACTGCCTATCTGTCAAGGGTTTGACAGTGTGAGCAAATCCATCTTTGTGCCAGTAGACCCTTTCCACTGAATGGAACATGCACTGTGTGTCTGGCAAGCAGATGTCAAGGTTTGCAGCAGGAGTTGCAAGCACATTGTTTTCCTGTGAGAGTTGAATTAGCATGTGAAAGGAGTGCTTGCCAAATGAAAGCCTTTGACAATGGAGAATCATTCACTCCTTGAAAAATACCCACTTTCGGCGAAATGCACATTCACTTGTAGCTCAGGGCAGGATGCAGTATGTGAGAGGCAGGAATAGTTTGCCACTTGTCTCCCTATGAGAAATGAGTAACCTGTTGAAAGGAATACTGACTACCCCTCAGTTTATTCATGTGTGAGGAAGATCACCGTTGGGCCAAATAGCTGCCTTCAACTGAATGGAACCAGAACAGTTTAGGATGTATGAAAACCATTCATTCCAGCAGCAAGAGGGTCTCGACTGTTGTTTAAAAGTGAGAATTGAGTGAGCTTTACAAAGGAATACTACCTGTCTCTCAGGCATTTACAGTGTGAAGAAGATTACCTTTGTGGAAAATAGCCCTGTTTCAATGGAAGGAAGAAGCACTGTTTCTCCAGTAAGAGATGCATGTGTTAGAAGCAAGACGGTCAAGCACCTTGTTAAGCATTAGGAATTGAGTTACCTGTTCAATAGTATACTGCCTAACTCTCAGTGTTTTCAGGTGGAGGAAAATCAATGTTCTGCTAAATAGCCCCTTCCAAGGGAATGGAGGCACACTGTAGGTCTTGTAAGACAATCATTAATGTTAGAAGCAAGAGGGTCTAGCACCCTGTTAAGCACTGTGAATTGACTTACCTGTTGAAGGGAATACTGTCTAACTCTCAGTGTTTTTATGGGTGGAGGAACCTCAAGTTTGTGCAAAATTGCCTCTTTCAAGTCAATGGAACCAGCACTAGAACTCTTGGAAGAGAAGTATGAATGTTAGAAGCAGGAGGGTCAAGCACCTTGTTTTCCAATGCGAATTGATATACTGCTTTAAAGGAATAATGCCTACAACTCAGTGTTTTCATGGGTGAGCAATACCACCTTTGTGCAAAATACTGCACTTAGAGGGATGGGAAGAATCACTGTCGAACTTCTGAGAGAATCATTAATGTTAGAAAGGAAAGGGTCTACCACCTTGAACAGCATTGTGAACTGAGTTAGCTGGGTAAAGGAATACTGCCTACCTCTCAGCGTTTTCATGGGTGAGGAACCCAACTTTTGCAAAATATCCCATACAAGCGAATGGAAGATTCCTGGTAGCTCTTGTAAGAGACTCATGAATGTTTGAAGCAACAGGGTGTAGCAAGTTGTTTAGCATTGTGAATTGACTTAGCTGTTTAAAGGAATACTGCCTACTTCTCAGAGTTTTCAGGAGTCAGGAACCTCACCTTTGTGCAAAATTGCCTCTGTGAAGTGAATGGAGAAACACTGTTGCTCTTGTATGATATCCATCAATGTTAAAAGGAAGAGGGTCAAGCACATTCTTCAGCTTTGTGAATTGAATGAGTTGTTTAATGGAATACTACTTACCTCTCAGGGTTTTCAGGGATGAGGACTACCAGGATTTTTCAAAATTGCCCCTTTCGAGTGAATGGAAGCTGCACTGTAGGTCTTATAAGAGAGACATTACTGTTAACAGGAAGAGAGCCTAGCACTCTGTTGAGGATTCTCAACTGAGTTAGCTGTTTAAGGACATATTGATACCTCTCAGTGCTTTTATATGTGAGAACCTTCAACTTTGTGCAAAATCTCCTCTTACAACTGACTGGACCCAGCTGTGTGGGTGTTGTAAGAAAAGTATGAATGTTACAAGCAGGAGGGTGAAGCAGCTTGTCTTCGGATGATACGTGAGTAACTTGTTTCCAGGAATACTGTCTACCACTCAGTGTTTTCAAGGATGAGGTATATCACCTTTGTGCAACATCACCCCTTTGAAGAGAATGGAAGAAGTTCTGAGGCTCTTCTGATTAAATTATTTAGGTTGGAAGCAAGAGCGTACAGCAAGTTGTTTAACAGTGTGAGTAGAGTGAAGTTTTAAAATTAAGACCACCTGCCTCTGACAGTTTGAAAGTGTGAGGAACTTGATTTTGGGGCAAAATTGCCTGTTTCCATGAAGGGAAAGATTACTGTATGTCTTGTAGGAGAACCACAAAGGTTACAAGAAAGATGCTCAAGCACTTTGTTTAGCAGCTTCAAGTGATTTAGCATTCAAAAGGAACACTGCCTATCTGTCAAGGGTTTGACAGTGTGAGCAAATCCATCTTTGTGCCAATAGACCCTTTCCACTGAATGGAACATGCACTGTGTGTCTGGCAAGCAGATGTCAAGGTTTGCAGCAGGAGTTGCAAGCACATTGTTTTCCTGTGAGAGTTGAATTAGCATGTGAAAGGAGTGCTTGCCAAATGAAAGCCTTTGACAATGGAGAATCATTCACTCCTTGAAAAATACCCACTTTCGGCGAAATGCACATTCACTTGTAGCTCAGGGCAGGATGCAGTATGTGAGAGGCAGGAATAGTTTGCCACTTGTCTCCCTATGAGAAATGAGTTACCTGTTGAAAGGAATACTGACTACCCCTCAGTTTATTCATGTGTGAGGAAGATCACCGTTGGGCCAAATAGCTGCCTTCAACTGAATGGAACCAGAACAGTTTAGGATGTATGAAAACCATTCATTCCAGCAGCAAGAGGGTCTCGACTGTTGTTTAAAAGTGAGAATTGAGTGAGCTTTACAAAGGAATACTACCTGTCTCTCAGGCATTTACAGTGTGAAGAAGATTATCTTTGTGCAAAAGAGCCCTGTTTCAATGGAAGGAAGAAGCACTGTTTCTCCTGTAAGAGATGCATAAGTGTTAGAAGCAAGAGGGTCAAGCACCTTGTTAAGCACTATGAATTGAGTTACCTGTTGAATGGAATACTGCCTAACTCTCTGTGTTTTCAGGTGGAGGAAAATCAATGTTTTGCTAAATAGCCCCTTCCAAGGGAATGGAGGCATAGTGTAGGTCTTGTAAGACAATCATTAATGTTAGAAGCAAGAGGGTCTAGCACCCTGTTAAGCACTGTGAATTGACTTACCTGTTGAAGGGAATACTGTCTAACTCTCAGTGTTTTTATGGGTGGAGGAACCTCAAGTTTGTGCAAAATTGCCTCTTTCAAGTCAATGGAACCAGCACTACATCTCTTGGAAGAGAAGTATGAATGTTAGAAGCAGGAGGGTCAAGCACCTTGTTTTCAAAGGCGAATTGATATACTGCTTTAAAGGAATAATGCCTACAACTCAGCGTTTTCATGGGTGAGGAATACCACCTTTGGGCAAAATACTGCACTTAGAGGGATCGGAAGAATCACTGTCGATCTTGTGAGAGAATCATTAATGTTAGAAAGGAAAGGGTCTACCACTTTGAACAGCATTGTGAACTGAGTTAGCTGGGTAAAGGAATACTGCCTACCTCTCAGCGTTTTCATGGGTGAGGAACCCAACTTTTGCAAAATATCCCATACAAGCGAATGGAAGATTCCTGGTAGCTCTTGTAAGAGACTCATGAATGTTTGAAGCAACAGGGTGTAGCAAGTTGTTTAGCATTGTGAATTGACTTAGCTGTTTAAAGGAATACTGCCTACTTCTCAGAGTTTTCAGGAGTCAGGAACCTCACCTTTGTGCAAAATTGCCTTTGTGAAGGGAATGGAGAAACACTGTTGCTCTTGTATGAAATCCATCAATGTTAGAAAGAAGAGGGTCAAGCACCTTCTTCAGCTTTGGGAATTGAGTGAGTTGTTTAATGGAATACTACCTACCTCTCAGGGTTTTCAGGGATGAGGACTACCAGGATTTTTCAAAATTGCCCCTTTCGAGTGAATGGAAGCTGCACTGTAGGTCTTATAAGAGAGACATTACTGTTAACAGGAAGAGAGCCTAGCACTCTGTTGAGAATTCTCAAATGAGTTAGCTGTTTAAGGACATACTGATACCTCTCAGTGCTTTTATATGTGAGAACCTTCAACTTTGTGCAAAATCTCCTCTTACAACTGACTGGACCCAGCTGTGTGGGTGTTGTAAGAAAAGTATGAATGTTACAAGCAGGAGGGTGAAGCAGCTTGTCTTCGGATGATACGTGAGTAACTTGTTTCCAGGAATACTGCCTACCACTCAGTGTTTTCAAGGATGAGGTATATCACCTTTGTGCAACATCACCCCTTTGAAGAGAATGGAAGAAGTTCTGAGGCTCTTCTGATTAAATTATTTAGGTTGGAAGCAAGAGCGTACAGCAAGTTGTGTAACAGTGTGAGTAGAGTGAAGTTTTAAAAGGAAGACCACCAGCCTCTGACAGTTTGAAAGTGTGAGGAACTTGATTTTGGGGCAAAATTGCCTGTTTCCATGAAGGGAAGGATTACTGTATGTCTTGTAGGAGAACCACAAAGGTTACAAGAAAGATGCTCAAGCACTTTGTTTAGCAGCTTCAAGTGATTTAGCATTCAAAAGGAACACTGCCTATCTGTCAAGGGTTTGACAGTGTGAGCAAATTCATCTTTGTGCCAATAGACCCTTTCCACTGAATGGAACATGCACTATGTGTCTGGCAAGCAGATGTCAAGGTTTGCAGCAGGACTTGCAAGCACATTGTTTTCCTGTGAGAGTTGAAATAGCATGTGAAAGGAGTGCTTGCCAAATGAAAGCCTTTGACAATGGAGAATCATTCACTCCTTGAAAAATACCCACTTTCGGCGAAATGCACATTCACTTGTAGCTCAGGGCAGGATGCAGTATGTGAGAGGCAGGAATAGTTTGCCACTTGTCTCCCTATGAGAAATGAGTTACCTGTTGAAAGGAATACTGACTACCCCTCAGTTTATTCATGTGTGAGGAAGATCACCGTTGGGCCAAATAGCTGCCTTCAACTGAATGGAACCAGAACAGTTTAGGATGTATGAAAAGCATTCATTCCAGCAGCAAGAGGGTCTCGACTGTTGTTTAAAAGTGAGAATTGAGTGAGCTTTACAAAGGAATACTACCTGTCTCTCAGGCATTTACAGTGTGAAGAAGATTATCTTTGTGCAAAAGAGCCCTGTTTTAATGGAAGGAAGAAGCACTGTTTCTCCTGTAAGAGATGCATAAGTGTTAGAAGCAAGAGGGTCAAGCACCTTGTTAAGCACTATGAATTGAGTTACCTGTTGAATGGAATACTGCCTAACTCTCTGTGTTTTCAGGTGGAGGAAAATCAATGTTTTGCTAAATAGCCCCTTCCAAGGGAATGGAGGCATAGTGTAGGTCTTGTAAGACAATCATTAATGTTAGAAGCAAGAGGGTCTAGCACCCTGTTAAGCACTGTGAATTGACTTACCTGTTGAAGGGAATACTGTCTAACTCTCAGTGTTTTTATGGGTGGAGGAACCTCAAGTTTGTGCAAAATTGCCTCTTTCAAGTCAATGGAACCAGCACTACATCTCTTGGAAGAGAAGTATGAATGTTAGAAGCAGGAGGGTCAAGCACCTTGTTTTCAAAGGCGAATTGATATACTGCTTTAAAGGAATAATGCCTACAACTCAGCGTTTTCATGGGTGAGGAATACCACCTTTGGGCAAAATACTGCACTTAGAGGGATCGGAAGAATCACTGTCGATCTTGTGAGAGAATCATTAATGTTAGAAAGGAAAGGGTCTACCACCTTGAACAGCATTGTGAACTGAGTTAGCTGGGTAAAGGAATACTGCCTACTTCTCAGCGTTTTCATGGGTGAGGAACCCAACTTTTGCAAAATATCCCATACAAGCGAATGGAAGATTCCTGGTAGCTCTTGTAAGAGACTCATGAATGTTTGAAGCAACAGGGTGTAGCAAGTTGTTTAGCATTGTGAATTGACTTAGCTGTTTAAAGGAATACTGCCTACTTCTCAGAGTTTTCAGGAGTCAGGAACCTCACCTTTGTGCAAAATTGCCTTTGTGAAGGGAATGGAGAAACACTGTTGCTCTTGTATGAAATCCATCAATGTTAGAAAGAAGAGGGTCAAGCACCTTCTTCAGCTTTGGGAATTGAGTGAGTTGTTTAATGGAATACTACCTACCTCTCAGGGTTTTCAGGGATGAGGACTACCAGGATTTTTCAAAATTGCCCCATTCGAGTGAATAGAAGCTGCACTGTAGGTCTTATAAGACAGACATTACTGTTAACAGGAAGAGAGCCTAGCACTCTGTTGAGGATTCTCAACTGAGTTAGCTGTTTAAGGACATACTGATACTTCTCAGTGCTTTTATATGTGAGAACCTTCAACTTTGTGCAAAATCTCCTCTTACAACTGACTGGACCCAGCTGTGTGGGTGTTGTAAGAAAAGTATGAATGTTACAAGCAGGAGGGTGAAGCAGCTTGTCTTCGGATGATACGTGAGTAACTTTTTTCCAGGAATACTGCCTACCACTCAGTGTTTTCAAGGATGAGGTATATCACCTTTGTGCAACATCACCCCTTTGAAGAGAATGGAAGAAGTTCTGAGGCTCTTCTGATTAAATTATTTAGGTTGGAAGCAAGAGCGTACAGCAAGTTGTGTAACAGTGTGAGTAGAGTGAAGTTTTAAAATTAAGACCACCTGCCTCTGACAGTTTGAAAGTGTGAGGAACTTGATTTTGGGGCAAAATTGCCTGTTTCCATGAAGGGAAGGATTACTGTATGTCTTGTAGGAGAACCACAAAGGTTACAAGAAAGATGCTCAAGCACTTTGTTTAGCAGCTTCAAGTGATTTAGCATTCAAAAGGAACACTGCCTATCTGTCAAGGGTTTGACAGTGTGAGCAAATCCATCTTTGTGCCAGTAGACCCTTTCCACTGAATGGAACATGCACTGTGTGTCTGGCAAGCAGATGTCAAGGTTTGCAGCAGGAGTTGCAAGCACATTGTTTTCCTGTGAGAGTTGAATTAGCATGTGAAAGGAGTGCTTGCCAAATGAAAGCCTTTGACAATGGAGAATCATTCACTCCTTGAAAAATACCCACTTTCGGCGAAATGCACATTCACTTGTAGCTCAGGGCAGGATGCAGTATGTGAGAGGCAGGAATAGTTTGCCACTTGTCTCCCTATGAGAAATGAGTAACCTGTTGAAAGGAATACTGACTACCCCTCAGTTTATTCATGTGTGAGGAAGATCACCGTTGGGCCAAATAGCTGCCTTCAACTGAATGGAACCAGAACAGTTTAGGATGTATGAAAACCATTCATTCCAGCAGCAAGAGGGTCTCGACTGTTGTTTAAAAGTGAGAATTGAGTGAGCTTTACAAAGGAATACTACCTGTCTCTCAGGCATTTACAGTGTGAAGAAGATTACCTTTGTGGAAAATAGCCCTGTTTCAATGGAAGGAAGAAGCACTGTTTCTCCAGTAAGAGATGCATGTGTTAGAAGCAAGACGGTCAAGCACCTTGTTAAGCATTAGGAATTGAGTTACCTGTTCAATAGTATACTGCCTAACTCTCAGTGTTTTCAGGTGGAGGAAAATCAATGTTCTGCTAAATAGCCCCTTCCAAGGGAATGGAGGCACACTGTAGGTCTTGTAAGACAATCATTAATGTTAGAAGCAAGAGGGTCTAGCACCCTGTTAAGCACTGTGAATTGACTTACCTGTTGAAGGGAATACTGTCTAACTCTCAGTGTTTTTATGGGTGGAGGAACCTCAAGTTTGTGCAAAATTGCCTCTTTCAAGTCAATGGAACCAGCACTAGAACTCTTGGAAGAGAAGTATGAATGTTAGAAGCAGGAGGGTCAAGCACCTTGTTTTCCAATGCGAATTGATATACTGCTTTAAAGGAATAATGCCTACAACTCAGTGTTTTCATGGGTGAGCAATACCACCTTTGTGCAAAATACTGCACTTAGAGGGATGGGAAGAATCACTGTCGAACTTCTGAGAGAATCATTAATGTTAGAAAGGAAAGGGTCTACCACCTTGAACAGCATTGTGAACTGAGTTAGCTGGGTAAAGGAATACTGCCTACCTCTCAGCGTTTTCATGGGTGAGGAACCCAACTTTTGCAAAATATCCCATACAAGCGAATGGAAGATTCCTGGTAGCTCTTGTAAGAGACTCATGAATGTTTGAAGCAACAGGGTGTAGCAAGTTGTTTAGCATTGTGAATTGACTTAGCTGTTTAAAGGAATACTGCCTACTTCTCAGAGTTTTCAGGAGTCAGGAACCTCACCTTTGTGCAAAATTGCCTCTGTGAAGTGAATGGAGAAACACTGTTGCTCTTGTATGATATCCATCAATGTTAAAAGGAAGAGGGTCAAGCACATTCTTCAGCTTTGTGAATTGAATGAGTTGTTTAATGGAATACTACTTACCTCTCAGGGTTTTCAGGGATGAGGACTACCAGGATTTTTCAAAATTGCCCCTTTCGAGTGAATGGAAGCTGCACTGTAGGTCTTATAAGAGAGACATTACTGTTAACAGGAAGAGAGCCTAGCACTCTGTTGAGGATTCTCAACTGAGTTAGCTGTTTAAGGACATATTGATACCTCTCAGTGCTTTTATATGTGAGAACCTTCAACTTTGTGCAAAATCTCCTCTTACAACTGACTGGACCCAGCTGTGTGGGTGTTGTAAGAAAAGTATGAATGTTACAAGCAGGAGGGTGAAGCAGCTTGTCTTCGGATGATACGTGAGTAACTTGTTTCCAGGAATACTGTCTACCACTCAGTGTTTTCAAGGATGAGGTATATCACCTTTGTGCAACATCACCCCTTTGAAGAGAATGGAAGAAGTTCTGAGGCTCTTCTGATTAAATTATTTAGGTTGGAAGCAAGAGCGTACAGCAAGTTGTTTAACAGTGTGAGTAGAGTGAAGTTTTAAAATTAAGACCACCTGCCTCTGACAGTTTGAAAGTGTGAGGAACTTGATTTTGGGGCAAAATTGCCTGTTTCCATGAAGGGAAAGATTACTGTATGTCTTGTAGGAGAACCACAAAGGTTACAAGAAAGATGCTCAAGCACTTTGTTTAGCAGCTTCAAGTGATTTAGCATTCAAAAGGAACACTGCCTATCTGTCAAGGGTTTGACAGTGTGAGCAAATCCATCTTTGTGCCAATAGACCCTTTCCACTGAATGGAACATGCACTGTGTGTCTGGCAAGCAGATGTCAAGGTTTGCAGCAGGAGTTGCAAGCACATTGTTTTCCTGTGAGAGTTGAATTAGCATGTGAAAGGAGTGCTTGCCAAATGAAAGCCTTTGACAATGGAGAATCATTCACTCCTTGAAAAATACCCACTTTCGGCGAAATGCACATTCACTTGTAGCTCAGGGCAGGATGCAGTATGTGAGAGGCAGGAATAGTTTGCCACTTGTCTCCCTATGAGAAATGAGTTACCTGTTGAAAGGAATACTGACTACCCCTCAGTTTATTCATGTGTGAGGAAGATCACCGTTGGGCCAAATAGCTGCCTTCAACTGAATGGAACCAGAACAGTTTAGGATGTATGAAAACCATTCATTCCAGCAGCAAGAGGGTCTCGACTGTTGTTTAAAAGTGAGAATTGAGTGAGCTTTACAAAGGAATACTACCTGTCTCTCAGGCATTTACAGTGTGAAGAAGATTATCTTTGTGCAAAAGAGCCCTGTTTCAATGGAAGGAAGAAGCACTGTTTCTCCTGTAAGAGATGCATAAGTGTTAGAAGCAAGAGGGTCAAGCACCTTGTTAAGCACTATGAATTGAGTTACCTGTTGAATGGAATACTGCCTAACTCTCTGTGTTTTCAGGTGGAGGAAAATCAATGTTTTGCTAAATAGCCCCTTCCAAGGGAATGGAGGCATAGTGTAGGTCTTGTAAGACAATCATTAATGTTAGAAGCAAGAGGGTCTAGCACCCTGTTAAGCACTGTGAATTGACTTACCTGTTGAAGGGAATACTGTCTAACTCTCAGTGTTTTTATGGGTGGAGGAACCTCAAGTTTGTGCAAAATTGCCTCTTTCAAGTCAATGGAACCAGCACTACATCTCTTGGAAGAGAAGTATGAATGTTAGAAGCAGGAGGGTCAAGCACCTTGTTTTCAAAGGCGAATTGATATACTGCTTTAAAGGAATAATGCCTACAACTCAGCGTTTTCATGGGTGAGGAATACCACCTTTGGGCAAAATACTGCACTTAGAGGGATCGGAAGAATCACTGTCGATCTTGTGAGAGAATCATTAATGTTAGAAAGGAAAGGGTCTACCACTTTGAACAGCATTGTGAACTGAGTTAGCTGGGTAAAGGAATACTGCCTACCTCTCAGCGTTTTCATGGGTGAGGAACCCAACTTTTGCAAAATATCCCATACAAGCGAATGGAAGATTCCTGGTAGCTCTTGTAAGAGACTCATGAATGTTTGAAGCAACAGGGTGTAGCAAGTTGTTTAGCATTGTGAATTGACTTAGCTGTTTAAAGGAATACTGCCTACTTCTCAGAGTTTTCAGGAGTCAGGAACCTCACCTTTGTGCAAAATTGCCTTTGTGAAGGGAATGGAGAAACACTGTTGCTCTTGTATGAAATCCATCAATGTTAGAAAGAAGAGGGTCAAGCACCTTCTTCAGCTTTGGGAATTGAGTGAGTTGTTTAATGGAATACTACCTACCTCTCAGGGTTTTCAGGGATGAGGACTACCAGGATTTTTCAAAATTGCCCCTTTCGAGTGAATGGAAGCTGCACTGTAGGTCTTATAAGAGAGACATTACTGTTAACAGGAAGAGAGCCTAGCACTCTGTTGAGAATTCTCAAATGAGTTAGCTGTTTAAGGACATACTGATACCTCTCAGTGCTTTTATATGTGAGAACCTTCAACTTTGTGCAAAATCTCCTCTTACAACTGACTGGACCCAGCTGTGTGGGTGTTGTAAGAAAAGTATGAATGTTACAAGCAGGAGGGTGAAGCAGCTTGTCTTCGGATGATACGTGAGTAACTTGTTTCCAGGAATACTGCCTACCACTCAGTGTTTTCAAGGATGAGGTATATCACCTTTGTGCAACATCACCCCTTTGAAGAGAATGGAAGAAGTTCTGAGGCTCTTCTGATTAAATTATTTAGGTTGGAAGCAAGAGCGTACAGCAAGTTGTGTAACAGTGTGAGTAGAGTGAAGTTTTAAAAGGAAGACCACCAGCCTCTGACAGTTTGAAAGTGTGAGGAACTTGATTTTGGGGCAAAATTGCCTGTTTCCATGAAGGGAAGGATTACTGTATGTCTTGTAGGAGAACCACAAAGGTTACAAGAAAGATGCTCAAGCACTTTGTTTAGCAGCTTCAAGTGATTTAGCATTCAAAAGGAACACTGCCTATCTGTCAAGGGTTTGACAGTGTGAGCAAATTCATCTTTGTGCCAATAGACCCTTTCCACTGAATGGAACATGCACTATGTGTCTGGCAAGCAGATGTCAAGGTTTGCAGCAGGACTTGCAAGCACATTGTTTTCCTGTGAGAGTTGAAATAGCATGTGAAAGGAGTGCTTGCCAAATGAAAGCCTTTGACAATGGAGAATCATTCACTCCTTGAAAAATACCCACTTTCGGCGAAATGCACATTCACTTGTAGCTCAGGGCAGGATGCAGTATGTGAGAGGCAGGAATAGTTTGCCACTTGTCTCCCTATGAGAAATGAGTTACCTGTTGAAAGGAATACTGACTACCCCTCAGTTTATTCATGTGTGAGGAAGATCACCGTTGGGCCAAATAGCTGCCTTCAACTGAATGGAACCAGAACAGTTTAGGATGTATGAAAACCATTCATTCCAGCAGCAAGAGGGTCTCGACTGTTGTTTAAAAGTGAGAATTGAGTGAGCTTTACAAAGGAATACTACCTGTCTCTCAGGCATTTACAGTGTGAAGAAGATTATCTTTGTGCAAAAGAGCCCTGTTTTAATGGAAGGAAGAAGCACTGTTTCTCCTGTAAGAGATGCATAAGTGTTAGAAGCAAGAGGGTCAAGCACCTTGTTAAGCACTATGAATTGAGTTACCTGTTGAATGGAATACTGCCTAACTCTCTGTGTTTTCAGGTGGAGGAAAATCAATGTTTTGCTAAATAGCCCCTTCCAAGGGAATGGAGGCATAGTGTAGGTCTTGTAAGACAATCATTAATGTTAGAAGCAAGAGGGTCTAGCACCCTGTTAAGCACTGTGAATTGACTTACCTGTTGAAGGGAATACTGTCTAACTCTCAGTGTTTTTATGGGTGGAGGAACCTCAAGTTTGTGCAAAATTGCCTCTTTCAAGTCAATGGAACCAGCACTACATCTCTTGGAAGAGAAGTATGAATGTTAGAAGCAGGAGGGTCAAGCACCTTGTTTTCAAAGGCGAATTGATATACTGCTTTAAAGGAATAATGCCTACAACTCAGCGTTTTCATGGGTGAGGAATACCACCTTTGGGCAAAATACTGCACTTAGAGGGATCGGAAGAATCACTGTCGATCTTGTGAGAGAATCATTAATGTTAGAAAGGAAAGGGTCTACCACTTTGAACAGCATTGTGAACTGAGTTAGCTGGGTAAAGGAATACTGCCTACCTCTCAGCGTTTTCATGGGTGAGGAACCCAACTTTTGCAAAATATCCCATACAAGCGAATGGAAGATTCCTGGTAGCTCTTGTAAGAGACTCATGAATGTTTGAAGCAACAGGGTGTAGCAAGTTGTTTAGCATTGTGAATTGACTTAGCTGTTTAAAGGAATACTGCCTACTTCTCAGAGTTTTCAGGAGTCAGGAACCTCACCTTTGTGCAAAATTGCCTTTGTGAAGGGAATGGAGAAACACTGTTGCTCTTGTATGAAATCCATCAATGTTAGAAAGAAGAGGGTCAAGCACCTTCTTCAGCTTTGGGAATTGAGTGAGTTGTTTAATGGAATACTACCTACCTCTCAGGGTTTTCAGGGATGAGGACTACCAGGATTTTTCAAAATTGCCCCTTTCGAGTGAATGGAAGCTGCACTGTAGGTCTTATAAGAGAGACATTACTGTTAACAGGAAGAGAGCCTAGCACTCTGTTGAGAATTCTCAAATGAGTTAGCTGTTTAAGGACATACTGATACCTCTCAGTGCTTTTATATGTGAGAACCTTCAACTTTGTGCAAAATCTCCTCTTACAACTGACTGGACCCAGCTGTGTGGGTGTTGTAAGAAAAGTATGAATGTTACAAGCAGGAGGGTGAAGCAGCTTGTCTTCGGATGATACGTGAGTAACTTGTTTCCAGGAATACTGCCTACCACTCAGTGTTTTCAAGGATGAGGTATATCACCTTTGTGCAACATCACCCCTTTGAAGAGAATGGAAGAAGTTCTGAGGCTCTTCTGATTAAATTATTTAGGTTGGAAGCAAGAGCGTACAGCAAGTTGTGTAACAGTGTGAGTAGAGTGAAGTTTTAAAAGGAAGACCACCAGCCTCTGACAGTTTGAAAGTGTGAGGAACTTGATTTTGGGGCAAAATTGCCTGTTTCCATGAAGGGAAGGATTACTGTATGTCTTGTAGGAGAACCACAAAGGTTACAAGAAAGATGCTCAAGCACTTTGTTTAGCAGCTTCAAGTGATTTAGCATTCAAAAGGAACACTGCCTATCTGTCAAGGGTTTGACAGTGTGAGCAAATTCATCTTTGTGCCAATAGACCCTTTCCACTGAATGGAACATGCACTATGTGTCTGGCAAGCAGATGTCAAGGTTTGCAGCAGGACTTGCAAGCACATTGTTTTCCTGTGAGAGTTGAAATAGCATGTGAAAGGAGTGCTTGCCAAATGAAAGCCTTTGACAATGGAGAATCATTCACTCCTTGAAAAATACCCACTTTCGGCGAAATGCACATTCACTTGTAGCTCAGGGCAGGATGCAGTATGTGAGAGGCAGGAATAGTTTGCCACTTGTCTCCCTATGAGAAATGAGTTACCTGTTGAAAGGAATACTGACTACCCCTCAGTTTATTCATGTGTGAGGAAGATCACCGTTGGGCCAAATAGCTGCCTTCAACTGAATGGAACCAGAACAGTTTAGGATGTATGAAAAGCATTCATTCCAGCAGCAAGAGGGTCTCGACTGTTGTTTAAAAGTGAGAATTGAGTGAGCTTTACAAAGGAATACTACCTGTCTCTCAGGCATTTACAGTGTGAAGAAGATTATCTTTGTGCAAAAGAGCCCTGTTTTAATGGAAGGAAGAAGCACTGTTTCTCCTGTAAGAGATGCATAAGTGTTAGAAGCAAGAGGGTCAAGCATCTTGTTAAGCACTATGAATTGAGTTACCTGTTGAATGGAATACTGCCAACTCTCAGTGTTTTCAGGGGGAGGAAAATCAATGTTCTGCTAAATAGCTCCTTTCAAGGGAATGGAGGCATACTGTAGGTCTTGTTAGACAATCATTAATGTTAGAAGGAAGAGGGTCTAGCACCCTGTTAAGCACTGTGAATTGATTTACCTGTTGAAGGGAATACTGTCTAACTCTCAGTGTTTTTATGGGTGGAGGAACCTCAAGTTTGTGCAAAATGACCTCTTTCCAGTCAATGGAACCAGCACTACATCTCTTAGAAAAGAACTATGAATGTTAGAAGCAGCAGGGTCAAGCATCTTGTTTTCCAATGCGAATTGATATACTGCTTTAAAGGAATAATGCCTACAATTCAGCGTTTTCATGGGTGAGCAATACCACCTTTGTGCAAAATACTGCACTTAGAGGGATGGGAAGAATCACTGTCGAACTTCTGAGAGAATCATTAATGTTAGAAAGGAAAGGGTCTACCACCTTGAACAGCATTGTGAACTGAGTTAGCTGGGTAAAGGAATACTGCCTACTTCTCAGCGTTTTCATGGGTGAGGAACCCAACTTTTGCAAAATATCCCATACAAGCGAATGGAAGATTCCTGGTAGCTCTTGTAAGAGACTCATGAATGTTTGAAGCAACAGGGTGTAGCAAGTTGTTTAGCATTGTGAATTGACTTAGCTGTTTAAAGGAATACTGCCTACTTCTCAGAGTTTTCAGGAGTCAGGAACCTCACCTTTGTGCAAAATTGCCTTTGTGAAGGGAATGGAGAAACACTGTTGCTCTTGTATGAAATCCATCAATGTTAGAAAGAAGAGGGTCAAGCACCTTCTTCAGCTTTGGGAATTGAGTGAGTTGTTTAATGGAATACTACCTACCTCTCAGGGTTTTCAGGGATGAGGACTACCAGGATTTTTCAAAATTGCCCCATTCGAGTGAATAGAAGCTGCACTGTAGTTCTTATAAGACAGACATTACTGTTAACAGGAAGAGAGCCTAGCACTCTGTTGAGGATTCTCAACTGAGTTAGCTGTTTAAGGACATACTGATACCTCTCAGTGCTTTTATATGTGAGAACCTTCAACTTTGTGCAAAATCTCCTCTTACAACTGACTGGACCCAGCTGTGTGGGTGTTGTAAGAAAAGTATGAATGTTACAAGCAGGAGGGTGAAGCAGCTTGTCTTCGGATGATACGTGAGTAACTTTTTTCCAGGAATACTGCCTACCACTCAGTGTTTTCAAGGATGAGGTATATCACCTTTGTGCAACATCACCCCTTTGAAGAGAATGGAAGAAGTTCTGAGGCTCTTCTGATTAAATTCTTTAGGTTGGAAGCAAGAGCGTACAGCAAGTTGTGTAACAGTGTGAGTAGAGTGAAGTTTTAAAATTAAGACCACCTGCCTCTGACAGTTTGAAAGTGTGAGGAACTTGATTTTGGGGCAAAATTGCCTGTTTCCATGAAGGGAAGGATTACTGTATGTCTTGTAGGAGAACCACAAAGGTTACAAGAAAGATGCTCAAGCACTTTGTTTAGCAGCTTCAAGTGATTTAGCATTCAAAAGGAACACTGCCTATCTGTCAAGGGTTTGACAGTGTGAGCAAATCCATCTTTGTGCCAGTAGACCCTTTCCACTGAATGGAACATGCACTGTGTGTCTGGCAAGCAGATGTCAAGGTTTGCAGCAGGAGTTGCAAGCACATTGTTTTCCTGTGAGAGTTGAATTAGCATGTGAAAGGAGTGCTTGCCAAATGAAAGCCTTTGACAATGGAGAATCATTCACTCCTTGAAAAATACCCACTTTCGGCGAAATGCACATTCACTTGTAGCTCAGGGCAGGATGCAGTATGTGAGAGGCAGGAATAGTTTGCCACTTGTCTCCCTATGAGAAATGAGTTACCTGTTGAAAGGAATACTGACTACCCCTCAGTTTATTCATGTGTGAGGAAGATCACCGTTGGGCCAAATAGCTGCCTTCAACTGAATGGAACCAGAACAGTTTAGGATGTATGAAAACCATTCATTCCAGCAGCAAGAGGGTCTCGACTGTTGTTTAAAAGTGAGAATTGAGTGAGCTTTACAAAGGAATACTACCTGTCTCTCAGGCATTTACAGTGTGAAGAAGATTACCTTTGTGGAAAATAGCCCTGTTTCAATGGAAGGAAGAAGCACTGTTTCTCCAGTAAGAGATGCATGTGTTAGAAGCAAGACGGTCAAGCACCTTGTTAAGCATTAGGAATTGAGTTACCTGTTCAATAGTATACTGCCTAACTCTCAGTGTTTTCAGGTGGAGGAAAATCAATGTTCTGCTAAATAGCCCCTTCCAAGGGAATGGAGGCACACTGTAGGTCTTGTAAGACAATCATTAATGTTAGAAGCAAGAGGGTCTAGCACCCTGTTAAGCACTGTGAATTGACTTACCTGTTGAAGGGAATACTGTCTAACTCTCAGTGTTTTTATGGGTGGAGGAACCTCAAGTTTGTGCAAAATTGCCTCTTTCAAGTCAATGGAACCAGCACTAGAACTCTTGGAAGAGAAGTATGAATGTTAGAAGCAGGAGGGTCAAGCACCTTGTTTTCCAATGCGAATTGATATACTGCTTTAAAGGAATAATGCCTACAACTCAGTGTTTTCATGGGTGAGCAATACCACCTTTGTGCAAAATACTGCACTTAGAGGGATGGGAAGAATCACTGTCGAACTTCTGAGAGAATCATTAATGTTAGAAAGGAAAGGGTCTACCACCTTGAACAGCATTGTGAACTGAGTTAGCTGGGTAAAGGAATACTGCCTACCTCTCAGCGTTTTCATGGGTGAGGAACCCAACTTTTGCAAAATATCCCATACAAGCGAATGGAAGATTCCTGGTAGCTCTTGTAAGAGACTCATGAATGTTTGAAGCAACAGGGTGTAGCAAGTTGTTTAGCATTGTGAATTGACTTAGCTGTTTAAAGGAATACTGCCTACTTCTCAGAGTTTTCAGGAGTCAGGAACCTCACCTTTGTGCAAAATTG
Organism: Castor canadensis; assembly: GCF_047511655.1. Lineage (NCBI taxonomy): Eukaryota > Metazoa > Chordata > Mammalia > Rodentia > Castoridae > Castor > Castor canadensis. The sequence continues at coordinate 39,284,046 of NC_133400.1, forward strand.
CCTCTGTGAAGTGAATGGAGAAACACTGTTGCTCTTGTATGATATCCATCAATGTTAAAAGGAAGAGGGTCAAGCACATTCTTCAGCTTTGTGAATTGAATGAGTTGTTTAATGGAATACTACTTACCTCTCAGGGTTTTCAGGGATGAGGACTACCAGGATTTTTCAAAATTGCCCCTTTCGAGTGAATGGAAGCTGCACTGTAGGTCTTATAAGAGAGACATTACTGTTAACAGGAAGAGAGCCTAGCACTCTGTTGAGGATTCTCAACTGAGTTAGCTGTTTAAGGACATATTGATACCTCTCAGTGCTTTTATATGTGAGAACCTTCAACTTTGTGCAAAATCTCCTCTTACAACTGACTGGACCCAGCTGTGTGGGTGTTGTAAGAAAAGTATGAATGTTACAAGCAGGAGGGTGAAGCAGCTTGTCTTCGGATGATACGTGAGTAACTTGTTTCCAGGAATACTGTCTACCACTCAGTGTTTTCAAGGATGAGGTATATCACCTTTGTGCAACATCACCCCTTTGAAGAGAATGGAAGAAGTTCTGAGGCTCTTCTGATTAAATTATTTAGGTTGGAAGCAAGAGCGTACAGCAAGTTGTTTAACAGTGTGAGTAGAGTGAAGTTTTAAAATTAAGACCACCTGCCTCTGACAGTTTGAAAGTGTGAGGAACTTGATTTTGGGGCAAAATTGCCTGTTTCCATGAAGGGAAGGATTACTGTATGTCTTGTAGGAGAACCACAAAGGTTACAAGAAAGATGCTCAAGCACTTTGTTTAGCAGCTTCAAGTGATTTAGCATTCAAAAGGAACACTGCCTATCTGTCAAGGGTTTGACAGTGTGAGCAAATCCATCTTTGTGCCAATAGACCCTTTCCACTGAATGGAACATGCACTGTGTGTCTGGCAAGCAGATGTCAAGGTTTGCAGCAGGAGTTGCAAGCACATTGTTTTCCTGTGAGAGTTGAATTAGCATGTGAAAGGAGTGCTTGCCAAATGAAAGCCTTTGACAATGGAGAATCATTCACTCCTTGAAAAATACCCACTTTCGGCGAAATGCACATTCACTTGTAGCTCAGGGCAGGATGCAGTATGTGAGAGGCAGGAATAGTTTGCCACTTGTCTCCCTATGAGAAATGAGTTACCTGTTGAAAGGAATACTGACTACCCCTCAGTTTATTCATGTGTGAGGAAGATCACCGTTGGGCCAAATAGCTGCCTTCAACTGAATGGAACCAGAACAGTTTAGGATGTATGAAAAGCATTCATTCCAGCAGCAAGAGGGTCTCGACTGTTGTTTAAAAGTGAGAATTGAGTGAGCTTTACAAAGGAATACTACCTGTCTCTCAGGCATTTACAGTGTGAAGAAGATTATCTTTGTGCAAAAGAGCCCTGTTTCAATGGAAGGAAGAAGCACTGTTTCTCCTGTAAGAGATGCATAAGTGTTAGAAGCAAGAGGGTCAAGCATCTTGTTAAGCACTATGAATTGAGTTACCTGTTGAATGGAATACTGCCAACTCTCAGTGTTTTCAGGGGGAGGAAAATCAATGTTCTGCTAAATAGCTCCTTTCAAGGGAATGGAGGCATACTGTAGGTCTTGTTAGACAATCATTAATGTTAGAAGGAAGAGGGTCTAGCACCCTGTTAAGCACTGTGAATTGACTTACCTGTTGAAGGGAATACTGTCTAACTCTCAGTGTTTTTATGGGTGGAGGAACCTCAATTTTGTGCAAAATGACCTCTTTCCAGTCAATGGAACCAGCACTACATCTCTTGGAAAAGAAGTATGAATGTTAGAAGCAGCAGGGTCAAGCACCTTGTTTTCCAATGCGAATTGATATACTGCTTTAAAGTAATAATGCCTAAAACTCAGCGTTTTCATGGGTGAGCAATACCACCTTTGTGCAAAATACTGCACTTAGAGGGATGGGAAGAATCACTGTCGAACTTCTGAGAGAATCATTAATGTTAGAAAAGAAAGGGTCTACCACCTTGAACAGCATTGTGAACTGAGTTAGCTGGGTAAAGGAATACTGCCTACCTCTCAGCGTTTTCATGGGTGAGGAACCCAACTTTTGCAAAATATCCCATACAAGCGAATGGAAGATTCCTGGTAGCTCTTGTAAGAGACTCATGAATGTTTGAAGCAACAGGGTGTAGCAAGTTGTTTAGCATTGTGAATTGACTTAGCTGTTTAAAGGAATACTGCCTACTTCTCAGAGTTTTCAGGAGTCAGGAACCTCACCTTTTTGCAAAATTGCCTCTGTGAAGTGAATGGAGAAACACTGTTGCTCTTGTATGATATCCATCAATGTTAAAAGGAAGAGGGTCAAGCACATTCTTCAGCTTTGTGAATTGAATGAGTTGTTTAATGGAATACTACTTACCTCTCAGGGTTTTCAGGGATGAGGACTACCAGGATTTTTCAAAATTGCCCCTTTCGAGTGAATGGAAGCTGCACTGTAGGTCTTATAAGAGAGACATTACTGTTAACAGGAAGAGAGCCTAGCACTCTGTTGAGGATTCTCAACTGAGTTAGCTGTTTAAGGACATATTGATACCTCTCAGTGCTTTTATATGTGAGAACCTTCAACTTTGTGCAAAATCTCCTCTTACAACTGACTGGACCCAGCTGTGTGGGTGTTGTAAGAAATGTATGAATGTTACAAGCAGGAGGGTGAAGCAGCTTGTCTTCGGATGATACGTGAGTAACTTGTTTCCAGGAATACTATCTACCACTCAGTGTTTTCAAGGATGAGGTATATCACATTTGTGCAACATCACCCCTTTGAAGAGAATGAAAGAAGTTCTGAGGCTCTTCTGAGAAAATTAATTAGGTTGGAAGCAAGAGCGCACAGCAAGTTGTGTAACAGTGTGAGTAGAGTGAAGTTTTAAAAGGAAGACCACCTGCCTCTCACAGTTTGAAAGTGTGGCGAACTTGATTTTGGGGCAAAATTGCCTGTTTCCATGAAGGGAAGGATTACTGTATGTCTTGTAGGAGAACCACAAAGGTTACAAGAAAGATGCTCAAGCACTTTGTTTAGCAGCTTCAAGTGATTTAGCATTCAAAAGGAACACTGCCTATCTGTCAAGGGTTTGACAGTGTGAGCAAATCCATCTTTGTGCCAATAGACCCTTTCCACTGAATGGAACATGCACTGTGTGTCTGGCAAGCAGATGTCAAGGTTTGCAGCAGCAGTTGCAAGCACATTGTTTTCCTGTGAGAGTTGAATTAGCATGTGAAAGGAGTGCTTGCCAAATGAAAGCCTTTGACAATGGAGAATCATTCACTCCTTGAAAAATACCCACTTTCGGCGAAATGCACATTCACTTGTAGCTCAGGGCAGGATGCAGTATGTGAGAGGCAGGAATAGTTTGCCACTTGTCTCCCTATGAGAAATGAGTTACCTGTTGAAAGGAATACTGACTACCCCTCAGTTTATTCATGTGTGAGGAAGATCACCGTTGGGCCAAATAGCTGCCTTCAACTGAATGGAACCAGAACAGTTTAGGATGTATGAAAACCATTCATTCCAGCAGCAAGAGGGTCTCGACTGTTGTTTAAAAGTGAGAATTCAGTGAGCTTTACAAAGGAATACTACCTGTCTCTCAGGCATTTACATTGTGAAGAAGATTATCTTTGTGCAAAAGAGCCCTGTTTCAATGGAAGGAAGAAGCACTGTTTCTCCTGTAAGAGATGCATAAGTGTTAGAAGCAAGAGGGTCAAGCATCTTGTTAAGCACTATGAATTGAGTTACCTGTTGAATGGAATACTGCCAACTCTCAGTGTTTTCAGGGGGAGGAAAATCAATGTTCTGCTAAATAGCTCCTTTCAAGGGAATGGAGGCATACTGTAGGTCTTGTTAGACAATCATTAATGTTAGAAGGAAGAGGGTCTAGCACCCTGTTAAGCACTGTGAATTGACTTACCTGTTGAAGGGAATACTGTCTAACTCTCAGTGTTTTTATGGGTGGAGGAACCTCAATTTTGTGCAAAATGACCTCTTCCAGTCAATGGAACCAGCACTACATCTCTTGGAAAAGAAGTATGAATGTTAGAAGCAGCAGGGTCAAGCACCTTGTTTTCCAATGCGAATTGATATACTGCTTTAAAGTAATAATGCCTACAACTCAGCGTTTTCATGGGTGAGCAATACCACCTTTGTGCAAAATACTGCACTTAGAGGGATGGGAAGAATCACTGTCGAACTTCTGAGAGAATCATTAATGTTAGAAAAGAAAGGGTCTACCACCTTGAACAGCATTGTGAACTGAGTTAGCTGGGTAAAGGAATACTGCCTACCTCTCAGCGTTTTCATGGGTGAGGAACCCAACTTTTGCAAAATATCCCATACAAGCGAATGGAAGATACCTGGTAGCTCTTGTAAGAGACTCATGAATGTTTGAAGCAACAGGGTGTAGCAAGTTGTTTAGCATTGTGAATTGACTTAGCTGTTTAAAGGAATACTGCCTACTTCTCAGAGTTTTCAGGAGTCAGGAACCTCACCTTTGTGCAAAATTGCCTCTGTGAAGTGAATGGAGAAACACTGTTGCTCTTGTATGATATCCATCAATGTTAAAAGGAAGAGGGTCAAGCACAGTCTTCAGCTTTGTGAATTGAATGAGTTGTTTAATGGAATACTACTTACCTCTCAGGGTTTTTAGGGATGAGGACTACCAGGATTTTTCAAAATTGCCCCTTTCGAGTGAATGGAAGCTGCACTGTAGGTCTTATAAGAGAGACATTACTGTTAACAGGAAGAGAGCCTAGCACTCTGTTGAGGATTCTCAACTGAGTTAGCTGTTTAAGGACATATTGATACCTCTCAGTGCTTTTATATGTGAGAACCTTCAACTTTGTGCAAAATCTCCTCTTATAACTGACTGGACCCAGCTGTGTGGGTGTTGTAAGAAAAGTATGAATGTTACAAGCAAGAGGGTGAAGCAGCTTGTCTTCGGATGATACGTGAGTAACTTGTTTCCAGGAATACTGTCTACCACTCAGTGTTTTCAAGGATGAGGTATATCACATTTGTGCAACATCACCCCTTTGAAGAGAATGAAAGAAGTTCTGAGGCTCTTCTGAGAAAATTATTTAGGTTGGAAGCAAGAGCGCACAGCAAGGTGTGTAACAGTGTGAGTAGAGTGAAGTTTTAAAAGGAAGACCACCTGCCTCTCACAGTTTGAAAGTGTGGCGAACTTGATTTTGGGGCAAAATTGCCTGTTTCCATGAAGGGAAGGATTACTGTATGTCTTGTAGGAGAACCACAAAGATTACAAGAAAGATGCTCTAGCACTTTGTTTAGCAGCTTCAAGTGATTTAGCATTCAAAAGGAAGACTGCCTATCTGTCAAGAGTTTGACAGTGTGAGCAAATCCATCTTTGTGCCAATAGACCCTTTCCACTGAATGGAACATGCACTGTGTCTCTTGCCAGCAGGGGTCAAGGTTTGCAGCAGGACTTGCAAGCACATTGTTTTCATGTGAGAGTTGAATTAGCATGTGAAAGGAGTGCTTGCCAAATGAAAGCCTTTGACAATGGAGAATCATTCACTCCTTGAAAAATACCCACTTTCGGCGAAATGCACATACACTTGTAGCTCAGGGCAGGATGAAGTATGTGAGAGGCAGGAATAGTTTGCCACTTGTCTCCCTATGAGAAATGAGTTACCTGTTGAAAGGAATACTGACTACCCCTCAGTTTATTCATGTGTGAGGAAGATCACCGTTGGGCCAAATAGCTGCCTTCAACTGAATGGAACCAGAACAGTTTAGGATGTATGAAAACCATTCATTCCAGCAGCAAGAGGGTCTCGACTGTTGTTTAAAAGTGAGAATTGAGTGAGCTTTACAAAGGAATACTACCTGTCTCTCAGGCATTTACAGTGTGAAGAAGATTATCTTTGTGCAAAAGAGCCCTGTTTCAATGGAAGGAAGAAGCACTGTTTCTCCTGTAAGAGATGCATAAGTGTTAGAAGCAAGAGGGTCAAGCACCTTGTTAAGCACTATGAATTGAGTTACCTGTTGAATGGAATACTGCCTAACTCTCTGTGTTTTCAGGTGGAGGAAAATCAATGTTTTGCTAAATAGCCCCTTCCAAGGGAATGGAGGCATAGTGTAGGTCTTGTAAGACAATCATTAATGTTAGAAGCAAGAGGGTCTAGCACCCTGTTAAGCACTGTGAATTGACTTACCTGTTGAAGGGAATACTGTCTAACTCTCAGTGTTTTTATGGGTGGAGGAACCTCAAGTTTGTGCAAAATTGCCTCTTTCAAGTCAATGGAACCAGCACTACATCTCTTGGAAGAGAAGTATGAATGTTAGAAGCAGGAGGGTCAAGCACCTTGTTTTCAAAGGCGAATTGATATACTGCTTTAAAGGAATAATGCCTACAACTCAGCGTTTTCATGGGTGAGGAATACCAGCTTTGGGCAAAATACCGCACTTAGAGGGATTTGAAGAATCACTGTCGATCTTGTGAGAGAATCATTAATGTTAGAAAGGAAAGGGTCTACCACTTTGAACAGCATTGTGAACTGAGTTAGCTGGGTAAAGGAATACTGCCTACCTCTCAGCGTTTTCATGGGTGAGGAACCCAACTTTTGCAAAATATCCCATACAAGCGAATGGAAGATTCCTGGTAGCTCTTGTAAGAGACTCATGAATGTTTGAAGCAACAGGGTGTAGCAAGTTGTTTAGCATTGTGAATTGACTTAGCTGTTTAAAGGAATACTGCCTACTTCTCAGAGTTTTCAGGAGTCAGGAACCTCACCTTTGTGCAAAATTGCCTTTGTGAAGGGAATGGAGAAACACTGTTGCTCTTGTATGAAATCCATCAATGTTAGAAAGAAGAGGGTCAAGCACCTTCTTCAGCTTTGGGAATTGAGTGAGTTGTTTAATGGAATACTACCTACCTCTCAGGGTTTTCAGGGATGAGGACTACCAGGATTTTTCAAAATTGCCCCTTTCGAGTGAATGGAAGCTGCACTGTAGGTCTTATAAGAGAGACATTACTGTTAACAGGAAGAGAGCCTAGCACTCTGTAGAGAATTCTCAAATGAGTTAGCTGTTTAAGGACATACTGATACCTCTCAGTGCTTTTATATGTGAGAACCTTCAACTTTGTGCAAAATCTCCTCTTACAACTGACTGGACCCAGCTGTGTGGGTGTTGTAAGAAAAGTATGAATGTTACAAGCAGGAGGGTGAAACAGCTTGTCTTCGGATGATACGTGAGTAACTTGTTTCCAGGAATACTGTCTACCACTCAGTGTTTTCAAGGATGAGGTATATCACCTTTGTGCAACATCACCCCTTTGAAGAGAATGAAAGAAGTTCTGAGGCTCTTCTGAGAAAATTATTTAGGTTGGAAGCAAGAGCGCACAGCAAGTTGTGTAACAGTGTGAGTAGAGTGAAGTTTTAAAATTAAGACCACCTGCCTCTCACAGTTTGAAAGTGTGGCGAACTTGATTTTGGGGCAAAATTGCCTGTTTCCATGAAGGGAAGGATTACTGTATGTCTTGTAGGAGAACCACAAAGGTTACAAGAAAGATGCTCAAGCACTTTGTTTAGCAGCTTCAAGTGATTTAGCATTCAAAAGGAACACTGCCTATCTGTCAAGGGTTTGACAGTGTGAGCAAATCCATCTTTGTGCCAATAGACCCTTTCCACTGAATGGAACATGCACTGTGTGTCTGGCAAGCAGATGTCAAGGTTTGCAGCAGCAGTTGCAAGCACATTGTTTTCCTGTGAGAGTTGAATTAGCATGTGAAAGGAGTGCTTGCCAAATGAAAGCCTTTGACAATGGAGAATCATTCACTCCTTGATAAATACCCACTTTCGGCGAAATGCACATTCACTTGTAGCTCAGGGCAGGATGCAGTATGTGAGAGGCAGGAATAGTTTGCCACTTGTCTCCCTATGAGAAATGAGTTACCTGTTGAAAGGAATACTGACTACCCCTCAGTTTATTCATGTGTGAGGAAGATCACCGTTGGGCCAAATAGCTGCCTTCAACTGAATGGAACCAGAACAGTTTAGGATGTATGAAAACCATTCATTCCAGCAGCAAGAGGGTCTCGACTGTTGTTTAAAAGTGAGAATTGAGTGAGCTTTACAAAGGAATACTACCTGTCTCTCAGGCATTTACATTGTGAAGAAGATTATCTTTGTGCAAAAGAGCCCTGTTTCAATGGAAGGAAGAAGCACTGTTTCTCCTGTAAGAGATGCATAAGTGTTAGAAGCAAGAGGGTCAAGCATCTTGTTAAGCACTATGAATTGAGTTACCTGTTGAATGGAATACTGCCAACTCTCAGTGTTTTCAGGGGGAGGAAAATCAATGTTCTGCTAAATAGCTCCTTTCAAGGGAATGGAGGCATACTGTAGGTCTTGTTAGACAATCATTAATGTTAGAAGGAAGAGGGTCTAGCACCCTGTTAAGCACTGTGAATTGACTTACCTGTTGAAGGGAATACTGTCTAACTCTCAGTGTTTTTATGGGTGGAGGAACCTCAAGTTTGTGCAAAATGACCTCTTTCCAGTCAATGGAACCAGCACTACATCTCTTGGAAAAGAAGTATGAATGTTAGAAGCAGCAGGGTCAAGCACCTTGTTTTCCAATGCGAATTGATATACTGCTTTAAAGGAATAATGCCTAAAACTCAGCGTTTTCATGGGTGAGCAATACCACCTTTGTGCAAAATACTGCACTTAGAGGGATGGGAAGAATCACTGTCGAACTTCTGAGAGAATCATTAATGTTAGAAAAGAAAGGGTCTACCACCTTGAACAGCATTGTGAACTGAGTTAGCTGGGTAAAGGAATACTGCCTACCTCTCAGCGTTTTCATGGGTGAGGAACCCAACTTTTGCAAAATATCCCATACAAGCGAAAGGAAGATTCCTGGTAGCTCTTGTAAGAGACTCATGAATGTTTGAAGCAACAGGGTGTAGCAAGTTGTTTAGCATTGTGAATTGACTTAGCTGTTTAAAGGAATACTGCCTACTTCTCAGAGTTTTCAGGAGTCAGGAACCTCACCTTTGTGCAAAATTGCCTCTGTGAAGTGAATGGAGAAACACTGTTGCTCTTGTATGATATCCATCAATGTTAAAAGGAAGAGGGTCAAGCACAGTCTTCAGCTTTGTGAATTGAATGAGTTGTTTAATGGAATACTACTTACCTCTCAGGGTTTTTAGGGATGAGGACTACCAGGATTTTTCAAAATTGCCCCTTTCGAGTGAATGGAAGCTGCACTGTAGGTCTTATAAGAGAGACATTACTGTTAACAGGAAGAGAGCCTAGCACTCTGTTGAGGATTCTCAACTGAGTTAGCTGTTTAAGGACATATTGATACCTCTCAGTGCTTTTATATGTGAGAACCTTCAACTTTGTGCAAAATCTCCTCTTATAACTGACTGGACCCAGCTGTGTGGGTGTTGTAAGAAAAGTATGAATGTTACAAGCAAGAGGGTGAAGCTGCTTGTCTTCGGATGATACGTGAGTAACTTGTTTCCAGGAATACTGTCTACCACTCAGTGTTTTCAAGGATGAGGTATATCACATTTGTGCAACATCACCCCTTTGAAGAGAATGAAAGAAGTTCTGAGGCTCTTCTGAGAAAATTATTTAGGTTGGAAGCAAGAGCGCACAGGAAGTTGTGTAACAGTGTGAGTAGAGTGAAGTTTTAAAAGGAAGACCACCTGCCTCTCACAGTTTGAAAGTGTGGCGAACTTGATTTTGGGGCAAAATTGCCTGTTTCCATGAAGGGAAGGATTACTGTATGTCTTGTAGGAGAACCACAAAGGTTACAAGAATGATGCTCAAGCACTTTGTTTAGCAGCTTCAAGTGATTTAGCATTCAAAAGGAACACTGCCTATCTGTCAAGGGTTTGACAGTGTGAGCAAATCCATCTTTGTGCCAATAGACCCTTTCCACTGAATGGAACATGCACTGTGTGTCTGGCAAGCAGATGTCAAGGTTTGCAGCAGGAGTTGCAAGCACATTGTTTTCCTGTGAGAGTTGAATTAGCATGTGAAAGGAGTGCTTGCCAAATGAAACCCTTTGACAATGGAGAATCATTCACTCCTTGAAAAATACCCACTTTCGGCGAAATGCACATTCACTTGTAGCTCAGGGCAGGATGCAGTATGTGAGAGGCAGGAATAGTTTGCCACTTGTCTCCCTATGAGAAATGAGTTACCTGTTGAAAGGAATACTGACTACCCCTCAGTTTATTCATGTGTGAGGAAGATCACCGTTGGGCCAAATAGCTGCCTTCAACTGAATGGAACCAGAACAGTTTAGGATGTATGAAAACCATTCATTCCAGCAGCAAGAGGGTCTCGACTGTTGTTTAAAAGTGAGAATTGAGTGAGCTTTACAAAGGAATACTACCTGTCTCTCAGGCATTTACAGTGTGAAGAAGATTATCTTTGTGCAAAAGAGCCCTGTTTCAATGGAAGGAAGAAGCACTGTTTCTCCTGTAAGAGATGCATAAGTGTTAGAAGCAAGAGGGTCAAGCATCTTGTTAAGCACTATGAATTGAGTTACCTGTTGAATGGAATACTGCCAACTCTCAGTGTTTTCAGGGGGAGGAAAATCAATGTTCTGCTAAATAGCTCCTTTCAAGGGAATGGAGGCATACTGTAGGTCTTGTTAGACAATCATTAATGTTAGAAGGAAGAGGGTCTAGCACCCTGTTAAGCACTGTGAATTGAATTACCTGTTGAAGGGAATACTGTCTAACTCTCAGTGTTTTTATGGGTGGAGGAACCTCAAGTTTGTGCAAAATGACCTCTTTCCAGTCAATGGAACCAGCACTACATCTCTTGGAAAAGAAGTATGAATGTTAGAAGCAGCAGGGTCAAGCACCTTGTTTTCCAATGCGAATTGATATACTGCTTTAAAGGAATAATGCCTACAATTCAGCGTTTTCATGGGTGAGCAATACCACCTTTGTGCAAAATACTGCACTTAGAGGGATGGGAAGAATCACTGTCGAACTTCTGAGAGAATCATTAATGTTAGAAAGGAAAGGGTCTACCACCTTGAACAGCATTGTGAACTGAGTTAGCTGGGTAAAGGAATACTGCCTACTTCTCAGCGTTTTCATGGGTGAGGAACCCAACTTTTGCAAAATATCCCATACAAGCGAATGGAAGATTCCTGGTAGCTCTTGTAAGAGACTCATGAATGTTTGAAGCAACAGGGTGTAGCAAGTTGTTTAGCATTGTGAATTGACTTAGCTGTTTAAAGGAATACTGCCTACTTCTCAGAGTTTTCAGGAGTCAGGAACCTCACCTTTGTGCAAAATTGCCTCTGTGAAGTGAATGGAGAAACACTGTTGCTCTTGTATGATATCCATCAATGTTAAAAGGAAGAGGGTCAAGCACATTCTTCAGCTTTGTGAATTGAATGAGTTGTTTAATGGAATACTACTTACCTCTCAGGATTTTTAGGGATGAGGACTAACAGGATTTTTCAAAATTGCCCCTTTCGAGTGAATGGAAGCTGCACTGTAGGTCTTATAAGAGAGACATTACTGTTAACAGGAAGAGAGCCTAGCACTCTGTTGAGGATTCTCAACTGAGTTAGCTGTTTAAGGACATATTGATACCTCTCAGTGCTTTTATATGTGAGAACCTTCAACTTTGTGCAATATCTCCTCTTACAACTGACTGGACCCAGCTGTGTGGGTGTTGTAAGAAAAGTATGAATGTTACAAGCAAGAGGGTGAAGCAGCTTGTCTTCGGATGATACGTGAGTAACTTGTTTCCAGGAATACTGTCTACCACTCAATGTTTTCAAGGATGAGGTATATCACATTTGTGCAACATCACCCCTTTGAAGAGAATGAAAGAAGTTCTGAGGCTCTTCTGAGAAAATTATTTAGGTTGGAAGCAAGAGCGCACAGCAAGTTGTGTAACAGTGTGAGTAGAGTGAAGTTTTAAAAGGAAGACCACCTGCCTCTCACAGTTTGAAAGTGTGGCGAACTTGATTTTGGGGCAAAATTGCCTGTTTCCATGAAGGGAAGGATTACTGTATGTCTTGTAGGAGAACCACAAAGATTACAAGAAAGATGCTCTAGCACTTTGTTTAGCAGCTTCAAGTGATTTAGCATTCAAAAGGAAGACTGCCTATCTGTCAAGAGTTTGACAGTGTGAGCAAATCCATCTTTGTGCCAATAGACCCTGTCCACTGAATGGAACATGCACTGTGTCTCTTGCCAGCAGGGGTCAAGGTTTGCAGCAGGACTTGCAAGCACATTGTTTTCATGTGAGAGTTGAATTAGCATGTGAAAGGAGTGCTTGCCAAATGAAAGCCTTTGACAATGGAGAATCATTCACTCCTTGAAAAATACCCACTTTCGGCGAAATGCACATACACTTGTAGCTCAGGGCAGGATGCAGTATGTGAGAGGCTGGAATAGTTTGGCACTTGTCTCCGTATGAGAAATGAGTTACCTGTTGAAAGGAATACTGACTACCCCTCAGTTTATTCATGTGTGAGGAAGATCACCGTTGGGCCAAATAGCTGCCTTCAACTGAATGGAACCAGAACAGTTTAGGATGTATGAAAACCATTCATTCCAGCAGCAAGAGGGTCTCGACTGTTGTTTAAAAGTGAGAATTGAGTGAGCTTTACAAAGGAATACTACCTGTCTCTCAGGCATTTACAGTGTGAAGAAGATTATCTTTGTGCAAAAGAGCCCTGTTTCAATGGAAGGAAGAAGCACTGTTTCTCCTGTAAGAGATGCATAAGTCTTAGAAGCAAGAGGGTCAAGCACCTTGTTAAGCACTATGAATTGAGTTACCTGTTGAATGGAATACTGCCTAACTCTCTGTGTTTTCAGGTGGAGGAAAATCAATGTTTTGCTAAATAGCCCCTTCCAAGGGAATGGAGGCATAGTGTAGGTCTTGTAAGACAATCAGTAATGTTAGAAGCAAGAGGGTCTAGCACCCTGTTAAGCACTGTGAATTGACTTACCTGTTGAAGGGAATACTGTCTAACTCTCAGTGTTTTTATGGGTGGAGGAACCTCAAGTTTGTGCAAAATTGCCTCTTTCAAGTCAATGGAACCAGCACTACATCTCTTGGAAGAGAAGTATGAATGTTAGAAGCAGGAGGGTCAAGCACCTTGTTTTCAAAGGCGAATTGATATACTGCTTTAAAGGAATAATGCCTACAACTCAGCGTTTTCATGGGTGAGGAATACCACCTTTGGGCAAAATACCGCACTTAGAGGGATGGGAAGAATCACTGTCGAACTTCTGAGAGAATCATTAATGTTAGAAAGGAAAGGGTCTACCACTTTGAACAGCATTGTGAACTGAGTTAGCTGGGTAAAGGAATACTGCCTACCTCTCAGCGTTTTCATGGGTGAGGAACCCAACTTTTGCAAAATATCCCATACAAGCGAATGGAAGATTCCTGGTAGCTCTTGTAAGAGACTCATGAATGTTTGAAGCAACAGGGTGTAGCAAGTTGTTTAGCATTGTGAATTGACTTAGCTGTTTAAAGGAATACTGCCTACTTCTCAGAGTTTTCAGGAGTCAGGAACCTCACCTTTGTGCAAAATTGCCTTTGTGAAGGGAATGGAGAAACACTGTTGCTCTTGTATGAAATCCATCAATGTTAGAAAGAAGAGGGTCATGCACCTTCTTCAGCTTTGGGAATTGAGTGAGTTGTTTAATGGAATACTACCTACCTCTCAGGGTTTTCAGGGATGAGGACTACCAGGATTTTTCAAAATTGCCCCTTTCGAGTGAATGGAAGCTGCACTGTAGGTCTTATAAGAGAGACATTACTGTTAACAGGAAGAGAGCCTAGCACTCTGTTGAGGATTCTCAAATGAGTTAGCTGTTTAAGGACATACTGATACCTCTCAGTGCTTTTATATGTGAGAACCTTCAACTTTGTGCAAAATCTCCTCTTACAACTTACTGGACCCAGCTGTGTGGGTGTTGTAAGAAAAGTATGAATGTTACAAGCAGGAGGGTGAAGCAGCTTGTCTTCGGATGATACGTGAGTAACTTTTTTCCAGGAATACTGCCTACCACTCAGTGTTTTCAAGGATGAGGTATATCACCTTTGTGCAACATCACCCCTTTGAAGAGAATGGAAGACGTTCTGAGGCTCTTCTGATTAAATTATTTAGGTTGGAAGAAAGAGCGTACAGCAAGTTGTGTAACAGTGTGAGTAGAGTGAAGTTTTAAAAGGAAGACCACCTGCCTCTGACAGTTTGAAAGTGTGAGGAACTTGATTTTGGGGCAAAATTGCCTGTTTCCATGAAGGGAAGGATTACTGTATGTCTTGTAGGAGAACCACAAAGGTTACAAGAAAGATGCTCAAGCACTTTGTTTAGCAGCTTCAAGTGATTTAGCATTCAAAAGGAACACTGCCTATCTGTCAAGGGTTTGACAGTGTGAGCAAATCCATCTTTGTGCCAATAGACCCTTTCCACTGAATGGAACATGCACTGTGTGTCTGGCAAGCAGATGTCAAGGTTTGCAGCAGCAGTTGCAAGCACATTGTTTTCCTGTGAGAGTTGAATTAGCATGTGAAAGGAGTGCTTGCCAAATGAAAGCCTTTGACAATGGAGAATCATTCACTCCTTGATAAATACCCACTTTCGGCGAAATGCACATTCACTTGTAGCTCAGGGCAGGATGCAGTATGTGAGAGGCAGGAATAGTTTGCCACTTGTCTCCCTATGAGAAATGAGTTACCTGTTGAAAGGAATACTGACTACCCCTCAGTTTATTCATGTGTGAGGAAGATCACCGTTGGGCCAAATAGCTGCCTTCAACTGAATGGAACCAGAACAGTTTAGGATGTATGAAAAGCATTCATTCCAGCAGCAAGAGGGTCTCGACTGTTGTTTAAAAGTGAGAATTGAGTGAGCTTTACAAAGGAATACTACCTGTCTCTCAGGCATTTACAGTGTGAAGAAGATTATCTTTGTGCAAAAGAGCCCTGTTTCAATGGAAGGAAGAAGCACTGTTTCTCCTGTAAGAGATGCATAAGTGTTAGAAGCAAGAGGGTCAAGCATCTTGTTAAGCACTATGAATTGAGTTACCTGTTGAATGGAATACTGCCAACTCTCAGTGTTTTCAGGGGGAGGAAAATCAATGTTCTGCTAAATAGCTCCTTTCAAGGGAATGGAGGCATACTGTAGGTCTTGTTAGACAATCATTAATGTTAGAAGGAAGAGGGTCTAGCACCCTGTTAAGCACTGTGAATTGACTTACCTGTTGAAGGGAATACTGTCTAACTCTCAGTGTTTTTATGGGTGGAGGAACCTCAAGTTTGTGCAAAATGACCTCTTTCCAGTCAATGGAACCAGCACTACATCTCTTGGAAAAGAAGTATGAATGTTAGAAGCAGCAGGGTCAAGCACCTTGTTTTCCAATGCGAATTGATATACTGCTTTAAAGGAATAATGCCTAAAACTCAGCGTTTTCATGGGTGAGCAATACCACCTTTGTGCAAAATACTGCACTTAGAGGGATGGGAAGAATCACTGTCGAACTTCTGAGAGAATCATTAATGTTAGAAAAGAAAGGGTCTACCACCTTGAACAGCATTGTGAACTGAGTTAGCTGGGTAAAGGAATACTGCCTACCTCTCAGCGTTTTCATGGGTGAGGAACCCAACTTTTGCAAAATATCCCATACAAGCGAAAGGAAGATTCCTGGTAGCTCTTGTAAGAGACTCATGAATGTTTGAAGCAACAGGGTGTAGCAAGTTCTTTAGCATTGTGAATTGACTTAGCTGTTTAAAGGAATACTGCCTACTTCTCAGAGTTTTCAGGAGTCAGGAACCTCACCTTTGTGCAAAATTGCCTCTGTGAAGTGAATGGAGAAACACTGTTGCTCTTGTATGATATCCATCAATGTTAAAAGGAAGAGGGTCAAGCACAGTCTTCAGCTTTGTGAATTGAATGAGTTGTTTAATGGAATACTACTTACCTCTCAGGGTTTTTAGGGATGAGGACTACCAGGATTTTTCAAAATTGCCCCTTTCGAGTGAATGGAAGCTGCACTGTAGGTCTTATAAGAGAGACATTACTGTTAACAGGAAGAGAGCCTAGCACTCTGTTGAGGATTCTCAACTGAGTTAGCTGTTTAAGGACATATTGATACCTCTCAGTGCTTTTATATGTGAGAACCTTCAACTTTGTGCAAAATCTCCTCTTATAACTGACTGGACCCAGCTGTGTGGGTTTTGTAAGAAAAGTATGAATGTTACAAGCAAGAGGGTGAAGCAGCTTGTCTTCGGATGATACGTGAGTAACTTGTTTCCAGGAATACTGTCTACCACTCAGTGTTTTCAAGGATGAGGTATATCACATTTGTGCAACATCACCCCTTTGAAGAGAATGAAAGAAGTTCTGAGGCTCTTCTGAGAAAATTATTTAGGTTGGAAGCAAGAGCGCACAGGAAGTTGTGTAACAGTGTGAGTAGAGTGAAGTTTTAAAAGGAAGACCACCTGCCTCTCACAGTTTGAAAGTGTGGCGAACTTGATTTTGGGGCAAAATTGCCTGTTTCCATGAAGGGAAGGATTACTGTATGTCTTGTAGGAGAACCACAAAGGTTACAAGAATGATGCTCAAGCACTTTGTTTAGCAGCTTCAAGTGATTTAGCATTCAAAAGGAACACTGCCTATCTGTCAAGGGTTTGACAGTGTGAGCAAATCCATCTTTGTGCCAATAGACCCTTTCCACTGAATGGAACATGCACTGTGTGTCTGGCAAGCAGATGTCAAGGTTTGCAGCAGGAGTTGCAAGCACATTGTTTTCCTGTGAGAGTTGAATTAGCATGTGAAAGGAGTGCTTGCCAAATGAAACCCTTTGACAATGGAGAATCATTCACTCCTTGAAAAATACCCACTTTCGGCGAAATGCACATTCACTTGTAGCTCAGGGCAGGATGCAGTATGTGAGAGGCAGGAATAGTTTGCCACTTGTCTCCCTATGAGAAATGAGTTACCTGTTGAAAGGAATACTGACTACCCTCAGTTTATTCATGTGTGAGGAAGATCACCGTTGGGCCAAATAGCTGCCTTCAACTGAATGGAACCAGAACAGTTTAGGATGTATGAAAAGCATTCATTCCAGCAGCAAGAGGGTCTCGACTGTTGTTTAAAAGTGAGAATTGAGTGAGCTTTACAAAGGAATACTACCTGTCTCTCAGGCATTTACAGTGTGAAGAAGATTATCTTTGTGCAAAAGAGCCCTGTTTCAATGGAAGGAAGAAGCACTGTTTCTCCTGTAAGAGATGCATAAGTGTTAGAAGCAAGAGGGTCAAGCATCTTGTTAAGCACTATGAATTGAGTTACCTGTTGAATGGAATACTGCCAACTCTCAGTGTTTTCAGGGGGAGGAAAATCAATGTTCTGCTAAATAGCTCCTTTCAAGGGAATGGAGGCATACTGTAGGTCTTGTTAGACAATCATTAATGTTAGAAGGAAGAGGGTCTAGCACCCTGTTAAGCACTGTGAATTGACTTACCTGTTGAAGGGAATACTGTCTAACTCTCAGTGTTTTTATGGGTGGAGGAACCTCAAGTTTGTGCAAAATGACCTCTTTCCAGTCAATGGAACCAGCACTACATCTCTTGGAAAAGAAGTATGAATGTTAGAAGCAGCAGGGTCAAGCACCTTGTTTTCCAATGCGAATTGATATACTGCTTTAAAGGAATAATGCCTACAATTCAGCGTTTTCATGGGTGAGCAATACCACCTTTGTGCAAAATACTGCACTTAGAGGGATGGGAAGAATCACTGTCGAACTTCTGAGAGAATCATTAATGTTAGAAAGGAAAGGGTCTACCACCTTGAACAGCATTGTGAACTGAGTTAGCTGGGTAAAGGAATACTGCCTACTTCTCAGCGTTTTCATGGGTGAGGAACCCAACTTTTGCAAAATATCCCATACAAGCGAATGGAAGATTCCTGGTAGCTCTTGTAAGAGACTCATGAATGTTTGAAGCAACAGGGTGTAGCAAGTTGTTTAGCATTGTGAATTGACTTAGCTGTTTAAAGGAATACTGCCTACTTCTCAGAGTTTTCAGGAGTCAGGAACCTCACCTTTGTGCAAAATTGCCTCTGTGAAGTGAATGGAGAAACACTGTTGCTCTTGTATGATATCCATCAATGTTAAAAGGAAGAGGGTCAAGCACATTCTTCAGCTTTGTGAATTGAATGAGTTGTTTAATGGAATACTACTTACCTCTCAGGATTTTTAGGGATGAGGACTAACAGGATTTTTCAAAATTGCCCCTTTCGAGTGAATGGAAGCTGCACTGTAGGTCTTATAAGAGAGACATTACTGTTAACAGGAAGAGAGCCTAGCACTCTGTTGAGGATTCTCAACTGAGTTAGCTGTTTAAGGACATATTGATACCTCTCAGTGCTTTTATATGTGAGAACCTTCAACTTTGTGCAATATCTCCTCTTACAACTGACTGGACCCAGCTGTGTGGGTGTTGTAAGAAAAGTATGAATGTTACAAGCAAGAGGGTGAAGCAGCTTGTCTTCGGATGATACGTGAGTAACTTGTTTCCAGGAATACTGTCTACCACTCAATGTTTTCAAGGATGAGGTATATCACATTTGTGCAACATCACCCCTTTGAAGAGAATGAAAGAAGTTCTGAGGCTCTTCTGAGAAAATTATTTAGGTTGGAAGCAAGAGCGCACAGCAAGTTGTGTAACAGTGTGAGTAGAGTGAAGTTTTAAAAGGAAGACCACCTGCCTCTCACAGTTTGAAAGTGTGGCGAACTTGATTTTGGGGCAAAATTGCCTGTTTCCATGAAGGGAAGGATTACTGTATGTCTTGTAGGAGAACCACAAAGATTCCAAGAAAGATGCTCTAGCACTTTGTTTAGCAGCTTCAAGTGATTTAGCATTCAAAAGGAAGACTGCCTATCTGTCAAGAGTTTGACAGTGTGAGCAAATCCATCTTTGTGCCAATAGACCCTGTCCACTGAATGGAACATGCACTGTGTCTCTTGCCAGCAGGGGTCAAGGTTTGCAGCAGGACTTGCAAGCACATTGTTTTCATGTGAGAGTTGAATTAGCATGTGAAAGGAGTGCTTGCCAAATGAAAGCCTTTGACAATGGAGAATCATTCACTCCTTGAAAAATACCCACTTTCGGCGAAATGCACATACACTTGTAGCTCAGGGCAGGATGCAGTATGTGAGAGGCTGGAATAGTTTGGCACTTGTCTCCGTATGAGAAATGAGTTACCTGTTGAAAGGAATACTGACTACCCCTCAGTTTATTCATGTGTGAGGAAGATCACCGTTGGGCCAAAGAGCTGCCTTCAACTGAATGGAACCAGAACAGTTTAGGATGTATGAAAAGCATTCATTCCAGCAGCAAGAGGGTCTCGACTGTTGTTTAAAAGTGAGAATTGAGTGAGCTTTACAAAGGAATACTACCTGTCTCTCAGGCATTTACAGTGTGAAGAAGATTATCTTTGTGCAAAAGAGCCCTGTTTCAATGGAAGGAAGAAGCACTGTTTCTCCTGTAAGAGATGCATAAGTCTTAGAAGCAAGAGGGTCAAGCACCTTGTTAAGCACTATGAATTGAGTTACCTGTTGAATGGAATACTGCCTAACTCTCTGTGTTTTCAGGTGGAGGAAAATCAATGTTTTGCTAAATAGCCCCTTCCAAGGGAATGGAGGCATAGTGTAGGTCTTGTAAGACAATCATTAATGTTAGAAGCAAGAGGGTCTAGCACCCTGTTAAGCACTGTGAATTGACTTACCTGTTGAAGGGAATACTGTCTAACTCTCAGTGTTTTTATGGGTGGAGGAACCTCAAGTTTGTGCAAAATTGCCTCTTTCAAGTCAATGGAACCAGCACTACATCTCTTGGAAGAGAAGTATGAATGTTAGAAGCAGGAGGGTCAAGCACCTTGTTTTCAAAGGCGAATTGATATACTGCTTTAAAGGAATAATGCCTACAACTCAGCGTTTTCATGGGTGAGGAATACCACCTTTGGGCAAAATACCGCACTTAGAGGGATGGGAAGAATCACTGTCGAACTTCTGAGAGAATCATTAATGTTAGAAAGGAAAGGGTCTACCACTTTGAACAGCATTGTGAACTGAGTTAGCTGGGTAAAGGAATACTGCCTACCTCTCAGCGTTTTCATGGGTGAGGAACCCAACTTTTGCAAAATATCCCATACAAGCGAATGGAAGATTCCTGGTAGCTCTTGTAAGAGACTCATGAATGTTTGAAGCAACAGGGTGTAGCAAGTTGTTTAGCATTGTGAATTGACTTAGCTGTTTAAAGGAATACTGCCTACTTCTCAGAGTTTTCAGGAGTCAGGAACCTCACCTTTGTGCAAAATTGCCTCTGTGAAGTGAATGGAGAAACACTGTTGCTCTTGTATGATATCCATCAATGTTAAAAGGAAGAGGGTCAAGCACATTCTTCAGCTTTGTGAATTGAATGAGTTGTTTAATGGAATACTACTTACCTCTCAGGATTTTTAGGGATGAGGACTAACAGGATTTTTCAAAATTGCCCCTTTCGAGTGAATGGAAGCTGCACTGTAGGTCTTATAAGAGAGACATTACTGTTAACAGGAAGAGAGCCTAGCACTCTGTTGAGGATTCTCAACTGAGTTAGCTGTTTAAGGACATATTGATACCTCTCAGTGCTTTTATATGTGAGAACCTTCAACTTTGTGCAATATCTCCTCTTACAACTGACTGGACCCAGCTGTGTGGGTGTTGTAAGAAAAGTATGAATGTTACAAGCAAGAGGGTGAAGCAGCTTGTCTTCGGATGATACGTGAGTAACTTGTTTCCAGGAATACTGTCTACCACTCAATGTTTTCAAGGATGAGGTATATCACATTTGTGCAACATCACCCCTTTGAAGAGAATGAAAGAAGTTCTGAGGCTCTTCTGAGAAAATTATTTAGGTTGGAAGCAAGAGCGCACAGCAAGTTGTGTAACAGTGTGAGTAGAGTGAAGTTTTAAAAGGAAGACCACCTGCCTCTCACAGTTTGAAAGTGTGGCGAACTTGATTTTGGGGCAAAATTGCCTGTTTCCATGAAGGGAAGGATTACTGTATGTCTTGTAGGAGAACCACAAAGATTACAAGAAAGATGCTCTAGCACTTTGTTTAGCAGCTTCAAGTGATTTAGCATTCAAAAGGAAGACTGCCTATCTGTCAAGAGTTTGACAGTGTGAGCAAATCCATCTTTGTGCCAATAGACCCTGTCCACTGAATGGAACATGCACTGTGTCTCTTGCCAGCAGGGGTCAAGGTTTGCAGCAGGACTTGCAAGCACATTGTTTTCATGTGAGAGTTGAATTAGCATGTGAAAGGAGTGCTTGCCAAATGAAAGCCTTTGACAATGGAGAATCATTCACTCCTTGAAAAATACCCACTTTCGGCGAAATGCACATACACTTGTAGCTCAGGGCAGGATGCAGTATGTGAGAGGCTGGAATAGTTTGGCACTTGTCTCCGTATGAGAAATGAGTTACCTGTTGAAAGGAATACTGACTACCCCTCAGTTTATTCATGTGTGAGGAAGATCACCGTTGGGCCAAAGAGCTGCCTTCAACTGAATGGAACCAGAACAGTTTAGGATGTATGAAAAGCATTCATTCCAGCAGCAAGAGGGTCTCGACTGTTGTTTAAAAGTGAGAATTGAGTGAGCTTTACAAAGGAATACTACCTGTCTCTCAGGCATTTACAGTGTGAAGAAGATTATCTTTGTGCAAAAGAGCCCTGTTTCAATGGAAGGAAGAAGCACTGTTTCTCCTGTAAGAGATGCATAAGTCTTAGAAGCAAGAGGGTCAAGCACCTTGTTAAGCACTATGAATTGAGTTACCTGTTGAATGGAATACTGCCTAACTCTCTGTGTTTTCAGGTGGAGGAAAATCAATGTTTTGCTAAATAGCCCCTTCCAAGGGAATGGAGGCATAGTGTAGGTCTTGTAAGACAATCATTAATGTTAGAAGCAAGAGGGTCTAGCACCCTGTTAAGCACTGTGAATTGACTTACCTGTTGAAGGGAATACTGTCTAACTCTCAGTGTTTTTATGGGTGGAGGAACCTCAAGTTTGTGCAAAATTGCCTCTTTCAAGTCAATGGAACCAGCACTACATCTCTTGGAAGAGAAGTATGAATGTTAGAAGCAGGAGGGTCAAGCACCTTGTTTTCAAAGGCGAATTGATATACTGCTTTAAAGGAATAATGCCTACAACTCAGCGTTTTCATGGGTGAGGAATACCACCTTTGGGCAAAATACCGCACTTAGAGGGATGGGAAGAATCACTGTCGAACTTCTGAGAGAATCATTAATGTTAGAAAGGAAAGGGTCTACCACTTTGAACAGCATTGTGAACTGAGTTAGCTGGGTAAAGGAATACTGCCTACCTCTCAGCGTTTTCATGGGTGAGGAACCCAACTTTTGCAAAATATCCCATACAAGCGAATGGAAGATTCCTGGTAGCTCTTGTAAGAGACTCATGAATGTTTGAAGCAACAGGGTGTAGCAAGTTGTTTAGCATTGTGAATTGACTTAGCTGTTTAAAGGAATACTGCCTACTTCTCAGAGTTTTCAGGAGTCAGGAACCTCACCTTTGTGCAAAATTGCCTTTGTGAAGGGAATGGAGAAACACTGTTGCTCTTGTATGAAATCCATCAATGTTAGAAAGAAGAGGGTCATGCACCTTCTTCAGCTTTGGGAATTGAGTGAGTTGTTTAATGGAATACTACCTACCTCTCAGGGTTTTCAGGGATGAGGACTACCAGGATTTTTCAAAATTGCCCCTTTCGAGTGAATGGAAGCTGCACTGTAGGTCTTATAAGAGAGACATTACTGTTAACAGGAAGAGAGCCTAGCACTCTGTTGAGGATTCTCAAATGAGTTAGCTGTTTAAGGACATACTGATACCTCTCAGTGCTTTTATATGTGAGAACCTTCAACTTTGTGCAAAATCTCCTCTTACAACTGACTGGACCCAGCTGTGTGGGTGTTGTAAGAAAAGTATGAATGTTACAAGCAGGAGGGTGAAGCAGCTTGTCTTCGGATGATACGTGAGTAACTTTTTTCCAGGAATACTGCCTACCACTCAGTGTTTTCAAGGATGAGGTATATCACCTTTGTGCAACATCACCCCTTTGAAGAGAATGGAAGAAGTTCTGAGGCTCTTCTGATTAAATTATTTAGGTTGGAAGCAAGAGCGCACAGGAAGTTGTGTAACAGTGTGAGTAGAGTGAAGTTTTAAAAGGAAGACTACCTGCCTCTGACAGTTTGAAAGTGTGGCGAACTTGATTTTGGGGCAAAATTGCCTGTTTCCATGAAGGGAAGGATTACTGTATGTCTTGTAGGAGAACCACAAAGGTTACAAGAAAGATGCTCAAGCACTTTGTTTAGCAGCTTCAAGTGATTTAGCATTCAAAAGGAACACTGCCTATCTGTCAAGGGTTTGACAGTGTGAGCAAATCCATCTTTGTGCCAATAGACCCTTTCCACTGAATGGAACATGCACTGTGTGTCTGGCAAGCAGATGTCAAGGTTTGCAGCAGCAGTTGCAAGCACATTGTTTTCCTGTGAGAGTTGAATTAGCATGTGAAAGGAGTGCTTGCCAAATGAAAGCCTTTGACAATGGAGAATCATTCACTCCTTGATAAATACCCACTTTCGGCGAAATGCACATTCACTTGTAGCTCAGGGCAGGATGCAGTATGTGAGAGGCAGGAATAGTTTGCCACTTGTCTCCCTATGAGAAATGAGTTACCTGTTGAAAGGAATACTGACTACCCCTCAGTTTATTCATGTGTGAGGAAGATCACCGTTGGGCCAAATAGCTGCCTTCAACTGAATGGAACCAGAACAGTTTAGGATGTATGAAAACCATTCATTCCAGCAGCAAAGGGTCTCGACTGTTGTTTAAAAGTGAGAATTGAGTGAGCTTTACAAAGGAATACTACCTGTCTCTCAGGCATTTACAGTGTGAAGAAGATTATCTTTGTGCAAAAGAGCCCTGTTTCAATGGAAGGAAGAAGCACTGTTTCTCCTGTAAGAGATGCATAAGTGTTAGAAGCAAGAGGGTCAAGCATCTTGTTAAGCACTATGAATTGAGTTACCTGTTGAATGGAATACTGCCAACTCTCAGTGTTTTCAGGGGGAGGAAAATCAATGTTCTGCTAAATAGCTCCTTTCAAGGGAATGGAGGCATACTGTAGGTCTTGTTAGACAATCATTAATGTTAGAAGGAAGAGGGTCTAGCACCCTGTTAAGCACTGTGAATTGACTTACCTGTTGAAGGGAATACTGTCTAACTCTCAGTGTTTTTATGGGTGGAGGAACCTCAAGTTTGTGCAAAATGACCTCTTTCCAGTCAATGGAACCAGCACTACATCTCTTGGAAAAGAAGTATGAATGTTAGAAGCAGCAGGGTCAAGCACCTTGTTTTCCAATGCGAATTGATATACTGCTTTAAAGGAATAATGCCTAAAACTCAGCGTTTTCATGGGTGAGCAATACCACCTTTGTGCAAAATACTGCACTTAGAGGGATGGGAAGAATCACTGTCGAACTTCTGAGAGAATCATTAATGTTAGAAAAGAAAGGGTCTACCACTTTGAACAGCATTGTGAACTGAGTTAGCTGGGTAAAGGAATACTGCCTACCTCTCAGCGTTTTCATGGGTGAGGAACCCAACTTTTGCAAAATATCCCATACAAGCGAAAGGAAGATTCCTGGTAGCTCTTGTAAGAGACTCATGAATGTTTGAAGCAACAGGGTGTAGCAAGTTGTTTAGCATTGTGAATTGACTTAGCTGTTTAAAGGAATACTGCCTACTTCTCAGAGTTTTCAGGAGTCAGGAACCTCACCTTTGTGCAAAATTGCCTCTGTGAAGTGAATGGAGAAACACTGTTGCTCTTGTATGATATCCATCAATGTTAAAAGGAAGAGGGTCAAGCACAGTCTTCAGCTTTGTGAATTGAATGAGTTGTTTAATGGAATACTACTTACCTCTCAGGGTTTTTAGGGATGAGGACTACCAGGATTTTTCAAAATTGCCCCTTTCGAGTGAATGGAAGCTGCACTGTAGGTCTTATAAGAGAGACATTACTGTTAACAGGAAGAGAGCCTAGCACTCTGTTGAGGATTCTCAACTGAGTTAGCTGTTTAAGGACATATTGATACCTCTCAGTGCTTTTATATGTGAGAACCTTCAACTTTGTGCAAAATCTCCTCTTATAACTGACTGGACCCAGCTGTGTGGGTGTTGTAAGAAAAGTATGAATGTTACAAGCAAGAGGGTGAAGCAGCTTGTCTTCGGATGATACGTGAGTAACTTGTTTCCAGGAATACTGTCTACCACTCAGTGTTTTCAAGGATGAGGTATATCACATTTGTGCAACATCACCCCTTTGAAGAGAATGAAAGAAGTTCTGAGGCTCTTCTGAGAAAATTATTTAGGTTGGAAGCACGAGCGCACAGGAAGTTGTGTAACAGTGTGAGTAGAGTGAAGTTTTAAAAGGAAGACCACCTGCCTCTCACAGTTTGAAAGTGTGGCGAACTTGATTTTGGGGCAAAATTGCCTGTTTCCATGAAGGGAAGGATTACTGTATGTCTTGTAGGAGAACCACAAAGGTTACAAGAATGATGCTCAAGCACTTTGTTTAGCAGCTTCAAGTGATTTAGCATTCAAAAGGAACACTGCCTATCTGTCAAGGGTTTGACAGTGTGAGCAAATCCATCTTTGTGCCAATAGACCCTTTCCACTGAATGGAAAATGCACTGTGTGTCTGGCAAGCAGATGTCAAGGTTTGCAGCAGGAGTTGCAAGCACATTGTTTTCCTGTGAGAGTTGAATTAGCATGTGAAAGGAGTGCTTGCCAAATGAAAGCCTTTGACAATGGAGAATCATTCACTCCTTGAAAAATACCCACTTTCGGCGAAATGCACATTCACTTGTAGCTCAGGGCAGGATGCAGTATGTGAGAGGCAGGAATAGTTTGCCACTTGTCTCCCTATGAGAAATGAGTTACCTGTTGAAAGGAATACTGACTACCCCTCAGTTTATTCATGTGTGAGGAAGATCACCGTTGGGCCAAATAGCTGCCTTCAACTGAATGGAACCAGAACAGTTTAGGATGTATGAAAACCATTCATTCCAGCAGCAAGAGGGTCTCGACTGTTGTTTAAAAGTGAGAATTGAGTGAGCTTTACAAAGGAATACTACCTGTCTCTCAGGCATTTACAGTGTGAAGAAGATTATCTTTGTGCAAAAGAGCCCTGTTTCAATGGAAGGAAGAAGCACTGTTTCTCCTGTAAGAGATGCATAAGTGTTAGAAGCAAGAGGGTCAAGCATCTTGTTAAGCACTATGAATTGAGTTACCTGTTGAATGGAATACTGCCAACTCTCAGTGTTTTCAGGGGGAGGAAAATCAATGTTCTGCTAAATAGCTCCTTTCAAGGGAATGGAGGCATACTGTAGGTCTTGTTAGACAATCATTAATGTTAGAAGGAAGAGGGTCTAGCACCCTGTTAAGCACTGTGAATTGAATTACCTGTTGAAGGGAATACTGTCTAACTCTCAGTGTTTTTATGGGTGGAGGAACCTCAAGTTTGTGCAAAATGACCTCTTTCGAGTCAATGGAACCAGCACTACATCTCTTGGAAAAGAAGTATGAATGTTAGAAGCAGCAGGGTCAAGCACCTTGTTTTCCAATGCGAATTGATATACTGCTTTAAAGGAATAATGCCTACAATTCAGCGTTTTCATGGGTGAGCAATACCACCTTTGTGCAAAATACTGCACTTAGAGGGATGGGAAGAATCACTGTCGAACTTCTGAGAGAATCATTAATGTTAGAAAGGAAAGGGTCTACCACCTTGAACAGCATTGTGAACTGAGTTAGCTGGGTAAAGGAATACTGCCTACTTCTCAGCGTTTTCATGGGTGAGGAACCCAACTTTTGCAAAATATCCCATACAAGCGAATGGAAGATTCCTGGTAGCTCTTGTAAGAGACTCATGAATGTTTGAAGCAACAGGGTGTAGCAAGTTGTTTAGCATTGTGAATTGACTTAGCTGTTTAAAGGAATACTGCCTACTTCTCAGAGTTTTCAGGAGTCAGGAACCTCACCTTTGTGCAAAATTGCCTCTGTGAAGTGAATGGAGAAACACTGTTGCTCTTGTATGATATCCATCAATGTTAAAAGGAAGAGGGTCAAGCACATTCTTCAGCTTTGTGAATTGAATGAGTTGTTTAATGGAATACTACTTACCTCTCAGGATTTTTAGGGATGAGGACTAACAGGATTTTTCAAAATTGCCCCTTTCGAGTGAATGGAAGCTGCACTGTAGGTCTTATAAGAGAGACATTACTGTTAACAGGAAGAAAGCCTAGCACTCTGTTGAGGATTCTCAACTGAGTTAGCTGTTTAAGGACATATTGATACCTCTCAGTGCTTTTATATGTGAGAACCTTCAACTTTGTGCAATATCTCCTCTTACAACTGACTGGACCCAGCTGTGTGGGTGTTGTAAGAAAAGTATGAATGTTACAAGCAAGAGGGTGAAGCAGCTTGTCTTCGGATGATACGTGAGTAACTTGTTTCCAGGAATACTGTCTACCACTCAATGTTTTCAAGGATGAGGTATATCACATTTGTGCAACATCACCCCTTTGAAGAGAATGAAAGAAGTTCTGAGGCTCTTCTGAGAAAATTATTTAGGTTGGAAGCAAGAGCGCACAGCAAGTTGTGTAACAGTGTGAGTAGAGTGAAGTTTTAAAAGGAAGACCACCTGCCTCTCACAGTTTGAAAGTGTGGCGAACTTGATTTTGGGGCAAAATTGCCTGTTTCCATGAAGGGAAGGATTACTGTATGTCTTGTAGGAGAACCACAAAGATTACAAGAAAGATGCTCTAGCACTTTGTTTAGCAGCTTCAAGTGATTTAGCATTCAAAAGGAAGACTGCCTATCTGTCAAGAGTTTGACAGTGTGAGCAAATCCATCTTTGTGCCAATAGACCCTGTCCACTGAATGGAACATGCACTGTGTCTCTTGCCAGCAGGGGTCAAGGTTTGCAGCAGGACTTGCAAGCACATTGTTTTCATGTGAGAGTTGAATTAGCATGTGAAAGGAGTGCTTGCCAAATGAAAGCCTTTGACAATGGAGAATCATTCACTCCTTGAAAAATACCCACTTTCGGCGAAATGCACATACACTTGTAGCTCAGGGCAGGATGCAGTATGTGAGAGGCTGGAATAGTTTGGCACTTGTCTCCGTATGAGAAATGAGTTACCTGTTGAAAGGAATACTGACTACCCCTCAGTTTATTCATGTGTGAGGAAGATCACCGTTGGGCCAAATAGCTGCCTTCAACTGAATGGAACCAGAACAGTTTAGGATGTATGAAAACCATTCATTCCAGCAGCAAGAGGGTCTCGACTGTTGTTTAAAAGTGAGAATTGAGTGAGCTTTACAAAGGAATACTACCTGTCTCTCAGGCATTTACAGTGTGAAGAAGATTATCTTTGTGCAAAAGAGCCCTGTTTCAATGGAAGGAAGAAGCACTGTTTCTCCTGTAAGAGATGCATAAGTCTTAGAAGCAAGAGGGTCAAGCACCTTGTTAAGCACTATGAATTGAGTTACCTGTTGAATGGAATACTGCCTAACTCTCTGTGTTTTCAGGTGGAGGAAAATCAATGTTTTGCTAAATAGCCCCTTCCAAGGGAATGGAGGCATAGTGTAGGTCTTGTAAGACAATCATTAATGTTAGAAGCAAGAGGGTCTAGCACCCTGTTAAGCACTGTGAATTGACTTACCTGTTGAAGGGAATACTGTCTAACTCTCAGTGTTTTTATGGGTGGAGGAACCTCAAGTTTGTGCAAAATTGCCTCTTTCAAGTCAATGGAACCAGCACTACATCTCTTGGAAGAGAAGTATGAATGTTAGAAGCAGGAGGGTCAAGCACCTTGTTTTCAAAGGCGAATTGATATACTGCTTTAAAGGAATAATGCCTACAACTCAGCGTTTTCATGGGTGAGGAATACCACCTTTGGGCAAAATACCGCACTTAGAGGGATGGGAAGAATCACTGTCGAACTTCTGAGAGAATCATTAATGTTAGAAAGGAAAGGGTCTACCACTTTGAACAGCATTGTGAACTGAGTTAGCTGGGTAAAGGAATACTGCCTACCTCTCAGCGTTTTCATGGGTGAGGAACCCAACTTTTGCAAAATATCCCATACAAGCGAATGGAAGATTCCTGGTAGCTCTTGTAAGAGACTCATGAATGTTTGAAGCAACAGGGTGTAGCAAGTTGTTTAGCATTGTGAATTGACTTAGCTGTTTAAAGGAATACTGCCTACTTCTCAGAGTTTTCAGGAGTCAGGAACCTCACCTTTGTGCAAAATTGCCTCTGTGAAGTGAATGGAGAAACACTGTTGCTCTTGTATGATATCCATCAATGTTAAAAGGAAGAGGGTCAAGCACAGTCTTCAGCTTTGTGAATTGAATGAGTTGTTTAATGGAATACTACTTACCTCTCAGGGTTTTTAGGGATGAGGACTACCAGGATTTTTCAAAATTGCCCCTTTCGAGTGAATGGAAGCTGCACTGTAGGTCTTATAAGAGAGACATTACTGTTAACAGGAAGAGAGCCTAGCACTCTGTTGAGGATTCTCAACTGAGTTAGCTGTTTAAGGACATATTGATACCTCTCAGTGCTTTTATATGTGAGAACCTTCAACTTTGTGCAAAATCTCCTCTTATAACTGACTGGACCCAGCTGTGTGGGTGTTGTAAGAAAAGTATGAATGTTACAAGCTAGAGGGTGAAGCAGCTTGTCTTCGGATGATACGTGAGTAACTTGTTTCCAGGAATACTGTCTACCACTCAGTGTTTTCAAGGATGAGGTATATCACATTTGTGCAACATCACCCCTTTGAAGAGAATGAAAGAAGTTCTGAGGCTCTTCTGAGAAAATTATTTAGGTTGGAAGCACGAGCGCACAGGAAGTTGTGTAACAGTGTGAGTAGAGTGAAGTTTTAAAAGGAAGACCACCTGCCTCTCACAGTTTGAAAGTGTGGCGAACTTGATTTTGGGGCAAAATTGCCTGTTTCCATGAAGGGAAGGATTACTGTATGTCTTGTAGGAGAACCACAAAGGTTACAAGAATGATGCTCAAGCACTTTGTTTAGCAGCTTCAAGTGATTTAGCATTCAAAAGGAACACTGCCTATCTGTCAAGGGTTTGACAGTGTGAGCAAATCCATCTTTGTGCCAATAGACCCTTTCCACTGAATGGAAAATGCACTGTGTGTCTGGCAAGCAGATGTCAAGGTTTGCAGCAGGAGTTGCAAGCACATTGTTTTCCTGTGAGAGTTGAATTAGCATGTGAAAGGAGTGCTTGCCAAATGAAAGCCTTTGACAATGGAGAATCATTCACTCCTTGAAAAATACCCACTTTCGGCGAAATGCACATTCACTTGTAGCTCAGGGCAGGATGCAGTATGTGAGAGGCAGGAATAGTTTGCCACTTGTCTCCCTATGAGAAATGAGTTACCTGTTGAAAGGAATACTGACTACCCCTCAGTTTATTCATGTGTGAGGAAGATCACCGTTGGGCCAAATAGCTGCCTTCAACTGAATGGAACCAGAACAGTTTAGGATGTATGAAAACCATTCATTCCAGCAGCAAGAGGGTCTCGACTGTTGTTTAAAAGTGAGAATTGAGTGAGCTTTACAAAGGAATACTACCTGTCTCTCAGGCATTTACAGTGTGAAGAAGATTATCTTTGTGCAAAAGAGCCCTGTTTCAATGGAAGGAAGAAGCACTGTTTCTCCTGTAAGAGATGCATAAGTGTTAGAAGCAAGAGGGTCAAGCATCTTGTTAAGCACTATGAATTGAGTTACCTGTTGAATGGAATACTGCCAACTCTCAGTGTTTTCAGGGGGAGGAAAATCAATGTTCTGCTAAATAGCTCCTTTCAAGGGAATGGAGGCATACTGTAGGTCTTGTTAGACAATCATTAATGTTAGAAGGAAGAGGGTCTAGCACCCTGTTAAGCACTGTGAATTGAATTACCTGTTGAAGGGAATACTGTCTAACTCTCAGTGTTTTTATGGGTGGAGGAACCTCAAGTTTGTGCAAAATGACCTCTTTCGAGTCAATGGAACCAGCACTACATCTCTTGGAAAAGAAGTATGAATGTTAGAAGCAGCAGGGTCAAGCACCTTGTTTTCCAATGCGAATTGATATACTGCTTTAAAGGAATAATGCCTACAATTCAGCGTTTTCATGGGTGAGCAATACCACCTTTGTGCAAAATACTGCACTTAGAGGGATGGGAAGAATCACTGTCGAACTTCTGAGAGAATCATTAATGTTAGAAAGGAAAGGGTCTACCACCTTGAACAGCATTGTGAACTGAGTTAGCTGGGTAAAGGAATACTGCCTACTTCTCAGCGTTTTCATGGGTGAGGAACCCAACTTTTGCAAAATATCCCATACAAGCGAATGGAAGATTCCTGGTAGCTCTTGTAAGAGACTCATGAATGTTTGAAGCAACAGGGTGTAGCAAGTTGTTTAGCATTGTGAATTGACTTAGCTGTTTAAAGAAATACTGCCTACTTCTCAGAGTTTTCAGGAGTCAGGAACCTCACCTTTGTGCAAAATTGCCTCTGTGAAGTGAATGGAGAAACACTGTTGCTCTTGTATGATATCCATCAATGTTAAAAGGAAGAGGGTCAAGCACATTCTTCAGCTTTGTGAATTGAATGAGTTGTTTAATGGAATACTACTTACCTCTCAGGATTTTTAGGGATGAGGACTAACAGGATTTTTCAAAATTGCCCCTTTCGAGTGAATGGAAGCTGCACTGTAGGTCTTATAAGAGAGACATTACTGTTAACAGGAAGAGAGCCTAGCACTCTGTTGAGGATTCTCAACTGAGTTAGCTGTTTAAGGACATATTGATACCTCTCAGTGCTTTTATATGTGAGAACCTTCAACTTTGTGCAATATCTCCTCTTACAACTGACTGGACCCAGCTGTGTGGGTGTTGTAAGAAAAGTATGAATGTTACAAGCAAGAGGGTGAAGCAGCTTGTCTTCGGATGATACGTGAGTAACTTGTTTCCAGGAATACTGTCTACCACTCAGTGTTTTCAAGGATGAGGTATATCACATTTGTGCAACATCACCCCTTTGAAGAGAATGAAAGAAGTTCTGAGGCTCTTCTGAGAAAATTATTTAGGTTGGAAGCAAGAGCGCACAGGAAGTTGTGTAACAGTGTGAGTAGAGTGAAGTTTTAAAAGGAAGACCACCTGCCTCTCACAGTTTGAAAGTGTGGCGAACTTGATTTTGGGGCAAAATTGCCTGTTTCCATGAAGGGAAGGATTACTGTATGTCTTGTAGGAGAACCACAAAGGTTACAAGAATGATGCTCAAGCACTTTGTTTAGCAGCTTCAAGTGATTTAGCATTCAAAAGGAACACTGCCTATCTGTCAAGGGTTTGACAGTGTGAGCAAATCTATCTTTGTGCCAATAGACCCTGTCCACTGAATGGAACATGCACTGTGTCTCTTGCCAGCAGGGGTCAAGGTTTGCAGCAGGACTTGCAAGCACATTGTTTTCATGTGAGAGTTGAATTAGCATGTGAAAGGAGTGCTTGCCAAATGAAAGCCTTTGACAATGGAGAATCATTCACTCCTTGATAAATACCCACTTTCGGCGAAATGCACATACACTTGTAGCTCAGGGCAGGATGCAGTATGTGAGAGGCTGGAATAGTTTGGCACTTGTCTCCGTATGAGAAATGAGTTACCTGTTGAAAGGAATACTGACTACCCCTCAGTTTATTCATGTGTGAGGAAGATCACCGTTGGGCCAAATAGCTGCCTTCAACTGAATGGAACCAGAACAGTTTAGGATGTATGAAAACCATTCATTCCAGCAGCAAGAGGGTCTCGACTGTTGTTTAAAAGTGAGAATTGAGTGAGCTTTACAAAGGAATACTACCTGTCTCTCAGGCATTTACAGTGTGAAGAAGATTATCTTTGTGCAAAAGAGCCCTGTTTCAATGGAAGGAAGAAGCACTGTTTCTCCTGTAAGAGATGCATAAGTCTTACTAGCAAGAGGGTCAAGCACCTTGTTAAGCACTATGAATTGAGTTACCTGTTGAATGGAATACTGCCTAACTCTCTGTGTTTTCAGGTGGAGGAAAATCAATGTTTTGCTAAATAGCCCCTTCCAAGGGAATGGAGGCATAGTGTAGGTCTTGTAAGACAATCATTAATGTTAGAAGCAAGAGGGTCTAGCACCCTGTTAAGCACTGTGAATTGACTTACCTGTTGAAGGGAATACTGTCTAACTCTCAGTGTTTTTATGGGTGGAGGAACCTCAAGTTTGTGCAAAATTGCCTCTTTCCAGTCAATGGAACCAGCACTACATCTCTTGGAAGAGAAGTATGAATGTTAGAAGCAGCAGGGTCAAGCACCTTGTTTTCAAAGGCGAATTGATATATTGCTTTAAAGGAATAATGCCTACAACTCAGCGTTTTCATGGGTGAGGAATACCAGCTTTGGGCAAAATACCGCACTTAGAGGGATGGGAAGAATCACTGTCGAACTTCTGAGAGAATCATTAATGTTAGAAAGGAAAGGGTCTACCACTTTGAACAGCATTGTGAACTGAGTTAGCTGGGTAAAGGAATACTGCCTACCTCTCAGCGTTTTCATGGGTGAGGAACCCAACTTTTGCAAAATATCCCATACAAGCGAATGGAAGATTCCTGGTAGCTCTTGTAAGAGACTCATGAATGTTTGAAGCAACAGGGTGTAGCAAGTTGTTTAGCATTGTGAATTGACTTAGCTGTTTAAAGGAATACTGCCTACTTCTCAGAGTTTTCAGGAGTCAGGAACCTCACCTTTGTGCAAAATTGCCTCTGTGAAGTGAATGGAGAAACACTGTTGCTCTTGTATGATATCCATCAATGTTAAAAGGAAGAGGGTCAAGCACATTCTTCAGCTTTGTGAATTGAATGAGTTGTTTAATGGAATACTACCTACCTCTCAGGGTTTTCAGGGATGGGGACTACCAGGATTTTTCAAAATTGCCCCATTCGAGTGAATGGAAGCTGCACTGTAGGTCTTATAAGAGAGACATTACTGTTAACAGGAAGAGAGCCTAGCACTCTGTTGAGGATTCTCAAATGAGTTAGCTGTTTAAGGACATACTGATACCTCTCAGTGCTTTTATATGTGAGAACCTTCAACTTTGTGCAAAATCTCCTCTTACAACTGACTGGACCCAGCTGTGTGGGTGTTGTAAGAAAAGTATGAATGTTACAAGCAGGAGGGTGAAGCAGCTTGTCTTCGGATGATAAGTGAGTAACTTGTTTCCAGGAATACTATCTACCACTCAGTGTTTTCAAGGATGAGGTATATCACATTTGTGCAACATCACCCCTTTGAAGAGAATGAAAGAAGTTCTGAGGCTCTTCTGAGAAAATTATTTAGGTTGGAAGCAAGAGCGCACAGCAAGTTGTGTAACAGTGTGAGTAGAGTGAAGTTTTAAAAGGAAGACCACCTGCCTCTCACAGTTTGAAAGTGTGGCGAACTTGATTTTGGGGCAAAATTGCCTGTTTCCATGAAGGGAAGGATTACTGTATGTCTTGTAGGAGAACCACAAAGGTTACAAGAAAGATGCTCAAGCACTTTGTTTAGCAGCTTCAAGTGATTTAGCATTCAAAAGGAACACTGCCTATCTGTCAAGGGTTTGACAGTGTGAGCAAATCCATCTTTGTGCCAATAGACCCTTTCCACTGAATGGAACATGCACTGTGTGTCTGGCAAGCAGATGTCAAGGTTTGCAGCAGCAGTTGCAAGCACATTGTTTTCCTGTGAGAGTTGAATTAGCATGTGAAAGGAGTGCTTGCCAAATGAAAGCCTTTGACAATGGAGAATCATTCACTCCTTGAAAAATACCCACTTTCGGCGAAATGCACATACACTTGTAGCTCAGGGCAGGATGCAGTATGTGAGAGGCAGGAATAGTTTGGCACTTGTCTCCGTATGAGAAATGAGTTACCTGTTGAAAGGAATACTGACTACCCCTCAGTTTATTCATGTGTGAGGAAGATCACCGTTGGGCCAAATAGCTGCCTTCAACTGAATGGAACCAGAACAGTTTAGGATGTATGAAAACCATTCATTCCAGCAGCAAGAGGGTCTCGACTGTTGTTTAAAAGTGAGAATTGAGTGAGCTTTACAAAGGAATATACTACCTGTCTCTCAGGCTTTTACAGTGTGAAGAAGATTATCTTTGTGCAAAAGAGCCCTGTTTCAATGGAAGGAAGAAGCACTGTTTCTCCTGTAAGAGATGCATAAGTGTTAGAAGCAAGAGGGTCAAGCACCTTGTTAAGCACTATGAATTGAGTTACCTGTTGAATGGAATACTGCCTAACTCTCTGTGTTTTCAGGTGGAGGAAAATCAATGTTTTGCTAAATAGCCCCTTCCAAGGGAATGGAGGCATAGTGTAGGTCTTGTAAGACAATCATTAATGTTAGAAGCAAGAGGGTCTAGCACCCTGTTAAGCACTGTGAATTGACTTACGTGTTGAAGGGAATACTGTCTAACTCTCAGTGTTTTTATGGGTGGAGGAACCTCAAGTTTGTGCAAAATTGCCTCTTTCAAGTCAATGGAACCAGCACTACATCTCTTGGAAGAGAAGTATGAATGTTAGAAGCAGGAGGGTCAAGCACCTTGTTTTCAAAGGCGAATTGATATACTGCTTTAAAGGAATAATGCCTACAACTCAGCGTTTTCATGGGTGAGGAATACCACCTTTGGGCAAAATACCGCACTTAGAGGGATGGGAAGAATCACTGTCGATCTTGTGAGAGAATCATTAATGTTAGAAAGGAAAGGGTCTACCACTTTGAACAGCATTGTGAACTGAGTTAGCTGGGTAAAGGAATACTGCCTACCTCTCAGCGTTTTCATGGGTGAGGAACCCAACTTTTGCAAAATATCCCATACAAGCGAATGGAAGATTCCTGGTAGCTCTTGTAAGAGACTCATGAATGTTTGAAGCAACAGGGTGTAGCAAGTTGTTTAGCATTGTGAATTGACTTAGCTGTTTAAAGGAATACTGCCTACTTCTCAGAGTTTTCAGGAGTCAGGAACCTCACCTTTGTGCAAAATTGCCTTTGTGAAGGGAATGGAGAAACACTGTTGCTCTTGTATGAAATCCATCAATGTTAGAAAGAAGAGGGTCAAGCACCTTCTTCAGCTTTGGGAATTGAGTGAGTTGTTTAATGGAATACTACCTACCTCTCAGGGTTTTCAGGGATGAGGACTACCAGGATTTTTCAAAATTGCCCCTTTCGAGTGAATGGAAGCTGCACTGTAGGTCTTATAAGAGAGACATTACTGTTAACAGGAAGAGAGCCTAGCACTCTGTAGAGAATTCTCAAATGAGTTAGCTGTTTAATGACATACTGATACCTCTCAGTGCTTTTATATGTGAGAACCTTCAACTTTGTGCAAAATCTCCTCTTACAACTGACTGGACCCAGCTGTGTGGGTGTTGTAAGAAAAGTATGAATGTTACAAGCAGGAGGGTGAAGCAGCTTGTCTTCGGATGATACGTGAGTAACTTTTTTCCAGGAATACTGCCTACCACTCAGTGTTTTCAAGGATGAGGTATATCACCTTTGTGCAACATCACCCCTTTGAAGAGAATGGAAGAAGTTCTGAGGCTCTTCTGATTAAATTATTTAGGTTGGAAGCAAGAGCGCACAGGAAGTTGTGTAACAGTGTGAGTAGAGTGAAGTTTTAAAAGGAAGACTACCTGCCTCTCACAGTTTGAAAGTGTGGCGAACTTGATTTTGGGGCAAAATTGCCTGTTTCCATGAAGGGAAGGATTACTGTATGTCTTGTAGGAGAACCACAAAGGTTACAAGAAAGATGCTCAAGCACTTTGTTTAGCAGCTTCAAGTGATTTAGCATTCAAAAGGAACACTGCCTATCTGTCAAGGGTTTGACAGTGTGAGCAAATCCATCTTTGTGCCAATAGACCCTTTCCACTGAATGGAACATGCACTGTGTGTCTGGCAAGCAGATGTCAAGGTTTGCAGCAGCAGTTGCAAGCACATTGTTTTCCTGTGAGAGTTGAATTAGCATGTGAAAGGAGTGCTTGCCAAATGAAAGCCTTTGACAATGGAGAATCATTCACTCCTTGATAAATACCCACTTTCGGCGAAATGCACATTCACTTGTAGCTCAGGGCAGGATGCAGTATGTGAGAGGCAGGAATAGTTTGCCACTTGTCTCCCTATGAGAAATGAGTTACCTGTTGAAAGGAATACTGACTACCCCTCAGTTTATTCATGTGTGAGGAAGATCACCGTTGGGCCAAATAGCTGCCTTCAACTGAATGGAACCAGAACAGTTTAGGATGTATGAAAACCATTCATTCCAGCAGCAAGAGGGTCTCGACTGTTGTTTAAAAGTGAGAATTGAGTGAGCTTTACAAAGGAATACTACCTGTCTCTCAGGCATTTACAGTGTGAAGAAGATTATCTTTGTGCAAAAGAGCCCTGTTTCAATGGAAGGAAGAAGCACTGTTTCTCCTGTAAGAGATGCATAAGTGTTAGAAGCAAGAGGGTCAAGCATCTTGTTAAGCACTATGAATTGAGTTACCTGTTGAATGGAATACTGCCAACTCTCAGTGTTTTCAGGGGGAGGAAAATCAATGTTCTGCTAAATAGCTCCTTTCAAGGGAATGGAGGCATACTGTAGGTCTTGTTAGACAATCATTAATGTTAGAAGAAAGAGGGTCTAGCACCCTGTTAAGCACTGTGAATTGACTTACCTGTTGAAGGGAATACTGTCTAACTCTCAGTGTTTTTATGGGTGGAGGAACCTCAAGTTTGTGCAAAATGACCTCTTTCCAGTCAATGGAACCAGCACTACATCTCTTGGAAAAGAAGTATGAATGTTAGAAGCAGCAGGGTCAAGCACCTTGTTTTCCAATGCGAATTGATATACTGCTTTAAAGGAATAATGCCTACAACTCAGCGTTTTCATGGGTGAGCAATACCACCTTTGTGCAAAATACTGCACTTAGAGGGATGGGAAGAATCACTGTCGAACTTCTGAGAGAATCATTAATGTTAGAAAAGAAAGGGTCTACCACCTTGAACAGCATTGTGAACTGAGTTAGCTGGGTAAAGGAATACTGCCTACCTCTCAGCGTTTTCATGGGTGAGGAACCCAACTTTTGCAAAATATGCCATACAAGCGAAAGGAAGATTCCTGGTAGCTCTTGTAAGAGACTCATGAATGTTTGAAGCAACAGGGTGTAGCAAGTTGTTTAGCATTGTGAATTGACTTAGCTGTTTAAAGGAATACTGCCTACTTCTCAGAGTTTTCAGGAGTCAGGAACCTCACCTTTGTGCAAAATTGCCTCTGTGAAGTGAATGGAGAAACACTGTTGCTCTTGTATGATATCCATCAATGTTAAAAGGAAGAGGGTCAAGCACAGTCTTCAGCTTTGTGAATTGAATGAGTTGTTTAATGGAATACTACTTACCTCTCAGGGTTTTTAGGGATGAGGACTACCAGGATTTTTCAAAATTGCCCCTTTCGAGTGAATGGAAGCTGCACTGTAGGTCTTATAAGAGAGACATTACTGTTAACAGGAAGAGAGCCTAGCACTCTGTTGAGGATTCTCAACTGAGTTAGCTGTTTAAGGACATATTGATACCTCTCAGTGCTTTTATATGTGAGAACCTTCAACTTTGTGCAAAATCTCCTCTTATAACTGACTGGACCCAGCTGTGTGGGTGTTGTAAGAAAAGTATGAATGTTACAAGCAAGAGGGTGAAGCAGCTTGTCTTCGGATGATACGTGAGTAACTTGTTTCCAGGAATACTGTCTACCACTCAGTGTTTTCAAGGATGAGGTATATCACATTTGTGCAACATCACCCCTTTGAAGAGAATGAAAGAAGTTCTGAGGCTCTTCTGAGAAAATTATTTAGGTTGGAAGCAAGAGCGCACAGCAAGGTGTGTAACAGTGTGAGTAGAGTGAAGTTTTAAAAGGAAGACCACCTGCCTCTCACAGTTTGAAAGTGTGGCGAACTTGATTTTGGGGCAAAATTGCCTGTTTCCATGAAGGGAAGGATTACTGTATGTCTTGTAGGAGAACCACAAAGATTACAAGAAAGATGCTCTAGCACTTTGTTTAGCAGCTTCAAGTGATTTAGCATTCAAAAGGAAGACTGCCTATCTGTCAAGAGTTTGACAGTGTGAGCAAATCCATCTTTGTGCCAATAGACCCTTTCCACTGAATGGAACATGCACTGTGTCTCTTGCCAGCAGGGGTCAAGGTTTGCAGCAGGACTTGCAAGCACATTGTTTTCATGTGAGAGTTGAATTAGCATGTGAAAGGAGTGCTTGCCAAATGAAAGCCTTTGACAATGGAGAATCATTCACTCCTTGAAAAATACCCACTTTCGGCGAAATGCACATACACTTGTAGCTCAGGGCAGGATGCAGTATGTGAGAGGCAGGAATAGTTTGCCACTTGTCTCCCTATGAGAAATGAGTTACCTGTTGAAAGGAATACTGACTACCCCTCAGTTTATTCATGTGTGAGGAAGATCACCGTTGGGCCAAATAGCTGCCTTCAACTGAATGGAACCAGAACAGTTTAGGATGTATGAAAACCATTCATTCCAGCAGCAAGAGGGTCTCGACTGTTGTTTAAAAGTGAGAATTGAGAGAGCTTTACAAAGGAATACTACCTGTCTCTCAGGCATTTACAGTGTGAAGAAGATTATCTTTGTGCAAAAGAGCCCTGTTTCAATGGAAGGAAGAAGCACTGTTTCTCCTGTAAGAGATGCATAAGTGTTAGAAGCAAGAGGGTCAAGCACCTTCTTAAGCACTATGAATTGAGTTACCTGTTGAATGGAATACTGCCTAACTCTCTGTGTTTTCAGGTGGAGGAAAATCAATGTTTTGCTAAATAGCCCCTTCCAAGGGAATGGAGGCATAGTGTAGGTCTTGTAAGACAATCATTAATGTTAGAAGCAAGAGGGTCTAGCACCCTGTTAAGCACTGTGAATTGACTTACCTGTTGAAGGGAATACTGTCTAACTCTCAGTGTTTTTATGGGTGGAGGAACCTCAAGTTTGTGCAAAATTGCCTCTTTCAAGTCAATGGAACCAGCACTACATCTCTTGGAAGAGAAGTATGAATGTTAGAAGCAGGAGGGTCAAGCACCTTGTTTTCAAAGGCGAATTGATATACTGCTTTAAAGGAATAATGCCTACAACTCAGCGTTTTCATGGGTGAGGAATAAAAGCTTTGGGCAAAATACCGCACTTAGAGGGATGGGAAGAATCACTGTCGATCTTGTGAGAGAATCATTAATGTTAGAAAGGAAAGGGTCTACAACTTTGAACAGCATTGTGAACTGAGTTAGCTGGGTAAAGGAATACTGCCTACCTCTCAGCGTTTTCATGGGTGAGGAACCCAACTTTTGCAAAATATCCCATACAAGCGAATGGAAGATTCCTGGTAGCTCTTGTAAGAGACTCATGAATGTTTGAAGCAACAGGGTGTAGCAAGTTGTTTAGCATTGTGAATTGACTTAGCTGTTTAAAGGAATACTGCCTACTTCTCAGAGTTTTCAGGAGTCAGGAACCTCACCTTTGTGCAAAATTGCCTTTGTGAAGGGAATGGAGAAACACTGTTGCTCTTGTATGAAATCCATCAATGTTAGAAAGAAGAGGGTCAAGCACCTTCTTCAGCTTTGGGAATTGAGTGAGTTGTTTAATGGAATACTACCTACCTCTCAGGGTTTTCAGGGATGAGGACTACCAGGATTTTTCAAAATTGCCCCTTTCGAGTGAATGGAAGCTGCACTGTAGGTCTTATAAGAGAGACATTACTGTTAACAGGAAGAGAGCCTAGCACTCTGTAGAGAATTCTCAAATGAGTTAGCTGTTTAAGGACATACTGATACCTCTCAGTGCTTTTATATGTGAGAACCTTCAACTTTGTGCAAAATCTCCTCTTACAACTGACTGGACCCAGCTGTGTGGGTGTTGTAAGAAAAGTATGAATGTTACAAGCAGGAGGGTGAAGCAGCTTGTCTTCGGATGATACGTGAGTAACTTTTTTCCAGGAATACTG
Organism: Castor canadensis; assembly: GCF_047511655.1. Lineage (NCBI taxonomy): Eukaryota > Metazoa > Chordata > Mammalia > Rodentia > Castoridae > Castor > Castor canadensis. Next base: position 39,325,258 of record NC_133400.1, read on the forward strand.
CCTACCACTCAGTGTTTTCAAGGATGAGGTATATCACCTTTGTGCAACATCACCCCTTTGAAGAGAATGGAAGAAGTTCTGAGGCTCTTCTGATTAAATTATTTAGGTTGGAAGCAAGAGCGCACAGGAAGTTGTGTAACAGTGTGAGTAGAGTGAAGTTTTAAAAGGAAGACTACCTGCCTCTCACAGTTTGAAAGTGTGGCGAACTTGATTTTGGGGCAAAATTGCCTGTTTCCATGAAGGGAAGGATTACTGTATGTCTTGTAGGAGAACCACAAAGGTTAAAAGAAAGATGCTCAAGCACTTTGTTTAGCAGCTTCAAGTGATTTAGCATTCAAAAGGAACACTGCCTATCTGTCAAGGGTTTGACAGTGTGAGCAAATCCATCTTTGTGTCAATAGACCCTTTCCACTGAATGGAACATGCACTGTGTGTCTGGCAAGCAGATGTCAAGGTTTGCAGCAGCAGTTGCAAGCACATTGTTTTCCTGTGAGAGTTGAATTAGCATGTGAAAGGAGTGCTTGCCAAATGAAAGCCTTTGACAATGGAGAATCATTCACTCCTTGATAAATACCCACTTTCGGCGAAATGCACATTCACTTGTAGCTCAGGGCAGGATGCAGTATGTGAGAGGCAGGAATAGTTTGCCACTTGTCTCCCTATGAGAAATGAGTTACCTGTTGAAAGGAATACTGACTACCGCTCAGTTTATTCATGTGTGAGGAAGATCACCGTTGGGCCAAATAGCTGCCTTCAACTGAATGGAACCAGAACAGTTTAGGATGTATGAAAACCATTCATTCCAGCAGCAAGAGGGTCTCGACTGTTGTTTAAAAGTGAGAATTGAGTGAGCTTTACAAAGGAATACTACCTGTCTCTCAGGCATTTACATTGTGAAGAAGATTATCTTTGTGCAAAAGAGCCCTGTTTCAATGGAAGGAAGAAGCACTGTTTCTCCTGTAAGAGATGCATAAGTGTTAGAAGCAAGAGGGTCAAGCATCTTGTTAAGCACTATGAATTGAGTTACCTGTTGAATGGAACACTGCCAACTCTCAGTGTTTTCAGGGGTGGAAAATCAATGTTCTGCTAAATAGCTCCTTTCAAGGGAATGGAGGCATACTGTAGGTCTTGTTAGACAATCATTAATGTTAGAAGGAAGAGGGTCTAGCACCCTGTTAAGCACTGTGAATTGACTTACCTGTTGAAGGGAATACTGTCTAACTCTCAGTGTTTTTATGGGTGGAGGAACCTCAAGTTTGTGCAAAATGACCTCTTTCCAGTCAATGGAACCAGCACTACATCTCTTGGAAAAGAAGTATGAATGTTAGAAGCAGCAGTGTCAAGCACCTTGTGTTCCAATGCGAATTGATATACTGCTTTAAAGGAATAATGCCTACAACTCAGCGTTTTCATGGGTGAGCAATACCACCTTTGTACAAAATACTGCACTTAGAGGGATGGGAAGAATCACTGTCGAACTTCTGAGAGAATCATTAATGTTAGAAAAGAAAGGGTCTACCACCTTGAACAGCATTGTGAACTGAGTTAGCTGGGTAAAGGAATACTGCCTACCTCTCAGCGTTTTCATGGGTGAGGAACCCAACTTTTGCAAAATATCCCATACAAGCGAATGGAAGATTCCTGGTAGCTCTTGTAAGAGACTCATGAATGTCTGAAGCAACAGGGTGTAGCAAGTTGTTTAGCATTGTGAATTGACTTAGCTGTTTAAAGGAATACTGCCTACTTCTCAGAGTTTTCAGGAGTCAGGAACCTCACCTTTGTGCAAAATTGCCTCTGTGAAGTGAATGGAGAAACACTGTTGCTCTTGTATGATATCCATCAATGTTAAAAGGAAGAGGGTCAAGCACATTCTTCAGCTTTGTGAATTGAATGAGTTGTTTAATGGAATACTACTTACCTCTCAGGGTTTTCAGGGATGAGGACTACCAGGATTTTTCAAAATTGCCCCTTTCGAGTGAATGGAAGCTGCACTGTAGGTCTTATAAGAGAGACATTACTGTTAACAGGAAGAGAGCCTAGCACTCTGTTGAGGATTCTCAACTGAGTTAGCTGTTTAAGGACATATTGATACCTCTCAGTGCTTTTATATGTGAGAACCTTCAATTTTGTGCAAAATCTCCTCTTACAACTGACTGGACCCAGCTGTGTGGGTGTTGTAAGAAAAGTATGAATGTTACAAGCAGGAGGGTGAAGCAGCTTGTCTTCGGATGATACGTGAGTAACTTGTTTCCAGGAATACTGTCTACCACTCAGTGTTTTCAAGGATGAGGTATATCACATTTGTGCAACATCACCCCTTTGAAGAGAATGAAAGAAGTTCTGAGGCTCTTCTGAGAAAATTATTTAGGTTGGAAGCAAGAGCGCACAGGAAGTTGTGTAACAGTGTGAGTAGAGTGAAGTTTTAAAAGGAAGACCACCTGCCTCTCACAGTTTGAAAGTGTGGCGAACTTGATTTTGGGGCAAAATTGCCTGTTTCCATGAAGGGAAGGATTACTGTATGTCTTGTAGGAGAACCACAAAGGTTACAAGAATGATGCTCAAGCACTTTGTTTAGCAGCTTCAAGTGATTTAGCATTCAAAAGGAACACTGCCTATCTGTCAAGGGTTTGACAGTGTGAGCAAATCCATCTTTGTGCCAATAGACCCTTTCCACTGAATGGAACATGCACTGTGTGTCTGGCAAGCAGATGTCAAGGTTTGCAGCAGGAGTTGCAAGCACATTGTTTTCCTGTGAGAGTTGAATTAGCATGTGAAAGGAGTGCTTGCCAAATGAAAGCCTTTGACAATGGAGAATCATTCACTCCTTGAAAAATACCCACTTTCGGCGAAATGCACATTCACTTGTAGCTCAGGGCAGGATGCAGTATGTGAGAGGCAGGAATAGTTTGCCACTTGTCTCCCTATGAGAAATGAGTTACCTGTTGAAAGGAATACTGACTACCCCTCAGTTTATTCATGTGTGAGGAAGATCACCGTTGGGCCAAATAGCTGCCTTCAACTGAATGGAACCAGAACAGTTTAGGATGTATGAAAACCATTCATTCCAGCAGCAAGAGGGTCTCGACTGTTGTTTAAAAGTGAGAATTGAGTGAGCTTTACAAAGGAATACTACCTGTCTCTCAGGCATTTACAGTGTGAAGAAGATTATCTTTGTGCAAAAGAGCCCTGTTTCAATGGAAGGAAGAAGCACTGTTTCTCCTGTAAGAGATGCATAAGTGTTAGAAGCAAGAGGGTCAAGCATCTTGTTAAGCACTATGAATTGAGTTACCTGTTGAATGGAATACTGCCAACTCTCAGTGTTTTCAGGGGGAGGAAAATCAATGTTCTGCTAAATAGCTCCTTTCAAGGGAATGGAGGCATACTGTAGGTCTTGTTAGACAATCTTTAATGTTAGAAGGAAGAGGGTCTAGCACCCTGTTAAGCACTGTGAATTGACTTACCTGTTGAAGGGAATACTGTCTAACTCTCAGTGTTTTTATGGGTGGAGGAACCTCAAGTTTGTGCAAAATGACCTCTTTCCAGTCAATGGAACCAGCACTACATCTCTTGGAAAAGAAGTATGAATGTTAGAAGCAGCAGGGTCAAGCACCTTGTTTTCCAATGCGAATTGATATACTGCTTTAAAGGAATAATGCCTACAATTCAGCGTTTTCATGGGTGAGCAATACCACCTTTGTGCAAAATACTACACTTAGAGGGATGGGAAGAATCACTGTCGAACTTCTGAGAGAATCATTAATGTTAGAAAGGAAAGGGTCTACCACCTTGAACAGCATTGTGAACTGAGTTAGCTGGGTAAAGGAATACTGCCTACTTCTCAGCGTTTTCATGGGTGAGGAACCCAACTTTTGCAAAATATCCCATACAAGCGAATGGAAGATTCCTGGTAGCTCTTGTAAGAGACTCATGAATGTTTGAAGCAACAGGGTGTAGCAAGTTGTTTAGCATTGTGAATTGACTTAGCTGTTTAAAGGAATACTGCCTACTTCTCAGAGTTTTCAGGAGTCAGGAACCTCACCTTTGTGCAAAATTGCCTCTGTGAAGTGAATGGAGAAACACTGTTGCTCTTGTATGATATCCATCAATGTTAAAAGGAAGAGGGTCAAGCACATTCTTCAGCTTTGTGAATTGAATGAGTTGTTTAATGGAATACTACTTACCTCTCAGGATTTTTAGGGATGAGGACTAACAGGATTTTTCAAAATTGCCCCTTTCGAGTGAATGGAAGCTGCACTGTAGGTCTTATAAGAGAGACATTACTGTTAACAGGAAGAGAGCCTAGCACTCTGTTGAGGATTCTCAACTGAGTTAGCTGTTTAAGGACATATTGATACCTCTCAGTGCTTTTATATGTGAGAACCTTCAACTTTGTGCAATATCTCCTCTTACAACTGACTGGACCCAGCTGTGTGGGTGTTGTAAGAAAAGTATGAATGTTACAAGCAAGAGGGTGAAGCAGCTTGTCTTCGGATGATACGTGAGTAACTTGTTTCCAGGAATACTGTCTACCACTCAATGTTTTCAAGGATGAGGTATATCACATTTGTGCAACATCACCCCTTTGAAGAGAATGAAAGAAGTTCTGAGGCTCTTCTGAGAAAATTATTTAGGTTGGAAGCAAGAGCGCACAGCAAGTTGTGTAACAGTGTGAGTAGAGTGAAGTTTTAAAAGGAAGACCACCTGCCTCTCACAGTTTGAAAGTGTGGCGAACTTGATTTGGGGGCAAAATTGCCTGTTTCCATGAAGGGAAGGATTACTGTATGTCTTGTAGGAGAACCACAAAGATTACAAGAAAGATGCTCTAGCACTTTGTTTAGCAGCTTCAAGTGATTTAGCATTCAAAAGGAAGACTGCCTATCTGTCAAGGGTTTGACAGTGTGAGCAAATCCATCTTTGTGCCAATAGACCCTGTCCACTGAATGGAACATGCACTGTGTCTCTTGCCAGCAGGGGTCAAGGTTTGCAGCAGGACTTGCAAGCACATTGTTTTCATGTGAGAGTTGAATTAGCATGTGAAAGGAGTGCTTGCCAAATGAAAGCCTTTGACAATGGAGAATCATTCACTCCTTGAAAAATACCCACTTTCGGCGAAATGCACATACACTTGTAGCTCAGGGCAGGATGCAGTATGTGAGAGGCTGGAATAGTTTGGCACTTGTCTCCGTATGAGAAATGAGTTACCTGTTGAAAGGAATACTGACTACCCCTCAGTTTATTCATGTGTGAGGAAGATCACCGTTGGGCCAAATAGCTGCCTTCAACTGAATGGAACCAGAACAGTTTAGGATGTATGAAAACCATTCATTCCAGCAGCAAGAGGGTCTCGACTGTTGTTTAAAAGTGAGAATTGAGTGAGCTTTACAAAGGAATACTACCTGTCTCTCAGGCATTTACAGTGTGAAGAAGATTATCTTTGTGCAAAAGAGCCCTGTTTCAATGGAAGGAAGAAGCACTGTTTCTCCTGTAAGAGATGCATAAGTCTTAGAAGCAAGAGGGTCAAGCACCTTGTTAAGCACTATGAATTGAGTTACCTGTTGAATGGAATACTGCCTAACTCTCTGTGTTTTCAGGTGGAGGAAAATCAATGTTTTGCTAAATAGCCCCTTCCAAGGGAATGGAGGCATAGTGTAGGTCTTGTAAGACAATCATTAATGTTAGAAGCAAGAGGGTCTAGCACCCTGTTAAGCACTGTGAATTGACTTACCTGTTGAAGGGAATACTGTCTAACTCTCAGTGTTTTTATGGGTGGAGGAACCTCAAGTTTGTGCAAAATTGCCTCTTTCAAGTCAATGGAACCAGCACTACATCTCTTGGAAGAGAAGTATGAATGTTAGAAGCAGGAGGGTCAAGCACCTTGTTTTCAAAGGCGAATTGATATACTGCTTTAAAGGAATAATGCCTACAACTCAGCGTTTTCATGGGTGAGGAATACCACCTTTGGGCAAAATACCGCACTTAGAGGGATGGGAAGAATCACTGTCGAACTTCTGAGAGAATCATTAATGTTAGAAAGGAAAGGGTCTACCACTTTGAACAGCATTGTGAACTGAGTTAGCTGGGTAAAGGAATACTGCCTACCTCTCAGCGTTTTCATGGGTGAGGAACCCAACTTTTGCAAAATATCCCATACAAGCGAATGGAAGATTCCTGGTAGCTCTTGTAAGAGACTCATGAATGTTTGAAGCAACAGGGTGTAGCAAGTTGTTTAGCATTGTGAATTGACTTAGCTGTTTAAAGGAATACTGCCTACTTCTCAGAGTTTTCAGGAGTCAGGAACCTCACCTTTGTGCAAAATTGCCTTTGTGAAGGGAATGGAGAAACACTGTTGCTCTTGTATGAAATCCATCAATGTTAGAAAGAAGAGGGTCATGCACCTTCTTCAGCTTTGGGAATTGAGTGAGTTGTTTAATGGAATACTACCTACCTCTCAGGGTTTTCAGGGATGAGGACTACCAGGATTTTTCAAAATTGCCCCTTTCGAGTGAATGGAAGCTGCACTGTAGGTCTTATAAGAGAGACATTACTGTTAACAGGAAGAGAGCCTAGCACTCTGTTGAGGATTCTCAAATGAGTTAGCTGTTTAAGGACATACTGATACCTCTCAGTGCTTTTATATGTGAGAACCTTCAACTTTGTGCAAAATCTCCTCTTACAACTGACTGGACCCAGCTGTGTGGGTGTTGTAAGAAAAGTATGAATGTTACAAGCAGGAGGGTGAAGCAGCTTGTCTTCGGATGATACGTGAGTAACTTTTTTCCAGGAATACTGCCTACCACTCAGTGTTTTCAAGGATGAGGTATATCACCTTTGTGCAACATCACCCCTTTGAAGAGAATGGAAGAAGTTCTGAGGCTCTTCTGATTAAATTATTTAGGTTGGAAGCAAGAGCGTACAGCAAGTTGTGTAACAGTGTGAGTAGAGTGAAGTTTTAAAAGGAAGACCACCTGCCTCTGACAGTTTGAAAGTGTGAGGAACTTGATTTTGGGGCAAAATTGCCTGTTTCCATGAAGGGAAGGATTACTGTATGTCTTGTAGGAGAACCACAAAGGTTACAAGAAAGATGCTCAAGCACTTTGTTTAGCAGCTTCAAGTGATTTAGCATTCAAAAGGAACACTGCCTATCTGTCAAGGGTTTGACAGTGTGAGCAAATCCATCTTTGTGCCAATAGACCCTTTCCACTGAATGGAACATGCACTGTGTGTCTGGCAAGCAGATGTCAAGGTTTGCAGCAGCAGTTGCAAGCACATTGTTTTCCTGTGAGAGTTGAATTAGCATGTGAAAGGAGTGCTTGCCAAATGAAAGCCTTTGACAATGGAGAATCATTCACTCCTTGAAAAATACCCACTTTCGGCGAAATGCACATTCACTTGTAGCTCAGGGCAGGATGCAGTATGTGAGAGGCAGGAATAGTTTGGCACTTGTCTCCGTATGAGAAATGAGTTACCTGTTGAAAGGAATACTGACTACCCCTCAGTTTATTCATGTGTGAGGAAGATCACCGTTGGGCCAAATAGCTGCCTTCAACTGAATGGAACCAGAACAGTTTAGGATGTATGAAAACCATTCATTCCAGCAGCAAGAGGGTCTGGACTGTTGTTTAAAAGTGAGAATTGAGTGAGCTTTACAAAGGAATACTACCTGTCTCTCAGGCTTTTACAGTGTGAAGAAGATTATCTTTGTGCAAAAGAGCCCTGTTTCAATGGAAGGAAGAAGCACTGTTTCTCCTGTAAGAGATGCATAAGTCTTAGAAGCAAGAGGGTCAAGCACCTTGTTAAGCACTATGAATTGAGTTACCTGTTGAATGGAATACTGCCTAACTCTCTGTGTTTTCAGGTGGAGGAAAATCAATGTTTTGCTAAATAGCCCCTTCCAAGGGAATGGAGGCATAGTGTAGGTCTTGTAAGACAATCATTAATGTTAGAAGCAAGAGGGTCTAGCACCCTGTTAAGCACTGTGAATTGACTTACCTGTTGAAGGGAATACTGTCTAACTCTCAGTGTTTTTATGGGTGGAGGAACCTCAAGTTTGTGCAAAATTGCCTCTTTCAAGTCAATGGAACCAGCACTACATCTCTTGGAAGAGAAGTATGAATGTTAGAAGCAGCAGGGTCAAGCACCTTGTTTTCCAATGCGAATTGATATACTGCTTTAAAGGAATAATGCCTACAACTCAGCGTTTTCATGGGTGAGGAATACCAGCTTTGGGCAAAATACCGCACTTAGAGGGATGGGAAGAATCACTGTCGAACTTCTGAGAGAATCATTAATGTTAGAAAGGAAAGGGTCTACCACTTTGAACAGCATTGTGAACTGAGTTAGCTGGGTAAAGGAATACTGCCTACCTCTCAGCGTTTTCATGGGTGAGGAACCCAACTTTTGCAAAATATCCCATACAAGCGAATGGAAGATTCCTGGTAGCTCTTGTAAGAGACTCATGAATGTTTGAAGCAACAGGGTGTAGCAAGTTGTTTAGCATTGTGAATTGACTTAGCTGTTTAAAGGAATACTGCCTACTTCTCAGAGTTTTCAGGAGTCAGGAACCTCACCTTTGTGCAAAATTGCCTCTGTGAAGTGAATGGAGAAACACTGTTGCTCTTGTATGATATCCATCAATGTTAAAAGGAAGAGGGTCAAGCACATTCTTCAGCTTTGTGAATTGAATGAGTTGTTTAATGGAATACTACCTACCTCTCAGGGTTTTCAGGGATGGGGACTACCAGGATTTTTCAAAATTGCCCCATTCGAGTGAATGGAAGCTGCACTGTAGGTCTTATAAGAGAGACATTACTGTTAACAGGAAGAGAGCCTAGCACTCTGTTGAGGATTCTCAAATGAGTTAGCTGTTTAAGGACATACTGATACCTCTCAGTGCTTTTATATGTGAGAACCTTCAACTTTGTGCAAAATCTCCTCTTACAACTGACTGGACCCAGCTGTGTGGGTGTTGTAAGAAAAGTATGAATGTTACAAGCAGGAGGGTGAAGCAGCTTGTCTTCGGATGATACGTGAGTAACTTGTTTCCAGGAATACTATCTACCACTCAGTGTTTTCAAGGATGAGGTATATCACATTTGTGCAACATCACCCCTTTGAAGAGAATGAAAGAAGTTCTGAGGCTCTTCTGAGAAAATTATTTAGGTTGGAAGCAAGAGCGCACAGCAAGTTGTGTAACAGTGTGAGTAGAGTGAAGTTTTAAAAGGAAGACCACCTGCCTCTCACAGTTTGAAAGTGTGGCGAACTTGATTTTGGGGCAAAATTGCCTGTTTCCATGAAGGGAAGGATTACTGTATGTCTTGTAGGAGAACCACAAAGGTTACAAGAAAGATGCTCAAGCACTTTGTTTAGCAGCTTCAAGTGATTTAGCATTCAAAAGGAACACTGCCTATCTGTCAAGGGTTTGACAGTGTGAGCAAATCCATCTTTGTGCCAATAGACCCTTTCCACTGAATGGAACATGCACTATGTGTCTGGCAAGCAGATGTCAAGGTTTGCAGCAGCAGTTGCAAGCACATTGTTTTCCTGTGAGAGTTGAAATAGCATGTGAAAGGAGTGCTTGCCAAATGAAAGCCTTTGACAATGGAGAATCATTCACTCCTTGAAAAATACCCACTTTCGGCGAAATGCACATTCACTTGTAGCTCAGGGCAGGATGCAGTATGTGAGAGGCAGGAATAGTTTGAAACTTGTCTCCCTATGAGAAATGAGTTACCTGTTGAAAGGAATACTGACTACCCCTCAGTTTATTCATGTGTGAGGAAGATCACCGTTGGGCCAAATAGCTGCCTTCAACTGAATGGAACCAGAACAGTTTAGGATGTATGAAAACCATTCATTCCAGCAGCAAGAGGGTCTCGACTGTTGTTTAAAAGTGAGAATTGAGTGAGCTTTACAAAGGAATACTACCTGTCTCTCAGGCATTTACAGTGTGAAGAAGATTATCTTTGTGCAAAAGAGCCCTGTTTCAATGGAAGGAAGAAGCACTGTTTCTCCTGTAAGAGATGCATAAGTGTTAGAAGCAAGAGGGTCAAGCATCTTGTTAAGCACTATGAATTGAGTTACCTGTTGAATGGAATACTGCCAACTCTCAGTGTTCTCAGGGGGAGGAAAATCAATGTTCTGCTAAATAGCCCCTTTGAAGGGAATGGAGGCATACTGTAGGTCTTGTTAGACAATCATTAATGTTAGAAGGAAGAGGGTCTAGCACCCTGTTAAGCACTGTGAATTGACTTACCTGTTGAAGGGAATACTGTCTAACTCTCAGTGTTTTTATGGGTGGAGGAACCTCAAGTTTGTGCAAAATGACCTCTTTCCAGTCAATGGAACCAGCACTACATCTCTTAGAAAAGAACTATGAATGTTAGAAGCAGCAGGGTCAAGCATCTTGTTTTCCAATGCGAATTGATATACTGCTTTAAAGGAATAATGCCTACAATTCAGCGTTTCATGGGTGAGCAATACCACCTTTGTGCAAAATACTGCACTTAGAGGGATGGGAAGAATCACTGTCGAACTTCTGAGAGAATCATTAATGTTAGAAAGGAAAGGGTCTACCACCTTGAACAGCATTGTGAACTGAGTTAGCTGGGTAAAGGAATACTGCCTACTTCTCAGCGTTTTCATGGGTGAGGAACCCAACTTTTGCAAAATATCCCATACAAGCGAATGGAAGATTCCTGGTAGCTCTTGTAAGAGACTCATGAATGTTTGAAGCAACAGGGTGTAGCAAGTTGTTTAGCATTGTGAATTGACTTAGCTGTTTAAAGGAATACTGCCTACTTCTCAGAGTTTTCAGGAGTCAGGAACCTCACCTTTGTGCAAAATTGCCTTTGTGAAGGGAATGGAGAAACACTGTTGCTCTTGTATGAAATCCATCAATGTTAAAAGGAAGAGGGTCAAGCACATTCTTCAGCTTTGTGAATTGAATGAGTTGTTTAATGGAATACTACTTACCTCTCAGGATTTTTAGGGATGAGGACTAACAGGATTTTTCAAAATTGCCCCTTTCGAGTGAATGGAAGCTGCACTGTAGGTCTTATAAGAGAGACATTACTGTTAACAGGAAGAGAGCCTAGCACTCTGTTGAGGATTCTCAACTGAGTTAGCTGTTTAAGGACATATTGATACCTCTCAGTGCTTTTATATGTGAGAACCTTCAACTTTGTGCAATATCTCCTCTTACAACTGACTGGACCCAGCTGTGTGGGTGTTGTAAGAAAAGTATGAATGTTACAAGCAAGAGGGTGAAGCAGCTTGTCTTCGGATGATACGTGAGTAACTTGTTTCCAGGAATACTGTCTACCACTCAATGTTTTCAAGGATGAGGTATATCACATTTGTGCAACATCACCCCTTTGAAGAGAATGAAAGAAGTTCTGAGGCTCTTCTGAGAAAATTATTTAGGTTGGAAGCAAGAGCGCACAGCAAGTTGTGTAACAGTGTGAGTAGAGTGAAGTTTTAAAAGGAAGACCACCTGCCTCTCACAGTTTGAAAGTGTGGCGAACTTGATTTTGGGGCAAAATTGCCTGTTTCCATGAAGGGAAGGATTACTGTATGTCTTGTAGGAGAACCACAAAGATTACAAGAAAGATGCTCTAGCACTTTGTTTAGCAGCTTCAAGTGATTTAGCATTCAAAAGGAACACTGCCTATCTGTCAAGGGTTTGACAGTGTGAGCAAATCCATCTTTGTGCCAATAGACCCTGTCCACTGAATGGAACATGCACTGTGTCTCTTGCCAGCAGGGGTCAAGGTTTGCAGCAGGACTTGCAAGCACATTGTTTTCATGTGAGAGTTGAATTAGCATGTGAAAGGAGTGCTTGCCAAATGAAAGCCTTTGACAATGGAGAATCATTCACTCCTTGAAAAATACCCACTTTCGGCGAAATGCACATACACTTGTAGCTCAGGGCAGGATGCAGTATGTGAGAGGCTGGAATAGTTTGGCACTTGTCTCCGTATGAGAAATGAGTTACCTGTTGAAAGGAATACTGACTACCCCTCAGTTTATTCATGTGTGAGGAAGATCACCGTTGGGCCAAATAGCTGCCTTCAACTGAATGGAACCAGAACAGTTTAGGATGTATGAAAACCATTCATTCCAGCAGCAAGAGGGTCTCGACTGTTGTTTAAAAGTGAGAATTGAGTGAGCTTTACAAAGGAATACTACCTGTCTCTCAGGCATTTACAGTGTGAAGAAGATTATCTTTGTGCAAAAGAGCCCTGTTTCAATGGAAGGAAGAAGCACTGTTTCTCCTGTAAGAGATGCATAAGTCTTAGAAGCAAGAGGGTCAAGCACCTTGTTAAGCACTATGAATGGAGTTACCTGTTGAATGGAATACTGCCTAACTCTCTGTGTTTTCAGGTGGAGGAAAATCAATGTTTTGCTAAATAGCCCCTTCCAAGGGAATGGAGGCATAGTGTAGGTCTTGTAAGACAATCATTAATGTTAGAAGCAAGAGGGTCTAGCACCCTGTTAAGCACTGTGAATTGACTTACCTGTTGAAGGGAATACTGTCTAACTCTCAGTGTTTTTATGGGTGGAGGAACCTCAAGTTTGTGCAAAATTGCCTCTTTCAAGTCAATGGAACCAGCACTACATCTCTTGGAAGAGAAGTATGAATGTTAGAAGCAGGAGGGTCAAGCACCTTGTTTTCAAAGGCGAATTGATATACTGCTTTAAAGGAATAATGCCTACAACTCAGCGTTTTCATGGGTGAGGAATACCACCTTTGGGCAAAATACCGCACTTAGAGGGATGGGAAGAATCACTGTCGAACTTCTGAGAGAATCATTAATGTTAGAAAGGAAAGGGTCTACCACTTTGAACAGCATTGTGAACTGAGTTAGCTGGGTAAAGGAATACTGCCTACCTCTCAGCGTTTTCATGGGTGAGGAACCCAACTTTTGCAAAATATCCCATACAAGCGAATGGAAGATTCCTGGTAGCTCTTGTAAGAGACTCATGAATGTTTGAAGCAACAGGGTGTAGCAAGTTGTTTAGCATTGTGAATTGACTTAGCTGTTTAAAGGAATACTGCCTACTTCTCAGAGTTTTCAGGAGTCAGGAACCTCACCTTTGTGCAAAATTGCCTTTGTGAAGGGAATGGAGAAACACTGTTGCTCTTGTATGAAATCCATCAATGTTAGAAAGAAGAGGGTCATGCACCTTCTTCAGCTTTGGGAATTGAGTGAGTTGTTTAATGGAATACTACCTACCTCTCAGGGTTTTCAGGGATGAGGACTACCAGGATTTTTCAAAATTGCCCCTTTCGAGTGAATGGAAGCTGCACTGTAGGTCTTATAAGAGAGACATTACTGTTAACAGGAAGAGAGCCTAGCACTCTGTTGAGGATTCTCAAATGAGTTAGCTGTTTAAGGACATACTGATACCTCTCAGTGCTTTTATATGTGAGAACCTTCAACTTTGTGCAAAATCTCCTCTTACAACTGACTGGACCCAGCTGTGTGGGTGTTGTAAGAAAAGTATGAATGTTACAAGCAGGAGGGTGAAGCAGCTTGTCTTCGGATGATACGTGAGTAACTTTTTTCCAGGAATACTGCCTACCACTCAGTGTTTTCAAGGATGAGGTATATCACCTTTGTGCAACATCACCCCTTTGAAGAGAATGGAAGAAGTTCTGAGGCTCTTCTGATTAAATTATTTAGGTTGGAAGCAAGAGCGTACAGCAAGTTGTGTAACAGTGTGAGTAGAGTGAAGTTTTAAAAGGAAGACCACCTGCCTCTGACAGTTTGAAAGTGTGAGGAACTTGATTTTGGGGCAAAATTGCCTGTTTCCATGAAGGGAAGGATTACTGTATGTCTTGTAGGAGAACCACAAAGGTTACAAGAAAGATGCTCAAGCACTTTGTTTAGCAGCTTCAAGTGATTTAGCATTCAAAAGGAACACTGCCTATCTGTCAAGGGTTTGACAGTGTGAGCAAATCCATCTTTGTGCCAATAGACCCTTTCCACTGAATGGAACATGCACTGTGTGTCTGGCAAGCAGATGTCAAGGTTTGCAGCAGCAGTTGCAAGCACATTGTTTTCCTGTGAGAGTTGAATTAGCATGTGAAAGGAGTGCTTGCCAAATGAAAGCCTTTGACAATGGAGAATCATTCACTCCTTGAAAAATACCCACTTTCGGCGAAATGCACATTCACTTGTAGCTCAGGGCAGGATGCAGTATGTGAGAGGCAGGAATAGTTTGGCACTTGTCTCCGTATGAGAAATGAGTTACCTGTTGAAAGGAATACTGACTACCCCTCAGTTTATTCATGTGTGAGGAAGATCACCGTTGGGCCAAATAGCTGCCTTCAACTGAATGGAACCAGAACAGTTTAGGATGTATGAAAACCATTCATTCCAGCAGCAAGAGGGTCTGGACTGTTGTTTAAAAGTGAGAATTGAGTGAGCTTTACAAAGGAATACTACCTGTCTCTCAGGCTTTTACAGTGTGAAGAAGATTATCTTTGTGCAAAAGAGCCCTGTTTCAATGGAAGGAAGAAGCACTGTTTCTCCTGTAAGAGATGCATAAGTCTTAGAAGCAAGAGGGTCAAGCACCTTGTTAAGCACTATGAATTGAGTTACCTGTTGAATGGAATACTGCCAACTCTCAGTGTTCTCAGGGGGAGGAAAATCAATGTTCTGCTAAATAGCCCCTTTGAAGGGAATGGAGGCATACTGTAGGTCTTGTTAGACAATCATTAATGTTAGAAGGAAGAGGGTCTAGCACCCTGTTAAGCACTGTGAATTGACTTACCTGTTGAAGGGAATACTGTCTAACTCTCAGTGTTTTTATGGGTGGAGGAACCTCAAGTTTGTGCAAAATGACCTCTTTCCAGTCAATGGAACCAGCACTACATCTCTTAGAAAAGAACTATGAATGTTAGAAGCAGCAGGGTCAAGCATCTTGTTTTCCAATGCGAATTGATATACTGCTTTAAAGGAATAATGCCTACAATTCAGCGTTTCATGGGTGAGCAATACCACCTTTGTGCAAAATACTGCACTTAGAGGGATGGGAAGAATCACTGTCGAACTTCTGAGAGAATCATTAATGTTAGAAAGGAAAGGGTCTACCACCTTGAACAGCATTGTGAACTGAGTTAGCTGGGTAAAGGAATACTGCCTACTTCTCAGCGTTTTCATGGGTGAGGAACCCAACTTTTGCAAAATATCCCATACAAGCGAATGGAAGATTCCTGGTAGCTCTTGTAAGAGACTCATGAATGTTTGAAGCAACAGGGTGTAGCAAGTTGTTTAGCATTGTGAATTGACTTAGCTGTTTAAAGGAATACTGCCTACTTCTCAGAGTTTTCAGGAGTCAGGAACCTCACCTTTGTGCAAAATTGCCTTTGTGAAGGGAATGGAGAAACACTGTTGCTCTTGTATGAAATCCATCAATGTTAAAAGGAAGAGGGTCAAGCACATTCTTCAGCTTTGTGAATTGAATGAGTTGTTTAATGGAATACTACTTACCTCTCAGGATTTTTAGGGATGAGGACTAACAGGATTTTTCAAAATTGCCCCTTTCGAGTGAATGGAAGCTGCACTGTAGGTCTTATAAGAGAGACATTACTGTTAACAGGAAGAGAGCCTAGCACTCTGTTGAGGATTCTCAACTGAGTTAGCTGTTTAAGGACATATTGATACCTCTCAGTGCTTTTATATGTGAGAACCTTCAACTTTGTGCAATATCTCCTCTTACAACTGACTGGACCCAGCTGTGTGGGTGTTGTAAGAAAAGTATGAATGTTACAAGCAAGAGGGTGAAGCAGCTTGTCTTCGGATGATACGTGAGTAACTTGTTTCCAGGAATACTGTCTACCACTCAATGTTTTCAAGGATGAGGTATATCACATTTGTGCAACATCACCCCTTTGAAGAGAATGAAAGAAGTTCTGAGGCTCTTCTGAGAAAATTATTTAGGTTGGAAGCAAGAGCGCACAGCAAGTTGTGTAACAGTGTGAGTAGAGTGAAGTTTTAAAAGGAAGACCACCTGCCTCTCACAGTTTGAAAGTGTGGCGAACTTGATTTTGGGGCAAAATTGCCTGTTTCCATGAAGGGAAGGATTACTGTATGTCTTGTAGGAGAACCACAAAGATTACAAGAAAGATGCTCTAGCACTTTGTTTAGCAGCTTCAAGTGATTTAGCATTCAAAAGGAAGACTGCCTATCTGTCAAGGGTTTGACAGTGTGAGCAAATCCATCTTTGTGCCAATAGACCCTGTCCACTGAATGGAACATGCACTGTGTCTCTTGCCAGCAGGGGTCAAGGTTTGCAGCAGGACTTGCAAGCACATTGTTTTCATGTGAGAGTTGAATTAGCATGTGAAAGGAGTGCTTGCCAAATGAAAGCCTTTGACAATGGAGAATCATTCACTCCTTGAAAAATACCCACTTTCGGCGAAATGCACATACACTTGTAGCTCAGGGCAGGATGCAGTATGTGAGAGGCTGGAATAGTTTGGCACTTGTCTCCGTATGAGAAATGAGTTACCTGTTGAAAGGAATACTGACTACCCCTCAGTTTATTCATGTGTGAGGAAGATCACCGTTGGGCCAAATAGCTGCCTTCAACTGAATGGAACCAGAACAGTTTAGGATGTATGAAAACCATTCATTCCAGCAGCAAGAGGGTCTCGACTGTTGTTTAAAAGTGAGAATTGAGTGAGCTTTACAAAGGAATACTACCTGTCTCTCAGGCATTTACAGTGTGAAGAAGATTATCTTTGTGCAAAAGAGCCCTGTTTCAATGGAAGGAAGAAGCACTGTTTCTCCTGTAAGAGATGCATAAGTCTTAGAAGCAAGAGGGTCAAGCACCTTGTTAAGCACTATGAATTGAGTTACCTGTTGAATGGAATACTGCCTAACTCTCTGTGTTTTCAGGTGGAGGAAAATCAATGTTTTGCTAAATAGCCCCTTCCAAGGGAATGGAGGCATAGTGTAGGTCTTGTAAGACAATCATTAATGTTAGAAGCAAGAGGGTCTAGCACCCTGTTAAGCACTGTGAATTGACTTACCTGTTGAAGGGAATACTGTCTAACTCTCAGTGTTTTTATGGGTGGAGGAACCTCAAGTTTGTGCAAAATTGCCTCTTTCAAGTCAATGGAACCAGCACTACATCTCTTGGAAGAGAAGTATGAATGTTAGAAGCAGGAGGGTCAAGCACCTTGTTTTCAAAGGCGAATTGATATACTGCTTTAAAGGAATAATGCCTACAACTCAGCGTTTTCATGGGTGAGGAATACCACCTTTGGGCAAAATACCGCACTTAGAGGGATGGGAAGAATCACTGTCGAACTTCTGAGAGAATCATTAATGTTAGAAAGGAAAGGGTCTACCACTTTGAACAGCATTGTGAACTGAGTTAGCTGGGTAAAGGAATACTGCCTACCTCTCAGCGTTTTCATGGGTGAGGAACCCAACTTTTGCAAAATATCCCATACAAGCGAATGGAAGATTCCTGGTAGCTCTTGTAAGAGACTCATGAATGTTTGAAGCAACAGGGTGTAGCAAGTTGTTTAGCATTGTGAATTGACTTAGCTGTTTAAAGGAATACTGCCTACTTCTCAGAGTTTTCAGGAGTCAGGAACCTCACCTTTGTGCAAAATTGCCTTTGTGAAGGGAATGGAGAAACACTGTTGCTCTTGTATGAAATCCATCAATGTTAGAAAGAAGAGGGTCATGCACCTTCTTCAGCTTTGGGAATTGAGTGAGTTGTTTAATGGAATACTACCTACCTCTCAGGGTTTTCAGGGATGAGGACTACCAGGATTTTTCAAAATTGCCCCTTTCGAGTGAATGGAAGCTGCACTGTAGGTCTTATAAGAGAGACATTACTGTTAACAGGAAGAGAGCCTAGCACTCTGTTGAGGATTCTCAAATGAGTTAGCTGTTTAAGGACATACTGATACCTCTCAGTGCTTTTATATGTGAGAACCTTCAACTTTGTGCAAAATCTCCTCTTACAACTGACTGGACCCAGCTGTGTGGGTGTTGTAAGAAAAGTATGAATGTTACAAGCAGGAGGGTGAAGCAGCTTGTCTTCGGATGATACGTGAGTAACTTTTTTCCAGGAATACTGCCTACCACTCAGTGTTTTCAAGGATGAGGTATATCACCTTTGTGCAACATCACCCCTTTGAAGAGAATGGAAGAAGTTCTGAGGCTCTTCTGATTAAATTATTTAGGTTGGAAGCAAGAGCGTACAGCAAGTTGTGTAACAGTGTGAGTAGAGTGAAGTTTTAAAAGGAAGACCACCTGCCTCTGACAGTTTGAAAGTGTGAGGAACTTGATTTTGGGGCAAAATTGCCTGTTTCCATGAAGGGAAGGATTACTGTATGTCTTGTAGGAGAACCACAAAGGTTACAAGAAAGATGCTCAAGCACTTTGTTTAGCAGCTTCAAGTGATTTAGCATTCAAAAGGAACACTGCCTATCTGTCAAGGGTTTGACAGTGTGAGCAAATCCATCTTTGTGCCAATAGACCCTTTCCACTGAATGGAACATGCACTGTGTGTCTGGCAAGCAGATGTCAAGGTTTGCAGCAGCAGTTGCAAGCACATTGTTTTCCTGTGAGAGTTGAATTAGCATGTGAAAGGAGTGCTTGCCAAATGAAAGCCTTTGACAATGGAGAATCATTCACTCCTTGAAAAATACCCACTTTCGGCGAAATGCACATTCACTTGTAGCTCAGGGCAGGATGCAGTATGTGAGAGGCAGGAATAGTTTGGCACTTGTCTCCGTATGAGAAATGAGTTACCTGTTGAAAGGAATACTGACTACCCCTCAGTTTATTCATGTGTGAGGAAGATCACCGTTGGGCCAAATAGCTGCCTTCAACTGAATGGAACCAGAACAGTTTAGGATGTATGAAAACCATTCATTCCAGCAGCAAGAGGGTCTCGACTGTTGTTTAAAAGTGAGAATTGAGTGAGCTTTACAAAGGAATACTACCTGTCTCTCAGGCTTTTACAGTGTGAAGAAGATTATCTTTGTGCAAAAGAGCCCTGTTTCAATGGAAGGAAGAAGCACTGTTTCTCCTGTAAGAGATGCATAAGTCTTAGAAGCAAGAGGGTCAAGCACCTTGTTAAGCACTATGAATTGAGTTACCTGTTGAATGGAATACTGCCTAACTCTCTGTGTTTTCAGGTGGAGGAAAATCAATGTTTTGCTAAATAGCCCCTTCCAAGGGAATGGAGGCATAGTGTAGGTCTTGTAAGACAATCATTAATGTTAGAAGCAAGAGGGTCTAGCACCCTGTTAAGCACTGTGAATTGACTTACCTGTTGAAGGGAATACTGTCTAACTCTCAGTGTTTTTATGGGTGGAGGAACCTCAAGTTTGTGCAAAATTGCCTCTTTCAAGTCAATGGAACCAGCACTACATCTCTTGGAAGAGAAGTATGAATGTTAGAAGCAGCAGGGTCAAGCACCTTGTTTTCAAAGGCGAATTGATATACTGCTTTAAAGGAATAATGCCTACAACTCAGCGTTTTCATGGGTGAGGAATACCAGCTTTGGGCAAAATACCGCACTTAGAGGGATGGGAAGAATCACTGTCGAACTTCTGAGAGAATCATTAATGTTAGAAAGGAAAGGGTCTACCACTTTGAACAGCATTGTGAACTGAGTTAGCTGGGTAAAGGAATACTGCCTACCTCTCAGCGTTTTCATGGGTGAGGAACCCAACTTTTGCAAAATATCCCATACAAGCGAATGGAAGATTCCTGGTAGCTCTTGTAAGAGACTCATGAATGTTTGAAGCAACAGGGTGTAGCAAGTTGTTTAGCATTGTGAATTGACTTAGCTGTTTAAAGGAATACTGCCTACTTCTCAGAGTTTTCAGGAGTCAGGAACCTCACCTTTGTGCAAAATTGCCTCTGTGAAGTGAATGGAGAAACACTGTTGCTCTTGTATGATATCCATCAATGTTAAAAGGAAGAGGGTCAAGCACATTCTTCAGCTTTGTGAATTGAATGAGTTGTTTAATGGAATACTACCTACCTCTCAGGGTTTTCAGGGATGGGGACTACCAGGATTTTTCAAAATTGCCCCATTCGAGTGAATGGAAGCTGCACTGTAGGTCTTATAAGAGAGACATTACTGTTAACAGGAAGAGAGCCTAGCACTCTGTTGAGGATTCTCAAATGAGTTAGCTGTTTAAGGACATACTGATACCTCTCAGTGCTTTTATATGTGAGAACCTTCAAGTTTGTGCAAAATCTCCTCTTACAACTGACTGGACCCAGCTGTGTGGGTGTTGTAAGAAAAGTATGAATGTTACAAGCAGGAGGGTGAAGCAGCTTGTCTTCGGATGATACGTGAGTAACTTGTTTCCAGGAATACTATCTACCACTCAGTGTTTTCAAGGATGAGGTATATCACATTTGTGCAACATCACCCCTTTGAAGAGAATGAAAGAAGTTCTGAGGCTCTTCTGAGAAAATTATTTAGGTTGGAAGCAAGAGCGCACAGCAAGTTGTGTAACAGTGTGAGTAGAGTGAAGTTTTAAAAGGAAGACCACCTGCCTCTCACAGTTTGAAAGTGTGGCGAACTTGATTTTGGGGCAAAATTGCCTGTTTCCATGAAGGGAAGGATTACTGTATGTCTTGTAGGAGAACCACAAAGGTTACAAGAAAGATGCTCAAGCACTTTGTTTAGCAGCTTCAAGTGATTTAGCATTCAAAAGGAACACTGCCTATCTGTCAAGGGTTTGACAGTGTGAGCAAATCCATCTTTGTGCCAATAGACCCTTTCCACTGAATGGAACATGCACTATGTGTCTGGCAAGCAGATGTCAAGGTTTGCAGCAGCAGTTGCAAGCACATTGTTTTCCTGTGAGAGTTGAAATAGCATGTGAAAGGAGTGCTTGCCAAATGAAAGCCTTTGACAATGGAGAATCATTCACTCCTTGAAAAATACCCACTTTCGGCGAAATGCACATTCACTTGTAGCTCAGGGCAGGATGCAGTATGTGAGAGGCAGGAATAGTTTGAAACTTGTCTCCCTATGAGAAATGAGTTACCTGTTGAAAGGAATACTGACTACCCCTCAGTTTATTCATGTGTGAGGAAGATCACCGTTGGGCCAAATAGCTGCCTTCAACTGAATGGAACCAGAACAGTTTAGGATGTATGAAAACCATTCATTCCAGCAGCAAGAGGGTCTCGACTGTTGTTTAAAAGTGAGAATTGAGTGAGCTTTACAAAGGAATACTACCTGTCTCTCAGGCATTTACAGTGTGAAGAAGATTATCTTTGTGCAAAAGAGCCCTGTTTCAATGGAAGGAAGAAGCACTGTTTCTCCTGTAAGTGATGCATAAGTGTTAGAAGCAAGAGGGTCAAGCATCTTGTTAAGCACTATGAATTGAGTTACCTGTTGAATGGAATACTGCCAACTCTCAGTGTTCTCAGGGGGAGGAAAATCAATGTTCTGCTAAATAGCCCCTTTGAAGGGAATGGAGGCATACTGTAGGTCTTGTTAGACAATCATTAATGTTAGAAGGAAGAGGGTCTAGCACCCTGTTAAGCACTGTGAATTGACTTACCTGTTGAAGGGAATACTGTCTAACTCTCAGTGTTTTTATGGGTGGAGGAACCTCAAGTTTGTGCAAAATGACCTCTTTCCAGTCAATGGAACCAGCACTACATCTCTTAGAAAAGAACTATGAATGTTAGAAGCAGCAGGGTCAAGCATCTTGTTTTCCAATGCGAATTGATATACTGCTTTAAAGGAATAATGCCTACAATTCAGCGTTTCATGGGTGAGCAATACCACCTTTGTGCAAAATACTGCACTTAGAGGGATGGGAAGAATCACTGTCGAACTTCTGAGAGAATCATTAATGTTAGAAAGGAAAGGGTCTACCACCTTGAACAGCATTGTGAACTGAGTTAGCTGGGTAAAGGAATACTGCCTACTTCTCAGGGTTTTCATGGGTGAGGAACCCAACTTTTGCAAAATATCCCATACAAGCGAATGGAAGATTCCTGGTAGCTCTTGTAAGAGACTCATGAATGTTTGAAGCAACAGGGTGTAGCAAGTTGTTTAGCATTGTGAATTGACTTAGCTGTTTAAAGGAATACTGCCTACTTCTCAGAGTTTTCAGGAGTCAGGAACCTCACCTTTGTGCAAAATTGCCTTTGTGAAGGGAATGGAGAAACACTCTTGCTCTTGTATGAAATCCATCAATGTTAGAAAGAAGAGGGTCAAGCACCTTCTTCAGCTTTGGGAATTGAGTGAGTTGTTTAATGGAATACTACCTACCTCTCAGGGTTTTCAGGGATGAGGACTACCAGGATTTTTCAAAATTGCCCCATTCGAGTGAATAGAAGCTGCACTGTAGGTCTTATAAGAGAGACATTACTGTTAACAGGAAGAGAGCCTAGCACTCTGTTGAGGATTCTCAACTGAGTTAGCTGTTTAAGGACATACTGATACCTCTCAGTGCTTTTATATGTGAGAACCTTCAACTTTGTGCAAAATCTCCTCTTACAACTGACTGGACCCAGCTGTGTGGGTGTTGTAAGAAAAGTATGAATGTTACAAGCAGGAGGGTGAAGCAGCTTGTCTTCGGATGATACGTGAGTAACTTGTTTCCAGGAATACTGTCTACCACTCAGTGTTTTCAAGGATGAGGTATATCACATTTGTGCAACATCACCCCTTTGAAGAGAATGAAAGAAGTTCTGAGGCTCTTCTGAGAAAATTATTTAGGTTGGAAGCAAGAGCGCACAGCAAGTTGTGTAACAGTGTGAGTAGAGTGAAGTTTTAAAAGGAAGACCACCTGCCTCTCACAGTTTGAAAGTGTGGCGAACTTGATTTTGGGGCAAAATTGCCTGTTTCCATGAAGGGAAGGATTACTGTATGTCTTGTAGGAGAACCACAAAGGTTACAAGAAAGATGCTCAAGCACTTTGTTTAGCAGCTTCAAGTGATTTAGCATTCAAAAGGAAGACTGCCTATCTGTCAAGGGTTTGACAGTGTGAGCAAATCCATCTTTGTGCCAATAGACCCTGTCCACTGAATGGAACATGCACTGTGTCTCTTGCCAGCAGGGGTCAAGGTTTGCAGCAGGACTTGCAAGCACATTGTTTTCATGTGAGAGTTGAATTAGCATGTGAAAGGAGTGCTTGCCAAATGAAAGCCTTTGACAATGGAGAATCATTCACTCCTTGAAAAATACCCACTTTCGGCGAAATGCACATACACTTGTAGCTCAGGGCAGGATGCAGTATGTGAGAGGCTGGAATAGTTTGGCACTTGTCTCCGTATGAGAAATGAGTTACCTGTTGAAAGGAATACTGACTACCCCTCAGTTTATTCATGTGTGAGGAAGATCACCGTTGGGCCAAATAGCTGCCTTCAACTGAATGGAACCAGAACAGTTTAGGATGTATGAAAACCATTCATTCCAGCAGCAAGAGGGTCTCGACTGTTGTTTAAAAGTGAGAATTGAGTGAGCTTTACAAAGGAATACTACCTGTCTCTCAGGCATTTACAGTGTGAAGAAGATTATCTTTGTGCAAAAGAGCCCTGTTTCAATGGAAGGAAGAAGCACTGTTTCTCCTGTAAGAGATGCATAAGTCTTAGAAGCAAGAGGGTCAAGCACCTTGTTAAGCACTATGAATTGAGTTACCTGTTGAATGGAATACTGCCTAACTCTCTGTGTTTTCAGGTGGAGGAAAATCAATGTTTTGCTAAATAGCCCCTTCCAAGGGAATGGAGGCATAGTGTAGGTCTTGTAAGACAATCATTAATGTTAGAAGCAAGAGGGTCTAGCACCCTGTTAAGCACTGTGAATTGACTTACCTGTTGAAGGGAATACTGTCTAACTCTCAGTGTTTTTATGGGTGGAGGAACCTCAAGTTTGTGCAAAATTGCCTCTTTCAAGTCAATGGAACCAGCACTACATCTCTTGGAAGAGAAGTATGAATGTTAGAAGCAGGAGGGTCAAGCACCTTGTTTTCAAAGGCGAATTGATATACTGCTTTAAAGGAATAATGCCTACAACTCAGCGTTTTCATGGGTGAGGAATACCACCTTTGGGCAAAATACCGCACTTAGAGGGATGGGAAGAATCACTGTCGAACTTCTGAGAGAATCATTAATGTTAGAAAGGAAAGGGTCTACCACTTTGAACAGCATTGTGAACTGAGTTAGCTGGGTAAAGGAATACTGCCTACCTCTCAGCGTTTTCATGGGTGAGGAACCCAACTTTTGCAAAATATCCCATACAAGCGAATGGAAGATTCCTGGTAGCTCTTGTAAGAGACTCATGAATGTTTGAAGCAACAGGGTGTAGCAAGTTGTTTAGCATTGTGAATTGACTTAGCTGTTTAAAGGAATACTGCCTACTTCTCAGAGTTTTCAGGAGTCAGGAACCTCACCTTTGTGCAAAATTGCCTTTGTGAAGGGAATGGAGAAACACTGTTGCTCTTGTATGAAATCCATCAATGTTAGAAAGAAGAGGGTCATGCACCTTCTTCAGCTTTGGGAATTGAGTGAGTTGTTTAATGGAATACTACCTACCTCTCAGGGTTTTCAGGGATGAGGACTACCAGGATTTTTCAAAATTGCCCCTTTCGAGTGAATGGAAGCTGCACTGTAGGTCTTATAAGAGAGACATTACTGTTAACAGGAAGAGAGCCTAGCACTCTGTTGAGGATTCTCAAATGAGTTAGCTGTTTAAGGACATACTGATACCTCTCAGTGCTTTTATATGTGAGAACCTTCAACTTTGTGCAAAATCTCCTCTTACAACTGACTGGACCCAGCTGTGTGGGTGTTGTAAGAAAAGTATGAATGTTACAAGCAGGAGGGTGAAGCAGCTTGTCTTCGGATGATACGTGAGTAACTTTTTTCCAGGAATACTGCCTACCACTCAGTGTTTTCAAGGATGAGGTATATCACCTTTGTGCAACATCACCCCTTTGAAGAGAATGGAAGAAGTTCTGAGGCTCTTCTGATTAAATTATTTAGGTTGGAAGCAAGAGCGTACAGCAAGTTGTGTAACAGTGTGAGTAGAGTGAAGTTTTAAAAGGAAGACCACCTGCCTCTGACAGTTTGAAAGTGTGAGGAACTTGATTTTGGGGCAAAATTGCCTGTTTCCATGAAGGGAAGGATTACTGTATGTCTTGTAGGAGAACCACAAAGGTTACAAGAAAGATGCTCAAGCACTTTGTTTAGCAGCTTCAAGTGATTTAGCATTCAAAAGGAACACTGCCTATCTGTCAAGGGTTTGACAGTGTGAGCAAATCCATCTTTGTGCCAATAGACCCTTTCCACTGAATGGAACATGCACTGTGTGTCTGGCAAGCAGATGTCAAGGTTTGCAGCAGCAGTTGCAAGCACATTGTTTTCCTGTGAGAGTTGAATTAGCATGTGAAAGGAGTGCTTGCCAAATGAAAGCCTTTGACAATGGAGAATCATTCACTCCTTGAAAAATACCCACTTTCGGCGAAATGCACATTCACTTGTAGCTCAGGGCAGGATGCAGTATGTGAGAGGCAGGAATAGTTTGCCACTTGTCTCCGTATGAGAAATGAGTTACCTGTTGAAAGGAATACTGACTACCCCTCAGTTTATTCATGTGTGAGGAAGATCACCGTTGGGCCAAATAGCTGCCTTCAACTGAATGGAACCAGAACAGTTTAGGATGTATGAAAACCATTCATTCCAGCAGCAAGAGGGTCTGGACTGTTGTTTAAAAGTGAGAATTGAGTGAGCTTTACAAAGGAATACTACCTGTCTCTCAGGCTTTTACAGTGTGAAGAAGATTATCTTTGTGCAAAAGAGCCCTGTTTCAATGGAAGGAAGAAGCACTGTTTCTCCTGTAAGAGATGCATAAGTCTTAGAAGCAAGAGGGTCAAGCACCTTGTTAAGCACTATGAATTGAGTTACCTGTTGAATGGAATACTGCCTAACTCTCTGTGTTTTCAGGTGGAGGAAAATCAATGTTTTGCTAAATAGCCCCTTCCAAGGGAATGGAGGCATAGTGTAGGTCTTGTAAGACAATCATTAATGTTAGAAGCAAGAGGGTCTAGCACCCTGTTAAGCACTGTGAATTGACTTACCTGTTGAAGGGAATACTGTCTAACTCTCAGTGTTTTTATGGGTGGAGGAACCTCAAGTTTGTGCAAAATTGCCTCTTTCAAGTCAATGGAACCAGCACTACATCTCTTGGAAGAGAAGTATGAATGTTAGAAGCAGCAGGGTCAAGCACCTTGTTTTCAAAGGCGAATTGATATACTGCTTTAAAGGAATAATGCCTACAACTCAGCGTTTTCATGGGTGAGGAATACCAGCTTTGGGCAAAATACCGCACTTAGAGGGATGGGAAGAATCACTGTCGAACTTCTGAGAGAATCATTAATGTTAGAAAGGAAAGGGTCTACCACTTTGAACAGCATTGTGAACTGAGTTAGCTGGGTAAAGGAATACTGCCTACCTCTCAGCGTTTTCATGGGTGAGGAACCCAACTTTTGCAAAATATCCCATACAAGCGAATGGAAGATTCCTGGTAGCTCTTGTAAGAGACTCATGAATGTTTGAAGCAACAGGGTGTAGCAAGTTGTTTAGCATTGTGAATTGACTTAGCTGTTTAAAGGAATACTGCCTACTTCTCAGAGTTTTCAGGAGTCAGGAACTTCACCTTTGTGCAAAATTGCCTCTGTGAAGTGAATGGAGAAACACTGTTGCTCTTGTATGATATCCATCAATGTTAAAAGGAAGAGGGTCAAGCACATTCTTCAGCTTTGTGAATTGAATGAGTTGTTTAATGGAATACTACCTACCTCTCAGGGTTTTCAGGGATGGGGACTACCAGGATTTTTCAAAATTGCCCCATTCGAGTGAATGGAAGCTGCACTGTAGGTCTTATAAGAGAGACATTACTGTTAACAGGAAGAGAGCCTAGCACTCTGTTGAGGATTCTCAAATGAGTTAGCTGTTTAAGGACATACTGATACCTCTCAGTGCTTTTATATGTGAGAACCTTCAACTTTGTGCAAAATCTCCTCTTACAACTGACTGGACCCAGCTGTGTGGGTGTTGTAAGAAAAGTATGAATGTTACAAGCAGGAGGGTGAAGCAGCTTGTCTTCGGATGATACGTGAGTAACTTGTTTCCAGGAATACTATCTACCACTCAGTGTTTTCAAGGATGAGGTATATCACATTTGTGCAACATCACCCCTTTGAAGAGAATGAAAGAAGTTCTGAGGCTCTTCTGAGAAAATTATTTAGGTTGGAAGCAAGAGCGCACAGCAAGTTGTGTAACAGTGTGAGTAGAGTGAAGTTTTAAAAGGAAGACCACCTGCCTCTCACAGTTTGAAAGTGTGGCGAACTTGATTTTGGGGCAAAATTGCCTGTTTCCATGAAGGGAAGGATTACTGTATGTCTTGTAGGAGAACCACAAAGGTTACAAGAAAGATGCTCAAGCACTTTGTTTAGCAGCTTCAAGTGATTTAGCATTCAAAAGGAACACTGCCTATCTGTCAAGGGTTTGACAGTGTGAGCAAATCCATCTTTGTGCCAATAGACCCTTTCCACTGAATGGAACATGCACTATGTGTCTGGCAAGCAGATGTCAAGGTTTGCAGCAGCAGTTGCAAGCACATTGTTTTCCTGTGAGAGTTGAAATAGCATGTGAAAGGAGTGCTTGCCAAATGAAAGCCTTTGACAATGGAGAATCATTCACTCCTTGAAAAATACCCACTTTCGGCGAAATGCACATTCACTTGTAGCTCAGGGCAGGATGCAGTATGTGAGAGGCAGGAATAGTTTGAAACTTGTCTCCCTATGAGAAATGAGTTACCTGTTGAAAGGAATACTGACTACCCCTCAGTTTATTCATGTGTGAGGAAGATCACCGTTGGGCCAAATAGCTGCCTTCAACTGAATGGAACCAGAACAGTTTAGGATGTATGAAAACCATTCATTCCAGCAGCAAGAGGGTCTCGACTGTTGTTTAAAAGTGAGAATTGAGTGAGCTTTACAAAGGAATACTACCTGTCTCTCAGGCATTTACAGTGTGAAGAAGATTATCTTTGTGCAAAAGAGCCCTGTTTCAATGGAAGGAAGAAGCACTGTTTCTCCTGTAAGAGATGCATAAGTGTTAGAAGCAAGAGGGTCAAGCATCTTGTTAAGCACTATGAATTGAGTTACCTGTTGAATGGAATACTGCCAACTCTCAGTGTTCTCAGGGGGAGGAAAATCAATGTTCTGCTAAATAGCCCCTTTGAAGGGAATGGAGGTATACTGTAGGTCTTGTTAGACAATCATTAATGTTAGAAGGAAGAGGGTCTAGCACCCTGTTAAGCACTGTGAATTGACTTACCTGTTGAAGGGAATACTGTCTAACTCTCAGTGTTTATATGGGTGGAGGAACCTCAAGTTTGTGCAAAATGACCTCTTTCCAGTCAATGGAACCAGCACTACATCTCTTAGAAAAGAACTATGAATGTTAGAAGCAGCAGGGTCAAGCATCTTGTTTTCCAATGCGAATTGATATACTGCTTTAAAGGAATAATGCCTACAATTCAGCGTTTCATGGGTGAGCAATACCACCTTTGTGCAAAATACTGCACTTAGAGGGATGGGAAGAATCACTGTCGAACTTCTGAGAGAATCATTAATGTTAGAAAGGAAAGGGTCTACCACCTTGAACAGCATTGTGAACTGAGTTAGCTGGGTAAAGGAATACTGCCTACTTCTCAGCGTTTTCATGGGTGAGGAACCCAACTTTTGCAAAATATCCCATACAAGCGAATGGAAGATTCCTGGTAGCTCTTGTAAGAGACTCATGAATGTTTGAAGCAACAGGGTGTAGCAAGTTGTTTAGCATTGTGAATTGACTTAGCTGTTTAAAGGAATACTGCCTACTTCTCAGAGTTTTCAGGAGTCAGGAACCTCACCTTTGTGCAAAATTGCCTTTGTGAAGGGAATGGAGAAACACTGTTGCTCTTGTATGAAATCCATCAATGTTAAAAGGAAGAGGGTCAAGCACATTCTTCAGCTTTGTGAATTGAATGAGTTGTTTAATGGAATACTACTTACCTCTCAGGATTTTTAGGGATGAGGACTAACAGGATTTTTCAAAATTGCCCCTTTCGAGTGAATGGAAGCTGCACTGTAGGTCTTATAAGAGAGACATTACTGTTAACAGGAAGAGAGCCTAGCACTCTGTTGAGGATTCTCAACTGAGTTAGCTGTTTAAGGACATATTGATACCTCTCAGTGCTTTTATATGTGAGAACCTTCAACTTTGTGCAATATCTCCTCTTACAACTGACTGGACCCAGCTGTGTGGGTGTTGTAAGAAAAGTATGAATGTTACAAGCAAGAGGGTGAAGCAGTTTGTCTTCGGATGATACTTGAGTAACTTGTTTCCAGGAATACTGTCTACCACTCAATGTTTTCAAGGATGAGGTATATCACATTTGTGCAACATCACCCCTTTGAAGAGAATGAAAGAAGTTCTGAGGCTCTTCTGAGAAAATTATTTAGGTTGGAAGCAAGAGCGCACAGCAAGTTGTGTAACACTGTGAGTAGAGTGAAGTTTTAAAAGGAAGACCACCTGCCTCTCACAGTTTGAAAGTGTGGCGAACTTGATTTTGGGGCAAAATTGCCTGTTTCCATGAAGGGAAGGATTACTGTATGTCTTGTAGGAGAACCACAAAGATTACAAGAAAGATGCTCTAGCACTTTGTTTAGCAGCTTCAAGTGATTTAGCATTCAAAAGGAAGACTGCCTATCTGTCAAGGGTTTGACAGTGTGAGCAAATCCATCTTTGTGCCAATAGACCCTGTCCACTGAATGGAACATGCACTGTGTCTCTTGCCAGCAGGGGTCAAGGTTTGCAGCAGGAGTTGCAAGCACATTGTTTTCCTGTGAGAGTTGAATTAGCATGTGAAAGGAGTGCTTGCCAAATGAAAGCCTTTGACAATGGAGAATCATTCACTCCTTGAAAAATACCCACTTTCGGCGAAATGCACATACACTTGTAGCTCAGGGCAGGATGCAGTATGTGAGAGGCTGGAATAGTTTGGCACTTGTCTCCGTATGAGAAATGAGTTACCTGTTGAAAGGAATACTGACTACCCCTCAGTTTATTCATGTGTGAGGAAGATCACCGTTGGGCCAAATAGCTGCCTTCAACTGAATGGAACCAGAACAGTTTAGGATGTATGAAAACCATTCATTCCAGCAGCAAGAGGGTCTGGACTGTTGTTTAAAAGTGAGAATTGAGTGAGCTTTACAAAGGAATACTACCTGTCTCTCAGGCTTTTACAGTGTGAAGAAGATTATCTTTGTGCAAAAGAGCCCTGTTTCAATGGAAGGAAGAAGCACTGTTTCTCCTGTAAGAGATGCATAAGTCTTAGAAGCAAGAGGGTCAAGCACCTTGTTAAGCACTATGAATTGAGTTACCTGTTGAATGGAATACTGCCTAACTCTCTGTGTTTTCAGGTGGAGGAAAATCAATGTTTTGCTAAATAGCCCCTTCCAAGGGAATGGAGGCATAGTGTAGGTCTTGTAAGACAATCATTAATGTTAGAAGCAAGAGGGTCTAGCACCCTGTTAAGCACTGTGAATTGACTTACCTGTTGAAGGGAATACTGTCTAACTCTCAGTGTTTTTATGGGTGGAGGAACCTCAAGTTTGTGCAAAATTGCCTCTTTCAAGTCAATGGAACCAGCACTACATCTCTTGGAAGAGAAGTATGAATGTTAGAAGCAGCAGGGTCAAGCACCTTGTTTTCAAAGGCGAATTGATATACTGCTTTAAAGGAATAATGCCTACAACTCAGCGTTTTCATGGGTGAGGAATACCAGCTTTGGGCAAAATACCGCACTTAGAGGGATGGGAAGAATCACTGTCGAACTTCTGAGAGAATCATTAATGTTAGAAAGGAAAGGGTCTACCACTTTGAACAGCATTGTGAACTGAGTTAGCTGGGTAAAGGAATACTGCCTACCTCTCAGCGTTTTCATGGGTGAGGAACCCAACTTTTGCAAAATATCCCATACAAGCGAATGGAAGATTCCTGGTAGCTCTTGTAAGAGACTCATGAATGTTTGAAGCAACAGGGTGTAGCAAGTTGTTTAGCATTGTGAATTGACTTAGCTGTTTAAAGGAATACTGCCTACTTCTCAGAGTTTTCAGGAGTCAGGAACCTCACCTTTGTGCAAAATTGCCTCTGTGAAGTGAATGGAGAAACACTGTTGCTCTTGTATGATATCCATCAATGTTAAAAGGAAGAGGGTCAAGCACATTCTTCAGCTTTGTGAATTGAATGAGTTGTTTAATGGAATACTACCTACCTCTCAGGGTTTTCAGGGATGGGGACTACCAGGATTTTTCAAAATTGCCCCATTCGAGTGAATGGAAGCTGCACTGTAGGTCTTATAAGAGAGACATTACTGTTAACAGGAAGAGAGCCTAGCACTCTGTTGAGGATTCTCAAATGAGTTAGCTGTTTAAGGACATACTGATACCTCTCAGTGCTTTTATATGTGAGAACCTTCAACTTTGTGCAAAATCTCCTCTTACAACTGACTGGACCCAGCTGTGTGGGTGTTGTAAGAAAAGTATGAATGTTACAAGCAGGAGGGTGAAGCAGCTTGTCTTCGGATGATACGTGAGTAACTTGTTTCCAGGAATACTATCTACCACTCAGTGTTTTCAAGGATGAGGTATATCACATTTGTGCAACATCACCCCTTTGAAGAGAATGAAAGAAGTTCTGAGGCTCTTCTGAGAAAATTATTTAGGTTGGAAGCAAGAGCGCACAGCAAGTTGTGTAACAGTGTGAGTAGAGTGAAGTTTTAAAAGGAAGACCACCTGCCTCTCACAGTTTGAAAGTGTGGCGAACTTGATTTTGGGGCAAAATTGCCTGTTTCCATGAAGGGAAGGATTACTGTATGTCTTGTAGGAGAACCACAAAGGTTACAAGAAAGATGCTCAAGCACTTTGTTTAGCAGCTTCAAGTGATTTAGCATTCAAAAGGAACACTGCCTATCTGTCAAGGGTTTGACAGTGTGAGCAAATCCATCTTTGTGCCAATAGACCCTTTCCACTGAATGGAACATGCACTATGTGTCTGGCAAGCAGATGTCAAGGTTTGCAGCAGCAGTTGCAAGCACATTGTTTTCCTGTGAGAGTTGAAATAGCATGTGAAAGGAGTGCTTGCCAAATGAAAGCCTTTGACAATGGAGAATCATTCACTCCTTGAAAAATACCCACTTTCGGCGAAATGCACATTCACTTGTAGCTCAGGGCAGGATGCAGTATGTGAGAGGCAGGAATAGTTTGAAACTTGTCTCCCTATGAGAAATGAGTTACCTGTTGAAAGGAATACTGACTACCCCTCAGTTTATTCATGTGTGAGGAAGATCACCGTTGGGCCAAATAGCTGCCTTCAACTGAATGGAACCAGAACAGTTTAGGATGTATGAAAAGCATTCATTCCAGCAGCAAGAGGGTCTCGACTGTTGTTTAAAAGTGAGAATTGAGTGAGCTTTACAAAGGAATACTACCTGTCTCTCAGGCATTTACAGTGTGAAGAAGATTATCTTTGTGCAAAAGAGCCCTGTTTCAATGGAAGGAAGAAGCACTGTTTCTCCTGTAAGTGATGCATAAGTGTTAGAAGCAAGAGGGTCAAGCATCTTGTTAAGCACTATGAATTGAGTTACCTGTTGAATGGAATACTGCCAACTCTCAGTGTTCTCAGGGGGAGGAAAATCAATGTTCTGCTAAATAGCCCCTTTGAAGGGAATGGAGGCATACTGTAGGTCTTGTTAGACAATCATTAATGTTAGAAGGAAGAGGGTCTAGCACCCTGTTAAGCACTGTGAATTGACTTACCTGTTGAAGGGAATACTGTCTAACTCTCAGTGTTTTTATGGGTGGAGGAACCTCAAGTTTGTGCAAAATGACCTCTTTCCAGTCAATGGAACCAGCACTACATCTCTTAGAAAAGAACTATGAATGTTAGAAGCAGCAGGGTCAAGCATCTTGTTTTCCAATGCGAATTGATATACTGCTTTAAAGGAATAATGCCTACAATTCAGCGTTTCATGGGTGAGCAATACCACCTTTGTGCAAAATACTGCACTTAGAGGGATGGGAAGAATCACTGTCGAACTTCTGAGAGAATCATTAATGTTAGAAAGGAAAGGGTCTACCACCTTGAACAGCATTGTGAACTGAGTTAGCTGGGTAAAGGAATACTGCCTACTTCTCAGGGTTTTCATGGGTGAGGAACCCAACTTTTGCAAAATATCCCATACAAGCGAATGGAAGATTCCTGGTAGCTCTTGTAAGAGACTCATGAATGTTTGAAGCAACAGGGTGTAGCAAGTTGTTTAGCATTGTGAATTGACTTAGCTGTTTAAAGGAATACTGCCTACTTCTCAGAGTTTTCAGGAGTCAGGAACCTCACCTTTGTGCAAAATTGCCTTTGTGAAGGGAATGGAGAAACACTGTTGCTCTTGTATGAAATCCATCAATGTTAGAAAGAAGAGGGTCAAGCACCTTCTTCAGCTTTGGGAATTGAGTGAGTTGTTTAATGGAATACTACCTACCTCTCAGGGTTTTCAGGGATGAGGACTACCAGGATTTTTCAAAATTGCCCCATTCGAGTGAATAGAAGCTGCACTGTAGGTCTTATAAGAGAGACATTACTGTTAACAGGAAGAGAGCCTAGCACTCTGTTGAGGATTCTCAACTGAGTTAGCTGTTTAAGGACATACTGATACCTCTCAGTGCTTTTATATGTGAGAACCTTCAACTTTGTGCAAAATCTCCTCTTACAACTGACTGGACCCAGCTGTGTGGGTGTTGTAAGAAAAGTATGAATGTTACAAGCAGGAGGGTGAAGCAGCTTGTCTTCGGATGATACGTGAGTAACTTGTTTCCAGGAATACTGTCTACCACTCAGTGTTTTCAAGGATGAGGTATATCACATTTGTGCAACATCACCCCTTTGAAGAGAATGAAAGAAGTTCTGAGGCTCTTCTGAGAAAATTATTTAGGTTGGAAGCAAGAGCGCACAGCAAGTTGTGTAACAGTGTGAGTAGAGTGAAGTTTTAAAAGGAAGACCACCTGCCTCTCACAGTTTGAAAGTGTGGCGAACTTGATTTTGGGGCAAAATTGCCTGTTTCCATGAAGGGAAGGATTACTGTATGTCTTGTAGGAGAACCACAAAGATTACAAGAAAGATGCTCTAGCACTTTGTTTAGCAGCTTCAAGTGATTTAGCATTCAAAAGGAAGACTGCCTATCTGTCAAGGGTTTGACAGTGTGAGCAAATCCATCTTTGTGCCAATAGACCCTGTCCACTGAATGGAACATGCACTGTGTCTCTTGCCAGCAGGGGTCAAGGTTTGCAGCAGGACTTGCAAGCACATTGTTTTCATGTGAGAGTTGAATTAGCATGTGAAAGGAGTGCTTGCCAAATGAAA
The DNA here is from genome assembly GCF_047511655.1 of Castor canadensis. NCBI lineage: Eukaryota > Metazoa > Chordata > Mammalia > Rodentia > Castoridae > Castor > Castor canadensis. Next base: position 39,359,739 of record NC_133400.1, read on the forward strand.
GCCTTTGACAATGGAGAATCATTCACTCCTTGAAAAATACCCACTTTCGGCGAAATGCACATACACTTGTAGCTCAGGGCAGGATGCAGTATGTGAGAGGCTGGAATAGTTTGGCACTTCTCTCCGTATGAGAAATGAGTTACCTGTTGAAAGGAATACTGACTACCCCTCAGTTTATTCATGTGTGAGGAAGATCACCGTTGGGCCAAATAGCTGCCTTCAACTGAATGGAACCAGAACAGTTTAGGATGTATGAAAACCATTCATTCCAGCAGCAAGAGGGTCTCGACTGTTGTTTAAAAGTGAGAATTGAGTGAGCTTTACAAAGGAATACTACCTGTCTCTCAGGCATTTACAGTGTGAAGAAGATTATCTTTGTGCAAAAGAGCCCTGTTTCAATGGAAGGAAGAAGCACTGTTTCTCCTGTAAGAGATGCATAAGTCTTAGAAGCAAGAGGGTCAAGCACCTTGTTAAGCACTATGAATTGAGTTACCTGTTGAATGGAATACTGCCTAACTCTCTGTGTTTTCAGGTGGAGGAAAATCAATGTTTTGCTAAATAGCCCCTTTGAAGGGAATGGAGGCATACTGTAGGTCTTGTTAGACAATCATTAATGTTAGAAGGAAGAGGGTCTAGCACCCTGTTAAGCACTGTGAATTGACTTACCTGTTGAAGGGAATACTGTCTAACTCTCAGTGTTTTTATGGGTGGAGGAACCTCAAGTTTGTGCAAAATGACCTCTTTCCAGTCAATGGAACCAGCACTACATCTCTTAGAAAAGAACTATGAATGTTAGAAGCAGCAGGGTCAAGCATCTTGTTTTCCAATGCGAATTGATATACTGCTTTAAAGGAATAATGCCTACAATTCAGCGTTTCATGGGTGAGCAATACCACCTTTGTGCAAAATACTGCACTTAGAGGGATGGGAAGAATCACTGTCGAACTTCTGAGAGAATCATTAATGTTAGAAAGGAAAGGGTCTACCACCTTGAACAGCATTGTGAACTGAGTTAGCTGGGTAAAGGAATACTGCCTACTTCTCAGGGTTTTCATGGGTGAGGAACCCAACTTTTGCAAAATATCCCATACAAGCGAATGGAAGATTCCTGGTAGCTCTTGTAAGAGACTCATGAATGTTTGAAGCAACAGGGTGTAGCAAGTTGTTTAGCATTGTGAATTGACTTAGCTGTTTAAAGGAATACTGCCTACTTCTCAGAGTTTTCAGGAGTCAGGAACCTCACCTTTGTGCAAAATTGCCTTTGTGAAGGGAATGGAGAAACACTCTTGCTCTTGTATGAAATCCATCAATGTTAGAAAGAAGAGGGTCAAGCACCTTCTTCAGCTTTGGGAATTGAGTGAGTTGTTTAATGGAATACTACCTACCTCTCAGGGTTTTCAGGGATGAGGACTACCAGGATTTTTCAAAATTGCCCCATTCGAGTGAATAGAAGCTGCACTGTAGGTCTTATAAGAGAGACATTACTGTTAACAGGAAGAGAGCCTAGCACTCTGTTGAGGATTCTCAACTGAGTTAGCTGTTTAAGGACATACTGATACCTCTCAGTGCTTTTATATGTGAGAACCTTCAACTTTGTGCAAAATCTCCTCTTACAACTGACTGGACCCAGCTGTGTGGGTGTTGTAAGAAAAGTATGAATGTTACAAGCAGGAGGGTGAAGCAGCTTGTCTTCGGATGATACGTGAGTAACTTGTTTCCAGGAATACTGTCTACCACTCAGTGTTTTCAAGGATGAGGTATATCACATTTGTGCAACATCACCCCTTTGAAGAGAATGAAAGAAGTTCTGAGGCTCTTCTGAGAAAATTATTTAGGTTGGAAGCAAGAGCGCACAGCAAGTTGTGTAACAGTGTGAGTAGAGTGAAGTTTTAAAAGGAAGACCACCTGCCTCTCACAGTTTGAAAGTGTGGCGAACTTGATTTTGGGGCAAAATTGCCTGTTTCCATGAAGGGAAGGATTACTGTATGTCTTGTAGGAGAACCACAAAGGTTACAAGAAAGATGCTCAAGCACTTTGTTTAGCAGCTTCAAGTGATTTAGCATTCAAAAGGAACACTGCCTATCTGTCAAGGGTTTGACAGTGTGAGCAAATCCATCTTTGTGCCAATAGACCCTTTCCACTGAATGGAACATGCACTGTGTGTCTGGCAAGCAGATGTCAAGGTTTGCAGCAGTAGTTGCAAGCACATTGTTTTCCTGTGAGAGTTGAATTAGCATGTGAAAGGAGTGCTTGCCAAATGAAAGCCTTTGACAATGGAGAATCATTCACTCCTTGAAAAATACCCACTTTCGGCGAAATGCACATTCACTTGTAGCTCAGGGCAGGATGCAGTATGTGAGAGGCAGGAATAGTTTGGCACTTGTCTCCCTATGAGAAATGAGTTACCTGTTGAAAGGAATACTGACTACCCCTCAGTTTATTCATGTGTGAGGAAGATCACCGTTGGGCCAAATAGCTGCCTTCAACTGAATGGAACCAGAACAGTTTAGGATGTATGAAAACCATTCATTCCAGCAGCAAGAGGGTCTCGACTGTTGTTTAAAAGTGAGAATTGAGTGAGCTTTACAAAGGAATACTACCTGTCTCTCAGGCTTTTACAGTGTGAAGAAGATTATCTTTGTGCAAAAGAGCCCTGTTTCAATGGAAGGAAGAAGCACTGTTTCTCCTGTAAGAGATGCATAAGTCTTAGAAGCAAGAGGGTCAAGCACCTTGTTAAGCACTATGAATTGAGTTACCTGTTGAATGGAATACTGCCTAACTCTCTGTGTTTTCAGGTGGAGGAAAATCAATGTTTTGCTAAATAGCCCCTTCCAAGGGAATGGAGGCATAGTGTAGGTCTTGTAAGACAATCATTAATGTTAGAAGCAAGAGGGTCTAGCACCCTGTTAAGCACTGTGAATTGACTTACCTGTTGAAGGGAATACTGTCTAACTCTCAGTGTTTTTATGGGTGGAGGAACCTCAAGTTTGTGCAAAATTGCCTCTTTCAAGTCAATGGAACCAGCACTACATCTCTTGGAAGAGAAGTATGAATGTTAGAAGCAGGAGGGTCAAGCACGTTGTTTTCAAAGGCGAATTGATATACTGCTTTAAAGGAATAATGCCTACAACTCAGCGTTTTCATGGGTGAGGAATACCACCTTTGGGCAAAATACCGCACTTAGAGGGATGGGAAGAATCACTGTCGATCTTGTGAGAGAATCATTAATGTTAGAAAGGAAAGGGTCTACCACTTTGAACAGCATTGTGAACTGAGTTAGCTGGGTAAAGGAATACTGCCTACCTCTCAGCGTTTTCATGGGTGAGGAACCCAACTTTTGCAAAATATCCCATACAAGCGAATGGAAGATTCCTGGTAGCTCTTGTAAGAGACTCATGAATGTTTGAAGCAACAGGGTGTAGCAAGTTGTTTAGCATTGTGAATTGACTTAGCTGTTTAAAGGAATACTGCCTACTTCTCAGAGTTTTCAGGAGTCAGGAACCTCACCTTTGTGCAAAATTGCCTTTGTGAAGGGAATGGAGAAACACTGTTGCTCTTGTATGAAATCCATCAATGTTAGAAAGAAGAAGGTCAAGCACCTTCTTCAGCTTTGGGAATTGAGTGAGTTGTTTAATGGAATACTACCTACCTCTCAGGGTTTTCAGGGATGAGGACTACCAGGATTTTTCAAAATTGCCCCTTTCGAGTGAATGGAAGCTGCACTGTAGGTCTTATAAGAGAGACATTACTGTTAACAGGAAGAGAGCCTAGCACTCTGTTGAGAATTCTCAAATGAGTTAGCTGTTTAAGGACATACTGATACCTCTCAGTGCTTTTATATGTGAGAACCTTCAACTTTGTTCAAAATCTCCTCTTACAACTGACTGGACCCAGCTGTGTGGGTGTTGTAAGAAAAGTATGAATGTTACAAGCAGGAGGGTGAAGCAGCTTGTCTTCGGATGATACGTGAGTAACTTTTTTCCAGGAATACTACCTACCACTCAGTGTTTTCAAGGATGAGGTATATCACCTTTGTGCAACATCACCCCTTTGAAGAGAATGGAAGAAGTTCTGAGGCTCTTCTGATTAAATTATTTAGGTTGGAAGCAAGAGCGTACAGCAAGTTGTGTAACAGTGTGAGTAGAGTGAAGTTTTAAAAGGAAGACCACCTGCCTCTGACAGTTTGAAAGTGTGAGGAACTTGATTTTGGGGCAAAATTGCCTGTTTCCATAAAGGGAAGGATTACTGTATGTCTTGTAGGAGAACCACAAAGGTTACAAGAAAGATGCTCAAGCACTTTGTTTAGCAGCTTCAAGTGATTTAGCATTCAAAAGGAACACTGCCTATCTGTCAAGGGTTTGACAGTGTGAGCAAATCCATCTTTGTGCCAATAGACCCTTTCCACTGAATGGAACATGCACTATGTGTCTGGCAAGCAGATGTCAAGGTTTGCAGCAGCAGTTGCAAGCACATTGTTTTCCTGTGAGAGTTGAAATAGCATGTGAAAGGAGTGCTTGCCAAATGAAAGCCTTTGACAATGGAGAATCATTCACTCCTTGAAAAATACCCACTTTCGGCGAAATGCACATTCACTTGTAGCTCAGGGCAGGATGCAGTATGTGAGAGGCAGGAATAGTTTGCCACTTGTCTCCCTATGAGAAATGAGTTACCTGTTGAAAGGAATACTGACTACCCCTCAGTTTATTCATGTGTGAGGAAGATCACCGTTGGGCCAAATAGCTGCCTTCAACTGAATGGAACCAGAACAGTTTAGGATGTATGAAAAGCATTCATTCCAGCAGCAAGAGGGTCTCGACTGTTGTTTAAAAGTGAGAATTGAGTGAGCTTTACAAAGGAATACTACCTGTCTCTCAGGCATTTACAGTGTGAAGAAGATTATCTTTGTGCAAAAGAGCCCTGTTTCAATGGAAGGAAGAAGCACTGTTTCTCCTGTAAGAGATGCATAAGTGTTAGAAGCAAGAGGGTCAAGCATCTTGTTAAGCACTATGAATTGAGTTACCTGTTGAATGGAATACTGCCAACTCTCAGTGTTTTCAGGGAGAAGAAAATCAATGTTCTGCTAAATAGCTCCTTTCAAGGGAATGGAGGCATACTGTAGGTCTTGTTAGACAATCATTAATGTTAGAAGGAAGAGGGTCTAGCACCCTGTTAAGCACTGTGAATTGACTTACCTGTTGAAGGGAATACTGTCTAACTCTCAGTGTTTTTATGGGTGGAGGAACCTCAAGTTTGTGCAAAATGACCTCTTTCCAGTCAATGGAACCAGCACTACATCTCTTGGAAAAGAAGTATGAATGTTAGAAGCAGCAGGGTCAAGCACCTTGTTTTCCAATGCGAATTGATATACTGCTTTAAAGGAATAATGCCTACAACTCAGCGTTTTCATGGGTGAGCAATACCACCTTTGTGCAAAATACTGCACTTAGAGGGATGGGAAGAATCACTGTCGAACTTCTGAGAGAATCATTAATGTTAGAAAGGAAAGGGTCTACCACCTTGAACAGCATTGTGAACTGAGTTAGCTGGGTAAAGGAATACTGCCTACCTCTCAGCGTTTTCATGGGTGAGGAACCCAACTTTTGCAAAATATCCCATACAAGCGAATGGAAGATTCCTGGTAGCTCTTGTAAGAGACTCATGAATGTTTGAAGCAACAGGGTGTAGCAAGTTGTTTAGCATTGTGAATTGACTTAGCTGTTTAAAGGAATACTGCCTACTTCTCAGAGTTTTCAGGAGTCAGGAACCTCACCTTTGTGCAAAATTGCCTTTGTGAAGGGAATGGAGAAACACTGTTGCTCTTGTATGAAATCCATCAATGTTAGAAAGAAGAGGGTCAAGCACCTTCTTCAGCTTTGGGAATTGAGTGAGTTGTTTAATGGAATACTACCTACCTCTCAGGGTTTTCAGGGATGAGGACTACCAGGATTTTTCAAAATTGCCCCATTCGGGTGAATGGAAGCTGCACTGTAGGTCTTATAAGAGAGACATTACTGTTAACAGGAAGAGAGCCTAGCACTCTGTTGAGGATTCTCAACTGAGTTAGCTGTTTAAGGACATATTGATACCTCTCAGTGCTTTTATATGTGAGAACCTTCAACTTTGTGCAAAATCTCCTCTTACAACTGACTGGACCCAGCTGTGTGGGTGTTGTAAGAAAAGTATGAATGTTACAAGCAGGAGGGTGAAGCAGCTTGTCTTCGGATGATACGTGAGTAACTTGTTTCCAGGAATACTGTCTACCACTCAGTGTTTTCAAGGATGAGGTATATCACCTTTGTGCAACATCACCCCTTTGAAGAGAATGAAAGAAGTTCTGAGGCTCTTCTGAGAAAATTATTTAGGTTGGAAGCAAGAGCGCACAGCAAGTTGTGTAACAGTGTGAGTAGAGTGAAGTTTTAAAATTAAGACCACCTGCCTCTCACAGTTTGAAAGTGTGGCGAACTTGATTTTGGGGCAAAATTGCCTGTTTCCATGAAGGGAAGGATTACTGTATGTCTTGTAGGAGAACCACAAAGGTTACAAGAAAGATGCTCAAGCACTTTGTTTAGCAGCTTCAAGTGATTTAGCATTCAAAAGGAACACTGCCTATCTGTCAAGGGTTTGACAGTGTGAGCAAATCCATCTTTGTGCCAATAGACCCTTTCCACTGAATGGAACATGCACTGTGTGTCTGGCAAGCAGATGTCAAGGTTTGCAGCAGGAGTTGCAAGCACTTTGTTTTCCTGTGAGAGTTGAATTAGCATGTGAAAGGAGTGCTTGCCAAATGAAAGCCTTTGACAATGGAGAATCATTCACTCCTTGAAAAATACCCACTTTCGGCGAAATGCACATTCACTTGTAGCTCAGGGCAGGATGCAGTATGTGAGAGGCAGGAATAGTTTGGCACTTGTCTCCCTATGAGAAATGAGTTACCTGTTGAAAGGAATACTGACTACCCCTCAGTTTATTCATGTGTGAGGAAGATCACCGTTGGGCCAAATAGCTGCCTTCAACTGAATGGAACCAGAACAGTTTAGGATGTATGAAAACCATTCATTCCAGCAGCAAGAGGGTCTCGACTGTTGTTTAAAAGTGAGAATTGAGTGAGCTTTACAAAGGAATACTACCTGTCTCTCAGGCATTTACAGTGTGAAGAAGATTATCTTTGTGCAAAAGAGCCCTGTTTCAATGGAAGGAAGAAGCACTGTTTCTCCTGTAAGAGATGCATAAGTGTTAGAAGCAAGAGGGTCAAGCATCTTGTTAAGCACTATGAATTGAGTTACCTGTTGAATGGAATACTGCCAACTCTCAGTGTTTTCAGGGGGAGGAAAATCAATGTTCTGCTAAATAGCTCCTTTCAAGGGAATGGAGGCATACTGTAGGTCTTGTTAGACAATCATTAATGTTAGAAGGAAGAGGGTCTAGCACCCTGTTAAGCACTGTGAATTGACTTACCTGTTGAAGGGAATACTGTCTAACTCTCAGTGTTTTTATGGGTGGAGGAACCTCAAGTTTGTGCAAAATGACCTCTTTCCAGTCAATGGAACCAGCACTACATCTCTTGGAAAAGAAGTATGAATGTTAGAAGCAGGAGGGTCAAGCACCTTGTTTTCCAATGCGAATTGATATACTGCTTTAAAGGAATAATGCCTACAACTCAGCGTTTTCATGGGTGAGCAATACCACCTTTGTGCAAAATACTGCACTTAGAGGGATGGGAAGAATCACTGTCGAACTTCTGAGAGAATCATTAATGTTAGAAAAGAAAGGGTCTACCACCTTGAACAGCATTGTGAACTGAGTTAGCTGGGTAAAGGAATACTGCCTACCTCTCAGCGTTTTCATGGGTGAGGAACCCAACTTTTGCAAAATATCCCATACAAGCGAATGGAAGATTCCTGGTAGCTCTTGTAAGAGACTCATGAATGTTTGAAGCAACAGGGTGTAGCAAGTTCTTTAGCATTGTGAATTGACTTAGCTGTTTAAAGGAATACTGCCTACTTCTCAGAGTTTTCAGGAGTCAGGAACCTCACCTTTGTGCAAAATTGCCTCTGTGAAGTGAATGGAGAAACACTGTTGCTCTTGTATGATATCCATCAATGTTAAAAGGAAGAGGGTCAAGCACATTCTTCAGCTTTGTGAATTGAATGAGTTGTTTAATGGAATACTACTTACCTCTCAGGGTTTTCAGGGATGAGGACTACCAGGATTTTTCAAAATTGCCCCTTTCGAGTGAATGGAAGCTGCACTGTAGGTCTTATAAGAGAGACATTACTGTTAACAGGAAGAGAGCCTAGCACTCTGTTGAGGATTCTCAACTGAGTTAGCTGTTTAAGGACATATTGATACCTCTCAGTGCTTTTATATGTGAGAACCTTCAACTTTGTGCAAAATCTCCTCTTACAACTGACTGGACCCAGCTGTGTGGGTGTTGTAAGAAAAGTATGAATGTTACAAGCAGGAGGGTGAAGCAGCTTGTCTTCGGATGATACGTGAGTAACTTGTTTCCAGGAATACTGTCTACCACTCAGTGTTTTCAAGGATGAGGTATATCACATTTGTGCAACAACACCCCTTTGAAGAGAATGAAAGAAGTTCTGAGGCTCTTCTGAGAAAATTATTTAGGTTGGAAGCAAGAGCGCACAGCAAGTTGTGTAACAGTGTGAGTAGAGTGAAGTTTTAAAAGGAAGACCACCTGCCTCTCACAGTTTGAAAGTGTGGCGAACTTGATTTTGGGGCAAAATTGCCTGTTTCCATGAAGGGAAGGATTACTGTATGTCTTGTAGGAGAACCACAAAGATTACAAGAAAGATGCTCTAGCACTTTGTTTAGCAGCTTCAAGTGATTTAGCATTCAAAAGGAAGACTGCCTATTTGTCAAGAGTTTGACAGTGTGAGCAAATCCATCTTTGTGCCAATAGACCCTTTCCACTGAATGGAACATGCACTGTGTCTCTTGCCAGCAGGGGTCAAGGTTTGCAGCAGGACTTGCAAGCACATTGTTTTCCTGTGAGAGTTGAAATAGCATGTGAAAGGAGTGCTTGCCAAATGAAAGCCTTTGACAATGGAGAATCATTCACTCCTTGAAAAATACCCACTTTCGGCGAAATGCACATTCACTTGTAGCTCAGGGCAGGATGCAGTATGTGAGAGGCAGGAATAGTTTGGCACTTGTCTCCCTATGAGAAATGAGTTACCTGTTGAAAGGAATACTGACTACCCCTCAGTTTATTCATGTGTGAGGAAGATCACCGTTGGGCCAAATAGCTGCCTTCAACTGAATGGAACCAGAACAGTTTAGGATGTATGAAAAGCATTCATTCCAGCAGCAAGAGGGTCTCGACTGTTGTTTAAAAGTGAGAATTGAGTGAGCTTTACAAAGGAATACTACCTGTCTCTCAGGCATTTACAGTGTGAAGAAGATTATCTTTGTGCAAAAGAGCCCTGTTTCAATGGAAGGAAGAAGCACTGTTTCTCCTGTAAGAGATGCATAAGTGTTAGAAGCAAGAGGGTCAAGCACCTTGTTAAGCACTATGAATTGAGTTACCTGTTGAATGGAATACTGCCAACTCTCAGTGTTTTCAGGGGGAGGAAAATCAATGTTCTGCTAAATAGCTCCTTTCAAGGGAATGGAGGCATACTGTAGGTCTTGTTAGACAATCATTAATGTTAGAAGGAAGAGGGTCTAGCACCCTGTTAAGCACTGTGAATTGATTTACCTGTTGAAGGGAATACTGTCTAACTCTCAGTGTTTTTATGGGTGGAGGAACCTCAAGTTTGTGCAAAATGACCTCTTTCCAGTCAATGGAACCAGCACTACATCTCTTAGAAAAGAACTATGAATGTTAGAAGCAGCAGGGTCAAGCATCTTGTTTTCCAATGCGAATTGATATACTGCTTTAAAGGAATAATGACTACAATTCAGCGTTTTCATGGGTGAGCAATATCACCTTTGTGCAAAATACTGCACTTAGAGGGATGGGAAGAATCACTGTCGAACTTCTGAGAGAATCATTAATGTTAGAAAGGAAAGGGTCTACCACCTTGAACAGCATTGTGAACTGAGTTAGCTGGGTAAAGGAATACTGCCTACTTTTCAGCGTTTTCATGGGTGAGGAACCCAACTTTTGCAAAATATCCCATACAAGCGAATGGAAGATTCCTGGTAGCTCTTGTAAGAGACTCATGAATGTTTGAAGCAACAGGGTGTAGCAAGTTGTTTAGCATTGTGAATTGACTTAGCTGTTTAAAGGAATACTGCCTACTTCTCAGAGTTTTCAGGAGTCAGGAACCTTACCTTTGTGCAAAATTGCCTTTGTGAAGGGAATGGAGAAACACTGTTGCTCTTGTATGAAATCCATCAATGTTAGAAAGAAGAGGGTCAAGCACCTTCTTCAGCTTTGGGAATTGAGTGAGTTGTTTAATGGAATACTACCTACCTCTCAGGGTTTTCAGGGATGAGGACTACCAGGATTTTTCAAAATTGCCCCATTCGAGTGAATAGAAGCTGCACTGTAGGTCTTATAAGACAGACATTACTGTTAACAGGAAGAGAGCCTAGCACTCTGTTGAGGATTCTCAACTGAGTTAGCTGTTTAAGGACATACTGATACCTCTCAGTGCTTTTATATGTGAGAACCTTCAACTTTGTGCAAAATCTCCTCTTACAACTGACTGGACCCAGCTGTGTGGGTGTTGTAAGAAAAGTATGAATGTTACAAGCAGGAGGGTGAAGCAGCTTGTCTTCGGATGATACGTGAGTAACTTTTTTCCAGGAATACTGCCTACCACTCAGTGTTTTCAAGGATGAGGTATATCACCTTTGTGCAACATCACCCCTTTGAAGAGAATGGAAGAAGTTCTGAGGCTCTTCTGATTAAATTATTTAGGTTGGAAGCAAGAGCGTACAGCAAGTTGTGTAACAGTGTGAGTAGAGTGAAGTTTTAAAATTAAGACCACCTGCCTCTGAGAGTTTGAAAGTGTGAGGAACTTGATTTGGGGCAAAATTGCCTGTTTCCATGAAGGGAAGGATTACTGTATGTCTTGTAGGAGAACCACAAAGGTTACAAGAAAGATGCTCAAGCACTTTGTTTAGCAGCTTCAAGTGATTTAGCATTCAAAAGGAACACTGCCTATCTGTCAAGGGTTTGACAGTGTGAGCAAATCCATCTTTGTGCCAGTAGACCCTTTCCACTGAATGGAACATGCACTGTGTGTCTGGCAAGCAGATGTCAAGGTTTGCAGCAGGAGTTGCAAGCACATTGTTTTCCTGTGAGAGTTGAATTAGCATGTGAAAGGAGTGCTTGCCAAATGAAAGCCTTTGACAATGGAGAATCATTCACTCCTTGAAAAATACCCACTTTCGGCGAAATGCACATTCACTTGTAGCTCAGGGCAGGATGCAGTATGTGAGAGGCAGGAATAGTTTGCCACTTGTCTCCCTATGAGAAATGAGTTACCTGTTGAAAGGAATACTGACTACCCCTCAGTTTATTCATGTGTGAGGAAGATCACCGTTGGGCCAAATAGCTGCCTTCAACTGAATGGAACCAGAACAGTTTAGGATGTATGAAAAGCATTCATTCCAGCAGCAAGAGGGTCTCGACTGTTGTTTAAAAGTGAGAATTGAGTGAGCTTTACAAAGGAATACTACCTGTCTCTCAGGCATTTACAGTGTGAAGAAGATTACCTTTGTGGAAAATAGCCCTGTTTCAATGGAAGGAAGAAGCACTGTTTCTCCAGTAAGAGATGCATGTGTTAGAAGCAAGACGGTCAAGCACCTTGTTAAGCATTAGGAATTGAGTTACCTGTTCAATAGTATACTGCCTAACTCTCAGTGTTTTCAGGTGGAGGAAAATCAATGTTCTGCTAAATAGCCCCTTCCAAGGGAATGGAGGCACACTGTAGGTCTTGTGAGACAATCATTAATGTTAGAAGCAAGAGGGTCTAGCACCCTGTTAAGCACTGTGAATTGACTTACCTGTTGAAGGGAATACTGTCTAACTCTCAGTGTTTTTATGGGTGGAGGAACCTCAAGTTTGTGCAAAATTGCCTCTTTCAAGTCAATGGAACCAGCACTAGAACTCTTGGAAGAGAAGTATGAATGTTAGAAGCAGGAGGGTCAAGCACCTTGTTTTCCAATGCGAATTGATATACTGCTTTAAAGGAATAATGCCTACAACTCAGTGTTTTCATGGGTGAGCAATACCACCTTTGTGCAAAATACTGCACTTAGAGGGATGGGAAGAATCACTGTCGAACTTCTGAGAGAATCATTAATGTTAGAAAGGAAAGGGTCTACCACCTTGAACAGCATTGTGAACTGAGTTAGCTGGGTAAAGGAATAATGCCTACCTCTCAGCGTTTTCATGGGTGAGGAATCCAACTTTTGCAAAATATCCCATACAAGCGAATGGAAGATTCCTGGTAGCTCTTGTAAGAGACTCATGAATGTTTGAAGCAACAGGGTGTAGCAAGTTGTTTAGCATTGTGAATTGACTTAGCTGTTTAAAGGAATACTGCCTACTTCTCAGAGTTTTCAGGAGTCAGGAACCTCACCTTTGTGCAAAATTGCCTCTGTGAAGTGAATGGAGAAACACTGTTGCTCTTGTATGATATCCATCAATGTTAAAAGAAAGAGGGTCAAGCACATTCTTCAGCTTTGTGAATTGAATGAGTTGTTTAATGGAATACTACTTACCTCTCAGGGTTTTCAGGGATGAGGACTACCAGGATTTTTCAAAATTGCCCCTTTCGAGTGAATGGAAGCTTCACTGTAGGTCTTATAAGAGAGACATTACTGTTAACAGGAAGAGAGCCTAGCACTCTGTTGAGGATTCTCAACTGAGTTAGCTGTTTAAGGACATATTGATACCTCTCAGTGCTTTTATATGTGAGAACCTTCAACTTTGTGCAAAATCTCCTCTTACAACTGACTGGACCCAGCTGTGTGGGTGTTGTAAGAAAAGTATGAATGTTACAAGCAGGAGGGTGAAGCAGCTTGTCTTCGGATGATACGTGAGTAACTTGTTTCCAGGAATACTGTCTACCACTCAGTGTTTTCAAGGATGAGGTATATCACCTTTGTGCAACATCACCCCTTTGAAGAGAATGAAAGAAGTTCTGAGGCTCTTCTGAGAAAATTATTTAGGTTGGAAGCAAGAGCGCACAGCAAGTTGTGTAACAGTGTGAGTAGAGTGAAGTTTTAAAATTAAGACCACCTGCCTCTCACAGTTTGAAAGTGTGGCGAACTTGATTTTGGGGCAAAATTGCCTGTTTCCATGAAGGGAAGGATTACTGTATGTCTTGTAGGAGAACCACAAAGGTTACAAGAAAGATGCTCAAGCACTTTGTTTAGCAGCTTCAAGTGATTTAGCATTCAAAAGGAACACTGCCTATCTGTCAAGGGTTTGACAGTGTGAGCAAATCCATCTTTGTGCCAATAGACCCTTTCCACTGAATGGAACATGCACTGTGTCTCTTGCCAGCAGGGGTCAAGGTTTGCAGCAGGACTTGCAAGCACATTGTTTTCCTGTGAGAGTTGAAATAGCATGTGAAAGGAGTGCTTGCCAAATGAAAGCCTTTGACAATGGAGAATCATTCACTCCTTGAAAAATACCCACTTTCGGCGAAATGCACATTCACTTGTAGCTCAGGGCAGGATGCAGTATGTGAGAGGCAGGAATAGTTTGGCACTTGTCTCCCTATGAGAAATGAGTTACCTGTTGAAAGGAATACTGACTACCCCTCAGTTTATTCATGTGTGAGGAAGATCACCGTTGGGCCAAATAGCTGCCTTCAACTGAATGGAACCAGAACAGTTTAGGATGTATGAAAAGCATTCATTCCAGCAGCAAGAGGGTCTCGACTGTTGTTTAAAAGTGAGAATTGAGTGAGCTTTACAAAGGAATACTACCTGTCTCTCAGGCATTTACAGTGTGAAGAAGATTATCTTTGTGCAAAAGAGCCCTGTTTCAATGGAAGGAAGAAGCACTGTTTCTCCTGTAAGAGATGCATAAGTGTTAGAAGCAAGAGGGTCAAGCACCTTGTTAAGCACTATGAATTGAGTTACCTGTTGAATGGAATACTGCCAACTCTCAGTGTTTTCAGGGGGAGGAAAATCAATGTTCTGCTAAATAGCTCCTTTCAAGGGAATGGAGGCATACTGTAGGTCTTGTTAGACAATCATTAATGTTAGAAGGAAGAGGGTCTAGCACCCTGTTAAGCACTGTGAATTGATTTACCTGTTGAAGGGAATACTGTCTAACTCTCAGTGTTTTTATGGGTGGAGGAACCTCAAGTTTGTGCAAAATGACCTCTTTCCAGTCAATGGAACCAGCACTACATCTCTTAGAAAAGAACTATGAATGTTAGAAGCAGCAGGGTCAAGCATCTTGTTTTCCAATGCGAATTGATATACTGCTTTAAAGGAATAATGCCTACAATTCAGCGTTTTCATGGGTGAGCAATATCACCTTTGTGCAAAATACTGCACTTAGAGGGATGGGAAGAATCACTGTCGAACTTCTGAGAGAATCATTAATGTTAGAAAGGAAAGGGTCTACCACCTTGAACAGCATTGTGAACTGAGTTAGCTGGGTAAAGGAATACTGCCTACTTTTCAGCGTTTTCATGGGTGAGGAACCCAACTTTTGCAAAATATCCCATACAAGCGAATGGAAGATTCCTGGTAGCTCTTGTAAGAGACTCATGAATGTTTGAAGCAACAGGGTGTAGCAAGTTGTTTAGCATTGTGAATTGACTTAGCTGTTTAAAGGAATACTGCCTACTTCTCAGAGTTTTCAGGAGTCAGGAACCTCACCTTTGTGCAAAATTGCCTTTGTGAAGGGAATGGAGAAACACTGTTGCTCTTGTATGAAATCCATCAATGTTAGAAAGAAGAGGGTCAAGCACCTTCTTCAGCTTTGGGAATTGAGTGAGTTGTTTAATGGAATACTACCTACCTCTCAGGGTTTTCAGGGATGAGGACTACCAGGATTTTTCAAAATTGCCCCATTCGAGTGAATAGAAGCTGCACTGTAGGTCTTATAAGACAGACATTACTGTTAACAGGAAGAGAGCCTAGCACTCTGTTGAGGATTCTCAACTGAGTTAGCTGTTTAAGGACATACTGATACCTCTCAGTGCTTTTATATGTGAGAACCTTCAACTTTGTGCAAAATCTCCTCTTACAACTGACTGGACCCAGCTGTGTGGGTGTTGTAAGAAAAGTATGAATGTTACAAGCAGGAGGGTGAAGCAGCTTGTCTTCGGATGATACGTGAGTAACTTTTTTCCAGGAATACTGCCTACCACTCAGTGTTTTCAAGGATGAGGTATATCACCTTTGTGCAACATCACCCCTTTGAAGAGAATGGAAGAAGTTCTGAGGCTCTTCTGATTAAATTATTTAGGTTGGAAGCAAGAGCGTACAGCAAGTTGTGTAACAGTGTGAGTAGAGTGAAGTTTTAAAATTAAGACCACCTGCCTCTGAGAGTTTGAAAGTGTGAGGAACTTGATTTTGGGGCAAAATTGCCTGTTTCCATGAAGGGAAGGATTACTGTATGTCTTGTAGGAGAACCACAAAGGTTACAAGAAAGATGCTCAAGCACTTTGTTTAGCAGCTTCAAGTGATTTAGCATTCAAAAGGAACACTGCCTATCTGTCAAGGGTTTGACAGTGTGAGCAAATCCATCTTTGTGCCAGTAGACCCTTTCCACTGAATGGAACATGCACTGTGTGTCTGGCAAGCAGATGTCAAGGTTTGCAGCAGGAGTTGCAAGCACATTGTTTTCCTGTGAGAGTTGAATTAGCATGTGAAAGGAGTGCTTGCCAAATGAAAGCCTTTGACAATGGAGAATCATTCACTCCTTGAAAAATACCCACTTTCGGCGAAATGCACATTCACTTGTAGCTCAGGGCAGGATGCAGTATGTGAGAGGCAGGAATAGTTTGCCACTTGTCTCCCTATGAGAAATGAGTTACCTGTTGAAAGGAATACTGACTACCCCTCAGTTTATTCATGTGTGAGGAAGATCACCGTTGGGCCAAATAGCTGCCTTCAACTGAATGGAACCAGAACAGTTTAGGATGTATGAAAAGCATTCATTCCAGCAGCAAGAGGGTCTCGACTGTTGTTTAAAAGTGAGAATTGAGTGAGCTTTACAAAGGAATACTACCTGTCTCTCAGGCATTTACAGTGTGAAGAAGATTACCTTTGTGGAAAATAGCCCTGTTTCAATGGAAGGAAGAAGCACTGTTTCTCCAGTAAGAGATGCATGTGTTAGAAGCAAGACGGTCAAGCACCTTGTTAAGCATTAGGAATTGAGTTACCTGTTCAATAGTATACTGCCTAACTCTCAGTGTTTTCAGGTGGAGGAAAATCAATGTTCTGCTAAATAGCCCCTTCCAAGGGAATGGAGGCACACTGTAGGTCTTGTGAGACAATCATTAATGTTAGAAGCAAGAGGGTCTAGCACCCTGTTAAGCACTGTGAATTGACTTACCTGTTGAAGGGAATACTGTCTAACTCTCAGTGTTTTTATGGGTGGAGGAACCTCAAGTTTGTGCAAAATTGCCTCTTTCAAGTCAATGGAACCAGCACTAGAACTCTTGGAAGAGAAGTATGAATGTTAGAAGCAGGAGGGTCAAGCACCTTGTTTTCCAATGCGAATTGATATACTGCTTTAAAGGAATAATGCCTACAACTCAGTGTTTTCATGGGTGAGCAATACCACCTTTGTGCAAAATACTGCACTTAGAGGGATGGGAAGAATCACTGTCGAACTTCTGAGAGAATCATTAATGTTAGAAAAGAAAGGGTCTACCACCTTGAACAGCATTGTGAACTGAGTTAGCTGGGTAAAGGAATACTGCCTACCTCTCAGCGTTTTCATGGGTGAGGAACCCAACTTTTGCAAAATATCCCATACAAGCGAATGGAAGATTCCTGGTAGCTCTTGTAAGAGACTCATGAATGTTTGAAGCAACAGGGTGTAGCAAGTTGTTTAGCATTGTGAATTGACTTAGCTGTTTAAAGGAATACTGCCTACTTCTCAGAGTTTTCAGGAGTCAGGAACCTCACCTTTGTGCAAAATTGCCTCTGTGAAGTGAATGGAGAAACACTGTTGCTCTTGTATGATATCCATCAATGTTAAAAGGAAGAGGGTCAAGCACATTCTTCAGCTTTGTGAATTGAATGAGTTGTTTAATGGAATACTACTTACCTCTCAGGGTTTTCAGGGATGAGGACTACCAGGATTTTTCAAAATTGCCCCTTTCGAGTGAATGGAAGCTGCACTGTAGGTCTTATAAGAGAGACATTACTGTTAACAGGAAGAGAGCCTAGCACTCTGTTGAGGATTCTCAACTGAGTTAGCTGTTTAAGGACATATTGATACCTCTCAGTGCTTTTATATGTGAGAACCTTCAACTTTGTGCAAAATCTCCTCTTACAACTGACTGGACCCAGCTGTGTGGGTGTTGTAAGAAAAGTATGAATGTTACAAGCAGGATGGGGAAGCAGCTTGTCTTCGGATGATACGTGAGTAACTTGTTTCCAGGAATACTGTCTACCACTCAGTGTTTTCAAGGATGAGGTATATCACCTTTGTGCAACATCACCCCTTTGAAGAGAATGAAAGAAGTTCTGAGGCTCTTCTGAGAAAATTATTTAGGTTGGAAGCAAGAGCGCACAGCAAGTTGTGTAACAGTGTGAGTAGAGTGAAGTTTTAAAATTAAGACCACCTGCCTCTCACAGTTTGAAAGTGTGGCGAACTTGATTTTGGGGCAAAATTGCCTGTTTCCATGAAGGGAAGGATTACTGTATGTCTTGTAGGAGAACCACAAAGGTTACAAGAAAGATGCTCAAGCACTTTGTTTAGCAGCTTCAAGTGATTTAGCATTCAAAAGGAACACTGCCTATCTGTCAAGGGTTTGACAGTGTGAGCAAATCCATCTTTGTGCCAATAGACCCTTTCCACTGAATGGAACATGCACTGTGTCTCTTGCCAGCAGGGGTCAAGGTTTGCAGCAGGACTTGCAAGCACATTGTTTTCCTGTGAGAGTTGAAATAGCATGTGAAAGGAGTGCTTGCCAAATGAAAGCCTTTGACAATGGAGAATCATTCACTCCTTGAAAAATACCCACTTTCGGCGAAATGCACATTCACTTGTAGCTCAGGGCAGGATGCAGTATGTGAGAGGCAGGAATAGTTTGCCACTTGTCTCCCTATGAGAAATGAGTTACCTGTTGAAAGGAATACTGACTACCCCTCAGTTTATTCATGTGTGAGGAAGATCACCGTTGGGCCAAATAGCTGCCTTCAACTGAATGGAACCAGAACAGTTTAGGATGTATGAAAACCATTCATTCCAGCAGCAAGAGGGTCTCGACTGTTGTTTAAAAGTGAGAATTGAGTGAGCTTTACAAAGGAATACTACCTGTCTCTCAGGCATTTACAGTGTGAAGAAGATTATCTTTGTGCAAAAGAGCCCTGTTTCAATGGAAGGAAGAAGCACTGTTTCTCCTGTAAGAGATGCATAAGTGTTAGAAGCAAGAGGGTCAAGCACCTTGTTAAGCACTATGAATTGAGTTACCTGTTGAATGGAATACTGCCAACTCTCAGTGTTTTCAGGGGGAGGAAAATCAATGTTCTGCTAAATAGCTCCTTTCAAGGGAATGGAGGCATACTGTAGGTCTTGTTAGACAATCATTAATGTTAGAAGGAAGAGGGTCTAGCACCCTGTTAAGCACTGTGAATTGATTTACCTGTTGAAGGGAATACTGTCTAACTCTCAGTGTTTTTATGGGTGGAGGAACCTCAAGTTTGTGCAAAATGACCTCTTTCCAGTCAATGGAACCAGCACTACATCTCTTAGAAAAGAACTATGAATGTTAGAAGCAGCAGGGTCAAGCATCTTGTTTTCCAATGCGAATTGATATACTGCTTTAAAGGAATAATGCCTACAATTCAGCGTTTTCATGGGTGAGCAATATCACCTTTGTGCAAAATACTGCACTTAGAGGGATGGGAAGAATCACTGTCGAACTTCTGAGAGAATCATTAATGTTAGAAAGGAAAGGGTCTACCACCTTGAACAGCATTGTGAACTGAGTTAGCTGGGTAAAGGAATACTGCCTACTTTTCAGCGTTTTCATGGGTGAGGAACCCAACTTTTGCAAAATATCCCATACAAGCGAATGGAAGATTCCTGGTAGCTCTTGTAAGAGACTCATGAATGTTTGAAGCAACAGGGTGTAGCAAGTTGTTTAGCATTGTGAATTGACTTAGCTGTTTAAAGGAATACTGCCTACTTCTCAGAGTTTTCAGGAGTCAGGAACCTCACCTTTGTGCAAAATTGCCTTTGTGAAGGGAATGGAGAAACACTGTTGCTCTTGTATGAAATCCATCAATGTTAGAAAGAAGAGGGTCAAGCACCTTCTTCAGCTTTGGGAATTGAGTGAGTTGTTTAATGGAATACTACCTACCTCTCAGGGTTTTCAGGGATGAGGACTACCAGGATTTTTCAAAATTGCCCCATTCGAGTGAATAGAAGCTGCACTGTAGGTCTTATAAGACAGACATTACTGTTAACAGGAAGAGAGCCTAGCACTCTGTTGAGGATTCTCAACTGAGTTAGCTGTTTAAGGACATACTGATACCTCTCAGTGCTTTTATATGTGAGAACCTTCAACTTTGTGCAAAATCTCCTCTTACAACTGACTGGACCCAGCTGTGTGGGTGTTGTAAGAAAAGTATGAATGTTACAAGCAGGAGGGTGAAGCAGCTTGTCTTCGGATGATACGTGAGTAACTTTTTTCCAGGAATACTGCCTACCACTCAGTGTTTTCAAGGATGAGGTATATCACCTTTGTGCAACATCACCCCTTTGAAGAGAATGGAAGAAGTTCTGAGGCTCTTCTGATTAAATTATTTAGGTTGGAAGCAAGAGCGTACAGCAAGTTGTGTAACAGTGTGAGTAGAGTGAAGTTTTAAAATTAAGACCACCTGCCTCTGAGAGTTTGAAAGTGTGAGGAACTTGATTTTGGGGCAAAATTGCCTGTTTCCATGAAGGGAAGGATTACTGTATGTCTTGTAGGAGAACCACAAAGGTTACAAGAAAGATGCTCAAGCACTTTGTTTAGCAGCTTCAAGTGATTTAGCATTCAAAAGGAACACTGCCTATCTGTCAAGGGTTTGACAGTGTGAGCAAATCCATCTTTGTGCCAGTAGACCCTTTCCACTGAATGGAACATGCACTGTGTGTCTGGCAAGCAGATGTCAAGGTTTGCAGCAGGAGTTGCAAGCACATTGTTTTCCTGTGAGAGTTGAATTAGCATGTGAAAGGAGTGCTTGCCAAATGAAAGCCTTTGACAATGGAGAATCATTCACTCCTTGAAAAATACCCACTTTCGGCGAAATGCACATTCACTTGTAGCTCAGGGCAGGATGCAGTATGTGAGAGGCAGGAATAGTTTGCCACTTGTCTCCCTATGAGAAATGAGTTACCTGTTGAAAGGAATACTGACTACCCCTCAGTTTATTCATGTGTGAGGAAGATCACCGTTGGGCCAAATAGCTGCCTTCAACTGAATGGAACCAGAACAGTTTAGGATGTATGAAAAGCATTCATTCCAGCAGCAAGAGGGTCTCGACTGTTGTTTAAAAGTGAGAATTGAGTGAGCTTTACAAAGGAATACTACCTGTCTCTCAGGCATTTACAGTGTGAAGAAGATTACCTTTGTGGAAAATAGCCCTGTTTCAATGGAAGGAAGAAGCACTGTTTCTCCAGTAAGAGATGCATGTGTTAGAAGCAAGACGGTCAAGCACCTTGTTAAGCATTAGGAATTGAGTTACCTGTTCAATAGTATACTGCCTAACTCTCAGTGTTTTCAGGTGGAGGAAAATCAATGTTCTGCTAAATAGCCCCTTCCAAGGGAATGGAGGCACACTGTAGGTCTTGTGAGACAATCATTAATGTTAGAAGCAAGAGGGTCTAGCACCCTGTTAAGCACTGTGAATTGACTTACCTGTTGAAGGGAATACTGTCTAACTCTCAGTGTTTTTATGGGTGGAGGAACCTCAAGTTTGTGCAAAATTGCCTCTTTCAAGTCAATGGAACCAGCACTAGAACTCTTGGAAGAGAAGTATGAATGTTAGAAGCAGGAGGGTCAAGCACCTTGTTTTCCAATGCGAATTGATATACTGCTTTAAAGGAATAATGCCTACAACTCAGTGTTTTCATGGGTGAGCAATACCACCTTTGTGCAAAATACTGCACTTAGAGGGATGGGAAGAATCACTGTCGAACTTCTGAGAGAATCATTAATGTTAGAAAGGAAAGGGTCTACCACCTTGAACAGCATTGTGAACTGAGTTAGCTGGGTAAAGGAATACTGCCTACCTCTCAGCGTTTTCATGGGTGAGGAACCCAACTTTTGCAAAATATCCCATACAAGCGAATGGAAGATTCCTGGTAGCTCTTGTAAGAGACTCATGAATGTTTGAAGCAACAGGGTGTAGCAAGTTGTTTAGCATTGTGAATTGACTTAGCTGTTTAAAGGAATACTGCCTACTTCTCAGAGTTTTCAGGAGTCAGGAACCTCACCTTTGTGCAAAATTGCCTCTGTGAAGTGAATGGAGAAACACTGTTGCTCTTGTATGATATCCATCAATGTTAAAAGGAAGAGGGTCAAGCACATTCTTCAGCTTTGTGAATTGAATGAGTTGTTTAATGGAATACTACTTACCTCTCAGGGTTTTCAGGGATGAGGACTACCAGGATTTTTCAAAATTGCCCCTTTCGAGTGAATGGAAGCTTCACTGTAGGTCTTATAAGAGAGACATTACTGTTAACAGGAAGAGAGCCTAGCACTCTGTTGAGGATTCTCAACTGAGTTAGCTGTTTAAGGACATATTGATACCTCTCAGTGCTTTTATATGTGAGAACCTTCAACTTTGTGCAAAATCTCCTCTTACAACTGACTGGACCCAGCTGTGTGGGTGTTGTAAGAAAAGTATGAATGTTACAAGCAGGAGGGTGAAGCAGCTTGTCTTCGGATGATACGTGAGTAACTTGTTTCCAGGAATACTGTCTACCACTCAGTGTTTTCAAGGATGAGGTATATCACCTTTGTGCAACATCACCCCTTTGAAGAGAATGAAAGAAGTTCTGAGGCTCTTCTGAGAAAATTATTTAGGTTGGAAGCAAGAGCGCACAGCAAGTTGTGTAACAGTGTGAGTAGAGTGAAGTTTTAAAATTAAGACCACCTGCCTCTCACAGTTTGAAAGTGTGGCGAACTTGATTTTGGGGCAAAATTGCCTGTTTCCATGAAGGGAAGGATTACTGTATGTCTTGTAGGAGAACCACAAAGGTTACAAGAAAGATGCTCAAGCACTTTGTTTAGCAGCTTCAAGTGATTTAGCATTCAAAAGGAACACTGCCTATCTGTCAAGGGTTTGACAGTGTGAGCAAATCCATCTTTGTGCCAATAGACCCTTTCCACTGAATGGAACATGCACTGTGTCTCTTGCCAGCAGGGGTCAAGGTTTGCAGCAGGACTTGCAAGCACATTGTTTTCCTGTGAGAGTTGAAATAGCATGTGAAAGGAGTGCTTGCCAAATGAAAGCCTTTGACAATGGAGAATCATTCACTCCTTGAAAAATACCCACTTTCGGCGAAATGCACATTCACTTGTAGCTCAGGGCAGGATGCAGTATGTGAGAGGCAGGAATAGTTTGGCACTTGTCTCCCTATGAGAAATGAGTTACCTGTTGAAAGGAATACTGACTACCCCTCAGTTTATTCATGTGTGAGGAAGATCACCGTTGGGCCAAATAGCTGCCTTCAACTGAATGGAATCAGAACAGTTTAGGATGTATGAAAAGCATTCATTCCAGCAGCAAGAGGGTCTCGACTGTTGTTTAAAAGTGAGAATTGAGTGAGCTTTACAAAGGAATACTACCTGTCTCTCAGGCATTTACAGTGTGAAGAAGATTATCTTTGTGCAAAAGAGCCCTGTTTCAATGGAAGGAAGAAGCACTGTTTCTCCTGTAAGAGATGCATAAGTGTTAGAAGCAAGAGGGTCAAGCACCTTGTTAAGCACTATGAATTGAGTTACCTGTTGAATGGAATACTGCCAACTCTCAGTGTTTTCAGGGGGAGGAAAATCAATGTTCTGCTAAATAGCTCCTTTCAAGGGAATGGAGGCATACTGTAGGTCTTGTTAGACAATCATTAATGTTAGAAGGAAGAGGGTCTAGCACCCTGTTAAGCACTGTGAATTGATTTACCTGTTGAAGGGAATACTGTCTAACTCTCAGTGTTTTTATGGGTGGAGGAACCTCAAGTTTGTGCAAAATGACCTCTTTCCAGTCAATGGAACCAGCACTACATCTCTTAGAAAAGAACTATGAATGTTAGAAGCAGCAGGGTCAAGCATCTTGTTTTCCAATGCGAATTGATATACTGCTTTAAAGGAATAATGCCTACAATTCAGCGTTTTCATGGGTGAGCAATATCACCTTTGTGCAAAATACTGCACTTAGAGGGATGGGAAGAATCACTGTCGAACTTCTGAGAGAATCATTAATGTTAGAAAGGAAAGGGTCTACCACCTTGAACAGCATTGTGAACTGAGTTAGCTGGGTAAAGGAATACTGCCTACTTTTCAGCGTTTTCATGGGTGAGGAACCCAACTTTTGCAAAATATCCCATACAAGCGAATGGAAGATTCCTGGTAGCTCTTGTAAGAGACTCATGAATGTTTGAAGCAACAGGGTGTAGCAAGTTGTTTAGCATTGTGAATTGACTTAGCTGTTTAAAGGAATACTGCCTACTTCTCAGAGTTTTCAGGAGTCAGGAACCTCACCTTTGTGCAAAATTGCCTTTGTGAAGGGAATGGAGAAACACTGTTGCTCTTGTATGAAATCCATCAATGTTAGAAAGAAGAGGGTCAAGCACCTTCTTCAGCTTTGGG
Source organism: Castor canadensis (assembly GCF_047511655.1). Lineage (NCBI taxonomy): Eukaryota > Metazoa > Chordata > Mammalia > Rodentia > Castoridae > Castor > Castor canadensis. The sequence continues at coordinate 39,383,717 of NC_133400.1, forward strand.
AATTGAGTGAGTTGTTTAATGGAATACTACCTACCTCTCAGGGTTTTCAGGGATGAGGACTACCAGGATTTTTCAAAATTGCCCCATTCGAGTGAATAGAAGCTGTACTGTAGGTCTTATAAGACAGACATTACTGTTAACAGGAAGAGAGCCTAGCACTCTGTTGAGGATTCTCAACTGAGTTAGCTGTTTAAGGACATACTGATACCTCTCAGTGCTTTTATATGTGAGAACCTTCAACTTTGTGCAAAATCTCCTCTTACAACTGACTGGACCCAGCTGTGTGGGTGTTGTAAGAAAAGTATGAATGTTACAAGCAGGAGGGTGAAGCAGCTTGTCTTCGGATGATACGTGAGTAACTTTTTTCCAGGAATACTGCCTACCACTCAGTGTTTTCAAGGATGAGGTATATCACCTTTGTGCAACATCACCCCTTTGAAGAGAATGGAAGAAGTTCTGAGGCTCTTCTGATTAAATTATTTAGGTTGGAAGCAAGAGCGTACAGCAAGTTGTGTAACAGTGTGAGTAGAGTGAAGTTTTAAAATTAAGACCACCTGCCTCTGAGAGTTTGAAAGTGTGAGGAACTTGATTTTGGGGCAAAATTGCCTGTTTCCATGAAGGGAAGGATTACTGTATGTCTTGTAGGAGAACCACAAAGGTTACAAGAAAGATGCTCAAGCACTTTGTTTAGCAGCTTCAAGTGATTTAGCATTCAAAAGGAACACTGCCTATCTGTCAAGGGTTTGACAGTGTGAGCAAATCCATCTTTGTGCCAGTAGACCCTTTCCACTGAATGGAACATGCACTGTGTGTCTGGCAAGCAGATGTCAAGGTTTGCAGCAGGAGTTGCAAGCACATTGTTTTCCTGTGAGAGTTGAATTAGCATGTGAAAGGAGTGCTTGCCAAATGAAAGCCTTTGACAATGGAGAATCATTCACTCCTTGAAAAATACCCACTTTCGGCGAAATGCACATTCACTTGTAGCTCAGGGCAGGATGCAGTATGTGAGAGGCAGGAATAGTTTGCCACTTGTCTCCCTATGAGAAATGAGTTACCTGTTGAAAGGAATACTGACTACCCCTCAGTTTATTCATGTGTGAGGAAGATCACCGTTGGGCCAAATAGCTGCCTTCAACTGAATGGAACCAGAACAGTTTAGGATGTATGAAAAGCATTCATTCCAGCAGCAAGAGGGTCTCGACTGTTGTTTAAAAGTGAGAATTGAGTGAGCTTTACAAAGGAATACTACCTGTCTCTCAGGCATTTACAGTGTGAAGAAGATTACCTTTGTGGAAAATAGCCCTGTTTCAATGGAAGGAAGAAGCACTGTTTCTCCAGTAAGAGATGCATGTGTTAGAAGCAAGACGGTCAAGCACCTTGTTAAGCATTAGGAATTGAGTTACCTGTTCAATAGTATACTGCCTAACTCTCAGTGTTTTCAGGTGGAGGAAAATCAATGTTCTGCTAAATAGCCCCTTCCAAGGGAATGGAGGCACACTGTAGGTCTTGTGAGACAATCATTAATGTTAGAAGCAAGAGGGTCTAGCACCCTGTTAAGCACTGTGAATTGACTTACCTGTTGAAGATAATACTGTCTAACTCTCAGTGTTTTTATGGGTGGAGGAACCTCAAGTTTGTGCAAAATTGCCTCTTTCAAGTCAATGGAACCAGCACTAGAACTCTTGGAAGAGAAGTATGAATGTTAGAAGCAGGAGGGTCAAGCACCTTGTTTTCCAATGCGAATTGATATACTGCTTTAAAGGAATAATGCCTACAACTCAGTGTTTTCATGGGTGAGCAATACCACCTTTGTGCAAAATACTGCACTTAGAGGGATGGGAAGAATCACTGTCGAACTTCTGAGAGAATCATTAATGTTAGAAAGGAAAGGGTCTACCACCTTGAACAGCATTGTGAACTGAGTTAGCTGGGTAAAGGAATACTGCCTACCTCTCAGCGTTTTCATGGGTGAGGAACCCAACTTTTGCAAAATATCCCATACAAGCGAATGGAAGATTCCTGGTAGCTCTTGTAAGAGACTCATGAATGTTTGAAGCAACAGGGTGTAGCAAGTTGTTTAGCATTGTGAATTGACTTAGCTGTTTAAAGGAATACTGCCTACTTCTCAGAGTTTTCAGGAGTCAGGAACCTCACCTTTGTGCAAAATTGCCTCTGTGAAGTGAATGGAGAAACACTGTTGCTCTTGTATGATATCCATCAATGTTAAAAGGAAGAGGGTCAAGCACATTCTTCAGCTTTGTGAATTGAATGAGTTGTTTAATGGAATACTACTTACCTCTCAGGGTTTTCAGGGATGAGGAGTACCAGGATTTTTCAAAATTGCCCCTTTCGAGTGAATGGAAGCTTCACTGTAGGTCTTATAAGAGAGACATTACTGTTAACAGGAAGAGAGCCTAGCACTCTGTTGAGGATTCTCAACTGAGTTAGCTGTTTAAGGACATATTGATACCTCTCAGTGCTTTTATATGTGAGAACCTTCAACTTTGTGCAAAATCTCCTCTTACAACTGACTGGACCCAGCTGTGTGGGTGTTGTAAGAAAAGTATGAATGTTACAAGCAGGAGGGTGAAGCAGCTTGTCTTCGGATGATACGTGAGTAACTTGTTTCCAGGAATACTGTCTACCACTCAGTGTTTTCAAGGATGAGGTATATCACCTTTGTGCAACATCACCCTTTTGAAGAGAATGAAAGAAGTTCTGAGGCTCTTCTGAGAAAATTATTTAGGTTGGAAGCAAGAGCGCACAGCAAGTTGTGTAACAGTGTGAGTAGAGTGAAGTTTTAAAATTAAGACCACCTGCCTCTCACAGTTTGAAAGTGTGGCGAACTTGATTTTGGGGCAAAATTGCCTGTTTCCATGAAGGGAAGGATTACTGTATGTCTTGTAGGAGAACCACAAAGGTTACAAGAAAGATGCTCAAGCACTTTGTTTAGCAGCTTCAAGTGATTTAGCATTCAAAAGGAACACTGCCTATCTGTCAAGGGTTTGACAGTGTGAGCAAATCCATCTTTGTGCCAGTAGACCCTTTCCACTGAATGGAACATGCACTGTGTGTCTGGCAAGCAGATGTCAAGGTTTGCAGCAGGAGTTGCAAGCACATTGTTTTCCTGTGAGAGTTGAATTAGCATGTGAAAGGAGTGCTTGCCAAATGAAAGCCTTTGACAATGGAGAATCATTCACTCCTTGAAAAATACCCACTTTCGGCGAAATGCACATTCACTTGTAGCTCAGGGCAGGATGCAGTATGTGAGAGGCAGGAATAGTTTGCCACTTGTCTCCCTATGAGAAATGAGTTACCTGTTGAAAGGAATACTGACTACCCCTCAGTTTATTCATGTGTGAGGAAGATCACCGTTGGGCCAAATAGCTGCCTTCAACTGAATGGAACCAGAACAGTTTAGGATGTATGAAAAGCATTCATTCCAGCAGCAAGAGGGTCTCGACTGTTGTTTAAAAGTGAGAATTGAGTGAGCTTTACAAAGGAATACTACCTGTCTCTCAGGCATTTACAGTGTGAAGAAGATTACCTTTGTGGAAAATAGCCCTGTTTCAATGGAAGGAAGAAGCACTGTTTCTCCAGTAAGAGATGCATGTGTTAGAAGCAAGACGGTCAAGCACCTTGTTAAGCATTAGGAATTGAGTTACCTGTTCAATAGTATACTGCCTAACTCTCAGTGTTTTCAGGTGGAGGAAAATCAATGTTCTGCTAAATAGCCCCTTCCAAGGGAATGGAGGCACACTGTAGGTCTTGTGAGACAATCATTAATGTTAGAAGCAAGAGGGTCTAGCACCCTGTTAAGCACTGTGAATTGACTTACCTGTTGAAGGGAATACTGTCTAACTCTCAGTGTTTTTATGGGTGGAGGAACCTCAAGTTTGTGCAAAATTGCCTCTTTCAAGTCAATGGAACCAGCACTAGAACTCTTGGAAGAGAAGTATGAATGTTAGAAGCAGGAGGGTCAAGCACCTTGTTTTCCAATGCGAATTGATATACTGCTTTAAAGGAATAATGCCTACAACTCAGTGTTTTCATGGGTGAGCAATACCACCTTTGTGCAAAATACTGCACTTAGAGGGATGGGAAGAATCACTGTCGAACTTCTGAGAGAATCATTAATGTTAGAAAGGAAAGGGTCTACCACCTTGAACAGCATTGTGAACTGAGTTAGCTGGGTAAAGGAATACTGCCTACCTCTCAGCGTTTTCATGGGTGAGGAACCCAACTTTTGCAAAATATCCCATACAAGCGAATGGAAGATTCCTGGTAGCTCTTGTAAGAGACTCATGAATGTTTGAAGCAACAGGGTGTAGCAAGTTGTTTAGCATTGTGAATTGACTTAGCTGTTTAAAGGAATACTGCCTACTTCTCAGAGTTTTCAGGAGTCAGGAACCTCACCTTTGTGCAAAATTGCCTCTGTGAAGTGAATGGAGAAACACTGTTGCTCTTGTATGATATCCATCAATGTTAAAAGGAAGAGGGTCAAGCACATTCTTCAGCTTTGTGAATTGAATGAGTTGTTTAATGGAATACTACTTACGTCTCAGGGTTTTCAGGGATGAGGACTACCAGGATTTTTCAAAATTGCCCCTTTCGAGTGAATGGAAGCTTCACTGTAGGTCTTATAAGAGAGACATTACTGTTAACAGGAAGAGAGCCTAGCACTCTGTTGAGGATTCTCAACTGAGTTAGCTGTTTAAGGACATATTGATACCTCTCAGTGCTTTTATATGTGAGACCTTCAACTTTGTGCAAAATCTCCTCTTACAACTGACTGGACCCAGCTGTGTGGGGGTTGTAAGAAAAGTATGAATGTTACAAGCAGGAGGGTGAAGCAGCTTGTCTTCGGATGATACGTGAGTAACTTGTTTCCAGGAATACTGTCTACCACTCAGTGTTTTCAAGGATGAGGTATATCACCTTTGTGCAACATCACCCTTTTGAAGAGAATGAAAGAAGTTCTGAGGCTCTTCTGAGAAAATTATTTAGGTTGGAAGCAAGAGCGCACAGCAAGTTGTGTAACAGTGTGAGTAGAGTGAAGTTTTAAAATTAAGACCACCTGCCTCTCACAGTTTGAAAGTGTGGCGAACTTGATTTTGGGGCAAAATTGCCTGTTTCCATGAAGGGAAGGATTACTGTATGTCTTGTAGGAGAACCACAAAGGTTACAAGAAAGATGCTCAAGCACTTTGTTTAGCAGCTTCAAGTGATTTAGCATTCAAAAGGAACACTGCCTATCTGTCAAGGGTTTGACAGTGTGAGCAAATCCATCTTTGTGCCAGTAGACCCTTTCCACTGAATGGAACATGCACTGTGTGTCTGGCAAGCAGATGTCAAGGTTTGCAGCAGGAGTTGCAAGCACATTGTTTTCCTGTGAGAGTTGAATTAGCATGTGAAAGGAGTGCTTGCCAAATGAAAGCCTTTGACAATGGAGAATCATTCACTCCTTGAAAAATACCCACTTTCGGCGAAATGCACATTCACTTGTAGCTCAGGGCAGGATGCAGTATGTGAGAGGCAGGAATAGTTTGCCACTTGTCTCCCTATGAGAAATGAGTTACCTGTTGAAAGGAATACTGACTACCCCTCAGTTTATTCATGTGTGAGGAAGATCACCGTTGGGCCAAATAGCTGCCTTCAACTGAATGGAACCAGAACAGTTTAGGATGTATGAAAAGCATTCATTCCAGCAGCAAGAGGGTCTCGACTGTTGTTTAAAAGTGAGAATTGAGTGAGCTTTACAAAGGAATACTACCTGTCTCTCAGGCATTTACAGTGTGAAGAAGATTACCTTTGTGGAAAATAGCCCTGTTTCAATGGAAGGAAGAAGCACTGTTTCTCCAGTAAGAGATGCATGTGTTAGAAGCAAGACGGTCAAGCACCTTGTTAAGCATTAGGAATTGAGTTACCTGTTCAATAGTATACTGCCTAACTCTCAGTGTTTTCAGGTGGAGGAAAATCAATGTTCTGCTAAATAGCCCCTTCCAAGGGAATGGAGGCACACTGTAGGTCTTGTGAGACAATCATTAATGTTAGAAGCAAGAGGGTCTAGCACCCTGTTAAGCACTGTGAATTGACTTACCTGTTGAAGGGAATACTGTCTAACTCTCAGTGTTTTTATGGGTGGAGGAACCTCAAGTTTGTGCAAAATTGCCTCTTTCAAGTCAATGGAACCAGCACTAGAACTCTTGGAAGAGAAGTATGAATGTTAGAAGCAGGAGGGTCAAGCACCTTGTTTTCCAATGCGAATTGATATACTGCTTTAAAGGAATAATGCCTACAACTCAGTGTTTTCATGGGTGAGCAATACCACCTTTGTGCAAAATACTGCACTTAGAGGGATGGGAAGAATCACTGTCGAACTTCTGAGAGAATCATTAATGTTAGAAAGGAAAGGGTCTACCACCTTGAACAGCATTGTGAACTGAGTTAGCTGGGTAAAGGAATACTGCCTACCTCTCAGCGTTTTCATGGGTGAGGAACCCAACTTTTGCAAAATATCCCATACAAGCGAATGGAAGATTCCTGGTAGCTCTTGTAAGAGACTCATGAATGTTTGAAGCAACAGGGTGTAGCAAGTTGTTTAGCATTGTGAATTGACTTAGCTGTTTAAAGGAATACTGCCTACTTCTCAGAGTTTTCAGGAGTCAGGAACCTCACCTTTGTGCAAAATTGCCTCTGTGAAGTGAATGGAGAAACACTGTTGCTCTTGTATGATATCCATCAATGTTAAAAGGAAGAGGGTCAAGCACATTCTTCAGCTTTGTGAATTGAATGAGTTGTTTAATGGAATACTACTTACCTCTCAGGGTTTTCAGGGATGAGGACTACCAGGATTTTTCAAAATTGCCCCTTTCGAGTGAATGGAAGCTGCACTGTAGGTCTTATAAGAGAGACATTACTGTTAACAGGAAGAGAGCCTAGCACTCTGTTGAGGATTCTCAACTGAGTTAGCTGTTTAAGGACATATTGATACCTCTCAGTGCTTTTATATGTGAGAACCTTCAACTTTGTGCAAAATCTCCTCTTACAACTGACTGGACCCAGCTGTGTGGGTGTTGTAAGAAAAGTATGAATGTTACAAGCAGGAGGGTGAAGCAGCTTGTCTTCGGATGATACGTGAGTAACTTGTTTCCAGGAATACTGTCTACCACTCAGTGTTTTCAAGGATGAGGTATATCACCTTTGTGCAACATCACCCCTTTGAAGAGAATGAAAGAAGTTCTGAGGCTCTTCTGAGAAAATTATTTAGGTTGGAAGCAAGAGCGCACAGCAAGTTGTGTAACAGTGTGAGTAGAGTGAAGTTTTAAAATTAAGAACAACTGCCTCTCACAGTTTGAAAGTGTGGCGAACTTGATTTTGGGGCAAAATTGCCTGTTTCCATGAAGGGAAGGATTACTGTATGTCTTGTAGGAGAACCACAAAGGTTACAAGAAAGATGCTCAAGCACTTTGTTTAGCAGCTTCAAGTGATTTAGCATTCAAAAGGAACACTGCCTATCTGTCAAGGGTTTGACAGTGTGAGCAAATCCATCTTTGTGCCAATAGACCCTTTCCACTGAATGGAACATGCACTGTGTCTCTTGCCAGCAGGGGTCAAGGTTTGCAGCAGGACTTGCAAGCACATTGTTTTCCTGTGAGAGTTGAAATAGCATGTGGAAGGAGTGCTTGCCAAATGAAAGCCTTTGACAATGGAGAATCATTCACTCCTTGAAAAATACCCACTTTCGGCGAAATGCACATTCACTTGTAGCTCAGGGCAGGATGCAGTATGTGAGAGGCAGGAATAGTTTGCCACTTGTCTCCCTATGAGAAATGAGTTACCTGTTGAAAGGAATACTGACTACCCCTCAGTTTATTCATGTGTGAGGAAGATCACCGTTGGGCCAAATAGCTGCCTTCAACTGAATGGAACCAGAACAGTTTAGGATGTATGAAAAGCATTCATTCCAGCAGCAAGAGGGTCTCGACTGTTGTTTAAAAGTGAGAATTGAGTGAGCTTTACAAAGGAATACTACCTGTCTCTCAGGCATTTACAGTGTGAAGAAGATTATCTTTGTGCAAAAGAGCCCTGTTTCAATGGAAGGAAGAAGCACTGTTTCTCCTGTAAGAGATGCATAAGTGTTAGAAGCAAGAGGGTCAAGCATCTTGTTAAGCACTATGAATTGAGTTACCTGTTGAATGGAATACTGCCAACTCTCAGTGTTTTCAGGGGGAGGAAAATCAATGTTCTACTAAATAGCTCCTTTCAAGGGAATGGAGGCATACTGTAGGTCTTGTTAGACAATCATTAATGTTAGAAGGAAGAGGGTCTAGCACCGTGTTAAGCACTGTGAATTGACTTACCTGTTGAAGGGAATACTGTCTAACTCTCAGTGTTTTTATGGGTGGAGGAACCTCAAGTTTGTGCAAAATGACCTCTTTCCAGTCAATGGAACCAGCACTACATCTCTTAGAAAAGAACTATGAATGTTAGAAGCAGCAGGGTCAAGCATCTTGTTTTCCAATGCGAATTGATATACTGCTTTAAAGGAATAATGCCTACAATTCAGCGTTTTCATGGGTGAGCAATATCACCTTTGTGCAAAATACTGCACTTAGAGGGATGGGAAGAATCACTGTCGAACTTCTGAGAGAATCATTAATGTTAGAAAGGAAAGGGTCTACCACCTTGAACAGCATTGTGAACTGAGTTAGCTGGGTAAAGGAATACTGCCTACTTTTCAGCGTTTTCATGGGCGAGGAACCCAACTTTTGCAAAATATCCCATACAAGCGAATGGAAGATTCCTGGTAGCTCTTGTAAGAGACTCATGAATGTTTGAAGCAACAGGGTGTAGCAAGTTGTTTAGCATTGTGAATTGACTTAGCTGTTTAAAGGAATACTGCCTACTTCTCAGAGTTTTCAGGAGTCAGGAACCTCACCTTTGTGCAAAATTGCCTTTGTGAAGGGAATGGAGAAACACTGTTGCTCTTGTATGAAATCCATCAATGTTAGAAAGAAGAGGGTCAAGCACCTTCTTCAGCTTTGGGAATTGAGTGAGTTGTTTAATGGAATACTACCTACCTCTCAGGGTTTTCAGGGATGAGGACTACCAGGATTTTTCAAAATTGCCCCATTCGAGTGAATAGAAGCTGCACTGTAGGTCTTAAAAGACAGACATTACTGTTAACAGGAAGAGAGCCTAGCACTCTGTTGAGGATTCTCAACTGAGTTAGCTGTTTAAGGACATACTGATACCTCTCAGTGCTTTTATATGTGAGAACCTTCAACTTTGTGCAAAATCTCCTCTTACAACTGACTGGACCCAGCTGTGTGGGTGTTGTAAGAAAAGTATGAATGTTACAAGCAGGAGGGTGAAGCAGCTTGTCTTCGGATGATACGTGAGTAACTTTTTTCCAGGAATACTGCCTACCACTCAGTGTTTTCAAGGATGAGGTATATCACCTTTGTGCAACATCACCCCTTTGAAGAGAATGGAAGAAGTTCTGAGGCTCTTCTGATTAAATTATTTAGGTTGGAAGCAAGAGCGTACAGCAAGTTGTGTAACAGTGTGAGTAGAGTGAAGTTTTAAAATTAAGACCACCTGCCTCTGAGAGTTTGAAAGTGTGAGGAACTTGATTTTGGGGCAAAATTGCCTGTTTCCATGAAGGGAAGGATTACTGTATGTCTTGTAGGAGAACCACAAAGGTTACAAGAAAGATGCTCAAGCACTTTGTTTAGCAGCTTCAAGTGATTTAGCATTCAAAAGGAACACTGCCTATCTGTCAAGGGTTTGACAGTGTGAGCAAATCCATCTTTGTGCCAGTAGACCCTTTCCACTGAATGGAACATGCACTGTGTGTCTGGCAAGCAGATGTCAAGGTTTGCAGCAGGAGTTGCAAGCACATTGTTTTCTAGTGAGAGTTGAATTAGCATGTGAAAGGAGTGCTTGCCAAATGAAAGCCTTTGACAATGGAGAATCATTCACTCCTTGAAAAATACCCACTTTCGGCGAAATGCACATTCACTTGTAGCTCAGGGCAGGATGCAGTATGTGAGAGGCAGGAATAGTTTGCCACTTGTCTCCCTATGAGAAATGAGTTACCTGTTGAAAGGAATACTGACTACCCCTCAGTTTATTCATGTGTGAGGAAGATCACCGTTGGGCCAAATAGCTGCCTTCAACTGAATGGAACCAGAACAGTTTAGGATGTATGAAAACCATTCATTCCAGCAGCAAGAGGGTCTCGACTGTTGTTTAAAAGTGAGAATTGAGTGAGCTTTACAAAGGAATACTACCTGTCTCTCAGGCATTTACAGTGTGAAGAAGATTACCTTTGTGGAAAATAGCCCTGTTTCAATGGAAGGAAGAAGCACTGTTTCTCCAGTAAGAGATGCATGTGTTAGAAGCAAGACGGTCAAGCACCTTGTTAAGCATTAGGAATTGAGTTACCTGTTCAATAGTATACTGCCTAACTCTCAGTGTTTTCAGATGGAGGAAAATCAATGTTCTGCTAAATAGCCCCTTCCAAGGGAATGGAGGCACACTGTAGGTCTTGTGAGACAATCATTAATGTTAGAAGCAAGAGGGTCTAGCACCCTGTTAAGCACTGTGAATTGACTTACCTGTTGAAGGGAATACTGTCTAACTCTCAGTGTTTTTATGGGTGGAGGAACCTCAAGTTTGTGCAAAATTGCCTCTTTCAAGTCAATGGAACCAGCACTAGAACTCTTGGAAGAGAAGTATGAATGTTAGAAGCAGGAGGGTCAAGCACCTTGTTTTCCAATGCGAATTGATATACTGCTTTAAAGGAATAATGCCTACCACTCAGTGTTTTCATGGGTGAGCAATACCACCTTTGTGCAAAATACTGCACTTAGAGGGATGGGAAGAATCACTGTCGAACTTCTGAGAGAATCATTAATGTTAGAAAGGAAAGGGTCTACCACCTTGAACAGCATTGTGAACTGAGTTAGCTGGGTAAAGGAATACTGCCTACCTCTCAGCGTTTTCATGGGTGAGGAACCCAACTTTTGCAAAATATCCCATACAAGCGAATGGAAGATTCCTGGTAGCTCTTGTAAGAGACTCATGAATGTTTGAAGCAACAGGGTGTAGCAAGTTGTTTAGCATTGTGAATTGACTTAGCTGTTTAAAGGAATACTGCCTACTTCTCAGAGTTTTCAGGAGTCAGGAACCTCACCTTTGTGCAAAATTGCCTCTGTGAAGTGAATGGAGAAACACTGTTGCTCTTGTATGATATCCATCAATGTTAAAAGGAAGAGGGTCAAGCACATTCTTCAGCTTTGTGAATTGAATGAGTTGTTTAATGGAATACTACTTACCTCTCAGGGTTTTCAGGGATGAGGACTACCAGGATTTTTCAAAATTGCCCCTTTCGAGTGAATGGAAGCTTCACTGTAGGTCTTATAAGAGAGACACTACTGTTAACAGGAAGAGAGCCTAGCACAATGTTGAGAATTCTCAAATGAGTTAGCTGTTTAAGGACATACTGATACCTCTCAGTGCTTTTATATGTGAGAACCTTCAACTTTGTGCAAAATCTCCTCTTACAACTGACTGGACCCAGCTGTGTGGGTGTTGTAAGAAAAGTATGAATGTTACAAGCAGGAGGGTGAAGCAGCTTGTCTTCGGATGATACGTGAGTAACTTTTTTCCAGGAATACTACCTACCACTCAGTGTTTTCAAGGATGAGGTATATCACCTTTGTGCAACATCACCCCTTTGAAGAGAATGGAAGAAGTTCTGAGGCTCTTCTGATTAAATTATTTAGGTTGGAAGCAAGAGCGTACAGCAAGTTGTGTAACAGTGTGAGTAGAGTGAAGTTTTAAAATTAAGACCACCTGCCTCTGACAGTTTGAAAGTGTGAGTAACTTGATTTTGGGGCAAAATTGCGTGTTTCCATGAAGGGAAGGATTACTGTATGTCTTTTAGGAGAACCACAAAGGTTACAAGAAAGATGCTCAAGCACTTTGTTTAGCAGCTTCAAGTGATTTAGCATTCAAAAGGAACACTGCCTATCTGTCTAGGGTTTGACAGTGTGAGCAAATCCATCTTTGTGCCAATAGACCCTTTCCACTGAATGGATCATGTACTATGTGTCTGGCAAGCAGATGTCAAGGTTTGCAGCAGCAGTTGCAAGCACATTGTTTTCCTGTGAGAGTTGAAATAGCATGTGAAAGGAGTGCTTGCCAAATGAAAGCCTTTGACAATGGAGAATCATTCACTCCTTGAAAAATACCCACTTTCGGCGAAATGCACATTCACTTGTAGCTCAGGGCAGGATGCCGTATGTGAGAGGCAGGAATAGTTTGCGACTTGTCTCCCTATGAGAAATGAGTTACCTGTTGAAAGGAATACTGACTACCCCTCAGTTTATTCATGTGTGAGGAAGATCACCGTTGGGCCAAATAGCTGCCTTCAACTGAATGGAACCAGAACAGTTTAGGATGTATGAAAACCATTCATTCCAGCAGCAAGAGGGTCTCGACTGTTGTTTAAAAGTGAGAATTGAGTGAGCTTTACAAAGGAATACTATCTGTCTCTCAGGCATTTACAGTGTGAAGAAGATTATCTTTGTGCAAAAGAGCCCTGTTTCAATGGAAGGAAGAAGCACTGTTTCTCCTGTAAGAGATGCATAAGTGTTAGAAGCAAGAGGGTCAAGCATCTTGTTAAGCACTATGAATTGAGTTACCTGTTGAATGGAATACTGCCAACTCTCAGTGTTTTCAGGGGGAGGAAAATCAATGTTCTGCTAAATAGCTCCTTTCAAGGGAATGGAGGCATACTGTAGGTCTTGTTAGACAATCATTAATGTTAGAAGGAAGAGGGTCTAGCACCTTGTTAAGCACTGTGAATTGACTTACCTGTTGAAGGGAATACTGTCTAACTCTCAGTGTTTTTATGGGTGGAGGAACCTCAAGTTTGTGCAAAATGACCTCTTTCGAGTCAATGGAACCAGCACTACATCTCTTGGAAAAGAAGTATGAATGTTAGAAGCAGCAGGGTCAAGCACCTTGTTTTCCAATGCGAATTGATATACTGCTTTAAAGGAATAATGCCTACAACTCAGCGTTTTCATGGGTGAGCAATACCACCTTTGTGCAAAATACTGCACTTAGAGGGATGGGAAGAATCACTGTCGAACTTCTGAGAGAATCATTAATGTTAGAAAAGAAAGGGTCTACCACCTTGAACAGCATTGTGAACTGAGTTAGCTGGGTAAAGGAATACTGCCTACCTCTCAGCGTTTTCATGGGTGAGGAACCCAACTTTTGCAAAATATCCCATACAAGCGAATGGAAGATTCCTGGTAGCTCTTGTAAGAGACTCATGAATGTTTGAAGCAACATGGTGTAGCAAGTTGTTTAGCATTGTGAATTGACTTAGCTGTTTAAAGGAATACTGCCTACTTCTCAGAGTTTTCAGGAGTCAGGAACCTCACCTTTGTGCAAAATTGCCTTTGTGAAGTGAATGGAGAAACACTGTTGCTCTTGTATGATATCCATCAATGTTAAAAGGAAGAGGGTCAAGCACAGTCTTCAGCTTTGTGAATTGAATGAGTTGTTTAATGGAATACTACTTACCTCTCAGGGTTTTTAGGGATGAGGACTACCAGGATTTTTCAAAATTGCCCCTTTCGAGTGAATGGAAGCTGCACTGTAGGTCTTATAAGAGAGACATTACTGTTAACAGGAAGAGAGCCTAGCACTCTGTTGAGGATTCTCAACTGAGTTAGCTGTTTAAGGACATATTGATACCTCTCAGTGCTTTTATATGTGAGAACCTTCAACTTTGTGCAAAATCTCCTCTTACAACTGACTGGACCCAGCTGTGTGGGTGTTGTAAGAAAAGTATGAATGTTACAAGCAGGAGGGTGAAGCAGCTTGTCTTCGGATGATACGTGAGTAACTTGTTTCCAGGAATACTGCCTACCACTCAGTGTTTTCAAGGATGAGGTATATCACCTTTGTGCAACATCACCCCTTTGAAGAGAATGGAAGAAGTTCTGAGGCTCTTCTGATTAAATTATTTAGGTTGGAAGCAAGAGCGTACAGCAAGTTGTGTAACAGTGTGAGTAGAGTGAAGTTTTAAAATTAAGACCACCTGCCTCTCACAGGTTGAAAGTGTGGCGAACTTGATTTTGGGGCAAAATTGCCTGTTTCCATGAAGGGAAGGATTACTGTATGTCTTGTAGGAGAACCACAAAGGTTACAAGAAAGATGCTCAAGCACTTTGTTTAGCAGCTTCAAGTGATTTAGCATTCAAAAGGAACACTGCCTATCTGTCAAGGGTTTGACAGTGTGAGCAAATTCATCTTTGTGCCAATAGACCCTTTCCACTGAATGGAACATGCACTATGTGTCTGGCAAGCAGATGTCAAGGTTTGCAGCAGGAGTTGCAAGCACATTGTTTTCCTGTGAGAGTTGAAATAGCATGTGAAAGGAGTGCTTGCCAAATGAAAGCCTTTGACAATGGAGAATCATTCACTCCTTGAAAAATACCCACTTTCGGCGAAATGCACATTCACTTGTAGCTCAGGGCAGGATGCAGTATGTGAGAGGCAGGAATAGTTTGCCACTTGTCTCCCTATGAGAAATGAGTTACCTGTTGAAAGGAATACTGACTACCCCTCAGTTTATTCATGTGTGAGGAAGATCACCGTTGGGCCAAATAGCTGCCTTCAACTGAATGGAACCAGAACAGTTTAGGATGTATGAAAAGCATTCATTCCAGCAGCAAGAGGGTCTCGACTGTTGTTTAAAAGTGAGAATTGAGTGAGCTTTACAAAGGAATACTACCTGTCTCTCAGGCATTTACAGTGTGAAGAAGATTATCTTTGTGCAAAAGAGCCCTGTTTCAATGGAAGGAAGAAGCACTGTTTCTCCTGTAAGAGATGCATATGTGTTAGAAGCAAGAGGGTCAAGCATCTTGTTAAGCACTATGAATTGAGTTACCTGTTGAATGGAATACTGCCAACTCTCAGTGTTTTCAGGGGGAGGAAAATCAATGTTCTGCTAAATAGCTACTTTCAAGGGAATGGAGGCATACTGTAGGTCTTGTTAGACAATCATTAATGTTAGAAGGAAGAGGGTCTAGCACCCTGTTAAGCACTGTGAATTGATTTACCTGTTGAAGGGAATACTGTCTAACTCTCAGTGTTTTTATGGGTGGAGGAACCTCAAGTTTGTGCAAAATGACCTCTTTCCAGTCAATGGAACCAGCACTACATCTCTTAGAAAAGAACTATGAATGTTAGAAGCAGCAGTGTCAAGCATCTTGTTTTCCAATGCGAATTGATATACTGCTTTAAAGGAATAATGCCTACAATTCAGCGTTTTCATGGGTGAGCAATACCACCTTTGTGCAAAATACTGCACTTAGAGGGATGGGAAGAATCACTGTCGAACTTCTGAGAGAATCATTAATGTTAGAAAGGAAAGGGTCTACCACCTTGAACAGCATTGTGAACTGAGTTAGCTGGGTAAAGGAATACTGCCTACTTCTCAGCGTTTTCATGGGTGAGGAACCCAACTTTTGCAAAATATCCCATACAAGCGAATGGAAGATTCCTGGTAGCTCTTGTAAGAGACTCATGAATGTTTGAAGCAACAGGGTGTAGCAAGTTGTTTAGCATTGTGAATTGACTTAGCTGTTTAAAGGAATACTGCCTACTTCTCAGAGTTTTCAGGAGTCAGGAACCTCACCTTTGTGCAAAATTGCCTTTGTGAAGGGAATGGAGAAACACTGTTGCTCTTGTATGAAATCCATCAATGTTAGAAAGAAGAGCGTCAAGCACCTTCTTCAGCTTTGGGAATTGAGTGAGTTGTTTAATGGAATACTACCTACCTCTCAGGGTTTTCAGGGATGAGGACTACCAGGATTTTTCAAAATTGCCCCATTCGAGTGAATAGAAGCTGCACTGTAGGTCTTATAAGACAGACATTACTGTTAACAGGAAGAGAGCCTAGCACTCTGTTGAGGATTCTCAACTGAGTTAGCTGTTTAAGGACATACTGATACTTCTCAGTGCTTTTATATGTGAGAACCTTCAACTTTGTGCAAAATCTCCTCTTACAACTGACTGGACCCAGCTGTGTGGGTGTTGTAAGAAAAGTATGAATGTTACAAGCAGGAGGGTGAAGCAGCTTGTCTTCGGATGATACGTGAGTAACTTTTTTCCAGGAATACTGCCTACCACTCAGTGTTTTCAAGGATGAGGTATATCACCTTTGTGCAACATCACCCCTTTGAAGAGAATGGAAGAAGTTCTGAGGCTCTTCTGATTAAATTATTTAGGTTGGAAGCAAGAGCGTACAGCAAGTTGTGTAACAGTATGAGTAGAGTGAAGTTTTAAAATTAAGACCACCTGCCTCTGACAGTTTGAAAGTGTGAGGAACTTGATTTTGGGGCAAAATTGCCTGTTTCCATGAAGGGAAGGATTACTGTATGTCTTGTAGGAGAACCACAAAGGTTACAAGAAAGATGCTCAAGCACTTTGTTTAGCAGCTTCAAGTGATTTAGCATTCAAAAGGAACACTGCCTATCTGTCAAGGGTTTGACAGTGTGAGCAAATCCATCTTTGTGCCAGTAGACCCTTTCCACTGAATGGAACATGCACTGTGTGTCTGGCAAGCAGATGTCAAGGTTTGCAGCAGGAGTTGCAAGCACATTGTTTTCCTGTGAGAGTTGAATTAGCATGTGAAAGGAGTGCTTGCCAAATGAAAGCCTTTGACAATGGAGAATCATTCACTCCTTGAAAAATACCCAGTTTCTGCGAAATGCACATTCACTTGTAGCTCAGGGCAGGATGCAGTATGTGAGAGGCAGGAATAGTTTGCCACTTGTCTCCCTATGAGAAATGAGTTACCTGTTGAAAGGAATACTGACTACCCCTCAGTTTATTCATGTGTGAGGAAGATCACCGTTGGGCCAAATGGCTGCCTTCAACTGAATGGAACCAGAACAGTTTAGGATGTATGAAAAGCATTCATTCCAGCAGCAAGAGGGTCTCGACTGTTGTTTAAAAGTGAGAATTGAGTGAGCTTTACAAAGGAATACTACCTGTCTCTCAGGCATTTACAGTGTGAAGAAGATTACCTTTGTGGAAAATAGCCCTGTTTCAATGGAAGGAAGAAGCACTGTTTCTCCAGTAAGAGATGCATGTGTTAGAAGCAAGACGGTCAAGCACCTTGTTAAGCATTAGGAATTGAGTTACCTGTTCAATAGTATACTGCCTAACTCTCAGTGTTTTCAGGTGGAGGAAAATCAATGTTCTGCTAAATAGCCCCTTCCAAGGGAATGGAGGCACACTGTAGGTCTTGTAAGACAATCATTAATGTTAGAAGCAAGAGGGTCTAGCACCCTCTTAAGCACTGTGAATTGACTTACCTGTTGAAGGGAATACTGTCTAACTCTCAGTGTTTTTATGGGTGGAGGAACCTCAAGTTTGTGCAAAATTGCCTCTTTCAAGTCAATGGAACCAGCACTAGAACTCTTGGAAGAGAAGTATGAATGTTAGAAGCAGGAGGGTCAAGCACCTTGTTTTCCAATGCGAATTGATATACTGCTTTAAAGGAATAATGCCTACAACTCAGTGTTTTCATGGGTGAGCAATTCCACCTTTGTGCAAAATACTGCACTTAGAGGGATGGGAAGAATCACTGTCGAACTTCTGAGAGAATCATTAATGTTAGAAAGGAAAGGGTCTACCACCTTGAACAGCATTGTGAACTGAGTTAGCTGGGTAAAGGAATACTGCCTACCTCTCAGCGTTTTCATGGGTGAGGAACCCAACTTTTGCAAAATATCCCATACAAGCGAATGGAAGATTCCTGGTAGCTCTTGTAAGAGACTCATGAATGTCTGAAGCAACAGGGTGTAGCAAGTTGTTTAGCATTGTGAATTGACTTAGCTGTTTAAAGGAATACTGCCTACTTCTCAGAGTTTTCAGGAGTCAGGAACCTCACCTTTGTGCAAAATTGCCTCTGTGAAGTGAATGGAGAAACACTGTTGCTCTTGTATGATATCCATCAATGTTAAAAGGAAGAGGGTCAAGCACATTCTTCAGCTTTGTGAATTGAATGAGTTGTTTAATGGAATACTACTTACCTCTCAGGGTTTTCAGGGATGAGGACTACCAGGATTTTTCAAAATTGCCCCTTTCGAGTGAATGGAAGCTGCACTGTAGGTCTTATAAGAGAGACATTACTGTTAACAGGAAGAGAGCCTAGCACTCTGTTGAGGATTCTCAACTGAGTTAGCTGTTTAAGGACATATTGATACCTCTCAGTGCTTTTATATGTGAGAACCTTCAATTTTGTGCAAAATCTCCTCTTACAACTGACTGGACCCAGCTGTGTGGGTGTTGTAAGAAAAGTATGAATGTTACAAGCAGGAGGGTGAAGCAGCTTGTCTTCGGATGATACGTGAGTAACTTGTTTCCAGGAATACTATCTACCACTCAGTGTTTTCAAGGATGAGGTATATCACATTTGTGCAACATCACCCCTTTGAAGAGAATGGAAGAAGTTCTGAGGCTCTTCTGAGAAAATTATTTAGGTTGGAAGCAAGAGCGCACAGCAAGTTGTGTAACAGTGTGAGTAGAGTGAAGTTTTAAAAGGAAGACCACCTGCCTCTCACAGTTTGAAAGTGTGGCGAACTTGATTTTGGGGCAAAATTGCCTGTTTCCATGAAGGGAAGGATTACTGTATGTCTTGTAGGAGAACCACAAAGGTTACAAGAAAGATGCTCAAGCACTTTGTTTAGCAGCTTCAAGTGATTTAGCATTCAAAAGGAACACTGCCTATCTGTCAAGGGTTTGACAGTGTGAGCAAATCCATCTTTGTGCCAATAGACCCTTTCCACTGAATGGAACATGCACTGTGTGTCTGGCAAGCAGATGTCAAGGTTTGCAGCAGGAGTTGCAAGCACATTGTTTTCCTGTGAGAGTTGAATTAGCATGTGAAAGGAGTGCTTGCCAAATGAAAGCCTTTGACAATGGAGAATCATTCACTCCTTGAAAAATACCCACTTTCGGCGAAATGCACATACACTTGTAGCTCAGGGCAGGATGCAGTATGTGAGAGGCAGGAATAGTTTGCCACTTGTCTCCCTATGAGAAATGAGTTACCTGTTGAAAGGAATACTGACTACCCCTCAGTTTATTCATGTGTGAGGAAGATCACCGTTGGGCCAAATAGCTGCCTTCAACTGAATGGAACCAGAACAGTTTAGGATGTATGAAAACCATTCATTCCAGCAGCAAGAGGGTCTCGACTGTTGTTTAAAAGTGAGAATTGAGTGAGCTTTACAAAGGAATACTACCTGTCTCTCAGGCTTTTACAGTGTGAAGAAGATTATCTTTGTGCAAAAGAGCCCTGTTTCAATGGAAGGAAGAAGCACTGTTTCTCCTGTAAGAGATGCATAAGTGTTAGAAGCAAGAGGGTCAAGCACCTTGTTAAGCACTATGAATTGAGTTACCTGTTGAATGGAATACTGCCTAACTCTCTGTGTTTTCAGGTGGAGGAAAATCAATGTTTTGCTAAATAGCCCCTTCCAAGGGAATGGAGGCATAGTGTAGGTCTTGTAAGACAATCATTAATGTTAGAAGCAAGAGGGTCTAGCACCCTGTTAAGCACTGTGAATTGACTTACCTGTTGAAGGGAATACTGTCTAACTCTCAGTGTTTTTATGGGTGGAGGAACCTCAAGTTTGTGCAAAATTGCCTCTTTCAAGTCAATGGAACCAGCACTACATCTCTTGGAAAAGAAGTATGAATGTTAGAAGCAGCAGGGTCAAGCACCTTGTTTTGCAATGCGAATTGATATACTGCTTTAAAGGAATAATGCCTACAACTCAGCGTTTTCATGGGTGAGCAATACCACCTTTGTGCAAAATACTGCACTTAGCGGGATGGGAAGAATCACTGTCGAACTTCTGAGAGAATCATTAATGTTAGAAAGGAAAGGGTCTACCACCTTGAACAGCATTGTGAACTGAGTTAGCTGGGTAAAGGAATACTGCCTACTTCTCAGCGTTTTCATGGGTGAGGAACCCAACTTTTGCAAAATATCCCATACAAGCGAATGGAAGATTCCTGGTAGCTCTTGTAAGAGACTCATGAATGTTTGAAGCAACAGGGTGTAGCAAGTTGTTTAGCATTGTGAATTGACTTAGCTGTTTAAAGGAATACTGCCTACTTCTCAGAGTTTTCAGGAGTCAGGAACCTCACCTTTGTGCAAAATTGCCTTTGTGAAGGGAATGGAGAAACACTGTTGCTCTTGTATGAAATCCATCAATGTTAGAAAGAAGAGCGTCAAGCACCTTCTTCAGCTTTGGGAATTGAGTGAGTTGTTTAATGGAATACTACCTACCTCTCAGGGTTTTCAGGGATGAGGACTACCAGGATTTTTCAAAATTGCCCCATTCGAGTGAATAGAAGCTGCACTGTAGGTCTTATAAGACAGACATTACTGTTAACAGGAAGAGAGCCTAGCACTCTGTTGAGGATTCTCAACTGAGTTAGCTGTTTAAGGACATACTGATACTTCTCAGTGCTTTTATATGTGAGAACCTTCAACTTTGTGCAAAATCTCCTCTTACAACTGACTGGACCCAGCTGTGTGGGTGTTGTAAGAAAAGTATGAATGTTACAAGCAGGAGGGTGAAGCAGCTTGTCTTCGGATGATACGTGAGTAACTTTTTTCCAGGAATACTGCCTACCACTCAGTGTTTTCAAGGATGAGGTATATCACCTTTGTGCAACATCACCCCTTTGAAGAGAATGGAAGAAGTTCTGAGGCTCTTCTGATTAAATTATTTAGGTTGGAAGCAAGAGCGTACAGCAAGTTGTGTAACAGTGTGAGTAGAGTGAAGTTTTAAAAGGAAGACCACCTGCCTCTGACAGTTTGAAAGTGTGAGGAACTTGATTTTGGGGCAAAATTGCCTGTTTCCATGAAGGGAAGGATTACTGTATGTCTTGTAGGAGAACCACAAAGGTTACAAGAAAGATGCTCAAGCACTTTGTTTAGCAGCTTCAAGTGATTTAGCATTCAAAAGGAACACTGCCTATCTGTCAAGGGTTTGACAGTGTGAGCAAATCCATCTTTGTGCCAATAGACCCTTTCCACTGAATGGAACATGCACTGTGTGTCTGGCAAGCAGATGTCAAGGTTTGCAGCAGCAGTTGCAAGCACATTGTTTTCCTGTGAGAGTTGAATTAGCATGTGAAAGGAGTGCTTGCCAAATGAAAGCCTTTGACAATGGAGAATCATTCACTCCTTGAAAAATACCCACTTTCGGCGAAATGCACATTCACTTGTAGCTCAGGGCAGGATGCAGTATGTGAGAGGCAGGAATAGTTTGGCACTTGTCTCCCTATGAGAAATGAGTTACCTGTTGAAAGGAATACTGACTACCCCTCAGTTTATTCATGTGTGAGGAAGATCACCGTTGGGCCAAATAGCTGCCTTCAACTGAATGGAACCAGAACAGTTTAGGATGTATGAAAAGCATTCATTCCAGCAGCAAGAGGGTCTCGACTGTTGTTTAAAAGTGAGAATTGAGTGAGCTTTACAAAGGAATACTACCTGTCTCTCAGGCATTTACAGTGTGAAGAAGATTATCTTTGTGCAAAAGAGCCCTGTTTCAATGGAAGGAAGAAGCACTGTTTCTCCTGTAAGAGATGCATAAGTGTTAGAAGCAAGAGGGTCAAGCATCTTGTTAAGCACTATGAATTGAGTTACCTGTTGAATGGAATACTGCCAACTCTCAGTGTTTTCAGGGGGAGGAAAATCAATGTTCTGCTAAATAGCTCCTTTCAAGGGAATGGAGGCATACTGTAGGTCTTGTTAGACAATCATTAATGTTAGAAGGAAGAGGGTCTAGCACCCTGTTAAGCACTGTGAATTGACTTAGCTGTTGAAGGGAATACTGTCTAACTCTCAGTGTTTTTATGGGTGGAGGAACCTCAAGTTTGTGCAAAATGACCTCTTTCCAGTCAATGGAACCAGCACTACATCTCTTGGAAAAGAAGTATGAATGTTAGAAGCAGCAGGGTCAAGCACCTTGTTTTGCAATGCGAATTGATATACTGCTTTAAAGGAATAATGCCTACAACTCAGCGTTTTCATGGGTGAGCAATACCACCTTTGTGCAAAATACTGCACTTAGAGGGATGGGAAGAATCACTGTCGAACTTCTGAGAGAATCATTAATGTTAGAAAGGAAAGGGTCTACCACCTTGAACAGCATTGTGAACTGAGTTAGCTGGGTAAAGGAATACTGCCTACCTCTCAGCGTTTTCATGGGTGAGGAACCCAACTTTTGCAAAATATCCCATACAAGCGAATGGAAGATTCCTGGTAGCTCTTGTAAGAGACTCATGAATGTTTGAAGCAACAGGGTGTAGCAAGTTGTTTAGCATTGTGAATTGACTTAGCTGTTTAAAGGAATACTGCCTACTTCTCAGAGTTTTCAGGAGTCAGGAACCTCACCTTTGTGCAAAATTGCCTTTGTGAAGGGAATGGAGAAACACTGTTGCTCTTGTATGAAATCCATCAATGTTAGAAAGAAGAGGGTCAAGCACCTTCTTCAGCTTTGGGAATTGAGTGAGTTGTTTAATGGAATACTACCTACCTCTCAGGGTTTTCAGGGATGAGGACTACCAGGATTTTTCAAAATTGCCCCATTCGAGTGAATAGAAGCTGCACTGTAGGTCTTATAAGACAGACATTACTGTTAACAGGAAGAGAGCCTAGCACTCTGTTGAGGATTCTCAACTGACTTAGCTGTTTAAGGACATACTGATACCTCTCAGTGCTTTTATATGTGAGAACCTTCAACTTTGTGCAAAATCTCCTCTTACAACTGGCTGGACCCAGCTGTGTGGGTGTTGTAAGAAAAGTATGAATGTTACAAGCAGGAGGGTGAAGCAGCTTGTCTTCGGATGATACGTGAGTAACTTTTTTCCAGGAATACTGCCTACCACTCAGTGTTTTCAAGGATGAGGTATATCACCTTTGTGCAACATCACCCCTTTGAAGAGAATGGAAGAAGTTCTGAGGCTCTTCTGATTAAATTATTTAGGTTGGAAGCAAGAGCGTACAGCAAGTTGTGTAACAGTGTGAGTAGAGTGAAGTTTTAAAATTAAGACCACCTGCCTCTGACAGTTTGAAAGTGTGAGGAACTTGATTTTGGGGCAAAATTGCCTGTTTCCATGAAGGGAAGGATTACTGTATGTCTTGTAGGAGAACCACAAAGGTTACAAGAAAGATGCTCAAGCACTTTGTTTAGCAGCTTCAAGTGATTTAGCATTCAAAAGGAACACTGCCTATCTGTCAAGGGTTTGACAGTGTGAGCAAATCCATCTTTGTGCCAGTAGACCCTTTCCACTGAATGGAACATGCACTGTGTGTCTGGCAAGCAGATGTCAAGGTTTGCAGCAGGAGTTGCAAGCACATTGTTTTCCTGTGAGAGTTGAATTAGCATGTGAAAGGAGTGCTTGCCAAATGAAAGCCTTTGACAATGGAGAATCATTCACTCCTTGAAAAATACCCAGTTTCTGCGAAATGCACATTCACTTGTAGCTCAGGGCAGGATGCAGTATGTGAGAGGCAGGAATAGTTTGCCACTTGTCTCCCTATGAGAAATGAGTTACCTGTTGAAAGGAATACTGACTACCCCTCAGTTTATTCATGTGTGAGGAAGATCACCGTTGGGCCAAATGGCTGCCTTCAACTGAATGGAACCAGAACAGTTTAGGATGTATGAAAAGCATTCATTCCAGCAGCAAGAGGGTCTCGACTGTTGTTTAAAAGTGAGAATTGAGTGAGCTTTACAAAGGAATACTACCTGTCTCTCAGGCATTTACAGTGTGAAGAAGATTACCTTTGTGGAAAATAGCCCTGTTTCAATGGAAGGAAGAAGCACTGTTTCTCCAGTAAGAGATGCATGTGTTAGAAGCAAGACGGTCAAGCACCTTGTTAAGCATTAGGAATTGAGTTACCTGTTCAATAGTATACTGCCTAACTCTCAGTGTTTTCAGGTGGAGGAAAATCAATGTTCTGCTAAATAGCCCCTTCCAAGGGAATGGAGGCACACTGTAGGTCTTGTAAGACAATCATTAATGTTAGAAGCAAGAGGGTCTAGCACCCTGTTAAGCACTGTGAATTGACTTACCTGTTGAAGGGAATACTGTCTAACTCTCAGTGTTTTTATGGGTGGAGGAACCTCAAGTTTGTGCAAAATTGCCTCTTTCAAGTCAATGGAACCAGCACTAGAACTCTTGGAAGAGAAGTATGAATGTTAGAAGCAGGGGGGTCAAGCACCTTGTTTTCCAATGCGAATTGATATACTGCTTTAAAGGAATAATGCCTACAACTCAGTGTTTTCATGGGTGAGCAATTCCACCTTTGTGCAAAATACTGCACTTAGAGGGATGGGAAGAATCACTGTCGAACTTCTGACAGAATCATTAATGTTAGAAAGGAAAGGGTCTACCACCTTGAACAGCATTGTGAACTGAGTTAGCTGGGTAAAGGAATACTGCCTACCTCTCAGCGTTTTCATGGGTGAGGAACCCAACTTTTGCAAAATATCCCATACAAGCGAATGGAAGATTCCTGGTAGCTCTTGTAAGAGACTCATGAATGTTTGAAGCAACAGGGTGTAGCAAGTTGTTTAGCATTGTGAATTGACTTAGCTCTTTAAAGGAATACTGCCTACTTCTCAGAGTTTTCAGGAGTCAGGAACCTCACCTTTGTGCAAAATTGCCTCTGTGAAGTGAATGGAGAAACACTGTTGCTCTTGTATGATATCCATCAATGTTAAAAGGAAGAGGGTCAAGCACATTCTTCAGCTTTGTGAATTGAATGAGTTGTTTAATGGAATACTACTTACCTCTCAGTGTTTTCAGGGATGAGGACTACCAGGATTTTTCAAAATTGCCCCTTTCGAGTGAATGGAAGCTGCACTGTAGGTTTTATAAGAGAGACATTACTGTTAACAGGAAGAGAGCCTAGCACTCTGTTGAGGATTCTCAACTGAGTTAGCTGTTTAAGGACATATTGATACCTCTCAGTGCTTTTATATGTGAGAACATTCAACTTTGTGCAAAATCTCCTCTTACAACTGACTGGACCCAGCTGTGTGGGTGTTGTAAGAAAAGTATGAATGTTACAAGCAGGAGGGTGAAGCAGCTTGTCTTCGGATGATACTTGAGTAACTTGTTTCCAGGAATACTGTCTACCACTCAGTGTTTTCAAGGATGAGGTATATCACCTTTGTGCAACATCACCCCTTTGAAGAGAATGGAAGAAGTTCTGAGGCTCTTCTGATTAAATTATTTAGGTTGGAAGCAAGAGCGCACAGCAAGTTGTGTAACAGTGTGAGTAGATTGAAGTTTTAAAAGGAAGACCACCAGCCTCTGACAGTTTGAAAGTGTGAGGAACTTGATTTTGGGGCAAAATTGCCTGTTTCCATGAAGGGAAGGATTACTGTATGTCTTGTAGGAGAACCACAAAGGTTACAAGAAAGATGCTCAAGCACTTTGTTTAGCAGCTTCAAGTGATTTAGCATTCAAAAGGAACACTGCCTATCTGTCAAGGGTTTGACAGTGTGAGGAAATTCATCTTTGTGCCAATAGACCCTTTCCACTGAATGGAACATGCACTATGTGTCTGGCAAGCAGATGTCAAGGTTTGCAGCAGGAGTTGCAAGCACATTGTTTTCCTGTGAGAGTTGAAATAGCATGTGAAAGGAGTGCTTGCCAAATGAAAGCCTTTGACAATGGAGAATCATTCACTCCTTGAAAAATACCCACTTTCGGCGAAATGCACATTCACTTGTAGCTCAGGGCAGGATGCAGTATGTGAGAGGCAGGAATAGTTTGCCACTTGTCTCCCTATGAGAAATGAGTTACCTGTTGAAAGGAATACTGACTACCCCTCAGTTTATTCATGTGTGAGGAAGATCACCGTTGGGCCAAATAGCTGCCTTCAACTGAATGGAACCAGAACAGTTTAAGATGTATGAAAAGCATTCATTCCAGCAGCAAGAGGGTCTCGACTGTTGTTTAAAAGTGAGAATTGAGTGAGCTTTACAAAGGAATACTACCTGTCTCTCAGGCATTTACAGTGTGAAGAAGATTATCTTTGTGCAAAAGAGCCCTGTTTTAATGGATGGAAGAAGCACTGTTTCTCCTGTAAGAGATGCATAAGTGTTAGAAGCAAGAGGGTCAAGCATCTTGTTAAGCACTATGAATTGAGTTACCTGTTGAATGGAATACTGCCAACTCTCAGTGTTTTCAGGGGGAGGAAAATCAATGTTCTGCTAAATAGCTCCTTTCAAGGGAATGGAGGCATACTGTAGGTCTTGTTAGACAATCATTAATGTTAGAAGGAAGAGGGTCTAGCACCCTGTTAAGCACTGTGAATTGATTTACCTGTTGAAGGGAATACTGTCTAACTCTCAGTGTTTTTATGGGTGGAGGAACCTCAAGTTTGTGCAAAATGACCTCTTTCCAGTCAATGGAACCAGCACTACATCTCTTAGAAAAGAACTATGAATGTTAGAAGCAGCAGGGTCAAGCATCTTGTTTTCCAATGCGAATTGATATACTGCTTTAAAGGAATAATGCCTACAATTCAGCGTTTTCATGGGTGAGCAATACCACCTTTGTGCAAAATACTGCACTTAGAGGGATGGGAAGAATCACTGTCGAACTTCTGAGAGAATCATTAATGTTAGAAAGGAAAGGGTCTACCACCTTGAACAGCATTGTGAACTGAGTTAGCTGGGTAAAGGAATACTGCCTACTTCTCAGCGTTTTCATGGGTGAGGAACACAACTTTTGCAAAATATCCCATACAAGCGAAAGGAAGATTCCTGGTAGCTCTTGTAAGAGACTCATGAATGTTTGAAGCAACAGGGTGTAGCAAGTTGTTTAGCATTGTGAATTGACTTAGCTGTTTAAAGGAATACTGCCTACTTCTCAGAGTTTTCAGGAGTCAGGAACCTCACCTTTGTGCAAAATTGCCTTTGTGAAGGGAATGGAGAAACACTGTTGCTCTTGTATGAAATCCATCAATGTTAGAAAGAAGAGCGTCAAGCACCTTCTTCAGCTTTGGGAATTGAGTGAGTTGTTTAATGGAATACTACCTACCTCTCAGGGTTTTCAGGGATGAGGACTACCAGGATTTTTCAAAATTGCCCCATTCGAGTGAATAGAAGCTGCACTGTAGGTCTTATAAGACAGACATTACTGTTAACAGGAAGAGAGCCTAGCACTCTGTTGAGGATTCTCAACTGAGTTAGCTGTTTAAGGACATACTGATACTTCTCAGTGCTTTTATATGTGAGAACCTTCAACTTTGTGCAAAATCTCCTCTTACAACTGACTGGACCCAGCTGTGTGGGTGTTGTAAGAAAAGTATGAATGTTACAAGCAGGAGGGTGAAGCAGCTTGTCTTCGGATGATACGTGAGTAACTTTTTTCCAGGAATACTGCCTACCACTCAGTGTTTTCAAGGATGAGGTATATCACCTTTGTGCAACATCACCCCTTTGAAGAGAATGGAAGAAGTTCTGAGGCTCTTCTGATTAAATTATTTAGGTTGGAAGCAAGAGCGTACAGCAAGTTGTGTAACAGTGTGAGTAGAGTGAAGTTTTAAAATTAAGACCACCTGCCTCTGACAGTTTGAAAGTGTGAGGAACTTGATTTTGGGGCAAAATTGCCTGTTTCCATGAAGGGAAGGATTACTGTATGTCTTGTAGGAGAACCACAAAGGTTACAAGAAAGATGCTCAAGCACTTTGTTTAGCAGCTTCAAGTGATTTAGCATTCAAAAGGAACACTGCCTATCTGTCAAGGGTTTGACAGTGTGAGCAAATCCATCTTTGTGCCAGTAGACCCTTTCCACTGAATGGAACATGCACTGTGTGTCTGGCAAGCAGATGTCAAGGTTTGCAGCAGGAGTTGCAAGCACATTGTTTTCCTGTGAGAGTTGAATTAGCATGTGAAAGGAGTGCTTGCCAAATGAAAGCCTTTGACAATGGAGAATCATTCACTCCTTGAAAAATACCCAGTTTCTGCGAAATGCACATTCACTTGTAGCTCAGGGCAGGATGCAGTATGTGAGAGGCAGGAATAGTTTGCCACTTGTCTCCCTATGAGAAATGAGTTACCTGTTGAAAGGAATACTGACTACCCCTCAGTTTATTCATGTGTGAGGAAGATCACCGTTGGGCCAAATAGCTGCCTTCAACTGAATGGAACCAGAACAGTTTAGGATGTATGAAAAGCATTCATTCCAGCAGCAAGAGGGTCTCGACTGTTGTTTAAAAGTGAGAATTGAGTGAGCTTTACAAAGGAATACTACCTGTCTCTCAGGCATTTACAGTGTGAAGAAGATTACCTTTGTGGAAAATAGCCCTGTTTCAATGGAAGGAAGAAGCACTGTTTCTCCAGTAAGAGATGCATGTGTTAGAAGCAAGACGGTCAAGCACCTTGTTAAGCATTAGGAATTGAGTTACCTGTTCAATAGTATACTGCCTAACTCTCAGTGTTTTCAGGTGGAGGAAATTCAATGTTCTGCTAAATAGCCCCTTAAAAGGGAATGGAGGCACACTGTAGGTCTTGTAAGACAATCATTAATGTTAGAAGCAAGAGGGTCTAGCACCCTGTTAAGCACTGTGAATTGACTTACCTGTTGAAGGGAATACTGTCTAACTCTCAGTGTTTTTATGGGTGGAGGAACCTCAAGTTTGTGCAAAATTGCCTCTTTCAAGTCAATGGAACCAGCACTAGAACTCTTGGAAGAGAAGTATGAATGTTAGAAGCAGGAGGGTCAAGCACCTTGTTTTCCAATGCGAATTGATATACTGCTTTAAAGGAATAATGCCTACAACTCAGTGTTTTCATGGGTGAGCAATTCCACCTTTGTGCAAAATACTGCACTTAGAGGGATGGGAAGAATCACTGTCGAACTTCTGAGAGAATCATTAATGTTAGAAAGGAAAGGGTCTACCACCTTGAACAGCATTGTGAACTGAGTTAGCTGGGTAAAGGAATACTGCCTACCTCTCAGCGTTTTCATGGGTGAGGAACCCAACTTTTGCAAAATATCCCATACAAGCGAATGGAAGATTCCTGGTAGCTCTTGTAAGAGACTCATGAATGTCTGAAGCAACAGGGTGTAGCAAGTTGTTTAGCATTGTGAATTGACTTAGCTGTTTAAAGGAATACTGCCTACTTCTCAGAGTTTTCAGGAGTCAGGAACCTCACCTTTGTGCAAAATTGCCTCTGTGAAGTGAATGGAGAAACACTGTTGCTCTTGTATGATATCCATCAATGTTAAAAGGAAGAGGGTCAAGCACATTCTTCAGCTTTGTGAATTGAATGAGTTGTTTAATGGAATACTACTTACCTCTCAGGGTTTTCAGGGATGAGGACTACCAGGATTTTTCAAAATTGCCCCTTTCGAGTGAATGGAAGCTGCACTGTAGGTCTTATAAGAGAGACATTACTGTTAACAGGAAGAGAGCCTAGCACTCTGTTGAGGATTCTCAACTGAGTTAGCTGTTTAAGGACATATTGATACCTCTCAGTGCTTTTATATGTGAGAACCTTCAATTTTGTGCAAAATCTCCTCTTACAACTGACTGGACCCAGCTGTGTGGGTGTTGTAAGAAAAGTATGAATGTTACAAGCAGGAGGGTGAAGCAGCTTGTCTTCGGATGATACGTGAGTAACTTGTTTCCAGGAATACTATCTACCACTCAGTGTTTTCAAGGATGAGGTATATCACATTTGTGAAACATCACCCCTTTGAAGAGAATGAAAGAAGTTCTGAGGCTCTTCTGAGAAAATTATTTAGGTTGGAAGCAAGAGCGCACAGCAAGTTGTGTAACAGTGTGAGTAGAGTGAAGTTTTAAAAGGAAGACCACCTGCCTCTCACAGTTTGAAAGTGTGGCGAACTTGATTTTGGGGCAAAATTGCCTGTTTCCATGAAGGGAAGGATTACTGTATGTCTTGTAGGAGAACCACAAAGGTTACAAGAAAGATGCTCAAGCACTTTGTTTAGCAGCTTCAAGTGATTTAGCATTCAAAAGGAACACTGCCTATCTGTCAAGGGTTTGACAGTGTGAGCAAATCCATCTTTGTGCCAATAGACCCTTTCCACTGAATGGAACATGCACTGTGTGTCTGGCAAGCAGATGTCAAGGTTTGCAGCAGGAGTTGCAAGCACATTGTTTTCCTGTGAGAGTTGAATTAGCATGTGAAAGGAGTGCTTGCCAAATGAAAGCCTTTGACAATGGAGAATCATTCACTCCTTGAAAAATACCCACTTTCGGCGAAATGCACATACACTTGTAGCTCAGGGCAGGATGCAGTATGTGAGAGGCAGGAATAGTTTGCCACTTGTCTCCCTATGAGAAATGAGTTACCTGTTGAAAGGAATACTGACTACCCCTCAGTTTATTCATGTGTGAGGAAGATCACCATTGGGCCAAATAGCTGCCTTCAACTGAATGGAACCAGAACAGTTTAGGATGTATGAAAACCATTCATTCCAGCAGCAAGAGGGTCTCGACTGTTGTTTAAAAGTGAGAATTGAGTGAGCTTTACAAAGGAATACTACCTGTCTCTCAGGCTTTTACAGTGTGAAGAAGATTATCTTTGTGCAAAAGAGCCCTGTTTCAATGGAAGGAAGAAGCACTGTTTCTCCTGTAAGAGATGCATAAGTGTTAGAAGCAAGAGGGTCAAGCACCTTGTTAAGCACTATGAATTGAGTTACCTGTTGAATGGAATACTGCCTAACTCTCTGTGTTTTCAGGTGGAGGAAAATCAATGTTTTGCTAAATAGCCCCTTCCAAGGGAATGGAGGCATAGTGTAGGTCTTGTAAGACAATCATTAATGTTAGAAGCAAGAGGGTCTAGCACCCTGTTAAGCACTGTGAATTGACTTACCTGTTGAAGGGAATACTGTCTAACTTTCAGTGTTTTTATGGGTGGAGGAACCTCAAGTTTGTGCAAAATTGCCTCTTTCAAGTCAATGGAACCAGCACTACATCTCTTGGAAGAGAAGTATGAATGTTAGAAGCAGGAGGGTCAAGCACCTTGTTTTCAAAGGCGAATTGATATACTGCTTTAAAGGAATAATGCCTACAACTCAGCGTTTTCATGGGTGAGGAATACCACCTTTGGGCAAAATACCGCACTTAGAGGGATGGGAAGAATCACTGTCGATCTTGTGAGAGAATCATTAATGTTAGAAAGGAAAGGGTCTACCACTTTGAACAGCATTGTGAACTGAGTTAGCTGGGTAAAGGAATACTGCCTACCTCTCAGCGTTTTCATGGGTGAGGAACCCAACTTTTGCAAAATATCCCATACAAGCGAATGGAAGATTCCTGGTAGCTCTTGTAAGAGACTCATGAATGTTTGAAGCAACAGGGTGTAGCAAGTTGTTTAGCATTGTGAATTGACTTAGCTGTTTAAAGGAGTACTGCCTACTTCTCAGAGTTTTCAGGAGTCAGGAACCTCACCTTTGTGCAAAATTGCCTGTGTGAAGGGAATGGAGAAACACTGTTGCTCTTGTATGAAATCCATCAATGTTAGAAAGAAGAGGGTCAAGCACCTTCTTCAGCTTTGGGAATTGAGTGAGTTGTTTAATGGAATACTACCTACCTCTCAGGGTTTTCAGGGATGAGGACTACCAGGATTTTTCAAAATTGCCCCTTTCGAGTGAATGGAAGCTGCACTGTAGGTCTTATAAGAGAGACATTACTGTTAACAGGAAGAGAGCCTAGCACTCTGTAGAGAATTCTCAAATGAGTTAACTGTTTAAGGACATACTGATACCTCTCAGTGCTTTTATATGTGAGAACCTTCAACTTTGTGCAAAATCTCCTCTTACAACTGACTGGACCCAGCTGTGTGGGTGTTGTAAGAAAAGTATGAATGTTACAAGCAGGAGGGTGAAGCAGCTTGTCTTCGGATGATACGTGAGTAACTTTTTTCCAGGAATACTGCCTACCACTCAGTGTTTTCAAGGATGAGGTATATCACCTTTGTGCAACATCACCCCTTTGAAGAGAATGGAAGAAGTTCTGAGGCTCTTCTGATTAAATTATTTAGGTTGGAAGCAAGAGCGTACAGCAAGTTGTGTAACAGTGTGAGTAGAGTGAAGTTTTAAAAGGAAGACCACCTGCCTCTGACAGTTTGAAAGTGTGAGGAACTTGATTTTGGGGCAAAATTGCCTGTTTCCATGAAGGGAAGGATTACTGTATGTCTTGTAGGAGAACCACAAAGGTTACAAGAAAGATGCTCAAGCACTTTGTTTAGCAGCTTCAAGTGATTTAGCATTCAAAAGGAACACTGCCTATCTGTCAAGGGTTTGACAGTGTGAGCAAATCCATCTTTGTGCCAATAGACCCTTTCCACTGAATGGAACATGCACTGTGTGTCTGGCAAGCAGATGTCAAGGTTTGCAGCAGCAGTTGCAAGCACATTGTTTTCCTGTGAGAGTTGAATTAGCATGTGAAAGGAGTGCTTGCCAAATGAAAGCCTTTGACAATGGAGAATCATTCACTCCTTGAAAAATACCCACTTTCGGCGAAATGCACATTCACTTGTAGCTCAGGGCAGGATGCAGTATGTGAGAGGCAGGAATAGTTTGGCACTTGTCTCCCTATGAGAAATGAGTTACCTGTTGAAAGGAATACTGACTACCCCTCAGTTTATTCATGTGTGAGGAAGATCACCGTTGGGCCAAATAGCTGCCTTCAACTGAATGGAACCAGAACAGTTTAGGATGTATGAAAAGCATTCATTCCAGCAGCAAGAGGGTCTCGACTGTTGTTTAAAAGTGAGAATTGAGTGAGCTTTACAAAGGAATACTACCTGTCTCTCAGGCATTTACAGTGTGAAGAAGATTATCTTTGTGCAAAAGAGCCCTGTTTCAATGGAAGGAAGAAGCACTGTTTCTCCTGTAAGAGATGCATAAGTGTTAGAAGCAAGAGGGTCAAGCATCTTGTTAAGCACTATGAATTGAGTTACCTGTTGAATGGAATACTGCCAACTCTCAGTGTTTTCAGGGGGAGGAAAATCAATGTTCTGCTAAATAGCTCCTTTCAAGGGAATGGAGGCATACTGTAGGTCTTGTTAGACAATCATTAATGTTAGAAGGAAGAGGGTCTAGCACCCTGTTAAGCACTGTGAATTGACTTAGCTGTTGAAGGGAATACTGTCTAACTCTCAGTGTTTTTATGGGTGGAGGAACCTCAAGTTTGTGCAAAATGACCTCTTTCCAGTCAATGGAACCAGCACTACATCTCTTGGAAAAGAAGTATGAATGTTAGAAGCAGCAGGGTCAAGCACCTTGTTTTGCAATGCGAATTGATATACTGCTTTAAAGGAATAATGCCTACAACTCAGCGTTTTCATGGGTGAGCAATACCACCTTTGTGCAAAATACTGCACTTAGAGGGATGGGAAGAATCACTGTCGAACTTCTGAGAGAATCATTAATGTTAGAAAGGAAAGGGTCTACCACCTTGAACAGCATTGTGAACTGAGTTAGCTGGGTAAAGGAATACTGCCTACCTCTCAGCGTTTTCATGGGTGAGGAACCCAACTTTTGCAAAATATCCCATACAAGCGAATGGAAGATTCCTGGTAGCTCTTGTAAGAGACTCATGAATGTTTGAAGCAACAGGGTGTAGCAAGTTGTTTAGCATTGTGAATTGACTTAGCTGTTTAAAGGAATACTGCCTACTTCTCAGAGTTTTCAGGAGTCAGGAACCTCACCTTTGTGCAAAATTGCCTTTGTGAAGGGAATGGAGAAACACTGTTGCTCTTGTATGAAATCCATCAATGTTAGAAAGAAGAGGGTCAAGCACCTTCTTCAGCTTTGGGAATTGAGTGAGTTGTTTAATGGAATACTACCTACCTCTCAGGGTTTTCAGGGATGAGGACTACCAGGATTTTTCAAAATTGCCCCATTCGAGTGAATAGAAGCTGCACTGTAGGTCTTCTAAGACAGACATTACTGTTAACAGGAAGAGAGCCTAGCACTCTGTTGAGGATTCTCAACTGAGTTAGCTGTTTAAGGACATACTGATACCTCTCAGTGCTTTTATATGTGAGAACCTTCAACTTTGTGCAAAATCTCCTCTTACAACTGGCTGGACCCAGCTGTGTGGGTGTTGTAAGAAAAGTATGAATGTTACAAGCAGGAGGGTGAAGCAGCTTGTCTTCGGATGATACGTGAGTAACTTTTTTCCAGGAATACTGCCTACCACTCAGTGTTTTCAAGGATGAGGTATATCACCTTTGTGCAACATCACCCCTTTGAAGAGAATGGAAGAAGTTCTGAGGCTCTTCTGATTAAATTATTTAGGTTGGAAGCAAGAGCGTACAGCAAGTTGTGTAACAGTGTGAGTAGAGTGAAGTTTTAAAATTAAGACCACCTGCCTCTGAGAGTTTGAAAGTGTGAGGAACTTGATTTTGGGGCAAAATTGCCTGTTTCCATGAAGGGAAGGATTACTGTATGTCTTGTAGGAGAACCACAAAGGTTACAAGAAAGATGCTCAAGCACTTTGTTTAGCAGCTTCAAGTGATTTAGCATTCAAAAGGAACACTGCCTATCTGTCAAGGGTTTGACAGTGTGAGCAAATCCATCTTTGTGCCAGTAGACCCTTTCCACTGAATGGAACATGCACTGTGTGTCTGGCAAGCAGATGTCAAGGTTTGCAGCAGGAGTTGCAAGCACATTGTTTTCCTGTGAGAGTTGAATTAGCATGTGAAAGGAGTGCTTGCCAAATGAAAGCCTTTGACAATGGAGAATCATTCACTCCTTGAAAAATACCCACTTTCGGCGAAATGCACATTCACTTGTAGCTCAGGGCAGGATGCAGTATGTGAGAGGCAGGAATAGTTTGCCACTTGTCTCCCTATGAGAAATGAGTTACCTGTTGAAAGGAATACTGACTACCCCTCAGTTTATTCATGTGTGAGGAAGATCACCGTTGGGCCAAATAGCTGCCTTCAACTGAATGGAACCAGAACAGTTTAGGATGTATGAAAAGCATTCATTCCAGCAGCAAGAGGGTCTCGACTGTTGTTTAAAAGTGAGAATTGAGTGAGCTTTACAAAGGAATACTACCTGTCTCTCAGGCATTTACAATGTGAAGAAGATTACCTTTGTGGAAAATAGCCCTGTTTCAATGGAAGGAAGAAGCACTGTTTCTCCAGTAAGAGATGCATGTGTTAGAAGCAAGACGGTCAAGCACCTTGTTAAGCATTAGGAATTGAGTTACCTGTTCAATAGTATACTGCCTAACTCTCAGTGTTTTCAGGTGGAGGAAAATCAATGTTCTGCTAAATAGCCCCTTCCAAGGGAATGGAGGCACACTGTAGGTCTTGTGAGACAATCATTAATGTTAGAAGCAAGAGGGTCTAGCACCCTGTTAAGCACTGTGAATTGACTTACCTGTTGAAGGGAATACTGTCTAACTCTCAGTGTTTTTATGGGTGGAGGAACTTCAAGTTTGTGCAAAATTGCCTCTTTCAAGTCAATGGAACCAGCACTAGAACTCTTGGAAGAGAAGTATGAATGTTAGAAGCAGGAGGGTCAAGCACCTTGTTTTCCAATGCGAATTGATATACTGCTTTAAAGGAATAATGCCTACAACTCAGTGTTTTCATGGGTGAGCAATACCACCTTTGTGCAAAATACTGCACTTAGAGGGATGGGAAGAATCACTGTCGAACTTCTGAGAGAATCATTAATGTTAGAAAGGAAAGGGTCTACCACCTTGAACAGCATTGTGAACTGAGTTAGCTGGGTAAAGGAATACTGCCTACCTCTCAGCGTTTTCATGGGTGAGGAACCCAACTTTTGCAAAATATCCCATACAAGCGAATGGAAGATTCCTGGTAGCTCTTGTAAGAGACTCATGAATGTTTGAAGCAACAGGGTGTAGCAAGTTGTTTAGCATTGTGAATTGACTTAGCTGTTTAAAGGAATACTGCCTACTTCTCAGAGTTTTCAGGAGTCAGGAACCTCACCTTTGTGCAAAATTGCCTCTGTGAAGTGAATGGAGAAACACTGTTGCTCTTGTATGATATCCATCAATGTTAAAAGGAAGAGGGTCAAGCACATTCTTCAGCTTTGTGAATTGAATGAGTTGTTTAATGGAATACTACTTACCTCTCAGGGTTTTCAGGGATGAGGACTACCAGGATTTTTCAAAATTGCCCCTTTCGAGTGAATGGAAGCTTCACTGTAGGTCTTATAAGAGAGACATTACTGTTAACAGGAAGAGAGCCTAGCACTCTGTTGAGGATTCTCAACTGAGTTAGCTGTTTAAGGACATATTGATACCTCTCAGTGCTTTTATATGTGAGAACCTTCAACTTTGTGCAAAATCTCCTCTTACAACTGACTGGACCCAGCTGTGTGGGTGTTGTAAGAAAAGTATGAATGTTACAAGCAGGAGGGTGAAGCAGCTTGTCTTCGGATGATACGTGAGTAACTTGTTTCCAGGAATACTGTCTACCACTCAGTGTTTTCAAGGATGAGGTATATCACCTTTGTGCAACATCACCCCTTTGAAGAGAATGAAAGAAGTTCTGAGGCTCTTCTGAGAAAATTATTTAGGTTGGAAGCAAGAGCGCACAGCAAGTTGTGTAACAGTGTGAGTAGAGTGAAGTTTTAAAATTAAGACCACCTGCCTCTCACAGTTTGAAAGTGTGGCGAACTTGATTTTGGGGCCAAATTGCCTGTTTCCATGAAGGGAAGGATTACTGTATGTCTTGTAGGAGAACCACAAAGGTTACAAGAAAGATGCTCAAGCACTTTGTTTAGCAGCTTCAAGTGATTTAGCATTCAAAAGGAACACTGCCTATCTGTCAAGGGTTTGACAGTGTGAGCAAATCCATCTTTGTGCCAATAGACCCTTTCCACTGAATGGAACATGCACTGTGTCTCTTGCCAGCAGGGGTCAAGGTTTGCAGCAGGACTTGCAAGCACATTGTTTTCCTGTGAGAGTTGAAATAGCATGTGAAAGGAGTGCTTGCCAAATGAAAGCCTTTGACAATGGAGAATCATTCACTCCTTGAAAAATACCCACTTTCGGCGAAATGCACATTCACTTGTAGCTCAGGGCAGGATGCAGTATGTGAGAGGCAGGAATAGTTTGCCACTTGTCTCCCTATGAGAAATGAGTTACCTGTTGAAAGGAATACTGACTACCCCTCAGTTTATTCATGTGTGAGGAAGATCACCGTTGGGCCAAATAGCTGCCTTCAACTGAATGGAACCAGAACAGTTTAGGATGTATGAAAAGCATTCATTCCAGCAGCAAGAGGGTCTCGACTGTTGTTTAAAAGTGAGAATTGAGTGAGCTTTACAAAGGAATACTACCTGTCTCTCAGGCATTTACAGTGTGAAGAAGATTATCTTTGTGCAAAAGAGCCCTGTTTCAATGGAAGGAAGAAGCACTGTTTCTCCTGTAAGAGATGCATAAGTGTTAGAAGCAAGAGGGTCAAGCACCTTGTTAAGCACTATGAATTGAGTTACCTGTTGAATGGAATACTGCCAACTCTCAGTGTTTTCAGGGGGAGGAAAATCAATGTTCTGCTAAATAGCTCCTTTCAAGGGAATGGAGGCATACTGTAGGTCTTGTTAGACAATCATTAATGTTAGAAGGAAGAGGGTCTAGCACCCTGTTAAGCACTGTGAATTGATTTACCTGTTGAAGGGAATACTGTCTAACTCTCAGTGTTTTTATGGGTGGAGGAACCTCAAGTTTGTGCAAAATGACCTCTTTCCAGTCAATGGAACCAGCACTACATCTCTTAGAAAAGAACTATGAATGTTAGAAGCAGCAGGGTCAAGCATCTTGTTTTCCAATGCGAATTGATATACTGCTTTAAAGGAATAATGCCTACAATTCAGCGTTTTCATGGGTGAGCAATATCACCTTTGTGCAAAATACTGCACTTAGAGGGATGGGAAGAATCACTGTCGAACTTCTGAGAGAATCATTAATGTTAGAAAGGAAAGGGTCTACCACCTTGAACAGCATTGTGAACTGAGTTAGCTGGGTAAAGGAATACTGCCTACTTTTCAGCGTTTTCATGGGTGAGGAACCCAACTTTTGCAAAATATCCCATACAAGCGAATGGAAGATTCCTGGTAGCTCTTGTAAGAGACTCATGAATGTTTGAAGCAACAGGGTGTAGCAAGTTGTTTAGCATTGTGAATTGACTTAGCTGTTTAAAGGAATACTGCCTACTTCTCAGAGTTTTCAGGAGTCAGGAACCTCACCTTTGTGCAAAATTGCCTTTGTGAAGGGAATGGAGAAACACTGTTGCTCTTGTATGAAATCCATCAATGTTAGAAAGAAGAGGGTCAAGCACCTTCTTCAGCTTTGGGAATTGAGTGAGTTGTTTAATGGAATACTACCTACCTCTCAGGGTTTTCAGGGATGAGGACTACCAGGATTTTTCAAAATTGCCCCATTCGAGTGAATAGAAGCTGCACTGTAGGTCTTATAAGACAGACATTACTGTTAACAGGAAGAGAGCCTAGCACTCTGTTGAGGATTCTCAACTGAGTTAGCTGTTTAAGGACATATTGATACCTCTCAGTGCTTTTATATGTGAGAACCTTCAACTTTGTGCAAAATCTCCTCTTACAACTGACTGGACCCAGCTGTGTGGGTGTTGTAAGAAAAGTATGAATGTTACAAGCAGGAGGGTGAAGCAGCTTGTCTTCGGATGATACGTGAGTAACTTGTTTCCAGGAATACTGTCTACCACTCAGTGTTTTCAAGGATGAGGTATATCACCTTTGTGCAACATCACCCCTTTGAAGAGAATGAAAGAAGTTCTGAGGCTCTTCTGAGAAAATTATTTAGGTTGGAAGCAAGAGCGCACAGCAAGTTGTGTAACAGTGTGAGTAGAGTGAAGTTTTAAAATTAAGACCACCTGCCTCTCACAGTTTGAAAGTGTGGCGAACTTGATTTTGGGGCAAAATTGCCTGTTTCCATGAAGGGAAGGATTACTGTATGTCTTGTAGGAGAACCACAAAGGTTACAAGAAAGATGCTCAAGCACTTTGTTTAGCAGCTTCAAGTGATTTAGCATTCAAAAGGAACACTGCCTATCTGTCAAGGGTTTGACAGTGTGAGCAAATCCATCTTTGTGCCAATAGACCCTTTCCACTGAATGGAACATGCACTGTGTCTCTTGCCAGCAGGGGTCAAGGTTTGCAGCAGGACTTGCAAGCACATTGTTTTCCTGTGAGAGTTGAAATAGCATGTGAAAGGAGTGCTTGCCAAATGAAAGCCTTTGACAATGGAGAATCATTCACTCCTTGAAAAATACCCACTTTCGGCGAAATGCACATTCACTTGTAGCTCAGGGCAGGATGCAGTATGTGAGAGGCAGGAATAGTTTGGCACTTGTCTCCCTATGAGAAATGAGTTACCTGTTGAAAGGAATACTGACTACCCTCAGTTTATTCATGTGTGAGGAAGATCACCGTTGGGCCAAATAGCTGCCTTCAACTGAATGGAACCAGAACAGTTTAGGATGTATGAAAAGCATTCATTCCAGCAGCAAGAGGGTCTCGACTGTTGTTTAAAAGTGAGAATTGAGTGAGCTTTACAAAGGAATACTACCTGTCTCTCAGGCATTTACAGTGTGAAGAAGATTATCTTTGTGCAAAAGAGCCCTGTTTCAATGGAAGGAAGAAGCACTGTTTCTCCTGTAAGAGATGCATAAGTGTTAGAAGCAAGAGGGTCAAGCACCTTGTTAAGCACTATGAATTGAGTTACCTGTTGAATGGAATACTGCCAACTCTCAGTGTTTTCAGGGGGAGGAAAATCAATGTTCTGCTAAATAGCTCCTTTCAAGGGAATGGAGGCATACTGTAGGTCTTGTTAGACAATCATTAATGTTAGAAGGAAGAGGGTCTAGCACCCTGTTAAGCACTGTGAATTGATTTACCTGTTGAAGGGAATACTGTCTAACTCTCAGTGTTTTTATGGGTGGAGGAACCTCAAGTTTGTGCAAAATGACCTCTTTCCAGTCAATGGAACCAGCACTACATCTCTTAGAAAAGAACTATGAATGTTAGAAGCAGCAGGGTCAAGCATCTTGTTTTCCAATGCGAATTGATATACTGCTTTAAAGGAATAATGCCTACAATTCAGCGTTTTCATGGGTGAGCAATATCACCTTTGTGCAAAATACTGCACTTAGAGGGATGGGAAGAATCACTGTCGAACTTCTGAGAGAATCATTAATGTTAGAAAGGAAAGGGTCTACCACCTTGAACAGCATTGTGAACTGAGTTAGCTGGGTAAAGGAATACTGCCTACTTTTCAGCGTTTTCATGGGTGAGGAACCCAACTTTTGCAAAATATCCCATACAAGCGAATGGAAGATTCCTGGTAGCTCTTGTAAGAGACTCATGAATGTTTGAAGCAACAGGGTGTAGCAAGTTGTTTAGCATTGTGAATTGACTTAGCTGTTTAAAGGAATACTGCCTACTTCTCAGAGTTTTCAGGAGTCAGGAACCTCACCTTTGTGCAAAATTGCCTTTGTGAAGGGAATGGAGAAACACTGTTGCTCTTGTATGAAATCCATCAATGTTAGAAAGAAGAGGGTCAAGCACCTTCTTCAGCTTTGGGAATTGAGTGAGTTGTTTAATGGAATACTACCTACCTCTCAGGGTTTTCAGGGATGAGGACTACCAGGATTTTTCAAAATTGCCCCATTCGAGTGAATAGAAGCTGCACTGTAGGTCTTATAAGACAGACATTACTGTTAACAGGAAGAGAGCCTAGCACTCTGTTGAGGATTCTCAACTGAGTTAGCTGTTTAAGGACATACTGATACCTCTCAGTGCTTTTATATGTGAGAACCTTCAACTTTGTGCAAAATCTCCTCTTACAACTGACTGGACCCAGCTGTGTGGGTGTTGTAAGAAAAGTATGAATGTTACAAGCAGGAGGGTGAAGCAGCTTGTCTTCGGATGATACGTGAGTAACTTTTTTCCAGGAATACTGCCTACCACTCAGTGTTTTCAAGGATGAGGTATATCACCTTTGTGCAACATCACCCCTTTGAAGAGAATGGAAGAAGTTCTGAGGCTCTTCTGATTAAATTATTTAGGTTGGAAGCAAGAGCGTACAGCAAGTTGTGTAACAGTGTGAGTAGAGTGAAGTTTTAAAATTAAGACCACCTGCCTCTGAGAGTTTGAAAGTGTGAGGAACTTGATTTTGGGGCAAAATTGCCTGTTTCCATGAAGGGAAGGATTACTGTATGTCTTGTAGGAGAACCACAAAGGTTACAAGAAAGATGCTCAAGCACTTTGTTTAGCAGCTTCAAGTGATTTAGCATTCAAAAGGAACACTGCCTATCTGTCAAGGGTTTGACAGTGTGAGCAAATCCATCTTTGTGCCAGTAGACCCTTTCCACTGAATGGAACATGCACTGTGTGTCTGGCAAGCAGATGTCAAGGTTTGCAGCAGGAGTTGCAAGCACATTGTTTTCCTGTGAGAGTTGAATTAGCATGTGAAAGGAGTGCTTGCCAAATGAAAGCCTTTGACAATGGAGAATCATTCACTCCTTGAAAAATACCCACTTTCGGCGAAATGCACATTCACTTGTAGCTCAGGGCAGGATGCAGTATGTGAGAGGCAGGAATAGTTTACCACTTGTCTCCCTATGAGAAATGAGTTACCTGTTGAAAGGAATACTGACTACCCCTCAGTTTATTCATGTGTGAGGAAGATCACCGTTGGGCCAAATAGCTGCCTTCAACTGAATGGAACCAGAACAGTTTAGGATGTATGAAAAGCATTCATTCCAGCAGCAAGAGGGTCTCGACTGTTGTTTAAAAGTGAGAATTGAGTGAGCTTTACAAAGGAATACTACCTGTCTCTCAGGCATTTACAGTGTGAAGAAGATTACCTTTGTGGAAAATAGCCCTGTTTCAATGGAAGGAAGAAGCACTGTTTCTCCAGTAAGAGATGCATGTGTTAGAAGCAAGACGGTCAAGCACCTTGTTAAGCATTAGGAATTGAGTTACCTGTTCAATAGTATACTGCCTAACTCTCAGTGTTTTCAGGTGGAGGAAAATCAATGTTCTGCTAAATAGCCCCTTCCAAGGGAATGGAGGCACACTGTAGGTCTTGTAAGACAATCATTAATGTTAGAAGCAAGAGGGTCTAGCACCCTCTTAAGCACTGTGAATTGACTTACCTGTTGAAGGGAATACTGTCTAACTCTCAGTGTTTTTATGGGTGGAGGAACCTCAAGTTTGTGCAAAATTGCCTCTTTCAAGTCAATGGAACCAGCACTAGAACTCTTGGAAGAGAAGTATGAATGTTAGAAGCAGGAGGGTCAAGCACCTTGTTTTCCAATGCGAATTGATATACTGCTTTAAAGGAATAATGCCTACAACTCAGTGTTTTCATGGGTGAGCAATTCCACCTTTGTGCAAAATACTGCACTTAGAGGGATGGGAAGAATCACTGTCGAACTTCTGAGAGAATCATTAATGTTAGAAAGGAAAGGGTCTACCACCTTGAACAGCATTGTGAACTGAGTTAGCTGGGTAAAGGAATACTGCCTACCTCTCAGCGTTTTCATGGGTGAGGAACCCAACTTTTGCAAAATATCCCATACAAGCGAATGGAAGATTCCTGGTAGCTCTTGTAAGAGACTCATGAATGTTTGAAGCAACAGGGTGTAGCAAGTTGTTTAGCATTGTGAATTGACTTAGCTGTTTAAAGGAATACTGCCTACTTCTCAGAGTTTTCAGGAGTCAGGAACCTCACCTTTGTGCAAAATTGCCTCTGTGAAGTGAATGGAGAAACACTGTTGCTCTTGTATGATATCCATCAATGTTAAAAGGAAGAGGGTCAAGCACATTCTTCAGCTTTGTGAATTGAATGAGTTGTTTAATGGAATACTACTTACCTCTCAGGGTTTTCAGGGATGAGGACTACCAGGATTTTTCAAAATTGCCCCTTTCGAGTGAATGGAAGCTGCACTGTAGGTCTTATAAGAGAGACATTACTGTTAACAGGAAGAGAGCCTAGCACTCTGTTGAGGATTCTCAACTGAGTTAGCTGTTTAAGGACATATTGATACCTCTCAGTGCTTTTATATGTGAGAACCTTCAACTTTGTGCAAAATCTCCTCTTACAACTGACTGGACCCAGCTGTGTGGGTGTTGTAAGAAAAGTATGAATGTTACAAGCAGGAGGGTGAAGCAGCTTGTCTTCGGATGATACTTGAGTAACTTGTTTCCAGGAATACTGTCTACCACTCAGTGTTTTCAAGGATGATGTATATCACCTTTGTGCAACATCACCCCTTTGAAGAGAATGGAAGAAGTTCTGAGGCTCTTCTGATTAAATTATTTAGGTTGGAAGCAAGAGCGCACAGCAAGTTGTGTAACAGTGTGAGTAGAGTGAAGTTTTAAAAGGAAGACCACCAGCCTCTGACAGTTTGAAAGTGTGAGGAACTTGATTTTGGGGCAAAATTGCCTGTTTCCATGAAGGGAAGGATTACTGTATGTCTTGTAGGAGAACCACAAAGGTTACAAGAAAGATGCTCAAGCACTTTGTTTAGCAGCTTCAAGTGATTTAGCATTCAAAAGGAACACTGCCTATCTGTCAAGGGTTTGACAGTGTGAGCAAATTCATCTTTGTGCCAATAGACCCTTTCCACTGAATGGAACATGCACTATGTGTCTGGCAAGCAGATGTCAAGGTTTGCAGCAGGACTTGCAAGCACATTGTTTTCCTGTGAGAGTTGAAATAGCATGTGAAAGGAGTGCTTGCCAAATGAAAGCCTTTGACAATGGAGAATCATTCACTCCTTGAAAAATACCCACTTTCGGCGAAATGCACATTCACTTGTAGCTCAGGGCAGGATGCAGTATGTGAGAGGCAGGAATAGTTTGCCACTTGTCTCCCTATGAGAAATGAGTTACCTGTTGAAAGGAATACTGACTACCCCTCAGTTTATTCATGTGTGAGGAAGATCACCGTTGGGCCAAATAGCTGCCTTCAACTGAATGGAACCAGAACAGTTTAGGATGTATGAAAAGCATTCATTCCAGCAGCAAGAGGGTCTCGACTGTTGTTTAAAAGTGAGAATTGAGTGAGCTTTACAAAGGAATACTACCTGTCTCTCAGGCATTTACAGTGTGAAGAAGATTATCTTTGTGCAAAAGAGCCCTGTTTTAATGGATGGAAGAAGCACTGTTTCTCCTGTAAGAGATGCATAAGTGTTAGAAGCAAGAGGGTCAAGCATCTTGTTAAGCACTATGAATTGAGTTACCTGTTGAATGGAATACTGCCAACTCTCAGTGTTTTCAGGGGGAGGAAAATCAATGTTCTGCTAAATAGCTCCTTTCAAGGGAATGGAGGCATACTGTAGGTCTTGTTAGACAATCATTAATGTTAGAAGGAAGAGGGTCTAGCACCCTGTTAAGCACTGTGAATTGATTTACCTGTTGAAGGGAATACTGTCTAACTCTCAGTGTTTTTATGGGTGGAGGAACCTCAAGTTTGTGCAAAATGACCTCTTTCCAGTCAATGGAACCAGCACTACATCTCTTAGAAAAGAACTATGAATGTTAGAAGCAGCAGGGTCAAGCATCTTGTTTTCCAATGCGAATTGATATACTGCTTTAAAGGAATAATGCCTACAATTCAGCGTTTTCATGGGTGAGCAATACCACCTTTGTGCAAAATACTGCACTTAGAGGGATGGGAAGAATCACTGTCGAACTTCTGAGAGAATCATTAATGTTAGAAAGGAAAGGGTCTACCACC
Organism: Castor canadensis; assembly: GCF_047511655.1. NCBI lineage: Eukaryota > Metazoa > Chordata > Mammalia > Rodentia > Castoridae > Castor > Castor canadensis. The sequence goes on from NC_133400.1 coordinate 39,428,607, forward strand.
TTGAACAGCATTGTGAACTGAGTTAGCTGGGTAAAGGAATACTGCCTACTTCTCAGCGTTTTCATGGGTGAGGAACCCAACTTTTGCAAAATATCCCATACAAGCGAATGGAAGATTCCTGGTAGCTCTTGTAAGAGACTCATGAATGTTTGAAGCAACAGGGTGTAGCAAGTTGTTTAGCATTGTGAATTGACTTAGCTGTTTAAAGGAATACTGCCTACTTCTCAGAGTTTTCAGGAGTCAGGAACCTCACCTTTGTGCAAAATTGCCTTTGTGAAGGGAATGGAGAAACACTGTTGCTCTTGTATGAAATCCATCAATGTTAGAAAGAAGAGCGTCAAGCACCTTCTTCAGCTTTGGGAATTGAGTCAGTTGTTTAATGGAATACTACCTACCTCTCAGGGTTTTCAGGGATGAGGACTACCAGGATTTTTCAAAATTGCCCCATTCGAGTGAATAGAAGCTGCACTGTAGGTCTTATAAGACAGACATTACTGTTAACAGGAAGAGAGCCTAGCACTCTGTTGAGGATTCTCAACTGAGTTAGCTGTTTAAGGACATACTGATACTTCTCAGTGCTTTTATATGTGAGAACCTTCAACTTTGTGCAAAATCTCCTCTTACAACTGACTGGACCCAGCTGTGTGGGTGTTGTAAGAAAAGTATGAATGTTACAAGCAGGAGGGTGAAGCAGCTTATCTTCGGATAATACGTGAGTAACTTTTTTCCAGGAATACTGCCTACCACTCAGTGTTTTCAAGGATGAGGTATATCACCTTTGTGCAACATCACCCCTTTGAAGAGAATGAAAGAAGTTCTGAGGCTCTTCTGATTAAATTATTTAGGTTGGAAGCAAGAGCGTACAGCAAGTTGTGTAACAGTGTGAGTAGAGTGAAGTTTTAAAATTAAGACCACCTGCCTCTGACAGTTTGAAAGTGTGAGGAACTTGATTTTGGGGCAAAATTGCCTGTTTCCATGAAGGGAAGGATTACTGTATGTCTTGTAGGAGAACCACAAAGGTTACAAGAAAGATGCTCAAGCACTTTGTTTAGCAGCTTCAAGTGATTTAGCATTCAAAAGGAACACTGCCTATCTGTCAAGGGTTTGACAGTGTGAGCAAATCCATCTTTGTGCCAGTAGACCCTTTCCACTGAATGGAACATGCACTGTGTGTCTGGCAAGCAGATGTCAAGGTTTGCAGCAGGAGTTGCAAGCACATTGTTTTCCTGTGAGAGTTGAATTAGCATGTGAAAGGAGTGCTTGCCAAATGAAAGCCTTTGACAATGGAGAATCATTCACTCCTTGAAAAATACCCAGTTTCTGCGAAATGCACATTCACTTGTAGCTCAGGGCAGGATGCAGTATGTGAGAGGCAGGAATAGTTTGCCACTTGTCTCCCTATGAGAAATGAGTTACCTGTTGAAAGGAATACTGACTACCCCTCAGTTTATTCATGTGTGAGGAAGATCACCGTTGGGCCAAATAGCTGCCTTCAACTGAATGGAACCAGAACAGTTTAGGATGTATGAAAAGCATTCATTCCAGCAGCAAGAGGGTCTCGACTGTTGTTTAAAAGTGAGAATTGAGTGAGCTTTACAAAGGAATACTACCTGTCTCTCAGGCATTTACAGTGTGAAGAAGATTACCTTTGTGGAAAATAGCCCTGTTTCAATGGAAGGAAGAAGCACTGTTTCTCCAGTAAGAGATGCATGTGTTAGAAGCAAGACGGTCAAGCACCTTGTTAAGCATTAGGAATTGAGTTACCTGTTCAATAGTATACTGCCTAACTCTCAGTGTTTTCAGGTGGAGGAAATTCAATGTTCTGCTAAATAGCCCCTTAAAAGGGAATGGAGGCACACTGTAGGTCTTGTAAGACAATCATTAATGTTAGAAGCAAGAGGGTCTAGCACCCTGTTAAGCACTGTGAATTGACTTACCTGTTGAAGGGAATACTGTCTAACTCTCAGTGTTTTTATGGGTGGAGGAACCTCAAGTTTGTGCAAAATTGCCTCTTTCAAGTCAATGGAACCAGCACTAGAACTCTTGGAAGAGAAGTATGAATGTTAGAAGCAGGAGGGTCAAGCACCTTGTTTTCCAATGCGAATTGATATACTGCTTTAAAGGAATAATGCCTACAACTCAGTGTTTTCATGGGTGAGCAATTCCACCTTTGTGCAAAATACTGCACTTAGAGGGATGGGAAGAATCACTGTCGAACTTCTGAGAGAATCATTAATGTTAGAAAGGAAAGGGTCTACCACCTTGAACAGCATTGTGAACTGAGTTAGCTGGGTAAAGGAATACTGCCTACCTCTCAGCGTTTTCATGGGTGAGGAACCCAACTTTTGCAAAATATCCCATACAAGCGAATGGAAGATTCCTGGTAGCTCTTGTAAGAGACTCATGAATGTCTGAAGCAACAGGGTGTAGCAAGTTGTTTAGCATTGTGAATTGACTTAGCTGTTTAAAGGAATACTGCCTACTTCTCAGAGTTTTCAGGAGTCAGGAACCTCACCTTTGTGCAAAATTGCCTCTGTGAAGTGAATGGAGAAACACTGTTGCTCTTGTATGATATCCATCAATGTTAAAAGGAAGAGGGTCAAGCACATTCTTCAGCTTTGTGAATTGAATGAGTTGTTTAATGGAATACTACTTACCTCTCAGGGTTTTCAGGGATGAGGACTACCAGGATTTTTCAAAATTGCCCCTTTCGAGTGAATGGAAGCTGCACTGTAGGTCTTATAAGAGAGACATTACTGTTAACAGGAAGAGAGCCTAGCACTCTGTTGAGGATTCTCAACTGAGTTAGCTGTTTAAGGACATATTGATACCTCTCAGTGCTTTTATATGTGAGAACCTTCAATTTTGTGCAAAATCTCCTCTTACAACTGACTGGACCCAGCTGTGTGGGTGTTGTAAGAAAAGTATGAATGTTACAAGCAGGAGGGTGAAGCAGCTTGTCTTCGGATGATACGTGAGTAACTTGTTTCCAGGAATACTATCTACCACTCAGTGTTTTCAAGGATGAGGTATATCACATTTGTGCAACATCACCCCTTTGAAGAGAATGAAAGAAGTTCTGAGGCTCTTCTGAGAAAATTATTTAGGTTGGAAGCAAGAGCGCACAGCAAGTTGTGTAACAGTGTGAGTAGAGTGAAGTTTTAAAAGGAAGACCACCTGCCTCTCACAGTTTGAAAGTGTGGCGAACTTGATTTTGGGGCAAAATTGCCTGTTTCCATGAAGGGAAGGATTACTGTATGTCTTGTAGGAGAACCACAAAGGTTACAAGAAAGATGCTCAAGCACTTTGTTTAGCAGCTTCAAGTGATTTAGCATTCAAAAGGAACACTGCCTATCTGTCAAGGGTTTGACAGTGTGAGCAAATCCATCTTTGTGCCAATAGACCCTTTCCACTGAATGGAACATGCACTGTGTGTCTGGCAAGCAGATGTCAAGGTTTGCAGCAGGAGTTGCAAGCACATTGTTTTCCTGTGAGAGTTGAATTAGCATGTGAAAGGAGTGCTTGCCAAATGAAAGCCTTTGACAATGGAGAATCATTCACTCCTTGAAAAATACCCACTTTCGGCGAAATGCACATACACTTGTAGCTCAGGGCAGGATGCAGTATGTGAGAGGCAGGAATAGTTTGCCACTTGTCTCCCTATGAGAAATGAGTTACCTGTTGAAAGGAATACTGACTACCCCTCAGTTTATTCATGTGTGAGGAAGATCACCGTTGGGCCAAATAGCTGCCTTCAACTGAATGGAACCAGAACAGTTTAGGATGTATGAAAACCATTCATTCCAGCAGCAAGAGGGTCTCGACTGTTGTTTAAAAGTGAGAATTGAGTGAGCTTTACAAAGGAATACTACCTGTCTCTCAGGCTTTTACAGTGTGAAGAAGATTATCTTTGTGCAAAAGAGCCCTGTTTCAATGGAAGGAAGAAGCACTGTTTCTCCTGTAAGAGATGCATAAGTGTTAGAAGCAAGAGGGTCAAGCACCTTGTTAAGCACTATGAATTGAGTTACCTGTTGAATGGAATACTGCCTAACTCTCTGTGTTTTCAGGTGGAGGAAAATCAATGTTTTGCTAAATAGCCCCTTCCAAGGGAATGGAGGCATAGTGTAGGTCTTGTAAGACAATCATTAATGTTAGAAGCAAGAGGGTCTAGCACCCTGTTAAGCACTGTGAATTGACTTACCTGTTGAAGGGAATACTGTCTAACTCTCAGTGTTTTTATGGGTGGAGGAACCTCAAGTTTGTGCAAAATTGCCTCTTTCAAGTCAATGGAACCAGCACTACATCTCTTGGAAAAGAAGTATGAATGTTAGAAGCAGCAGGGTCAAGCACCTTGTTTTGCAATGCGAATTGATATACTGCTTTAAAGGAATAATGCCTACAACTCAGCGTTTTCATGGGTGAGCAATACCACCTTTGTGCAAAATACTGCACTTAGCGGGATGGGAAGAATCACTGTCGAACTTCTGAGAGAATCATTAATGTTAGAAAGGAAAGGGTCTACCACCTTGAACAGCATTGTGAACTGAGTTAGCTGGGTAAAGGAATACTGCCTACTTCTCAGCGTTTTCATGGGTGAGGAACCCAACTTTTGCAAAATATCCCATACAAGCGAATGGAAGATTCCTGGTAGCTCTTGTAAGAGACTCATGAATGTTTGAAGCAACAGGGTGTAGCAAGTTGTTTAGCATTGTGAATTGACTTAGCTGTTTAAAGGAATACTGCCTACTTCTCAGAGTTTTCAGGAGTCAGGAACCTCACCTTTGTGCAAAATTGCCTTTGTGAAGGGAATGGAGAAACACTGTTGCTCTTGTATGAAATCCATCAATGTTAGAAAGAAGAGCGTCAAGCACCTTCTTCAGCTTTGGGAATTGAGTGAGTTGTTTAATGGAATACTACCTACCTCTCAGGGTTTTCAGGGATGAGGACTACCAGGATTTTTCAAAATTGCCCCATTCGAGTGAATAGAAGCTGCACTGTAGGTCTTATAAGACAGACATTACTGTTAACAGGAAGAGAGCCTAGCACTCTGTTGAGGATTCTCAACTGAGTTAGCTGTTTAAGGACATACTGATACTTCTCAGTGCTTTTATATGTGAGAACCTTCAACTTTGTGCAAAATCTCCTCTTACAACTGACTGGACCCAGCTGTGTGGGTGTTGTAAGAAAAGTATGAATGTTACAAGCAGGAGGGTGAAGCAGCTTGTCTTCGGATGATACGTGAGTAACTTTTTTCCAGGAATACTGCCTACCACTCAGTGTTTTCAAGGATGAGGTATATCACCTTTGTGCAACATCACCCCTTTGAAGAGAATGGAAGAAGTTCTGAGGCTCTTCTGATTAAATTATTTAGGTTGGAAGCAAGAACGTACAGCAAGTTGTGTAACAGTGTGAGTAGAGTGAAGTTTTAAAAGGAAGACCACCTGCCTCTGACAGTTTGAAAGTGTGAGGAACTTGATTTTGGGGCAAAATTGCCTGTTTCCATGAAGGGAAGGATTACTGTATGTCTTGTAGGAGAACCACAAAGGTTACAAGAAAGATGCTCAAGCACTTTGTTTAGCAGCTTCAAGTGATTTAGCATTCAAAAGGAACACTGCCTATCTGTCAAGGGTTTGACAGTGTGAGCAAATCCATCTTTGTGCCAATAGACCCTTTCCACTGAATGGAACATGCACTGTGTGTCTGGCAAGCAGATGTCAAGGTTTGCAGCAGCAGTTGCAAGCACATTGTTTTCCTGTGAGAGTTGAATTAGCATGTGAAAGGAGTGCTTGCCAAATGAAAGCCTTTGACAATGGAGAATCATTCACTCCTTGAAAAATACCCACTTTCGGCGAAATGCACATTCACTTGTAGCTCAGGGCAGGATGCAGTATGTGAGAGGCAGGAATAGTTTGGCACTTGTCTCCCTATGAGAAATGAGTTACCTGTTGAAAGGAATACTGACTACCCCTCAGTTTATTCATGTGTGAGGAAGATCACCGTTGGGCCAAATAGCTGCCTTCAACTGAATGGAACCAGAACAGTTTAGGATGTATGAAAAGCATTCATTCCAGCAGCAAGAGGGTCTCGACTGTTGTTTAAAAGTGAGAATTGAGTGAGCTTTACAAAGGAATACTACCTGTCTCTCAGGCATTTACAGTGTGAAGAAGATTATCTTTGTGCAAAAGAGCCCTGTTTCAATGGAAGGAAGAAGCACTGTTTCTCCTGTAAGAGATGCATAAGTGTTAGAAGCAAGAGGGTCAAGCATCTTGTTAAGCACTATGAATTGAGTTACCTGTTGAATGGAATACTGCCAACTCTCAGTGTTTTCAGGGGGAGGAAAATCAATGTTCTGCTAAATAGCTCCTTTCAAGGGAATGGAGGCATACTGTAGGTCTTGTTAGACAATCATTAATGTTAGAAGGAAGAGGGTCTAGCACCCTGTTAAGCACTGTGAATTGACTTAGCTGTTGAAGGGAATACTGTCTAACTCTCAGTGTTTTTATGGGTGGAGGAACCTCAAGTTTGTGCAAAATGACCTCTTTCCAGTCAATGGAACCAGCACTACATCTCTTGGAAAAGAAGTATGAATGTTAGAAGCAGCAGGGTCAAGCACCTTGTTTTGCAATGCGAATTGATATACTGCTTTAAAGGAATAATGCCTACAACTCAGCGTTTTCATGGGTGAGCAATACCACCTTTGTGCAAAATACTGCACTTAGAGGGATGGGAAGAATCACTGTCGAACTTCTGAGAGAATCATTAATGTTAGAAAGGAAAGGGTCTACCACCTTGAACAGCATTGTGAACTGAGTTAGCTGGGTAAAGGAATACTGCCTACCTCTCAGCGTTTTCATGGGTGAGGAACCCAACTTTTGCAAAATATCCCATACAAGCGAATGGAAGATTCCTGGTAGCTCTTGTAAGAGACTCATGAATGTTTGAAGCAACAGGGTGTAGCAAGTTGTTTAGCATTGTGAATTGACTTAGCTGTTTAAAGGAATACTGCCTACTTCTCAGAGTTTTCAGGAGTCAGGAACCTCACCTTTGTGCAAAATTGCCTTTGTGAAGGGAATGGAGAAACACTGTTGCTCTTGTATGAAATCCATCAATGTTAGAAAGAAGAGGGTCAAGCACCTTCTTCAGCTTTGGGAATTGAGTGAGTTGTTTAATGGAATACTACCTACCTCTCAGGGTTTTCAGGGATGAGGACTACCAGGATTTTTCAAAATTGCCCCATTCGAGTGAATAGAAGCTGCACTGTAGGTCTTATAAGACAGACATTACTGTTAACAGGAAGAGAGCCTAGCACTCTGTTGAGGATTCTCAACTGAGTTAGCTGTTTAAGGACATACTGATACCTCTCAGTGCTTTTATATGTGAGAACCTTCAACTTTGTGCAAAATCTCCTCTTACAACTGGCTGGACCCAGCTGTGTGGGTGTTGTAAGAAAAGTATGAATGTTACAAGCAGGAGGGTGAAGCAGCTTGTCTTCGGATGATACGTGAGTAACTTTTTTCCAGGAATACTGCCTACCACTCAGTGTTTTCAAGGATGAGGTATATCACCTTTGTGCAACATCACCCCTTTGAAGAGAATGGAAGAAGTTCTGAGGCTCTTCTGATTAAATTATTTAGGTTGGAAGCAAGAGCGTACAGCAAGTTGTGTAACAGTGTGAGTAGAGTGAAGTTTTAAAATTAAGACCACCTGCCTCTGACAGTTTGAAAGTGTGAGGAACTTGATTTTGGGGCAAAATTGCCTGTTTCCATGAAGGGAAGGATTACTGTATGTCTTGTAGGAGAACCACAAAGGTTACAAGAAAGATGCTCAAGCACTTTGTTTAGCAGCTTCAAGTGATTTAGCATTCAAAAGGAACACTGCCTATCTGTCAAGGGTTTGACAGTGTGAGCAAATCCATCTTTGTGCCAGTAGACCCTTTCCACTGAATGGAACATGCACTGTGTGTCTGGCAAGCAGATGTCAAGGTTTGCAGCAGGAGTTGCAAGCACATTGTTTTCCTGTGAGAGTTGAATTAGCATGTGAAAGGAGTGCTTGCCAAATGAAAGCCTTTGACAATGGAGAATCATTCACTCCTTGAAAAATACCCAGTTTCTGCGAAATGCACATTCACTTGTAGCTCAGGGCAGGATGCAGTATGTGAGAGGCAGGAATAGTTTGCCACTTGTCTCCCTATGAGAAATGAGTTACCTGTTGAAAGGAATACTGACTACCCCTCAGTTTATTCATGTGTGAGGAAGATCACCGTTGGGCCAAATGGCTGCCTTCAACTGAATGGAACCAGAACAGTTTAGGATGTATGAAAAGCATTCATTCCAGCAGCAAGAGGGTCTCGACTGTTGTTTAAAAGTGAGAATTGAGTGAGCTTTACAAAGGAATACTACCTGTCTCTCAGGCATTTACAGTGTGAAGAAGATTACCTTTGTGGAAAATAGCCCTGTTTCAATGGAAGGAAGAAGCACTGTTTCTCCAGTAAGAGATGCATGTGTTAGAAGCAAGACGGTCAAGCACCTTGTTAAGCATTAGGAATTGAGTTACCTGTTCAATAGTATACTGCCTAACTCTCAGTGTTTTCAGGTGGAGGAAAATCAATGTTCTGCTAAATAGCCCCTTCCAAGGGAATGGAGGCACACTGTAGGTCTTGTAAGACAATCATTAATGTTAGAAGCAAGAGGGTCTAGCACCCTGTTAAGCACTGTGAATTGACTTACCTGTTGAAGGGAATACTGTCTAACTCTCAGTGTTTTTATGGGTGGAGGAACCTCAAGTTTGTGCAAAATTGCCTCTTTCAAGTCAATGGAACCAGCACTAGAACTCTTGGAAGAGAAGTATGAATGTTAGAAGCAGGGGGGTCAAGCACCTTGTTTTCCAATGCGAATTGATATACTGCTTTAAAGGAATAATGCCTACAACTCAGTGTTTTCATGGGTGAGCAATTCCACCTTTGTGCAAAATACTGCACTTAGAGGGATGGGAAGAATCACTGTCGAACTTCTGACAGAATCATTAATGTTAGAAAGGAAAGGGTCTACCACCTTGAACAGCATTGTGAACTGAGTTAGCTGGGTAAAGGAATACTGCCTACCTCTCAGCGTTTTCATGGGTGAGGAACCCAACTTTTGCAAAATATCCCATACAAGCGAATGGAAGATTCCTGGTAGCTCTTGTAAGAGACTCATGAATGTTTGAAGCAACAGGGTGTAGCAAGTTGTTTAGCATTGTGAATTGACTTAGCTCTTTAAAGGAATACTGCCTACTTCTCAGAGTTTTCAGGAGTCAGGAACCTCACCTTTGTGCAAAATTGCCTCTGTGAAGTGAATGGAGAAACACTGTTGCTCTTGTATGATATCCATCAATGTTAAAAGGAAGAGGGTCAAGCACATTCTTCAGCTTTGTGAATTGAATGAGTTGTTTAATGGAATACTACTTACCTCTCAGGGTTTTCAGGGATGAGGACTACCAGGATTTTTCAAAATTGCCCCTTTCGAGTGAATGGAAGCTGCACTGTAGGTCTTATAAGAGAGACATTACTGTTAACAGGAAGAGAGCCTAGCACTCTGTTGAGGATTCTCAACTGAGTTAGCTGTTTAAGGACATATTGATACCTCTCAGTGCTTTTATATGTGAGAACATTCAACTTTGTGCAAAATCTCCTCTTACAACTGACTGGACCCAGCTGTGTGGGTATTGTAAGAAAAGTATGAATGTTACAAGCAGGAGGGTGAAGCAGCTTGTCTTCGGATGATACTTGAGTAACTTGTTTCCAGGAATACTGTCTACCACTCAGTGTTTTCAAGGATGAGGTATATCACCTTTGTGCAACATCACCCCTTTGAAGAGAATGGAAGAAGTTCTGAGGCTCTTCTGATTAAATTATTTAGGTTGGAAGCAAGAGCGCACAGCAAGTTGTGTAACAGTGTGAGTAGAGTGAAGTTTTAAAAGGAAGACCACCAGCCTCTGACAGTTTGAAAGTGTGAGGAACTTGATTTTGGGGCAAAATTGCCTGTTTCCATGAAGGGAAGGATTACTGTATGTCTTGTAGGAGAACCACAAAGGTTACAAGAAAGATGCTCAAGCACTTTGTTTAGCAGCTTCAAGTGATTTAGCATTCAAAAGGAACACTGCCTATCTGTCAAGGGTTTGACAGTGTGAGGAAATTCATCTTTGTGCCAATAGACCCTTTCCACTGAATGGAACATGCACTATGTGTCTGGCAAGCAGATGTCAAGGTTTGCAGCAGGAGTTGCAAGCACATTGTTTTCCTGTGAGAGTTGAAATAGCATGTGAAAGGAGTGCTTGCCAAATGAAAGCCTTTGACAATGGAGAATCATTCACTCCTTGAAAAATACCCACTTTCGGCGAAATGCACATTCACTTGTAGCTCAGGGCAGGATGCAGTATGTGAGAGGCAGGAATAGTTTGCCACTTGTCTCCCTATGAGAAATGAGTTACCTGTTGAAAGGAATACTGACTACCCCTCAGTTTATTCATGTGTGAGGAAGATCACCGTTGGGCCAAATAGCTGCCTTCAACTGAATGGAACCAGAACAGTTTAGGATGTATGAAAAGCATTCATTCCAGCAGCAAGAGGGTCTCGACTGTTGTTTAAAAGTGAGAATTGAGTGAGCTTTACAAAGGAATACTACCTGTCTCTCAGGCATTTACAGTGTGAAGAAGATTATCTTTGTGCAAAAGAGCCCTGTTTTAATGGATGGAAGAAGCACTGTTTCTCCTGTAAGAGATGCATAAGTGTTAGAAGCAAGAGGGTCAAGCATCTTGTTAAGCACTATGAATTGAGTTACCTGTTGAATGGAATACTGCCAACTCTCAGTGTTTTCAGGGGGAGGAAAATCAATGTTCTGCTAAATAGCTCCTTTCAAGGGAATGGAGGCATACTGTAGGTCTTGTTAGACAATCATTAATGTTAGAAGGAAGAGGGTCTAGCACCCTGTTAAGCACTGTGAATTGATTTACCTGTTGAAGGGAATACTGTCTAACTCTCAGTGTTTTTATGGGTGGAGGAACCTCAAGTTTGTGCAAAATGACCTCTTTCCAGTCAATGGAACCAGCACTACATCTCTTAGAAAAGAACTATGAATGTTAGAAGCAGCAGGGTCAAGCATCTTGTTTTCCAATGCGAATTGATATACTGCTTTAAAGGAATAATGCCTACAATTCAGCGTTTTCATGGGTGAGCAATACCACCTTTGTGCAAAATACTGCACTTAGAGGGATGGGAAGAATCACTGTCGAACTTCTGAGAGAATCATTAATGTTAGAAAGGAAAGGGTCTACCACCTTGAACAGCATTGTGAACTGAGTTAGCTGGGTAAAGGAATACTGCCTACTTCTCAGCGTTTTCATGGGTGAGGAACACAACTTTTGCAAAATATCCCATACAAGCGAAAGGAAGATTCCTGGTAGCTCTTGTAAGAGACTCATGAATGTTTGAAGCAACAGGGTGTAGCAAGTTGTTTAGCATTGTGAATTGACTTAGCTGTTTAAAGGAATACTGCCTACTTCTCAGAGTTTTCAGGAGTCAGGAACCTCACCTTTGTGCAAAATTGCCTTTGTGAAGGGAATGGAGAAACACTGTTGCTCTTGTATGAAATCCATCAATGTTAGAAAGAAGAGCGTCAAGCACCTTCTTCAGCTTTGGGAATTGAGTGAGTTGTTTAATGGAATACTACCTACCTCTCAGGGTTTTCAGGGATGAGGACTACCAGGATTTTTCAAAATTGCCCCATTCGAGTGAATAGAAGCTGCACTGTAGGTCTTATAAGACAGACATTACTGTTAACAGGAAGAGAGCCTAGCACTCTGTTGAGGATTCTCAACTGAGTTAGCTGTTTAAGGACATACTGATACTTCTCAGTGCTTTTATATGTGAGAACCTTCAACTTTGTGCAAAATCTCCTCTTACAACTGACTGGACCCAGCTGTGTGGGTGTTGTAAGAAAAGTATGAATGTTACAAGCAGGAGGGTGAAGCAGCTTGTCTTCGGATGATACGTGAGTAACTTTTTTCCAGGAATACTGCCTACCACTCAGTGTTTTCAAGGATGAGGTATATCACCTTTGTGCAACATCACCCCTTTGAAGAGAATGGAAGAAGTTCTGAGGCTCTTCTGATTAAATTATTTAGGTTGGAAGCAAGAGCGTACAGCAAGTTGTGTAACAGTGTGAGTAGAGTGAAGTTTTAAAATTAAGACCACCTGCCTCTGACAGTTTGAAAGTGTGAGGAACTTGATTTTGGGGCAAAATTGCCTGTTTCCATGAAGGGAAGGATTACTGTATGTCTTGTAGGAGAACCACAAAGGTTACAAGAAAGATGCTCAAGCACTTTGTTTAGCAGCTTCAAGTGATTTAGCATTCAAAAGGAACACTGCCTATCTGTCAAGGGTTTGACAGTGTGAGCAAATCCATCTTTGTGCCAGTAGACCCTTTCCACTGAATGGAACATGCACTGTGTGTCTGGCAAGCAGATGTCAAGGTTTGCAGCAGGAGTTGCAAGCACATTGTTTTCCTGTGAGAGTTGAATTAGCATGTGAAAGGAGTGCTTGCCAAATGAAAGCCTTTGACAATGGAGAATCATTCACTCCTTGAAAAATACCCAGTTTCTGCGAAATGCACATTCACTTGTAGCTCAGGGCAGGATGCAGTATGTGAGAGGCAGGAATAGTTTGCCACTTGTCTCCCTATGAGAAATGAGTTACCTGTTGAAAGGAATACTGACTACCCCTCAGTTTATTCATGTGTGAGGAAGATCACCGTTGGGCCAAATAGCTGCCTTCAACTGAATGGAACCAGAACAGTTTAGGATGTATGAAAAGCATTCATTCCAGCAGCAAGAGGGTCTCGACTGTTGTTTAAAAGTGAGAATTGAGTGAGCTTTACAAAGGAATACTACCTGTCTCTCAGGCATTTACAGTGTGAAGAAGATTACCTTTGTGGAAAATAGCCCTGTTTCAATGGAAGGAAGAAGCACTGTTTCTCCAGTAAGAGATGCATGTGTTAGAAGCAAGACGGTCAAGCACCTTGTTAAGCATTAGGAATTGAGTTACCTGTTCAATAGTATACTGCCTAACTCTCAGTGTTTTCAGGTGGAGGAAATTCAATGTTCTGCTAAATAGCCCCTTAAAAGGGAATGGAGGCACACTGTAGGTCTTGTAAGACAATCATTAATGTTAGAAGCAAGAGGGTCTAGCACCCTGTTAAGCACTGTGAATTGACTTACCTGTTGAAGGGAATACTGTCTAACTCTCAGTGTTTTTATGGGTGGAGGAACCTCAAGTTTGTGCAAAATTGCCTCTTTCAAGTCAATGGAACCAGCACTAGAACTCTTGGAAGAGAAGTATGAATGTTAGAAGCAGGAGGGTCAAGCACCTTGTTTTCCAATGCGAATTGATATACTGCTTTAAAGGAATAATGCCTACAACTCAGTGTTTTCATGGGTGAGCAATTCCACCTTTGTGCAAAATACTGCACTTAGAGGGATGGGAAGAATCACTGTCGAACTTCTGAGAGAATCATTAATGTTAGAAAGGAAAGGGTCTACCACCTTGAACAGCATTGTGAACTGAGTTAGCTGGGTAAAGGAATACTGCCTACCTCTCAGCGTTTTCATGGGTGAGGAACCCAACTTTTGCAAAATATCCCATACAAGCGAATGGAAGATTCCTGGTAGCTCTTGTAAGAGACTCATGAATGTCTGAAGCAACAGGGTGTAGCAAGTTGTTTAGCATTGTGAATTGACTTAGCTGTTTAAAGGAATACTGCCTACTTCTCAGAGTTTTCAGGAGTCAGGAACCTCACCTTTGTGCAAAATTGCCTCTGTGAAGTGAATGGAGAAACACTGTTGCTCTTGTATGATATCCATCAATGTTAAAAGGAAGAGGGTCAAGCACATTCTTCAGCTTTGTGAATTGAATGAGTTGTTTAATGGAATACTACTTACCTCTCAGGGTTTTCAGGGATGAGGACTACCAGGATTTTTCAAAATTGCCCCTTTCGAGTGAATGGAAGCTGCACTGTAGGTCTTATAAGAGAGACATTACTGTTAACAGGAAGAGAGCCTAGCACTCTGTTGAGGATTCTCAACTGAGTTAGCTGTTTAAGGACATATTGATACCTCTCAGTGCTTTTATATGTGAGAACCTTCAATTTTGTGCAAAATCTCCTCTTACAACTGACTGGACCCAGCTGTGTGGGTGTTGTAAGAAAAGTATGAATGTTACAAGCAGGAGGGTGAAGCAGCTTGTCTTCGGATGATACGTGAGTAACTTGTTTCCAGGAATACTATCTACCACTCAGTGTTTTCAAGGATGAGGTATATCACATTTGTGCAACATCACCCCTTTGAAGAGAATGAAAGAAGTTCTGAGGCTCTTCTGAGAAAATTATTTAGGTTGGAAGCAAGAGCGCACAGCAAGTTGTGTAACAGTGTGAGTAGAGTGAAGTTTTAAAAGGAAGACCACCTGCCTCTCACAGTTTGAAAGTGTGGCGAACTTGATTTTGGGGCAAAATTGCCTGTTTCCATGAAGGGAAGGATTACTGTATGTCTTGTAGGAGAACCACAAAGGTTACAAGAAAGATGCTCAAGCACTTTGTTTAGCAGCTTCAAGTGATTTAGCATTCAAAAGGAACACTGCCTATCTGTCAAGGGTTTGACAGTGTGAGCAAATCCATCTTTGTGCCAATAGACCCTTTCCACTGAATGGAACATGCACTGTGTGTCTGGCAAGCAGATGTCAAGGTTTGCAGCAGGAGTTGCAAGCACATTGTTTTCCTGTGAGAGTTGAATTAGCATGTGAAAGGAGTGCTTGCCAAATGAAAGCCTTTGACAATGGAGAATCATTCACTCCTTGAAAAATACCCACATTCGGCGAAATGCACATACACTTGTAGCTCAGGGCAGGATGCAGTATGTGAGAGGCAGGAATAGTTTGCCACTTGTCTCCCTATGAGAAATGAGTTACCTGTTGAAAGGAATACTGACTACCCCTCAGTTTATTCATGTGTGAGGAAGATCACCATTGGGCCAAATAGCTGCCTTCAACTGAATGGAACCAGAACAGTTTAGGATGTATGAAAACCATTCATTCCAGCAGCAAGAGGGTCTCGACTGTTGTTTAAAAGTGAGAATTGAGTGAGCTTTACAAAGGAATACTACCTGTCTCTCAGGCTTTTACAGTGTGAAGAAGATTATCTTTGTGCAAAAGAGCCCTGTTTCAATGGAAGGAAGAAGCACTGTTTCTCCTGTAAGAGATGCATAAGTGTTAGAAGCAAGAGGGTCAAGCACCTTGTTAAGCACTATGAATTGAGTTACCTGTTGAATGGAATACTGCCTAACTCTCTGTGTTTTCAGGTGGAGGAAAATCAATGTTTTGCTAAATAGCCCCTTCCAAGGGAATGGAGGCATAGTGTAGGTCTTGTAAGACAATCATTAATGTTAGAAGCAAGAGGGTCTAGCACCCTGTTAAGCACTGTGAATTGACTTACCTGTTGAAGGGAATACTGTCTAACTCTCAGTGTTTTTATGGGTGGAGGAACCTCAAGTTTGTGCAAAATTGCCTCTTTCAAGTCAATGGAACCAGCACTACATCTCTTGGAAGAGAAGTATGAATGTTAGAAGCAGGAGGGTCAAGCACCTTGTTTTCAAAGGCGAATTGATATACTGCTTTAAAGGAATAATGCCTACAACTCAGCGTTTTCATGGGTGAGGAATACCACCTTTGGGCAAAATACCGCACTTAGAGGGATGGGAAGAATCACTGTCGATCTTGTGAGAGAATCATTAATGTTAGAAAGGAAAGGGTCTACCACTTTGAACAGCATTGTGAACTGAGTTAGCTGGGTAAAGGAATACTGCCTACCTCTCAGCGTTTTCATGGGTGAGGAACCCAACTTTTGCAAAATATCCCATACAAGCGAATGGAAGATTCCTGGTAGCTCTTGTAAGAGACTCATGAATGTTTGAAGCAACAGGGTGTAGCAAGTTGTTTAGCATTGTGAATTGACTTAGCTGTTTAAAGGAGTACTGCCTACTTCTCAGAGTTTTCAGGAGTCAGGAACCTCACCTTTGTGCAAAATTGCCTGTGTGAAGGGAATGGAGAAACACTGTTGCTCTTGTATGAAATCCATCAATGTTAGAAAGAAGAGGGTCAAGCACCTTCTTCAGCTTTGGGAATTGAGTGAGTTGTTTAATGGAATACTACCTACCTCTCAGGGTTTTCAGGGATGAGGACTACCAGGATTTTTCAAAATTGCCCCTTTCGAGTGAATGGAAGCTGCACTGTAGGTCTTATAAGAGAGACATTACTGTTAACAGGAAGAGAGCCTAGCACTCTGTAGAGAATTCTCAAATGAGTTAACTGTTTAAGGACATACTGATACCTCTCAGTGCTTTTATATGTGAGAACCTTCAACTTTGTGCAAAATCTCCTCTTACAACTGACTGGACCCAGCTGTGTGGGTGTTGTAAGAAAAGTATGAATGTTACAAGCAGGAGGGTGAAGCAGCTTGTCTTCGGATGATACGTGAGTAACTTTTTTCCAGGAATACTGCCTACCACTCAGTGTTTTCAAGGATGAGGTATATCACCTTTGTGCAACATCACCCCTTTGAAGAGAATGGAAGAAGTTCTGAGGCTCTTCTGATTAAATTATTTAGGTTGGAAGCAAGAGCGTACAGCAAGTTGTGTAACAGTGTGAGTAGAGTGAAGTTTTAAAAGGAAGACCACCTGCCTCTGACAGTTTGAAAGTGTGAGGAACTTGATTTTGGGGCAAAATTGCCTGTTTCCATGAAGGGAAGGATTACTGTATGTCTTGTAGGAGAACCACAAAGGTTACAAGAAAGATGCTCAAGCACTTTGTTTAGCAGCTTCAAGTGATTTAGCATTCAAAAGGAACACTGCCTATCTGTCAAGGGTTTGACAGTGTGAGCAAATCCATCTTTGTGCCAATAGACCCTTTCCACTGAATGGAACATGCACTGTGTGTCTGGCAAGCAGATGTCAAGGTTTGCAGCAGCAGTTGCAAGCACATTGTTTTCCTGTGAGAGTTGAATTAGCATGTGAAAGGAGTGCTTGCCAAATGAAAGCCTTTGACAATGGAGAATCATTCACTCCTTGAAAAATACCCACTTTCGGCGAAATGCACATTCACTTGTAGCTCAGGGCAGGATGCAGTATGTGAGAGGCAGGAATAGTTTGGCACTTGTCTCCCTATGAGAAATGAGTTACCTGTTGAAAGGAATACTGACTACCCCTCAGTTTATTCATGTGTGAGGAAGATCACCGTTGGGCCAAATAGCTGCCTTCAACTGAATGGAACCAGAACAGTTTAGGATGTATGAAAAGCATTCATTCCAGCAGCAAGAGGGTCTCGACTGTTGTTTAAAAGTGAGAATTGAGTGAGCTTTACAAAGGAATACTACCTGTCTCTCAGGCATTTACAGTGTGAAGAAGATTATCTTTGTGCAAAAGAGCCCTGTTTCAATGGAAGGAAGAAGCACTGTTTCTCCTGTAAGAGATGCATAAGTGTTAGAAGCAAGAGGGTCAAGCATCTTGTTAAGCACTATGAATTGAGTTACCTGTTGAATGGAATACTGCCAACTCTCAGTGTTTTCAGGGGGAGGAAAATCAATGTTCTGCTAAATAGCTCCTTTCAAGGGAATGGAGGCATACTGTAGGTCTTGTTAGACAATCATTAATGTTAGAAGGAAGAGGGTCTAGCACCCTGTTAAGCACTGTGAATTGACTTAGCTGTTGAAGGGAATACTGTCTAACTCTCAGTGTTTTTATGGGTGGAGGAACCTCAAGTTTGTGCAAAATGACCTCTTTCCAGTCAATGGAACCAGCACTACATCTCTTGGAAAAGAAGTATGAATGTTAGAAGCAGCAGGGTCAAGCACCTTGTTTTGCAATGCGAATTGATATACTGCTTTAAAGGAATAATGCCTACAACTCAGCGTTTTCATGGGTGAGCAATACCACCTTTGTGCAAAATACTGCACTTAGAGGGATGGGAAGAATCACTGTCGAACTTCTGAGAGAATCATTAATGTTAGAAAGGAAAGGGTCTACCACCTTGAACAGCATTGTGAACTGAGTTAGCTGGGTAAAGGAATACTGCCTACCTCTCAGCGTTTTCATGGGTGAGGAACCCAACTTTTGCAAAATATCCCATACAAGCGAATGGAAGATTCCTGGTAGCTCTTGTAAGAGACTCATGAATGTTTGAAGCAACAGGGTGTATCAAGTTGTTTAGCATTGTGAATTGACTTAGCTGTTTAAAGGAATACTGCCTACTTCTCAGAGTTTTCAGGAGTCAGGAACCTCACCTTTGTGCAAAATTGCCTTTGTGAAGGGAATGGAGAAACACTGTTGCTCTTGTATGAAATCCATCAATGTTAGAAAGAAGAGGGTCAAGCACCTTCTTCAGCTTTGGGAATTGAGTGAGTTGTTTAATGGAATACTACCTACCTCTCAGGGTTTTCAGGGATGAGGACTACCAGGATTTTTCAAAATTGCCCCATTCGAGTGAATAGAAGCTGCACTGTAGGTCTTATAAGACAGACATTACTGTTAACAGGAAGAGAGCCTAGCACTCTGTTGAGGATTCTCAACTGAGTTAGCTGTTTAAGGACATACTGATACCTCTCAGTGCTTTTATATGTGAGAACCTTCAACTTTGTGCAAAATCTCCTCTTACAACTGGCTGGACCCAGCTGTGTGGGTGTTGTAAGAAAAGTATGAATGTTACAAGCAGGAGGGTGAAGCAGCTTGTCTTCGGATGATACGTGAGTAACTTTTTTCCAGGAATACTGCCTACCACTCAGTGTTTTCAAGGATGAGGTATATCACCTTTGTGCAACATCACCCCTTTGAAGAGAATGGAAGAAGTTCTGAGGCTCTTCTGATTAAATTATTTAGGTTGGAAGCAAGAGCGTACAGCAAGTTGTGTAACAGTGTGAGTAGAGTGAAGTTTTAAAATTAAGACCACCTGCCTCTGAGAGTTTGAAAGTGTGAGGAACTTGATTTTGGGGCAAAATTGCCTGTTTCCATGAAGGGAAGGATTACTGTATGTCTTGTAGGAGAACCACAAAGGTTACAAGAAAGATGCTCAAGCACTTTGTTTAGCAGCTTCAAGTGATTTAGCATTCAAAAGGAACACTGCCTATCTGTCAAGGGTTTGACAGTGTGAGCAAATCCATCTTTGTGCCAGTAGACCCTTTCCACTGAATGGAACATGCACTGTGTGTCTGGCAAGCAGATGTCAAGGTTTGCAGCAGGAGTTGCAAGCACATTGTTTTCCTGTGAGAGTTGAATTAGCATGTGAAAGGAGTGCTTGCCAAATGAAAGCCTTTGACAATGGAGAATCATTCACTCCTTGAAAAATACCCACTTTCGGCGAAATGCACATTCACTTGTAGCTCAGGGCAGGATGCAGTATGTGAGAGGCAGGAATAGTTTGCCACTTGTCTCCCTATGAGAAATGAGTTACCTGTTGAAAGGAATACTGACTACCCCTCAGTTTATTCATGTGTGAGGAAGATCACCGTTGGGCCAAATAGCTGCCTTCAACTGAATGGAACCAGAACAGTTTAGGATGTATGAAAAGCATTCATTCCAGCAGCAAGAGGGTCTCGACTGTTGTTTAAAAGTGAGAATTGAGTGAGCTTTACAAAGGAATACTACCTGTCTCTCAGGCATTTACAGTGTGAAGAAGATTACCTTTGTGGAAAATAGCCCTGTTTCAATGGAAGGAAGAAGCACTGTTTCTCCAGTAAGAGATGCATGTGTTAGAAGCAAGACGGTCAAGCACCTTGTTAAGCATTAGGAATTGAGTTACCTGTTCAATAGTATACTGCCTAACTCTCAGTGTTTTCAGGTGGAGGAAAATCAATGTTCTGCTAAATAGCCCCTTCCAAGGGAATGGAGGCACACTGTAGGTCTTGTGAGACAATCATTAATGTTAGAAGCAAGAGGGTCTAGCACCCTGTTAAGCACTGTGAATTGACTTACCTGTTGAAGGGAATACTGTCTAACTCTCAGTGTTTTTATGGGTGGAGGAACCTCAAGTTTGTGCAAAATTGCCTCTTTCAAGTCAATGGAACCAGCACTAGAACTCTTGGAAGAGAAGTATGAATGTTAGAAGCAGGAGGGTCAAGCACCTTGTTTTCCAATGCGAATTGATATACTGCTTTAAAGGAATAATGCCTACAACTCAGTGTTTTCATGGGTGAGCAATACCACCTTTGTGCAAAATACTGCACTTAGAGGGATGGGAAGAATCACTGTCGAACTTCTGAGAGAATCATTAATGTTAGAAAGGAAAGGGTCTACCACCTTGAACAGCATTGTGAACTGAGTTAGCTGGGTAAAGGAATACTGCCTACCTCTCAGCGTTTTCATGGGTGAGGAACCCAACTTTTGCAAAATATCCCATACAAGCGAATGGAAGATTCCTGGTAGCTCTTGTAAGAGACTCATGAATGTTTGAAGCAACAGGGTGTAGCAAGTTGTTTAGCATTGTGAATTGACTTAGCTGTTTAAAGGAATACTGCCTACTTCTCAGAGTTTTCAGGAGTCAGGAACCTCACCTTTGTGCAAAATTGCCTCTGTGAAGTGAATGGAGAAACACTGTTGCTCTTGTATGATATCCATCAATGTTAAAAGGAAGAGGGTCAAGCACATTCTTCAGCTTTGTGAATTGAATGAGTTGTTTAATGGAATACTACTTACCTCTCAGGGTTTTCAGGGATGAGGACTACCAGGATTTTTCAAAATTGCCCCTTTCGAGTGAATGGAAGCTTCACTGTAGGTCTTATAAGAGAGACATTACTGTTAACAGGAAGAGAGCCTAGCACTCTGTTGAGGATTCTCAACTGAGTTAGCTGTTTAAGGACATATTGATACCTCTCAGTGCTTTTATATGTGAGAACCTTCAACTTTGTGCAAAATCTCCTCTTACAACTGACTGGACCCAGCTGTGTGGGTGTTGTAAGAAAAGTATGAATGTTACAAGCAGGAGGGTGAAGCAGCTTGTCTTCGGATGATACGTGAGTAACTTGTTTCCAGGAATACTGTCTACCACTCAGTGTTTTCAAGGATGAGGTATATCACCTTTGTGCAACATCACCCCTTTGAAGAGAATGAAAGAAGTTCTGAGGCTCTTCTGAGAAAATTATTTAGGTTGGAAGCAAGAGCGCACAGCAAGTTGTGTAACAGTGTGAGTAGAGTGAAGTTTTAAAATTAAGACCACCTGCCTCTCACAGTTTGAAAGTGTGGCGAACTTGATTTTGGGGCAAAATTGCCTGTTTCCATGAAGGGAAGGATTACTGTATGTCTTGTAGGAGAACCACAAAGGTTACAAGAAAGATGCTCAAGCACTTTGTTTAGCAGCTTCAAGTGATTTAGCATTCAAAAGGAACACTGCCTATCTGTCAAGGGTTTGACAGTGTGAGCAAATCCATCTTTGTGCCAATAGACCCTTTCCACTGAATGGAACATGCACTGTGTCTCTTGCCAGCAGGGGTCAAGGTTTGCAGCAGGACTTGCAAGCACATTGTTTTCCTGTGAGAGTTGAAATAGCATGTGAAAGGAGTGCTTGCCAAATGAAAGCCTTTGACAATGGAGAATCATTCACTCCTTGAAAAATACCCACTTTCGGCGAAATGCACATTCACTTGTAGCTCAGGGCAGGATGCAGTATGTGAGAGGCAGGAATAGTTTGGCACTTGTCTCCCTATGAGAAATGAGTTACCTGTTGAAAGGAATACTGACTACCCCTCAGTTTATTCATGTGTGAGGAAGATCACCGTTGGGCCAAATAGCTGCCTTCAACTGAATGGAACCAGAACAGTTTAGGATGTATGAAAAGCATTCATTCCAGCAGCAAGAGGGTCTCGACTGTTGTTTAAAAGTGAGAATTGAGTGAGCTTTACAAAGGAATACTACCTGTCTCTCAGGCATTTACAGTGTGAAGAAGATTATCTTTGTGCAAAAGAGCCCTGTTTCAATGGAAGGAAGAAGCACTGTTTCTCCTGTAAGAGATGCATAAGTGTTAGAAGCAAGAGGGTCAAGCACCTTGTTAAGCACTATGAATTGAGTTACCTGTTGAATGGAATACTGCCAACTCTCAGTGTTTTCAGGGGGAGGAAAATCAATGTTCTGCTAAATAGCTCCTTTCAAGGGAATGGAGGCATACTGTAGGTCTTGTTAGACAATCATTAATGTTAGAAGGAAGAGGGTCTAGCACCCTGTTAAGCACTGTGAATTGATTTACCTGTTGAAGGGAATACTGTCTAACTCTCAGTGTTTTTATGGGTGGAGGAACCTCAAGTTTGTGCAAAATGACCTCTTTCCAGTCAATGGAACCAGCACTACATCTCTTAGAAAAGAACTATGAATGTTAGAAGCAGCAGGGTCAAGCATCTTGTTTTCCAATGCGAATTGATATACTGCTTTAAAGGAATAATGCCTACAATTCAGCGTTTTCATGGGTGAGCAATATCACCTTTGTGCAAAATACTGCACTTAGAGGGATGGGAAGAATCACTGTCGAACTTCTGAGAGAATCATTAATGTTAGAAAGGAAAGGGTCTACCACCTTGAACAGCATTGTGAACTGAGTTAGCTGGGTAAAGGAATACTGCCTACTTTTCAGCGTTTTCATGGGTGAGGAACCCAACTTTTGCAAAATATCCCATACAAGCGAATGGAAGATTCCTGGTAGCTCTTGTAAGAGACTCATGAATGTTTGAAGCAACAGGGTGTAGCAAGTTGTTTAGCATTGTGAATTGACTTAGCTGTTTAAAGGAATACTGCCTACTTCTCAGAGTTTTCAGGAGTCAGGAACCTCACCTTTGTGCAAAATTGCCTTTGTGAAGGGAATGGAGAAACACTGTTGCTCTTGTATGAAATCCATCAATGTTAGAAAGAAGAGGGTCAAGCACCTTCTTCAGCTTTGGGAATTGAGTGAGTTGTTTAATGGAATACTACCTACCTCTCAGGGTTTTCAGGGATGAGGACTACCAGGATTTTTCAAAATTGCCCCATTCGAGTGAATAGAAGCTGCACTGTAGGTCTTATAAGACAGACATTACTGTTAACAGGAAGAGAGCCTAGCACTCTGTTGAGGATTCTCAACTGAGTTAGCTGTTTAAGGACATACTGATACCTCTCAGTGCTTTTATATGTGAGAACCTTCAACTTTGTGCAAAATCTCCTCTTACAACTGACTGGACCCAGCTGTGTGGGTGTTGTAAGAAAAGTATGAATGTTACAAGCAGGAGGGTGAAGCAGCTTGTCTTCGGATGATACGTGAGTAACTTTTTTCCAGGAATACTGCCTACCACTCAGTGTTTTCAAGGATGAGGTATATCACCTTTGTGCAACATCACCCCTTTGAAGAGAATGGAAGAAGTTCTGAGGCTCTTCTGATTAAATTATTTAGGTTGGAAGCAAGAGCGTACAGCAAGTTGTGTAACAGTGTGAGTAGAGTGAAGTTTTAAAATTAAGACCACCTGCCTCTGAGAGTTTGAAAGTGTGAGGAACTTGATTTTGGGGCAAAATTGCCTGTTTCCATGAAGGGAAGGATTACTGTATGTCTTGTAGGAGAACCACAAAGGTTACAAGAAAGATGCTCAAGCACTTTGTTTAGCAGCTTCAAGTGATTTAGCATTCAAAAGGAACACTGCCTATCTGTCAAGGGTTTGACAGTGTGAGCAAATCCATCTTTCTGCCAGTAGACCCTTTCCACTGAATGGAACATGCACTGTGTGTCTGGCAAGCAGATGTCAAGGTTTGCAGCAGGAGTTGCAAGCACATTGTTTTCCTTTGAGAGTTGAATTAGCATGTGAAAGGAGTGCTTGCCAAATGAAAGCCTTTGACAATGGAGAATCATTCACTCCTTGAAAAATACCCACTTTCGGCGAAATGCACATTCACTTGTAGCTCAGGGCAGGATGCAGTATGTGAGAGGCAGGAATAGTTTGCCACTTGTCTCCCTATGAGAAATGAGTTACCTGTTGAAAGGAATACTGACTACCCCTCAGTTTATTCATGTGTGAGGAAGATCACCGTTGGGCCAAATAGCTGCCTTCAACTGAATGGAACCAGAACAGTTTAGGATGTATGAAAAGCATTCATTCCAGCAGCAAGAGGGTCTCGACTGTTGTTTAAAAGTGAGAATTGAGTGAGCTTTACAAAGGAATACTACCTGTCTCTCAGGCATTTACAGTGTGAAGAAGATTACCTTTGTGGAAAATAGCCCTGTTTCAATGGAAGGAAGAAGCACTGTTTCTCCAGTAAGAGATGCATGTGTTAGAAGCAAGACGGTCAAGCACCTTGTTAAGCATTAGGAATTGAGTTACCTGTTCAATAGTATACTGCCTAACTCTCAGTGTTTTCAGGTGGAGGAAAATCAATGTTCTGCTAAATAGCCCCTTCCAAGGGAATGGAGGCACACTGTAGGTCTTGTGAGACAATCATTAATGTTAGAAGCAAGAGGGTCTAGCACCCTGTTAAGCACTGTGAATTGACTTACCTGTTGAAGGGAATACTGTCTAACTCTCAGTGTTTTTATGGGTGGAGGAACCTCAAGTTTGTGCAAAATTGCCTCTTTCAAGTCAATGGAACCAGCACTAGAACTCTTGGAAGAGAAGTATGAATGTTAGAAGCAGGAGGGTCAAGCACCTTGTTTTCCAATGCGAATTGATATACTGCTTTAAAGGAATAATGCCTACAACTCAGTGTTTTCATGGGTGAGCAATACCACCTTTGTGCAAAATACTGCACTTAGAGGGATGGGAAGAATCACTGTCGAACTTCTGAGAGAATCATTAATGTTAGAAAGGAAAGGGTCTACCACCTTGAACAGCATTGTGAACTGAGTTAGCTGGGTAAAGGAATACTGCCTACCTCTCAGCGTTTTCATGGGTGAGGAACCCAACTTTTGCAAAATATCCCATACAAGCGAATGGAAGATTCCTGGTAGCTCTTGTAAGAGACTCATGAATGTTTGAAGCAACAGGGTGTAGCAAGTTGTTTAGCATTGTGAATTGACTTAGCTGTTTAAAGGAATACTGCCTACTTCTCAGAGTTTTCAGGAGTCAGGAACCTCACCTTTGTGCAAAATTGCCTCTGTGAAGTGAATGGAGAAACACTGTTGCTCTTGTATGATATCCATCAATGTTAAAAGGAAGAGGGTCAAGCACATTCTTCAGCTTTGTGAATTGAATGAGTTGTTTAATGGAATACTACTTACCTCTCAGGGTTTTCAGGGATGAGGACTACCAGGATTTTTCAAAATTGCCCCTTTCGAGTGAATGGAAGCTGCACTGTAGGTCTTATAAGAGAGACATTACTGTTAACAGGAAGAGAGCCTAGCACTCTGTTGAGGATTCTCAACTGAGTTAGCTGTTTAAGGACATATTGATACCTCTCAGTGCTTTTATATGTGAGAACCTTCAACTTTGTGCAAAATCTCCTCTTACAACTGACTGGACCCAGCTGTGTGGGTGTTGTAAGAAAAGTATGAATGTTACAAGCAGGAGGGTGAAGCAGCTTGTCTTCGGATGATACGTGAGTAACTTGTTTCCAGGAATACTGTCTACCACTCAGTGTTTTCAAGGATGAGGTATATCACCTTTGTGCAACATCACCCCTTTGAAGAGAATGAAAGAAGTTCTGAGGCTCTTCTGAGAAAATTATTTAGGTTGGAAGCAAGAGCGCACAGCAAGTTGTGTAACAGTGTGAGTAGAGTGAAGTTTTAAAATTAAGACCACCTGCCTCTCACAGTTTGAAAGTGTGGCGAACTTGATTTTGGGGCAAAATTGCCTGTTTCCATGAAGGGAAGGATTACTGTATGTCTTGTAGGAGAACCACAAAGGTTACAAGAAAGATGCTCAAGCACTTTGTTTAGCAGCTTCAAGTGATTTAGCATTCAAAAGGAACACTGCCTATCTGTCAAGGGTTTGACAGTGTGAGCAAATCCATCTTTGTGCCAATAGACCCTTTCCACTGAATGGAACATGCACTGTGTCTCTTGCCAGCAGGGGTCAAGGTTTGCAGCAGGACTTGCAAGCACATTGTTTTCCTGTGAGAGTTGAAATAGCATGTGAAAGGAGTGCTTGCCAAATGAAAGCCTTTGACAATGGAGAATCATTCACTCCTTGAAAAATACCCACTTTCGGCGAAATGCACATTCACTTGTAGCTCAGGGCAGGATGCAGTATGTGAGAGGCAGGAATAGTTTGGCACTTGTCTCCCTATGAGAAATGAGTTACCTGTTGAAAGGAATACTGACTACCCCTCAGTTTATTCATGTGTGAGGAAGATCACCGTTGGGCCAAATAGCTGCCTTCAACTGAATGGAACCAGAACAGTTTAGGATGTATGAAAAGCATTCATTCCAGCAGCAAGAGGGTCTCGACTGTTGTTTAAAAGTGAGAATTGAGTGAGCTTTACAAAGGAATACTACCTGTCTCTCAGGCATTTACAGTGTGAAGAAGATTATCTTTGTGCAAAAGAGCCCTGTTTCAATGGAAGGAAGAAGCACTGTTTCTCCTGTAAGAGATGCATAAGTGTTAGAAGCAAGAGGGTCAAGCACCTTGTTAAGCACTATGAATTGAGTTACCTGTTGAATGGAATACTGCCAACTCTCAGTGTTTTCAGGGGGAGGAAAATCAATGTTCTGCTAAATAGCTCCTTTCAAGGGAATGGAGGCATACTGTAGGTCTTGTTAGACAATCATTAATGTTAGAAGGAAGAGGGTCTAGCACCCTGTTAAGCACTGTGAATTGATTTACCTGTTGAAGGGAATACTGTCTAACTCTCAGTGTTTTTATGGGTGGAGGAACCTCAAGTTTGTGCAAAATGACCTCTTTCCAGTCAATGGAACCAGCACTACATCTCTTAGAAAAGAACTATGAATGTTAGAAGCAGCAGGGTCAAGCATCTTGTTTTCCAATGCGAATTGATATACTGCTTTAAAGGAATAATGCCTACAATTCAGCGTTTTCATGGGTGAGCAATATCACCTTTGTGCAAAATACTGCACTTAGAGGGATGGGAAGAATCACTGTCGAACTTCTGAGAGAATCATTAATGTTAGAAAGGAAAGGGTCTACCACCTTGAACAGCATTGTGAACTGAGTTAGCTGGGTAAAGGAATACTGCCTACTTTTCAGCGTTTTCATGGGTGAGGAACCCAACTTTTGCAAAATATCCCATACAAGCGAATGGAAGATTCCTGGTAGCTCTTGTAAGAGACTCATGAATGTTTGAAGCAACAGGGTGTAGCAAGTTGTTTAGCATTGTGAATTGACTTAGCTGTTTAAAGGAATACTGCCTACTTCTCAGAGTTTTCAGGAGTCAGGAACCTCACCTTTGTGCAAAATTGCCTTTGTGAAGGGAATGGAGAAACACTGTTGCTCTTGTATGAAATCCATCAATGTTAGAAAGAAGAGGGTCAAGCACCTTCTTCAGCTTTGGGAATTGAGTGAGTTGTTTAATGGAATACTACCTACCTCTCAGGGTTTTCAGGGATGAGGACTACCAGGATTTTTCAAAATTGCCCCATTCGAGTGAATAGAAGCTGCACTGTAGGTCTTATAAGACAGACATTACTGTTAACAGGAAGAGAGCCTAGCACTCTGTTGAGGATTCTCAACTGAGTTAGCTGTTTAAGGACATACTGATACCTCTCAGTGCTTTTATATGTGAGAACCTTCAACTTTGTGCAAAATCTCCTCTTACAACTGACTGGACCCAGCTGTGTGGGTGTTGTAAGAAAAGTATGAATGTTACAAGCAGGAGGGTGAAGCAGCTTGTCTTCGGATGATACGTGAGTAACTTTTTTCCAGGAATACTGCCTACCACTCAGTGTTTTCAAGGATGAGGTATATCACCTTTGTGCAACATCACCCCTTTGAAGAGAATGGAAGAAGTTCTGAGGCTCTTCTGATTAAATTATTTAGGTTGGAAGCAAGAGCGTACAGCAAGTTGTGTAACAGTGTGAGTAGAGTGAAGTTTTAAAATTAAGACCACCTGCCTCTGAGAGTTTGAAAGTGTGAGGAACTTGATTTTGGGGCAAAATTGCCTGTTTCCATGAAGGGAAGGATTACTGTATGTCTTGTAGGAGAACCACAAAGGTTACAAGAAAGATGCTCAAGCACTTTGTTTAGCAGCTTCAAGTGATTTAGCATTCAAAAGGAACACTGCCTATCTGTCAAGGGTTTGACAGTGTGAGCAAATCCATCTTTGTGCCAGTAGACCCTTTCCACTGAATGGAACATGCACTGTGTGTCTGGCAAGCAGATGTCAAGGTTTGCAGCAGGAGTTGCAAGCACATTGTTTTCCTGTGAGAGTTGAATTAGCATGTGAAAGGAGTGCTTGCCAAATGAAAGCCTTTGACAATGGAGAATCATTCACTCCTTGAAAAATACCCACTTTCGGCGAAATGCACATTCACTTGTAGCTCAGGGCAGGATGCAGTATGTGAGAGGCAGGAATAGTTTGCCACTTGTCTCCCTATGAGAAATGAGTTACCTGTTGAAAGGAATACTGACTACCCCTCAGTTTATTCATGTGTGAGGAAGATCACCGTTGGGCCAAATAGCTGCCTTCAACTGAATGGAACCAGAACAGTTTAGGATGTATGAAAAGCATTCATTCCAGCAGCAAGAGGGTCTCGACTGTTGTTTAAAAGTGAGAATTGAGTGAGCTTTACAAAGGAATACTACCTGTCTCTCAGGCATTTACAGTGTGAAGAAGATTACCTTTGTGGAAAATAGCCCTGTTTCAATGGAAGGAAGAAGCACTGTTTCTCCAGTAAGAGATGCATGTGTTAGAAGCAAGACGGTCAAGCACCTTGTTAAGCATTAGGAATTGAGTTACCTGTTCAATAGTATACTGCCTAACTCTCAGTGTTTTCAGGTGGAGGAAAATCAATGTTCTGCTAAATAGCCCCTTCCAAGGGAATGGAGGCACACTGTAGGTCTTGTGAGACAATCATTAATGTTAGAAGCAAGAGGGTCTAGCACCCTGTTAAGCACTGTGAATTGACTTAGCTGTTGAAGGGAATACTGTCTAACTCTCAGTGTTTTTATGGGTGGAGGAACTTCAAGTTTGTGCAAAATTGCCTCTTTCAAGTCAATGGAACCAGCACTAGAACTCTTGGAAGAGAAGTATGAATGTTAGAAGCAGGAGGGTCAAGCACCTTGTTTTCCAATGCGAATTGATATACTGCTTTAAAGGAATAATGCCTACAACTCAGTGTTTTCATGGGTGAGCAATACCACCTTTGTGCAAAATACTGCACTTAGAGGGATGGGAAGAATCACTGTCGAACTTCTGAGAGAATCATTAATGTTAGAAAGGAAAGGGTCTACCACCTTGAACAGCATTGTGAACTGAGTTAGCTGGGTAAAGGAATACTGCCTACCTCTCAGCGTTTTCATGGGTGAGGAACCCAACTTTTGCAAAATATCCCATACAAGCGAATGGAAGATTCCTGGTAGCTCTTGTAAGAGACTCATGAATGTTTGAAGCAACAGGGTGTAGCAAGTTGTTTAGCATTGTGAATTGACTTAGCTGTTTAAAGGAATACTGCCTACTTCTCAGAGTTTTCAGGAGTCAGGAACCTCACCTTTGTGCAAAATTGCCTCTGTGAAGTGAATGGAGAAACACTGTTGCTCTTGTATGATATCCATCAATGTTAAAAGGAAGAGGGTCAAGCACATTCTTCAGCTTTGTGAATTGAATGAGTTGTTTAATGGAATACTACTTACCTCTCAGGGTTTTCAGGGATGAGGACTACCAGGATTTTTCAAAATTGCCCCTTTCGAGTGAATGGAAGCTTCACTGTAGGTCTTATAAGAGAGACATTACTGTTAACAGGAAGAGAGCCTAGCACTCTGTTGAGGATTCTCAACTGAGTTAGCTGTTTAAGGACATATTGATACCTCTCAGTGCTTTTATATGTGAGAACCTTCAACTTTGTGCAAAATCTCCTCTTACAACTGACTGGACCCAGCTGTGTGGGTGTTGTAAGAAAAGTATGAATGTTACAAGCAGGAGGGTGAAGCAGCTTGTCTTCGGATGATACGTGAGTAACTTGTTTCCAGGAATACTGTCTACCACTCAGTGTTTTCAAGGATGAGGTATATCACCTTTGTGCAACATCACCCCTTTGAAGAGAATGAAAGAAGTTCTGAGGCTCTTCTGAGAAAATTATTTAGGTTGGAAGCAAGAGCGCACAGCAAGTTGTGTAACAGTGTGAGTAGAGTGAAGTTTTAAAATTAAGACCACCTGCCTCTCACAGTTTGAAAGTGTGGCGAACTTGATTTTGGGGCAAAATTGCCTGTTTCCATGAAGGGAAGGATTACTGTATGTCTTGTAGGAGAACCACAAAGGTTACAAGAAAGATGCTCAAGCACTTTGTTTAGCAGCTTCAAGTGATTTAGCATTCAAAAGGAACACTGCCTATCTGTCAAGGGTTTGACAGTGTGAGCAAATCCATCTTTGTGCCAATAGACCCTTTCCACTGAATGGAACATGCACTGTGTCTCTTGCCAGCAGGGGTCAAGGTTTGCAGCAGGACTTGCAAGCACATTGTTTTCCTGTGAGAGTTGAAATAGCATGTGAAAGGAGTGCTTGCCAAATGAAAGCCTTT
This sequence comes from Castor canadensis, assembly GCF_047511655.1. Classification (NCBI taxonomy): domain Eukaryota; kingdom Metazoa; phylum Chordata; class Mammalia; order Rodentia; family Castoridae; genus Castor; species Castor canadensis. The sequence continues at coordinate 39,459,301 of NC_133400.1, forward strand.
GACAATGGAGAATCATTCACTCCTTGAAAAATACCCACTTTCGGCGAAATGCACATTCACTTGTAGCTCAGGGCAGGATGCAGTATGTGAGAGGCAGGAATAGTTTGGCACTTGTCTCCCTATGAGAAATGAGTTACCTGTTGAAAGGAATACTGACTACCCCTCAGTTTATTCATGTGTGAGGAAGATCACCGTTGGGCCAAATAGCTGCCTTCAACTGAATGGAACCAGAACAGTTTAGGATGTATGAAAAGCATTCATTCCAGCAGCAAGAGGGTCTCGACTGTTGTTTAAAAGTGAGAATTGAGTGAGCTTTACAAAGGAATACTACCTGTCTCTCAGGCATTTACAGTGTGAAGAAGATTATCTTTGTGCAAAAGAGCCCTGTTTCAATGGAAGGAAGAAGCACTGTTTCTCCTGTAAGAGATGCATAAGTGTTAGAAGCAAGAGGGTCAAGCACCTTGTTAAGCACTATGAATTGAGTTACCTGTTGAATGGAATACTGCCAACTCTCAGTGTTTTCAGGGGGAGGAAAATCAATGTTCTGCTAAATAGCTCCTTTCAAGGGAATGGAGGCATACTGTAGGTCTTGTTAGACAATCATTAATGTTAGAAGGAAGAGGGTCTAGCACCCTGTTAAGCACTGTGAATTGATTTACCTGTTGAAGGGAATACTGTCTAACTCTCAGTGTTTTTATGGGTGGAGGAACCTCAAGTTTGTGCAAAATGACCTCTTTCCAGTCAATGGAACCAGCACTACATCTCTTAGAAAAGAACTATGAATGTTAGAAGCAGCAGGGTCAAGCATCTTGTTTTCCAATGCGAATTGATATACTGCTTTAAAGGAATAATGCCTACAATTCAGCGTTTTCATGGGTGAGCAATATCACCTTTGTGCAAAATACTGCACTTAGAGGGATGGGAAGAATCACTGTCGAACTTCTGAGAGAATCATTAATGTTAGAAAGGAAAGGGTCTACCACCTTGAACAGCATTGTGAACTGAGTTAGCTGGGTAAAGGAATACTGCCTACTTTTCAGCGTTTTCATGGGTGAGGAACCCAACTTTTGCAAAATATCCCATACAAGCGAATGGAAGATTCCTGGTAGCTCTTGTAAGAGACTCATGAATGTTTGAAGCAACAGGGTGTAGCAAGTTGTTTAGCATTGTGAATTGACTTAGCTGTTTAAAGGAATACTGCCTACTTCTCAGAGTTTTCAGGAGTCAGGAACCTCACCTTTGTGCAAAATTGCCTTTGTGAAGGGAATGGAGAAACACTGTTGCTCTTGTATGAAATCCATCAATGTTAGAAAGAAGAGGGTCAAGCACCTTCTTCAGCTTTGGGAATTGAGTGAGTTGTTTAATGGAATACTACCTACCTCTCAGGGTTTTCAGGGATGAGGACTACCAGGATTTTTCAAAATTGCCCCATTCGAGTGAATAGAAGCTGCACTGTAGGTCTTATAAGACAGACATTACTGTTAACAGGAAGAGAGCCTAGCACTCTGTTGAGGATTCTCAACTGAGTTAGCTGTTTAAGGACATACTGATACCTCTCAGTGCTTTTATATGTGAGAACCTTCAACTTTGTGCAAAATCTCCTCTTACAACTGACTGGACCCAGCTGTGTGGGTGTTGTAAGAAAAGTATGAATGTTACAAGCAGGAGGGTGAAGCAGCTTGTCTTCGGATGATACGTGAGTAACTTTTTTCCAGGAATACTGCCTACCACTCAGTGTTTTCAAGGATGAGGTATATCACCTTTGTGCAACATCACCCCTTTGAAGAGAATGGAAGAAGTTCTGAGGCTCTTCTGATTAAATTATTTAGGTTGGAAGCAAGAGCGTACAGCAAGTTGTGTAACAGTGTGAGTAGAGTGAAGTTTTAAAATTAAGACCACCTGCCTCTGAGAGTTTGAAAGTGTGAGGAACTTGATTTTGGGGCAAAATTGCCTGTTTCCATGAAGGGAAGGATTACTGTATGTCTTGTAGGAGAACCACAAAGGTTACAAGAAAGATGCTCAAGCACTTTGTTTAGCAGCTTCAAGTGATTTAGCATTCAAAAGGAACACTGCCTATCTGTCAAGGGTTTGACAGTGTGAGCAAATCCATCTTTGTGCCAGTAGACCCTTTCCACTGAATGGAACATGCACTGTGTGTCTGGCAAGCAGATGTCAAGGTTTGCAGCAGGAGTTGCAAGCACATTGTTTTCCTGTGAGAGTTGAATTAGCATGTGAAAGGAGTGCTTGCCAAATGAAAGCCTTTGACAATGGAGAATCATTCACTCCTTGAAAAATACCCACTTTCGGCGAAATGCACATTCACTTGTAGCTCAGGGCAGGATGCAGTATGTGAGAGGCAGGAATAGTTTGCCACTTGTCTCCCTATGAGAAATGAGTTACCTGTTGAAAGGAATACTGACTACCCCTCAGTTTATTCATGTGTGAGGAAGATCACCGTTGGGCCAAATAGCTGCCTTCAACTGAATGGAACCAGAACAGTTTAGGATGTATGAAAAGCATTCATTCCAGCAGCAAGAGGGTCTCGACTGTTGTTTAAAAGTGAGAATTGAGTGAGCTTTACAAAGGAATACTACCTGTCTCTCAGGCATTTACAGTGTGAAGAAGATTACCTTTGTGGAAAATAGCCCTGTTTCAATGGAAGGAAGAAGCACTGTTTCTCCAGTAAGAGATGCATGTGTTAGAAGCAAGACGGTCAAGCACCTTGTTAAGCATTAGGAATTGAGTTACCTGTTCAATAGTATACTGCCTAACTCTCAGTGTTTTCAGGTGGAGGAAAATCAATGTTCTGCTAAATAGCCCCTTCCAAGGGAATGGAGGCACACTGTAGGTCTTGTGAGACAATCATTAATGTTAGAAGCAAGAGGGTCTAGCACCCTGTTAAGCACTGTGAATTGACTTACCTGTTGAAGGGAATACTGTCTAACTCTCAGTGTTTTTATGGGTGGAGGAACCTCAAGTTTGTGCAAAATTGCCTCTTTCAAGTCAATGGAACCAGCACTAGAACTCTTGGAAGAGAAGTATGAATGTTAGAAGCAGGAGGGTCAAGCACCTTGTTTTCCAATGCGAATTGATATACTGCTTTAAAGGAATAATGCCTACAACTCAGTGTTTTCATGGGTGAGCAATACCACCTTTGTGCAAAATACTGCACTTAGAGGGATGGGAAGAATCACTGTCGAACTTCTGAGAGAATCATTAATGTTAGAAAGGAAAGGGTCTACCACCTTGAACAGCATTGTGAACTGAGTTAGCTGGGTAAAGGAATACTGCCTACCTCTCAGCGTTTTCATGGGTGAGGAACCCAACTTTTGCAAAATATCCCATACAAGCGAATGGAAGATTCCTGGTAGCTCTTGTAAGAGACTCATGAATGTTTGAAGCAACAGGGTGTAGCAAGTTGTTTAGCATTGTGAATTGACTTAGCTGTTTAAAGGAATACTGCCTACTTCTCAGAGTTTTCAGGAGTCAGGAACCTCACCTTTGTGCAAAATTGCCTCTGTGAAGTGAATGGAGAAACACTGTTGCTCTTGTATGATATCCATCAATGTTAAAAGGAAGAGGGTCAAGCACATTCTTCAGCTTTGTGAATTGAATGAGTTGTTTAATGGAATACTACTTACCTCTCAGGGTTTTCAGGGATGAGGACTACCAGGATTTTTCAAAATTGCCCCTTTCGAGTGAATGGAAGCTTCACTGTAGGTCTTATAAGAGAGACATTACTGTTAACAGGAAGAGAGCCTAGCACTCTGTTGAGGATTCTCAACTGAGTTAGCTGTTTAAGGACATATTGATACCTCTCAGTGCTTTTATATGTGAGAACCTTCAACTTTGTGCAAAATCTCCTCTTACAACTGACTGGACCCAGCTGTGTGGGGGTTGTAAGAAAAGTATGAATGTTACAAGCAGGAGGGTGAAGCAGCTTGTCTTCGGATGATACGTGAGTAACTTGTTTCCAGGAATACTGTCTACCACTCAGTGTTTTCAAGGATGAGGTATATCACCTTTGTGCAACATCACCCTTTTGAAGAGAATGAAAGAAGTTCTGAGGCTCTTCTGAGAAAATTATTTAGGTTGGAAGCAAGAGCGCACAGCAAGTTGTGTAACAGTGTGAGTAGAGTGAAGTTTTAAAAGGAAGACCACCTGCCTCTGACAGTTTGAAAGTGTGAGGAACTTGATTTAGGGGCAAAATTGCCTGTTTCCATGAAGGGAAGGATTACTGTATGTCTTGTAGGAGAACCACAAAGGTTACAAGAAAGACGCTCAAGCACTTTGTTTAGCAGCTTCAAGTGATTTAGCATTCAAAAGGAACACTGCCTATCTGTCAAGGGTTTGACAGTGTGAGCAAATCCATCTTTGTGCCAATAGACCCTTTCCACTGAATGGAACATGCACTGTGTGTCTGGCAAGCAGATGTCAAGGTTTGCAGCAGCAGTTGCAAGCACATTGTTTTCCTGTGAGAGTTGAATTAGCATGTGAAAGGAGTGCTTGCCAAATGAAAGCCTTTGACAATGGAGAATCATTCACTCCTTGAAAAATACCCACTTTCGGCGAAATGCACATTCACTTGTAGCTCAGGGCAGGATGCAGTATGTGAGAGGCAGGAATAGTTTGGCACTTGTCTCCCTATGAGAAATGAGTTACCTGTTGAAAGGAATACTGACTACCCCTCAGTTTATTCATGTGTGAGGAAGATCACCGTTGGGCCAAATAGCTGCCTTCAACTGAATGGAACCAGAACAGTTTAGGATGTATGAAAAGCATTCATTCCAGCAGCAAGAGGGTCTCGACTGTTGTTTAAAAGTGAGAATTGAGTGAGCTTTACAAAGGAATACTACCTGTCTCTCAGGCATTTACAGTGTGAAGAAGATTATCTTTGTGCAAAAGAGCCCTGTTTCAATGGAAGGAAGAAGCACTGTTTCTCCTGTAAGAGATGCATAAGTGTTAGAAGCAAGAGGGTCAAGCATCTTGTTAAGCACTATGAATTGAGTTACCTGTTGAATGGAATACTGCCAACTCTCAGTGTTTTCAGGGGGAGGAAAATCAATGTTCTGCTAAATAGCTCCTTTCAAGGGAATGGAGGCATACTGTAGGTCTTGTTAGACAATCATTAATGTTAGAAGGAAGAGGGTCTAGCACCCTGTTAAGCACTGTGAATTGACTTAGCTGTTGAAGGGAATACTGTCTAACTCTCAGTGTTTTTATGGGTGGAGGAACCTCAAGTTTGTGCAAAATGACCTCTTTCCAGTCAATGGAACCAGCACTACATCTCTTGGAAAAGAAGTATGAATGTTAGAAGCAGGAGGGTCAAGCACCTTGTTTTCCAATGCGAATTGATATACTGCTTTAAAGGAATAATGCCTACAACTCAGTGTTTTCATGGGTGAGCAATACCACCTTTGTGCAAAATACTGCACTTAGAGGGATGGGAAGAATCACTGTCGAACTTCTGAGAGAATCATTAATGTTAGAAAGGAAAGGGTCTACCACCTTGAACAGCATTGTGAACTGAGTTAGCTGGGTAAAGGAATACTGCCTACCTCTCAGCGTTTTCATGGGTGAGGAACCCAACTTTTGCAAAATATCCCATACAAGCGAATGGAAGATTCCTGGTAGCTCTTGTAAGAGACTCATGAATGTTTGAAGCAACAGGGTGTAGCAAGTTGTTTAGCATTGTGAATTGACTTAGCTGTTTAAAGGAATACTGCCTACTTCTCAGAGTTTTCAGGAGTCAGGAACCTCACCTTTGTGCAAAATTGCCTCTGTGAAGTGAATGGAGAAACACTGTTGCTCTTGTATGATATCCATCAATGTTAAAAGGAAGAGGGTCAAGCACATTCTTCAGCTTTGTGAATTGAATGAGTTGTTTAATGGAATACTACTTACCTCTCAGGGTTTTCAGGGATGAGGACTACCAGGATTTTTCAAAATTGCCCCTTTCGAGTGAATGGAAGCTTCACTGTAGGTCTTATAAGAGAGACATTACTGTTAACAGGAAGAGAGCCTAGCACTCTGTTGAGGATTCTCAACTGAGTTAGCTGTTTAAGGACATATTGATACCTCTCAGTGCTTTTATATGTGAGAACCTTCAACTTTGTGCAAAATCTCCTCTTACAACTGACTGGACCCAGCTGTGTGGGGGTTGTAAGAAAAGTATGAATGTTACAAGCAGGAGGGTGAAGCAGCTTGTCTTCGGATGATACGTGAGTAACTTGTTTCCAGGAATACTGTCTACCACTCAGTGTTTTCAAGGATGAGGTATATCACCTTTGTGCAACATCACACTTTTGAAGAGAATGAAAGAAGTTCTGAGGCTCTTCTGAGAAAATTATTTAGGTTGGAAGCAAGAGCGCACAGCAAGTTGTGTAACAGTGTGAGTAGAGTGAAGTTTTAAAAGGAAGACCACCTGCCTCTGACAGTTTGAAAGTGTGAGGAACTTGATTTAGGGGCAAAATTGCCTGTTTCCATGAAGGGAAGGATTACTGTATGTCTTGTAGGAGAACCACAAAGGTTACAAGAAAGACGCTCAAGCACTTTGTTTAGCAGCTTCAAGTGATTTAGCATTCAAAAGGAACACTGCCTATCTGTCAAGGGTTTGACAGTGTGAGCAAATCCATCTTTGTGCCAATAGACCCTTTCCACTGAATGGAACATGCACTGTGTGTCTGGCAAGCAGATGTCAAGGTTTGCAGCAGCAGTTGCAAGCACATTGTTTTCCTGTGAGAGTTGAATTAGCATGTGAAAGGAGTGCTTGCCAAATGAAAGCCTTTGACAATGGAGAATCATTCACTCCTTGAAAAATACCCACTTTCGGCGAAATGCACATTCACTTGTAGCTCAGGGCAGGATGCAGTATGTGAGAGGCAGGAATAGTTTGGCACTTGTCTCCCTATGAGAAATGAGTTACCTGTTGAAAGGAATACTGACTACCCCTCAGTTTATTCATGTGTGAGGAAGATCACCGTTGGGCCAAATAGCTGCCTTCAACTGAATGGAACCAGAACAGTTTAGGATGTATGAAAAGCATTCATTCCAGCAGCAAGAGGGTCTCGACTGTTGTTTAAAAGTGAGAATTGAGTGAGCTTTACAAAGGAATACTACCTGTCTCTCAGGCATTTACAGTGTGAAGAAGATTATCTTTGTGCAAAAGAGCCCTGTTTCAATGGAAGGAAGAAGCACTGTTTCTCCTGTAAGAGATGCATAAGTGTTAGAAGCAAGAGGGTCAAGCATCTTGTTAAGCACTATGAATTGAGTTACCTGTTGAATGGAATACTGCCAACTCTCAGTGTTTTCAGGGGGAGGAAAATCAATGTTCTGCTAAATAGCTCCTTTCAAGGGAATGGAGGCATACTGTAGGTCTTGTTAGACAATCATTAATGTTAGAAGGAAGAGGGTCTAGCACCCTGTTAAGCACTGTGAATTGACTTAGCTGTTGAAGGGAATACTGTCTAACTCTCAGTGTTTTTATGGGTGGAGGAACCTCAAGTTTGTGCAAAATGACCTCTTTCCAGTCAATGGAACCAGCACTACATCTCTTGGAAAAGAAGTATGAATGTTAGAAGCAGCAGGGTCAAGCACCTTGTTTTGCAATGCGAATTGATATACTGCTTTAAAGGAATAATGCCTACAACTCAGCGTTTTCATGGGTGAGCAATACCACCTTTGTGCAAAATACTGCACTTAGAGGGATGGGAAGAATCACTGTCGAACTTCTGAGAGAATCATTAATGTTAGAAAGGAAAGGGTCTACCACCTTGAACAGCATTGTGAACTGAGTTAGCTGGGTAAAGGAATACTGCCTACCTCTCAGCGTTTTCATGGGTGAGGAACCCAACTTTTGCAAAATATCCCATACAAGCGAATGGAAGATTCCTGGTAGCTCTTGTAAGAGACTCATGAATGTTTGAAGCAACAGGGTGTAGCAAGTTGTTTAGCATTGTGAATTGACTTAGCTGTTTAAAGGAATACTGCCTACTTCTCAGAGTTTTCAGGAGTCAGGAACCTCACCTTTGTGCAAAATTGCCTTTGTGAAGGGAATGGAGAAACACTGTTGCTCTTGTATGAAATCCATCAATGTTAGAAAGAAGAGGGTCAAGCACCTTCTTCAGCTTTGGGAATTGAGTGAGTTGTTTAATGGAATACTACCTACCTCTCAGGGTTTTCAGGGATGAGGACTACCAGGATTTTTCAAAATTGCCCCATTCGAGTGAATAGAAGCTGCACTGTAGGTCTTATAAGACAGACATTACTGTTAACAGGAAGAGAGCCTAGCACTCTGTTGAGGATTCTCAACTGAGTTAGCTGTTTAAGGACATACTGATACCTCTCAGTGCTTTTATATGTGAGAACCTTCAACTTTGTGCAAAATCTCCTCTTACAACTGGCTGGACCCAGCTGTGTGGGTGTTGTAAGAAAAGTATGAATGTTACAAGCAGGAGGGTGAAGCAGCTTGTCTTCGGATGATACGTGAGTAACTTTTTTCCAGGAATACTGCCTACCACTCAGTGTTTTCAAGGATGAGGTATATCACCTTTGTGCAACATCACCCCTTTGAAGAGAATGGAAGAAGTTCTGAGGCTCTTCTGATTAAATTATTTAGGTTGGAAGCAAGAGCGTACAGCAAGTTGTGTAACAGTGTGAGTAGAGTGAAGTTTTAAAATTAAGACCACCTGCCTCTGAGAGTTTGAAAGTGTGAGGAACTTGATTTTGGGGCAAAATTGCCTGTTTCCATGAAGGGAAGGATTACTGTATGTCTTGTAGGAGAACCACAAAGGTTACAAGAAAGATGCTCAAGCACTTTGTTTAGCAGCTTCAAGTGATTTAGCATTCAAAAGGAACACTGCCTATCTGTCAAGGGTTTGACAGTGTGAGCAAATCCATCTTTGTGCCAGTAGACCCTTTCCACTGAATGGAACATGCACTGTGTGTCTGGCAAGCAGATGTCAAGGTTTGCAGCAGGAGTTGCAAGCACATTGTTTTCCTGTGAGAGTTGAATTAGCATGTGAAAGGAGTGCTTGCCAAATGAAAGCCTTTGACAATGGAGAATCATTCACTCCTTGAAAAATACCCACTTTCGGCGAAATGCACATTCACTTGTAGCTCAGGGCAGGATGCAGTATGTGAGAGGCAGGAATAGTTTGCCACTTGTCTCCCTATGAGAAATGAGTTACCTGTTGAAAGGAATACTGACTACCCCTCAGTTTATTCATGTGTGAGGAAGATCACCGTTGGGCCAAAATAGCTGCCTTCAACTGAATGGAACCAGAACAGTTTAGGATGTATGAAAAGCATTCATTCCAGCAGCAAGAGGGTCTCGACTGTTGTTTAAAAGTGAGAATTGAGTGAGCTTTACAAAGGAATACTACCTGTCTCTCAGGCATTTACAGTGTGAAGAAGATTACCTTTGTGGAAAATAGCCCTGTTTCAATGGAAGGAAGAAGCACTGTTTCTCCAGTAAGAGATGCATGTGTTAGAAGCAAGACGGTCAAGCACCTTGTTAAGCATTAGGAATTGAGTTACCTGTTCAATAGTATACTGCCTAACTCTCAGTGTTTTCAGGTGGAGGAAAATCAATGTTCTGCTAAATAGCCCCTTCCAAGGGAATGGAGGCACACTGTAGGTCTTGTGAGACAATCATTAATGTTAGAAGCAAGAGGGTCTAGCACCCTGTTAAGCACTGTGAATTGACTTACCTGTTGAAGGGAATACTGTCTAACTCTCAGTGTTTTTATGGGTGGAGGAACCTCAAGTTTGTGCAAAATTGCCTCTTTCAAGTCAATGGAACCAGCACTAGAACTCTTGGAAGAGAAGTATGAATGTTAGAAGCAGGAGGGTCAAGCACCTTGTTTTCCAATGCGAATTGATATACTGCTTTAAAGGAATAATGCCTACAACTCAGTGTTTTCATGGGTGAGCAATACCACCTTTGTGCAAAATACTGCACTTAGAGGGATGGGAAGAATCACTGTCGAACTTCTGAGAGAATCATTAATGTTAGAAAGGAAAGGGTCTACCACCTTGAACAGCATTGTGAACTGAGTTAGCTGGGTAAAGGAATACTGCCTACCTCTCAGCGTTTTCATGGGTGAGGAACCCAACTTTTGCAAAATATCCCATACAAGCGAATGGAAGATTCCTGGTAGCTCTTGTAAGAGACTCATGAATGTTTGAAGCAACAGGGTGTAGCAAGTTGTTTAGCATTGTGAATTGACTTAGCTGTTTAAAGGAATACTGCCTACTTCTCAGAGTTTTCAGGAGTCAGGAACCTCACCTTTGTGCAAAATTGCCTCTGTGAAGTGAATGGAGAAACACTGTTGCTCTTGTATGATATCCATCAATGTTAAAAGGAAGAGGGTCAAGCACATTCTTCAGCTTTGTGAATTGAATGAGTTGTTTAATGGAATACTACTTACCTCTCAGGGTTTTCAGGGATGAGGACTACCAGGATTTTTCAAAATTGCCCCTTTCGAGTGAATGGAAGCTTCACTGTAGGTCTTATAAGAGAGACATTACTGTTAACAGGAAGAGAGCCTAGCACTCTGTTGAGGATTCTCAACTGAGTTAGCTGTTTAAGGACATATTGATACCTCTCAGTGCTTTTATATGTGAGAACCTTCAACTTTGTGCAAAATCTCCTCTTACAACTGACTGGACCCAGCTGTGTGGGTGTTGTAAGAAAAGTATGAATGTTACAAGCAGGAGGGTGAAGCAGCTTGTCTTCGGATGATACGTGAGTAACTTGTTTCCAGGAATACTGTCTACCACTCAGTGTTTTCAAGGATGAGGTATATCACCTTTGTGCAACATCACCCCTTTGAAGAGAATGAAAGAAGTTCTGAGGCTCTTCTGAGAAAATTATTTAGGTTGGAAGCAAGAGCGCACAGCAAGTTGTGTAACAGTGTGAGTAGAGTGAAGTTTTAAAATTAAGACCACCTGCCTCTCACAGTTTGAAAGTGTGGCGAACTTGATTTTGGGGCCAAATTGCCTGTTTCCATGAAGGGAAGGATTACTGTATGTCTTGTAGGAGAACCACAAAGGTTACAAGAAAGATGCTCAAGCACTTTGTTTAGCAGCTTCAAGTGATTTAGCATTCAAAAGGAACACTGCCTATCTGTCAAGGGTTTGACAGTGTGAGCAAATCCATCTTTGTGCCAATAGACCCTTTCCACTGAATGGAACATGCACTGTGTCTCTTGCCAGCAGGGGTCAAGGTTTGCAGCAGGACTTGCAAGCACATTGTTTTCCTGTGAGAGTTGAAATAGCATGTGAAAGGAGTGCTTGCCAAATGAAAGCCTTTGACAATGGAGAATCATTCACTCCTTGAAAAATACCCACTTTCGGCGAAATGCACATTCACTTGTAGCTCAGGGCAGGATGCAGTATGTGAGAGGCAGGAATAGTTTGGCACTTGTCTCCCTATGAGAAATGAGTTACCTGTTGAAAGGAATACTGACTACCCCTCAGTTTATTCATGTGTGAGGAAGATCACCGTTGGGCCAAATAGCTGCCTTCAACTGAATGGAACCAGAACAGTTTAGGATGTATGAAAAGCATTCATTCCAGCAGCAAGAGGGTCTCGACTGTTGTTTAAAAGTGAGAATTGAGTGAGCTTTACAAAGGAATACTACCTGTCTCTCAGGCATTTACAGTGTGAAGAAGATTATCTTTGTGCAAAAGAGCCCTGTTTCAATGGAAGGAAGAAGCACTGTTTCTCCTGTAAGAGATGCATAAGTGTTAGAAGCAAGAGGGTCAAGCACCTTGTTAAGCACTATGAATTGAGTTACCTGTTGAATGGAATACTGCCAACTCTCAGTGTTTTCAGGGGGAGGAAAATCAATGTTCTGCTAAATAGCTCCTTTCAAGGGAATGGAGGCATACTGTAGGTCTTGTTAGACAATCATTAATGTTAGAAGGAAGAGGGTCTAGCACCCTGTTAAGCACTGTGAATTGATTTACCTGTTGAAGGGAATACTGTCTAACTCTCAGTGTTTTTATGGGTGGAGGAACCTCAAGTTTGTGCAAAATGACCTCTTTCCAGTCAATGGAACCAGCACTACATCTCTTAGAAAAGAACTATGAATGTTAGAAGCAGCAGGGTCAAGCATCTTGTTTTCCAATGCGAATTGATATACTGCTTTAAAGGAATAATGCCTACAATTCAGCGTTTTCATGGGTGAGCAATATCACCTTTGTGCAAAATACTGCACTTAGAGGGATGGGAAGAATCACTGTCGAACTTCTGAGAGAATCATTAATGTTAGAAAGGAAAGGGTCTACCACCTTGAACAGCATTGTGAACTGAGTTAGCTGGGTAAAGGAATACTGCCTACTTTTCAGCGTTTTCATGGGTGAGGAACCCAACTTTTGCAAAATATCCCATACAAGCGAATGGAAGATTCCTGGTAGCTCTTGTAAGAGACTCATGAATGTTTGAAGCAACAGGGTGTAGCAAGTTGTTTAGCATTGTGAATTGACTTAGCTGTTTAAAGGAATACTGCCTACTTCTCAGAGTTTTCAGGAGTCAGGAACCTCACCTTTGTGCAAAATTGCCTTTGTGAAGGGAATGGAGAAACACTGTTGCTCTTGTATGAAATCCATCAATGTTAGAAAGAAGAGGGTCAAGCACCTTCTTCAGCTTTGGGAATTGAGTGAGTTGTTTAATGGAATACTACCTACCTCTCAGGGTTTTCAGGGATGAGGACTACCAGGATTTTTCAAAATTGCCCCATTCGAGTGAATAGAAGCTGCACTGTAGGTCTTATAAGACAGACATTACTGTTAACAGGAAGAGAGCCTAGCACTCTGTTGAGGATTCTCAACTGAGTTAGCTGTTTAAGGACATACTGATACCTCTCAGTGCTTTTATATGTGAGAACCTTCAACTTTGTGCAAAATCTCCTCTTACAACTGACTGGACCCAGCTGTGTGGGTGTTGTAAGAAAAGTATGAATGTTACAAGCAGGAGGGTGAAGCAGCTTGTCTTCGGATGATACGTGAGTAACTTTTTTCCAGGAATACTGCCTACCACTCAGTGTTTTCAAGGATGAGGTATATCACCTTTGTGCAACATCACCCCTTTGAAGAGAATGGAAGAAGTTCTGAGGCTCTTCTGATTAAATTATTTAGGTTGGAAGCAAGAGCGTACAGCAAGTTGTGTAACAGTGTGAGTAGAGTGAAGTTTTAAAATTAAGACCACCTGCCTCTGAGAGTTTGAAAGTGTGAGGAACTTGATTTTGGGGCAAAATTGCCTGTTTCCATGAAGGGAAGGATTACTGTATGTCTTGTAGGAGAACCACAAAGGTTACAAGAAAGATGCTCAAGCACTTTGTTTAGCAGCTTCAAGTGATTTAGCATTCAAAAGGAACACTGCCTATCTGTCAAGGGTTTGACAGTGTGAGCAAATCCATCTTTGTGCCAGTAGACCCTTTCCACTGAATGGAACATGCACTGTGTGTCTGGCAAGCAGATGTCAAGGTTTGCAGCAGGAGTTGCAAGCACATTGTTTTCCTTTGAGAGTTGAATTAGCATGTGAAAGGAGTGCTTGCCAAATGAAAGCCTTTGACAATGGAGAATCATTCACTCCTTGAAAAATACCCACTTTCGGCTAAATGCACATTCACTTGTAGCTCAGGGCAGGATGCAGTATGTGAGAGGCAGGAATAGTTTGCCACTTGTCTCCCTATGAGAAATGAGTTACCTGTTGAAAGGAATACTGACTACCCCTCAGTTTATTCATGTGTGAGGAAGATCACCGTTGGGCCAAATAGCTGCCTTCAACTGAATGGAACCAGAACAGTTTAGGATGTATGAAAAGCATTCATTCCAGCAGCAAGAGGGTCTCGACTGTTGTTTAAAAGTGAGAATTGAGTGAGCTTTACAAAGGAATACTACCTGTCTCTCAGGCATTTACAGTGTGAAGAAGATTACCTTTGTGGAAAATAGCCCTGTTTCAATGGAAGGAAGAAGCACTGTTTCTCCAGTAAGAGATGCATGTGTTAGAAGCAAGACGGTCAAGCACCTTGTTAAGCATTAGGAATTGAGTTACCTGTTCAATAGTATACTGCCTAACTCTCAGTGTTTTCAGGTGGAGGAAAATCAATGTTCTGCTAAATAGCCCCTTCCAAGGGAATGGAGGCACACTGTAGGTCTTGTGAGACAATCATTAATGTTAGAAGCAAGAGGGTCTAGCACCCTGTTAAGCACTGTGAATTGACTTACCTGTTGAAGGGAATACTGTCTAACTCTCAGTGTTTTTATGGGTGGAGGAACCTCAAGTTTGTGCAAAATTGCCTCTTTCAAGTCAATGGAACCAGCACTAGAACTCTTGGAAGAGAAGTATGAATGTTAGAAGCAGGAGGGTCAAGCACCTTGTTTTCCAATGCGAATTGATATACTGCTTTAAAGGAATAATGCCTACAACTCAGTGTTTTCATGGGTGAGCAATACCACCTTTGTGCAAAATACTGCACTTAGAGGGATGGGAAGAATCACTGTCGAACTTCTGAGAGAATCATTAATGTTAGAAAGGAAAGGGTCTACCACCTTGAACAGCATTGTGAACTGAGTTAGCTGGGTAAAGGAATACTGCCTACCTCTCAGCGTTTTCATGGGTGAGGAACCCAACTTTTGCAAAATATCCCATACAAGCGAATGGAAGATTCCTGGTAGCTCTTGTAAGAGACTCATGAATGTTTGAAGCAACAGGGTGTAGCAAGTTGTTTAGCATTGTGAATTGACTTAGCTGTTTAAAGGAATACTGCCTACTTCTCAGAGTTTTCAGGAGTCAGGAACCTCACCTTTGTGCAAAATTGCCTCTGTGAAGTGAATGGAGAAACACTGTTGCTCTTGTATGATATCCATCAATGTTAAAAGGAAGAGGGTCAAGCACATTCTTCAGCTTTGTGAATTGAATGAGTTGTTTAATGGAATACTACTTACCTCTCAGGGTTTTCAGGGATGAGGACTACCAGGATTTTTCAAAATTGCCCCTTTCGAGTGAATGGAAGCTTCACTGTAGGTCTTATAAGAGAGACATTACTGTTAACAGGAAGAGAGCCTAGCACTCTGTTGAGGATTCTCAACTGAGTTAGCTGTTTAAGGACATATTGATACCTCTCAGTGCTTTTATATGTGAGAACCTTCAACTTTGTGCAAAATCTCCTCTTACAACTGACTGGACCCAGCTGTGTGGGTGTTGTAAGAAAAGTATGAATGTTACAAGCAGGAGGGTGAAGCAGCTTGTCTTCGGATGATACGTGAGTAACTTGTTTCCAGGAATACTGTCTACCACTCAGTGTTTTCAAGGATGAGGTATATCACCTTTGTGCAACATCACCCCTTTGAAGAGAATGAAAGAAGTTCTGAGGCTCTTCTGAGAAAATTATTTAGGTTGGAAGCAAGAGCGCACAGCAAGTTGTGTAACAGTGTGAGTAGAGTGAAGTTTTAAAATTAAGACCACCTGCCTCTCACAGTTTGAAAGTGTGGCGAACTTGATTTTGGGGCAAAATTGCCTGTTTCCATGAAGGGAAGGATTACTGTATGTCTTGTAGGAGAACCACAAAGGTTACAAGAAAGATGCTCAAGCACTTTGTTTAGCAGCTTCAAGTGATTTAGCATTCAAAAGGAACACTGCCTATCTGTCAAGGGTTTGACAGTGTGAGCAAATCCATCTTTGTGCCAATAGACCCTTTCCACTGAATGGAACATGCACTGTGTCTCTTGCCAGCAGGGGTCAAGGTTTGCAGCAGGACTTGCAAGCACATTGTTTTCCTGTGAGAGTTGAAATAGCATGTGAAAGGAGTGCTTGCCAAATGAAAGCCTTTGACAATGGAGAATCATTCACTCCTTGAAAAATACCCACTTTCGGCGAAATGCACATTCACTTGTAGCTCAGGGCAGGATGCAGTATGTGAGAGGCAGGAATAGTTTGGCACTTGTCTCCCTATGAGAAATGAGTTACCTGTTGAAAGGAATACTGACTACCCCTCAGTTTATTCATGTGTGAGGAAGATCACCGTTGGGCCAAATAGCTGCCTTCAACTGAATGGAACCAGAACAGTTTAGGATGTATGAAAAGCATTCATTCCAGCAGCAAGAGGGTCTCGACTGTTGTTTAAAAGTGAGAATTGAGTGAGCTTTACAAAGGAATACTACCTGTCTCTCAGGCATTTACAGTGTGAAGAAGATTATCTTTGTGCAAAAGAGCCCTGTTTCAATGGAAGGAAGAAGCACTGTTTCTCCTGTAAGAGATGCATAAGTGTTAGAAGCAAGAGGGTCAAGCACCTTGTTAAGCACTATGAATTGAGTTACCTGTTGAATGGAATACTGCCAACTCTCAGTGTTTTCAGGGGGAGGAAAATCAATGTTCTGCTAAATAGCTCCTTTCAAGGGAATGGAGGCATACTGTAGGTCTTGTTAGACAATCATTAATGTTAGAAGGAAGAGGGTCTAGCACCCTGTTAAGCACTGTGAATTGATTTACCTGTTGAAGGGAATACTGTCTAACTCTCAGTGTTTTTATGGGTGGAGGAACCTCAAGTTTGTGCAAAATGACCTCTTTCCAGTCAATGGAACCAGCACTACATCTCTTAGAAAAGAACTATGAATGTTAGAAGCAGCAGGGTCAAGCATCTTGTTTTCCAATGCGAATTGATATACTGCTTTAAAGGAATAATGCCTACAATTCAGCGTTTTCATGGGTGAGCAATATCACCTTTGTGCAAAATACTGCACTTAGAGGGATGGGAAGAATCACTGTCGAACTTCTGAGAGAATCATTAATGTTAGAAAGGAAAGGGTCTACCACCTTGAACAGCATTGTGAACTGAGTTAGCTGGGTAAAGGAATACTGCCTACTTTTCAGCGTTTTCATGGGTGAGGAACCCAACTTTTGCAAAATATCCCATACAAGCGAATGGAAGATTCCTGGTAGCTCTTGTAAGAGACTCATGAATGTTTGAAGCAACAGGGTGTAGCAAGTTGTTTAGCATTGTGAATTGACTTAGCTGTTTAAAGGAATACTGCCTACTTCTCAGAGTTTTCAGGAGTCAGGAACCTCACCTTTGTGCAAAATTGCCTTTGTGAAGGGAATGGAGAAACACTGTTGCTCTTGTATGAAATCCATCAATGTTAGAAAGAAGAGGGTCAAGCACCTTCTTCAGCTTTGGGAATTGAGTGAGTTGTTTAATGGAATACTACCTACCTCTCAGGGTTTTCAGGGATGAGGACTACCAGGATTTTTCAAAATTGCCCCATTCGAGTGAATAGAAGCTGCACTGTAGGTCTTATAAGACAGACATTACTGTTAACAGGAAGAGAGCCTAGCACTCTGTTGAGGATTCTCAACTGAGTTAGCTGTTTAAGGACATACTGATACCTCTCAGTGCTTTTATATGTGAGAACCTTCAACTTTGTGCAAAATCTCCTCTTACAACTGACTGGACCCAGCTGTGTGGGTGTTGTAAGAAAAGTATGAATGTTACAAGCAGGAGGGTGAAGCAGCTTGTCTTCGGATGATACGTGAGTAACTTTTTTCCAGGAATACTGCCTACCACTCAGTGTTTTCAAGGATGAGGTATATCACCTTTGTGCAACATCACCCCTTTGAAGAGAATGGAAGAAGTTCTGAGGCTCTTCTGATTAAATTATTTAGGTTGGAAGCAAGAGCGTACAGCAAGTTGTGTAACAGTGTGAGTAGAGTGAAGTTTTAAAATTAAGACCACCTGCCTCTGAGAGTTTGAAAGTGTGAGGAACTTGATTTTGGGGCAAAATTGCCTGTTTCCATGAAGGGAAGGATTACTGTATGTCTTGTAGGAGAACCACAAAGGTTACAAGAAAGATGCTCAAGCACTTTGTTTAGCAGCTTCAAGTGATTTAGCATTCAAAAGGAACACTGCCTATCTGTCAAGGGTTTGACAGTGTGAGCAAATCCATCTTTGTGCCAGTAGACCCTTTCCACTGAATGGAACATGCACTGTGTGTCTGGCAAGCAGATGTCAAGGTTTGCAGCAGGAGTTGCAAGCACATTGTTTTCCTTTGAGAGTTGAATTAGCATGTGAAAGGAGTGCTTGCCAAATGAAAGCCTTTGACAATGGAGAATCATTCACTCCTTGAAAAATACCCACTTTCGGCTAAATGCACATTCACTTGTAGCTCAGGGCAGGATGCAGTATGTGAGAGGCAGGAATAGTTTGCCACTTGTCTCCCTATGAGAAATGAGTTACCTGTTGAAAGGAATACTGACTACCCCTCAGTTTATTCATGTGTGAGGAAGATCACCGTTGGGCCAAATAGCTGCCTTCAACTGAATGGAACCAGAACAGTTTAGGATGTATGAAAAGCATTCATTCCAGCAGCAAGAGGGTCTCGACTGTTGTTTAAAAGTGAGAATTGAGTGAGCTTTACAAAGGAATACTACCTGTCTCTCAGGCATTTACAGTGTGAAGAAGATTACCTTTGTGGAAAATAGCCCTGTTTCAATGGAAGGAAGAAGCACTGTTTCTCCAGTAAGAGATGCATGTGTTAGAAGCAAGACGGTCAAGCACCTTGTTAAGCATTAGGAATTGAGTTACCTGTTCAATAGTATACTGCCTAACTCTCAGTGTTTTCAGGTGGAGGAAAATCAATGTTCTGCTAAATAGCCCCTTCCAAGGGAATGGAGGCACACTGTAGGTCTTGTGAGACAATCATTAATGTTAGAAGCAAGAGGGTCTAGCACCCTGTTAAGCACTGTGAATTGACTTACCTGTTGAAGGGAATACTGTCTAACTCTCAGTGTTTTTATGGGTGGAGGAACCTCAAGTTTGTGCAAAATTGCCTCTTTCAAGTCAATGGAACCAGCACTAGAACTCTTGGAAGAGAAGTATGAATGTTAGAAGCAGGAGGGTCAAGCACCTTGTTTTCCAATGCGAATTGATATACTGCTTTAAAGGAATAATGCCTACAACTCAGTGTTTTCATGGGTGAGCAATACCACCTTTGTGCAAAATACTGCACTTAGAGGGATGGGAAGAATCACTGTCGAACTTCTGAGAGAATCATTAATGTTAGAAAGGAAAGGGTCTACCACCTTGAACAGCATTGTGAACTGAGTTAGCTGGGTAAAGGAATACTGCCTACCTCTCAGCGTTTTCATGGGTGAGGAACCCAACTTTTGCAAAATATCCCATACAAGCGAATGGAAGATTCCTGGTAGCTCTTGTAAGAGACTCATGAATGTTTGAAGCAACAGGGTGTAGCAAGTTGTTTAGCATTGTGAATTGACTTAGCTGTTTAAAGGAATACTGCCTACTTCTCAGAGTTTTCAGGAGTCAGGAACCTCACCTTTGTGCAAAATTGCCTCTGTGAAGTGAATGGAGAAACACTGTTGCTCTTGTATGATATCCATCAATGTTAAAAGGAAGAGGGTCAAGCACCTTCTTCAGCTTTGTGAATTGAATGAGTTGTTTAATGGAATACTACTTACCTCTCAGGGTTTTCAGGGATGAGGACTACCAGGATTTTTCAAAATTGCCCCTTTCGAGTGAATGGAAGCTGCACTGTAGGTCTTATAAGAGAGACATTACTGTTAACAGGAAGAGAGCCTAGCACTCTGTTGAGGATTCTCAACTGAGTTAGCTGTTTAAGGACATATTGATACCTCTCAGTGCTTTTATATGTGAGAACCTTCAACTTTGTGCAAAATCTCCTCTTACAACTGACTGGACCCAGCTGTGTGGGTGTTGTAAGAAAAGTATGAATGTTACAAGCAGGAGGGTGAAGCAGCTTGTCTTCGAATGATACGTGAGTAACTTGTTTCCAGGAATACTGTCTACCACTCAGTGTTTTCAAGGATGAGGTATATCACCTTTGTGCAACATCACCCCTTTGAAGAGAATGAAAGAAGTTCTGAGGCTCTTCTGAGAAAATTATTTAGGTTGGAAGCAAGAGCGCACAGCAAGTTGTGTAACAGTGTGAGTAGAGTGAAGTTTTAAAATTAAGACCACCTGCCTCTCACAGTTTGAAAGTGTGGCGAACTTGATTTTGGGGCAAAATTGCCTGTTTCCATGAAGGGAAGGATTACTGTATGTCTTGTAGGAGAACCACAAAGGTTACAAGAAAGATGCTCAAGCACTTTGTTTAGCAGCTTCAAGTGATTTAGCATTCAAAAGGAACACTGCCTATCTGTCAAGGGTTTGACAGTGTGAGCAAATCCATCTTTGTGCCAATAGACCCTTTCCACTGAATGGAACATGCACTGTGTCTCTTGCCAGCAGGGGTCAAGGTTTGCAGCAGGACTTGCAAGCACATTGTTTTCCTGTGAGAGTTGAAATAGCATGTGAAAGGAGTGCTTGCCAAATGAAAGCCTTTGACAATGGAGAATCATTCACTCCTTGAAAAATACCCACTTTCGGCGAAATGCACATTCACTTGTAGCTCAGGGCAGGATGCAGTATGTGAGAGGCAGGAATAGTTTGGCACTTGTCTCCCTATGAGAAATGAGTTACCTGTTGAAAGGAATACTGACTACCCCTCAGTTTATTCATGTGTGAGGAAGATCACCGTTGGGCCAAATAGCTGCCTTCAACTGAATGGAACCAGAACAGTTTAGGATGTATGAAAAGCATTCATTCCAGCAGCAAGAGGGTCTCGACTGTTGTTTAAAAGTGAGAATTGAGTGAGCTTTACAAAGGAATACTACCTGTCTCTCAGGCATTTACAGTGTGAAGAAGATTATCTTTGTGCAAAAGAGCCCTGTTTCAATGGAAGGAAGAAGCACTGTTTCTCCTGTAAGAGATGCATAAGTGTTAGAAGCAAGAGGGTCAAGCACCTTGTTAAGCACTATGAATTGAGTTACCTGTTGAATGGAATACTGCCAACTCTCAGTGTTTTCAGGGGGAGGAAAATCAATGTTCTGCTAAATAGCTCCTTTCAAGGGAATGGAGGCATACTGTAGGTCTTGTTAGACAATCATTAATGTTAGAAGGAAGAGGGTCTAGCACCCTGTTAAGCACTGTGAATTGATTTACCTGTTGAAGGGAATACTGTCTAACTCTCAGTGTTTTTATGGGTGGAGGAACCTCAAGTTTGTGCAAAATGACCTCTTTCCAGTCAATGGAACCAGCACTACATCTCTTAGAAAAGAACTATGAATGTTAGAAGCAGCAGGGTCAAGCATCTTGTTTTCCAATGCGAATTGATATACTGCTTTAAAGGAATAATGCCTACAATTCAGCGTTTTCATGGGTGAGCAATATCACCTTTGTGCAAAATACTGCACTTAGAGGGATGGGAAGAATCACTGTCGAACTTCTGAGAGAATCATTAATGTTAGAAAGGAAAGGGTCTACCACCTTGAACAGCATTGTGAACTGAGTTAGCTGGGTAAAGGAATACTGCCTACTTTTCAGCGTTTTCATGGGTGAGGAACCCAACTTTTGCAAAATATCCCATACAAGCGAATGGAAGATTCCTGGTAGCTCTTGTAAGAGACTCATGAATGTTTGAAGCAACAGGGTGTAGCAAGTTGTTTAGCATTGTGAATTGACTTAGCTGTTTAAAGGAATACTGCCTACTTCTCAGAGTTTTCAGGAGTCAGGAACCTCACCTTTGTGCAAAATTGCCTTTGTGAAGGGAATGGAGAAACACTGTTGCTCTTGTATGAAATCCATCAATGTTAGAAAGAAGAGGGTCAAGCACCTTCTTCAGCTTTGGGAATTGAGTGAGTTGTTTAATGGAATACTACCTACCTCTCAGGGTTTTCAGGGATGAGGACTACCAGGATTTTTCAAAATTGCCCCTTTCGAGTGAATAGAAGCTGCACTGTAGGTCTTATAAGACAGACATTACTGTTAACAGGAAGAGAGCCTAGCACTCTGTTGAGGATTCTCAACTGAGTTAGCTGTTTAAGGACATACTGATACCTCTCAGTGCTTTTATATGTGAGAACCTTCAACTTTGTGCAAAATCTCCTCTTACAACTGACTGGACCCAGCTGTGTGGGTGTTGTAAGAAAAGTATGAATGTTACAAGCAGGAGGGTGAAGCAGCTTGTCTTCGGATGATACGTGAGTAACTTTTTTCCAGGAATACTGCCTACCACTCAGTGTTTTCAAGGATGAGGTATATCACCTTTGTGCAACATCACCCCTTTGAAGAGAATGGAAGAAGTTCTGAGGCTCTTCTGATTAAATTATTTAGGTTGGAAGCAAGAGCGTACAGCAAGTTGTGTAACAGTGTGAGTAGAGTGAAGTTTTAAAATTAAGACCACCTGCCTCTGAGAGTTTGAAAGTGTGAGGAACTTGATTTTGGGGCAAAATTGCCTGTTTCCATGAAGGGAAGGATTACTGTATGTCTTGTAGGAGAACCACAAAGGTTACAAGAAAGATGCTCAAGCACTTTGTTTAGCAGCTTCAAGTGATTTAGCATTCAAAAGGAACACTGCCTATCTGTCAAGGGTTTGACAGTGTGAGCAAATCCATCTTTGTGCCAGTAGACCCTTTCCACTGAATGGAACATGCACTGTGTGTCTGGCAAGCAGATGTCAAGGTTTGCAGCAGGAGTTGCAAGCACATTGTTTTCCTGTGAGAGTTGAATTAGCATGTGAAAGGAGTGCTTGCCAAATGAAAGCCTTTGACAATGGAGAATCATTCACTCCTTGAAAAATACCCACTTTCGGCGAAATGCACATTCACTTGTAGCTCAGGGCAGGATGCAGTATGTGAGAGGCAGGAATAGTTTGCCACTTGTCTCCCTATGAGAAATGAGTTACCTGTTGAAAGGAATACTGACTACCCCTCAGTTTATTCATGTGTGAGGAAGATCACCGTTGGGCCAAATAGCTGCCTTCAACTGAATGGAACCAGAACAGTTTAGGATGTATGAAAAGCATTCATTCCAGCAGCAAGAGGGTCTCGACTGTTGTTTAAAAGTGAGAATTGAGTGAGCTTTACAAAGGAATACTACCTGTCTCTCAGGCATTTACAGTGTGAAGAAGATTACCTTTGTGGAAAATAGCCCTGTTTCAATGGAAGGAAGAAGCACTGTTTCTCCAGTAAGAGATGCATGTGTTAGAAGCAAGACGGTCAAGCACCTTGTTAAGCATTAGGAATTGAGTTACCTGTTCAATAGTATACTGCCTAACTCTCAGTGTTTTCAGGTGGAGGAAAATCAATGTTCTGCTAAATAGCCCCTTCCAAGGGAATGGAGGCACACTGTAGGTCTTGTGAGACAATCATTAATGTTAGAAGCAAGAGGGTCTAGCACCCTGTTAAGCACTGTGAATTGACTTACCTGTTGAAGGGAATACTGTCTAACTCTCAGTGTTTTTATGGGTGGAGGAACTTCAAGTTTGTGCAAAATTGCCTCTTTCAAGTCAACGGAACCAGCACTAGAACTCTTGGAAGAGAAGTATGAATGTTAGAAGCAGGAGGGTCAAGCACCTTGTTTTCCAATGTGAATTGATATACTGCTTTAAAGGAATAATGCCTACAACTCAGTGTTTTCATGGGTGAGCAATACCACCTTTGTGCAAAATACTGCACTTAGAGGGATGGGAAGAATCACTGTCGAACTTCTGAGAGAATCATTAATGTTAGAAAGGAAAGGGTCTACCACCTTGAACAGCATTGTGAACTGAGTTAGCTGGGTAAAGGAATACTGCCTACCTCTCAGCGTTTTCATGGGTGAGGAACCCAACTTTTGCAAAATATCCCATACAAGCGAATGGAAGATTCCTGGTAGCTCTTGTAAGAGACTCATGAATGTTTGAAGCAACAGGGTGTAGCAAGTTGTTTAGCATTGTGAATTGACTTAGCTGTTTAAAGGAATACTGCCTACTTCTCAGAGTTTTCAGGAGTCAGGAACCTCACCTTTGTGCAAAATTGCCTCTGTGAAGTGAATGGAGAAACACTGTTGCTCTTGTATGATATCCATCAATGTTAAAAGGAAGAGGGTCAAGCACATTCTTCAGCTTTGTGAATTGAATGAGTTGTTTAATGGAATACTACTTACCTCTCAGGGTTTTCAGGGATGAGGACTACCAGGATTTTTCAAAATTGCCCCTTTCGAGTGAATGGAAGCTTCACTGTAGGTCTTATAAGAGAGACATTACTGTTAACAGGAAGAGAGCCTAGCACTCTGTTGAGGATTCTCAACTGAGTTAGCTGTTTAAGGACATATTGATACCTCTCAGTGCTTTTATATGTGAGAACCTTCAACTTTGTGCAAAATCTCCTCTTACAACTGACTGGACCCAGCTGTGTGGGTGTTGTAAGAAAAGTATGAATGTTACAAGCAGGAGGGTGAAGCAGCTTGTCTTCGGATGATACGTGAGTAACTTGTTTCCAGGAATACTGCCTACCACTCAGTGTTTTCAAGGATGAGGTATATCACCTTTGTGCAACATCACCCCTTTGAAGAGAATGGAAGAAGTTCTGAGGCTCTTCTGATTAAATTATTTAGGTTGGAAGCAAGAGCGTACAGCAAGTTGTGTAACAGTGTGAGTAGAGTGAAGTTTTAAAATTAAGACCACCTGCCTCTCACAGTTTGAAAGTGTGGCGAACTTGATTTTGGGGCAAAATTGCCTGTTTCCATGAAGGGAAGGATTACTGTATGTCTTGTAGGAGAACCACAAAGGTTACAAGAAAGATGCTCAAGCACTTTGTTTAGCAGCTTCAAGTGATTTAGCATTCAAAAGGAACACTGCCTATCTGTCAAGGGTTTGACAGTGTGAGCAAATTCATCTTTGTGCCAATAGACCCTTTCCACTGAATGGAACATGCACTATGTGTCTGGCAAGCAGATGTCAAGGTTTGCAGCAGGAGTTGCAAGCACATTGTTTTCCTGTGAGAGTTGAAATAGCATGTGAAAGGAGTGCTTGCCAAATGAAAGCCTTTGACAATGGAGAATCATTCACTCCTTGAAAAATACCCACTTTCGGCGAAATGCACATTCACTTGTAGCTCAGGGCAGGATGCAGTATGTGAGAGGCAGGAATAGTTTGCCACTTGTCTCCCTATGAGAAATGAGTTACCTGTTGAAAGGAATACTGACTACCCCTCAGTTTATTCATGTGTGAGGAAGATCACCGTTGGGCCAAATAGCTGCCTTCAACTGAATGGAACCAGAACAGTTTAGGATGTATGAAAAGCATTCATTCCAGCAGCAAGAGGGTCTCGACTGTTGTTTAAAAGTGAGAATTGAGTGAGCTTTACAAAGGAATACTACCTGTCTCTCAGGCATTTACAGTGTGAAGAAGATTATCTTTGTGCAAAAGAGCCCTGTTTTAATGGAAGGAAGAAGCACTGTTTCTCCTGTAAGAGATGCATATGTGTTAGAAGCAAGAGGGTCAAGCATCTTGTTAAGCACTATGAATTGAGTTACCTGTTGAATGGAATACTGCCAACTCTCAGTGTTTTCAGGGGGAGGAAAATCAATGTTCTGCTAAATAGCTACTTTCAAGGGAATGGAGGCATACTGTAGGTCTTGTTAGACAATCATTAATGTTAGAAGGAAGAGGGTCTAGCACCCTGTTAAGCACTGTGAATTGATTTACCTGTTGAAGGGAATACTGTCTAACTCTCAGTGTTTTTATGGGTGGAGGAACCTCAAGTTTGTGCAAAATGACCTCTTTCCAGTCAATGGAACCAGCACTACATCTCTTAGAAAAGAACTATGAATGTTAGAAGCAGCAGTGTCAAGCATCTTGTTTTCCAATGCGAATTGATATACTGCTTTAAAGGAATAATGCCTACAATTCAGCGTTTTCATGGGTGAGCAATACCACCTTTGTGCAAAATACTGCACTTAGAGGGATGGGAAGAATCACTGTCGAACTTCTGAGAGAATCATTAATGTTAGAAAGGAAAGGGTCTACCACCTTGAACAGCATTGTGAACTGAGTTAGCTGGGTAAAGGAATACTGCCTACTTCTCAGCGTTTTCATGGGTGAGGAACACAACTTTTGCAAAATATCCCATACAAGCGAATGGAAGATTCCTGGTAGCTCTTGTAAGAGACTCATGAATGTTTGAAGCAACAGGGTGTAGCAAGTTGTTTAGCATTGTGAATTGACTTAGCTGTTTAAAGGAATACTGCCTACTTCTCAGAGTTTTCAGGAGTCAGGAACCTCACCTTTGTGCAAAATTGCCTTTGTGAAGGGAATGGAGAAACACTGTTGCTCTTGTATGAAATCCATCAATGTTAGAAAGAAGAGCGTCAAGCACCTTCTTCAGCTTTGGGAATTGAGTGAGTTGTTTAATGGAATACTACCTACCTCTCAGGGTTTTCAGGGATGAGGACTACCAGGATTTTTCAAAATTGCCCCATTCGAGTGAATAGAAGCTGCACTGTAGGTCTTATAAGACAGACATTACTGTTAACAGGAAGAGAGCCTAGCACTCTGTTGAGGATTCTCAACTGAGTTAGCTGTTTAAGGACATACTGATACTTCTCAGTGCTTTTATATGTGAGAACCTTCAACTTTGTGCAAAATCTCCTCTTACAACTGACTGGACCCAGCTGTGTGGGTGTTGTAAGAAAAGTATGAATGTTACAAGCAGGAGGGTGAAGCAGCTTGTCTTCGGATGATACGTGAGTAACTTTTTTCCAGGAATACTGCCTACCACTCAGTGTTTTCAAGGATGAGGTATATCACCTTTGTGCAACATCACCCCTTTGAAGAGAATGGAAGAAGTTCTGAGGCTCTTCTGATTAAATTATTTAGGTTGGAAGCAAGAGCGTACAGCAAGTTGTGTAACAGTATGAGTAGAGTGAAGTTTTAAAATTAAGACCACCTGCCTCTGACAGTTTGAAAGTGTGAGGAACTTGATTTTGGGGCAAAATTGCCTGTTTCCATGAAGGGAAGGATTACTGTATGTCTTGTAGGAGAACCACAAAGGTTACAAGAAAGATGCTCAAGCACTTTGTTTAGCAGCTTCAAGTGATTTAGCATTCAAAAGGAACACTGCCTATCTGTCAAGGGTTTGACAGTGTGAGCAAATCCATCTTTGTGCCAGTAGACCCTTTCCACTGAATGGAACATGCACTGTGTGTCTGGCAAGCAGATGTCAAGGTTTGCAGCAGGAGTTGCAAGCACATTGTTTTCCTGTGAGAGTTGAATTAGCATGTGAAAGGAGTGCTTGCCAAATGAAAGCCTTTGACAATGGAGAATCATTCACTCCTTGAAAAATACCCAGTTTCTGCGAAATGCACATTCACTTGTAGCTCAGGGCAGGATGCAGTATGTGAGAGGCAGGAATAGTTTGCCACTTGTCTCCCTATGAGAAATGAGTTACCTGTTGAAAGGAATACTGACTACCCCTCAGTTTATTCATGTGTGAGGAAGATCACCGTTGGGCCAAATGGCTGCCTTCAACTGAATGGAACCAGAACAGTTTAGGATGTATGAAAAGCATTCATTCCAGCAGCAAGAGGGTCTCGACTGTTGTTTAAAAGTGAGAATTGAGTGAGCTTTACAAAGGAATACTACCTGTCTCTCAGGCATTTACAGTGTGAAGAAGATTACCTTTGTGGAAAATAGCCCTGTTTCAATGGAAGGAAGAAGCACTGTTTCTCCAGTAAGAGATGCATGTGTTAGAAGCAAAACGGTCAAGCACCTTGTTAAGCATTAGGAATTGAGTTACCTGTTCAATAGTATACTGCCTAACTCTCAGTGTTTTCAGGTGGAGGAAAATCAATGTTCTGCTAAATAGCCCCTTCCAAGGGAATGGAGGCACACTGTAGGTCTTGTAAGACAATCATTAATGTTAGAAGCAAGAGGGTCTAGCACCCTCTTAAGCACTGTGAATTGACTTACCTGTTGAAGGGAATACTGTCTAACTCTCAGTGTTTTTATGGGTGGAGGAACCTCAAGTTTGTGCAAAATTGCCTCTTTCAAGTCAATGGAACCAGCACTAGAACTCTTGGAAGAGAAGTATGAATGTTAGAAGCAGGAGGGTCAAGCACCTTGTTTTCCAATGCGAATTGATATACTGCTTTAAAGGAATAATGCCTACAACTCAGTGTTTTCATGGGTGAGCAATTCCACCTTTGTGCAAAATACTGCACTTAGAGGGATGGGAAGAATCACTGTCGAACTTCTGAGAGAATCATTAATGTTAGAAAGGAAAGGGTCTACCACCTTGAACAGCATTGTGAACTGAGTTAGCTGGGTAAAGGAATACTGCCTACCTCTCAGCGTTTTCATGGGTGAGGAACCCAACTTTTGCAAAATATCCCATACAAGCGAATGGAAGATTCCTGGTAGCTCTTGTAAGAGACTCATGAATGTTTGAAGCAACAGGGTGTAGCAAGTTGTTTAGCATTGTGAATTGACTTAGCTGTTTAAAGGAATACTGCCTACTTCTCAGAGTTTTCAGGAGTCAGGAACCTCACCTTTGTGCAAAATTGCCTCTGTGAAGTGAATGGAGAAACACTGTTGCTCTTGTATGATATCCATCAATGTTAAAAGGAAGAGGGTCAAGCACATTCTTCAGCTTTGTGAATTGAATGAGTTGTTTAATGGAATACTACTTACCTCTCAGGGTTTTCAGGGATGAGGACTACCAGGATTTTTCAAAATTGCCCCTTTCGAGTGAATGGAAGCTGCACTGTAGGTCTTATAAGAGAGACATTACTGTTAACAGGAAGAGAGCCTAGCACTCTGTTGAGGATTCTCAACTGAGTTAGCTGTTTAAGGACATATTGATACCTCTCAGTGCTTTTATATGTGAGAACCTTCAACTTTGTGCAAAATCTCCTCTTACAACTGACTGGACCCAGCTGTGTGGGTGTTGTAAGAAAAGTATGAATGTTACAAGCAGGAGGGTGAAGCAGCTTGTCTTCGGATGATACTTGAGTAACTTTTTTCCAGGAATACTGTCTACCACTCAGTGTTTTCAAGGATGATGTATATCACCTTTGTGCAACATCACCCCTTTGAAGAGAATGGAAGAAGTTCTGAGGCTCTTCTGATTAAATTATTTAGGTTGGAAGCAAGAGCGCACAGCAAGTTGTGTAACAGTGTGAGTAGAGTGAAGTTTTAAAAGGAAGACCACCAGCCTCTGACAGTTTGAAAGTGTGAGGAACTTGATTTTGGGGCAAAATTGCCTGTTTCCATGAAGGGAAGGATTACTGTATGTCTTGTAGGAGAACCACAAAGGTTACAAGAAAGATGCTCAAGCACTTTGTTTAGCAGCTTCAAGTGATTTAGCATTCAAAAGGAACACTGCCTATCTGTCAAGGGTTTGACAGTGTGAGCAAATTCATCTTTGTGCCAATAGACCCTTTCCACTGAATGGAACATGCACTATGTGTCTGGCAAGCAGATGTCAAGGTTTGCAGCAGGACTTGCAAGCACATTGTTTTCCTGTGAGAGTTGAATTAGCATGTGAAAGGAGTGCTTGCCAAATGAAAGCCTTTGACAATGGAGAATCATTCACTCCTTGAAAAATACCCACTTTCGGCGAAATGCACATTCACTTGTAGCTCAGGGCAGGATGCAGTATGTGAGAGGCAGGAATAGTTTGCCACTTGTCTCCCTATGAGAAATGAGTTACCTGTTGAAAGGAATACTGACTACCCCTCAGTTTATTCATGTGTGAGGAAGATCACCGTTGGGCCAAATAGCTGCCTTCAACTGAATGGAACCAGAACAGTTTAGGATGTATGAAAAGCATTCATTCCAGCAGCAAGAGGGTCTCGACTGTTGTTTAAAAGTGAGAATTGAGTGAGCTTTACAAAGGAATACTACCTGTCTCTCAGGCATTTACAGTGTGAAGAAGATTATCTTTGTGCAAAAGAGCCCTGTTTCAATGGAAGGAAGAAGCACTGTTTCTCCTGTAAGAGATGCATAAGTGTTAGAAGCAAGAGGGTCAAGCATCTTGTTAAGCACTATGAATTGAGTTACCTGTTGAATGGAATACTGCCAACTCTCAGTGTTTTCAGGGGGAGGAAAATCAATGTTCTGCTAAATAGCTCCTTTCAAGGGAATGGAGGCATACTGTAGGTCTTGTTAGACAATCATTAATGTTAGAAGGAAGAGGGTCTAGCACCCTGTTAAGCACTGTGAATTGACTTAGCTGTTGAAGGGAATACTGTCTAACTCTCAGTGTTTTTATGGGTGGAGGAACCTCAAGTTTGTGCAAAATGACCTCTTTCCAGTCAATGGAACCAGCACTACATCTCTTGGAAAAGAAGTATGAATGTTAGAAGCAGCAGGGTCAAGCACCTTGTTTTGCAATGCGAATTGATATACTGCTTTAAAGGAATAATGCCTACAACTCAGCGTTTTCATGGGTGAGCAATACCACCTTTGTGCAAAATACTGCACTTAGAGGGATGGGAAGAATCACTGTCGAACTTCTGAGAGAATCATTAATGTTAGAAAGGAAAGGGTCTACCACCTTGAACAGCATTGTGAACTGAGTTAGCTGGGTAAAGGAATACTGCCTACTTCTCAGCGTTTTCATGGGTGAGGAACACAACTTTTGCAAAATATCCCATACAAGCGAAAGGAAGATTCCTGGTAGCTCTTGTAAGAGACTCATGAATGTTTGAAGCAACAGGGTGTAGCAAGTTGTTTAGCATTGTGAATTGACTTAGCTGTTTAAAGGAATACTGCCTACTTCTCAGAGTTTTCAGGAGTCAGGAACCTCACCTTTGTGCAAAATTGCCTTTGTGAAGGGAATGGAGAAACACTGTTGCTCTTGTATGAAATCCATCAATGTTAGAAAGAAGAGCGTCAAGCACCTTCTTCAGCTTTGGTAATTGAGTGAGTTGTTTAATGGAATACTACCTACCTCTCAGGGTTTTCAGGGATGAGGACTACCAGGATTTTTCAAAATTGCCCCATTCGAGTGAATAGAAGCTGCACTGTAGGTCTTATAAGACAGACATTACTGTTAACAGGAAGAGAGCCTAGCACTCTGTTGAGGATTCTCAACTGAGTTAGCTGTTTAAGGACATACTGATACTTCTCAGTGCTTTTATATGTGAGAACCTTCAACTTTGTGCAAAATCTCCTCTTACAACTGACTGGACCCAGCTGTGTGGGTGTTGTAAGAAAAGTATGAATGTTACAAGCAGGAGGGTGAAGCAGCTTGTCTTCGGATGATACGTGAGTAACTTTTTTCCAGGAATACTGCCTACCACTCAGTGTTTTCAAGGATGAGGTATATCACCTTTGTGCAACATCACCCCTTTGAAGAGAATGGAAGAAGTTCTGAGGCTCTTCTGATTAAATTATTTAGGTTGGAAGCAAGAGCGTACAGCAAGTTGTGTAACAGTGTGAGTAGAGTGAAGTTTTAAAATTAAGACCACCTGCCTCTGACAGTTTGAAAGTGTGAGGAACTTGATTTTGGGGCAAAATTGCCTGTTTCCATGAAGGGAAGGATTACTGTATGTCTTGTAGGAGAACCACAAAGGTTACGAGAAAGATGCTCAAGCACTTTGTTTAGCAGCTTCAAGTGATTTAGCATTCAAAAGGAACACTGCCTATCTGTCAAGGGTTTGACAGTGTGAGCAAATCCATCTTTGTGCCAGTAGACCCTTTCCACTGAATGGAACATGCACTGTGTGTCTGGCAAGCAGATGTCAAGGTTTGCAGCAGGAGTTGCAAGCACATTGTTTTCCTGTGAGAGTTGAATTAGCATGTGAAAGGAGTGCTTGCCAAATGAAAGCCTTTGACAATGGAGAATCATTCACTCCTTGAAAAATACCCACTTTCGGCGAAATGCACATTCACTTGTAGCTCAGGGCAGGATGCAGTATGTGAGAGGCAGGAATAGTTTGCCACTTGTCTCCCTATGAGAAATGAGTTACCTGTTGAAAGGAATACTGACTACCCCTCAGTTTATTCATGTGTGAGGAAGATCACCGTTGGGCCAAATAGCTGCCTTCAACTGAATGGAACCAGAACAGTTTAGGATGTATGAAAAGCATTCATTCCAGCAGCAAGAGGGTCTCGACTGTTGTTTAAAAGTGAGAATTGAGTGAGCTTTACAAAGGAATACTACCTGTCTCTCAGGCATTTACAGTGTGAAGAAGATTACCTTTGTGGAAAATAGCCCTGTTTCAATGGAAGGAAGAAGCACTGTTTCTCCAGTAAGAGATGCATGTGTTAGAAGCAAGACGGTCAAGCACCTTGTTAAGCATTAGGAATTGAGTTACCTGTTCAATAGTATACTGCCTAACTCTCAGTGTTTTCAGGTGGAGGAAAATCAATGTTCTGCTAAATAGCCCCTTCCAAGGGAATGGAGGCACACTGTAGGTCTTGTAAGACAATCATTAATGTTAGAAGCAAGAGGGTCTAGCACCCTGTTAAGCACTGTGAATTGACTTACCTGTTGAAGGGAATACTGTCTAACTCTCAGTGTTTTTATGGGTGGAGGAACCTCAAGTTTGTGCAAAATTGCCTCTTTCAAGTCAATGGAACCAGCACTAGAACTCTTGGAAGAGAAGTATGAATGTTAGAAGCAGGAGGGTCAAGCACCTTGTTTTCCAATGCGAATTGATATACTGCTTTAAAGGAATAATGCCTACAACTCAGTGTTTTCATGGGTGAGCAATTCCACCTTTGTGCAAAATACTGCACTTAGAGGGATGGGAAGAATCACTGTCGAACTTCTGAGAGAATCATTAATGTTAGAAAGGAAAGGGTCTACCACCTTGAACAGCATTGTGAACTGAGTTAGCTGGGTAAAGGAATACTGCCTACCTCTCAGCGTTTTCATGGGTGAGGAACCCAACTTTTGCAAAATATCCCATACAAGCGAATGGAAGATTCCTGGTAGCTCTTGTAAGAGACTCATGAATGTTTGAAGCAACAGGGTGTAGCAAGTTGTTTAGCATTGTGAATTGACTTAGCTGTTTAAAGGAATACTGCCTACTTCTCAGAGTTTTCAGGAGTCAGGAACCTCACCTTTGTGCAAAATTGCCTCTGTGAAGTGAATGGAGAAACACTGTTGCTCTTGTATGATATCCATCAATGTTAAAAGGAAGAGGGTCAAGCACATTCTTCAGCTTTGTGAATTGAATGAGTTGTTTAATGGAATACTACTTACCTCTCAGGGTTTTCAGGGATGAGGACTACCAGGATTTTTCAAAATTGCCCCTTTCGAGTGAATGGAAGCTGCACTGTAGGTCTTATAAGAGAGACATTACTGTTAACAGGAAGAGAGCCTAGCACTCTGTTGAGGATTCTCAACTGAGTTAGCTGTTTAAGGACATATTGATACCTCTCAGTGCTTTTATATGTGAGAACCTTCAATTTTGTGCAAAATCTCCTCTTACAACTGACTGGACCCAGCTGTGTGGGTGTTGTAAGAAAAGTATGAATGTTACAAGCAGGAGGGTGAAGCAGCTTGTCTTCGGATGATACGTGAGTAACTTGTTTCCAGGAATACTATCTACCACTCAGTGTTTTCAAGGATGAGGTATATCACATTTGTGCAACATCACCCCTTTGAAGAGAATGAAAGAAGTTCTGAGGCTCTTCTGAGAAAATTATTTAGGTTGGAAGCAAGAGCGCACAGCAAGTTGTGTAACAGTGTGAGTAGAGTGAAGTTTTAAAAGGAAGACCACCTGCCTCTCACAGTTTGAAAGTGTGGCGAACTTGATTTTGGGGCAAAATTGCCTGTTTCCATGAAGGGAAGGATTACTGTATGTCTTGTAGGAGAACCACAAAGGTTACAAGAAAGATGCTCAAGCACTTTGTTTAGCAGCTTCAAGTGATTTAGCATTCAAAAGGAACACTGCCTATCTGTCAAGGGTTTGACAGTGTGAGCAAATCCATCTTTGTGCCAATAGACCCTTTCCACTGAATGGAACATGCACTGTGTGTCTGGCAAGCAGATGTCAAGGTTTGCAGCAGCAGTTGCAAGCACATTGTTTTCCTGTGAGAGTTGAATTAGCATGTGAAAGGAGTGCTTGCCAAATGAAAGCCTTTGACAATGGAGAATCATTCACTCCTTGAAAAATACCCACTTTCGGCGAAATGCACATACACTTGTAGCTCAGGGCAGGATGCAGTATGTGAGAGGCAGGAATAGTTTGCCACTTGTCTCCCTATGAGAAATGAGTTACCTGTTGAAAGGAATACTGACTACCCCTCAGTTTATTCATGTGTGAGGAAGATCACCATTGGGCCAAATAGCTGCCTTCAACTGAATGGAACCAGAACAGTTTAGGATGTATGAAAACCATTCATTCCAGCAGCAAGAGGGTCTCGACTGTTGTTTAAAAGTGAGAATTGAGTGAGCTTTACAAAGGAATACTACCTGTCTCTCAGGCTTTTACAGTGTGAAGAAGATTATCTTTGTGCAAAAGAGCCCTGTTTCAATGGAAGGAAGAAGCACTGTTTCTCCTGTAAGAGATGCATAAGTGTTAGAAGCAAGAGGGTCAAGCACCTTGTTAAGCACTATGAATTGAGTTACCTGTTGAATGGAATACTGCCTAACTCTCTGTGTTTTCAGGTGGAGGAAAATCAATGTTTTGCTAAATAGCCCCTTCCAAGGGAATGGAGGCATAGTGTAGGTCTTGTAAGACAATCATTAATGTTAGAAGCAAGAGGGTCTAGCACCCTGTTAAGCACTGTGAATTGACTTACCTGTTGAAGGGAATACTGTCTAACTCTCAGTGTTTTTATGGGTGGAGGAACCTCAAGTTTGTGCAAAATTGCCTCTTTCAAGTCAATGGAACCAGCACTACATCTCTTGGAAGAGAAGTATGAATGTTAGAAGCAGGAGGGTCAAGCACCTTGTTTTCAAAGGCGAATTGATATACTGCTTTAAAGGAATAATGCCTACAACTCAGCGTTTTCATGGGTGAGGAATACCACCTTTGGGCAAAATACCGCACTTAGAGGGATGGGAAGAATCACTGTCGATCTTGTGAGAGAATCATTAATGTTAGAAAGGAAAGGGTCTACCACTTTGAACAGCATTGTGAACTGAGTTAGCTGGGTAAAGGAATACTGCCTACCTCTCAGCGTTTTCATGGGTGAGGAACCCAACTTTTGCAAAATATCCCATACAAGCGAATGGAAGATTCCTGGTAGCTCTTGTAAGAGACTCATGAATGTTTGAAGCAACAGGGTGTAGCAAGTTGTTTAGCATTGTGAATTGACTTAGCTGTTTAAAGGAGTACTGCCTACTTCTCAGAGTTTTCAGGAGTCAGGAACCTCACCTTTGTGCAAAATTGCCTGTGTGAAGGGAATGGAGAAACACTGTTGCTCTTGTATGAAATCCATCAATGTTAGAAAGAAGAGGGTCAAGCACCTTCTTCAGCTTTGGGAATTGAGTGAGTTGTTTAATGGAATACTACCTACCTCTCAGGGTTTTCAGGGATGAGGACTACCAGGATTTTTCAAAATTGCCCCTTTCGAGTGAATGGAAGCTGCACTGTAGGTCTTATAAGAGAGACATTACTGTTAACAGGAAGAGAGCCTAGCACTCTGTAGAGAATTCTCAAATGAGTTAACTGTTTAAGGACATACTGATACCTCTCAGTGCTTTTATATGTGAGAACCTTCAATTTTGTGCAAAATCTCCTCTTACAACTGACTGGACCCAGCTGTGTGGGTGTTGTAAGAAAAGTATGAATGTTACAAGCAGGAGGGTGAAGCAGCTTGTCTTCGGATGATACGTGAGTAACTTTTTTCCAGGAATACTGCCTACCACTCAGTGTTTTCAAGGATGAGGTATATCACCTTTGTGCAACATCACCCCTTTGAAGAGAATGGAAGAAGTTCTGAGGCTCTTCTGATTAAATTATTTAGGTTGGAAGCAAGAGCGTACAGCAAGTTGTGTAACAGTGTGAGTAGAGTGAAGTTTTAAAAGGAAGACCACCTGCCTCTGACAGTTTGAAAGTGTGAGGAACTTGATTTTGGGGCAAAATTGCCTGTTTCCATGAAGGGAAGGATTACTGTATGTCTTGTAGGAGAACCACAAAGGTTACAAGAAAGATGCTCAAGCACTTTGTTTAGCAGCTTCAAGTGATTTAGCATTCAAAAGGAACACTGCCTATCTGTCAAGGGTTTGACAGTGTGAGCAAATCCATCTTTGTGCCAATAGACCCTTTCCACTGAATGGAACATGCACTGTGTGTCTGGCAAGCAGATGTCAAGGTTTGCAGCAGCAGTTGCAAGCACATTGTTTTCCTGTGAGAGTTGAATTAGCATGTGAAAGGAGTGCTTGCCAAATGAAAGCCTTTGACAATGGAGAATCATTCACTTCTTGAAAAATACCCACTTTCGGCGAAATGCACATTCACTTGTAGCTCAGGGCAGGATGCAGTATGTGAGAGGCAGGAATAGTTTGGCACTTGTCTCCCTATGAGAAATGAGTTACCTGTTGAAAGGAATACTGACTACCCCTCAGTTTATTCATGTGTGAGGAAGATCACCGTTGGGCCAAATAGCTGCCTTCAACTGAATGGAACCAGAACAGTTTAGGATGTATGAAAAGCATTCATTCCAGCAGCAAGAGGGTCTCGACTGTTGTTTAAAAGTGAGAATTGAGTGAGCTTTACAAAGGAATACTACCTGTCTCTCAGGCATTTACAGTGTGAAGAAGATTATCTTTGTGCAAAAGAGCCCTGTTTCAATGGAAGGAAGAAGCACTGTTTCTCCTGTAAGAGATGCATAAGTGTTAGAAGCAAGAGGGTCAAGCATCTTGTTAAGCACTATGAATTGTGTTACCTGTTGAATGGAATACTGCCAACTCTCAGTGTTTTCAGGGGGAGGAAAATCAATGTTCTGATAAATAGCTCCTTTCAAGGGAATGGAGGCATACTGTAGGTCTTGTTAGACAATCATTAATGTTAGAAGGAAGAGGGTCTAGCACCCTGTTAAGCACTGTGAATTGACTTAGCTGTTGAAGGGAATACTGTCTAACTCTCAGTGTTTTTATGGGTGGAGGAACCTCAAGTTTGTGCAAAATGACCTCTTTCCAGTCAATGGAACCAGCACTACATCTCTTGGAAAAGAAGTATGAATGTTAGAAGCAGCAGGGTCAAGCACCTTGTTTTGCAATGCGAATTGATATACTGCTTTAAAGGAATAATGCCTACAACTCAGCGTTTTCATGGGTGAGCAATACCACCTTTGTGCAAAATACTGCACTTAGAGGGATGGGAAGAATCACTGTCGAACTTCTGAGAGAATCATTAATGTTAGAAAGGAAAGGGTCTACCACCTTGAACAGCATTGTGAACTGAGTTAGCTGGGTAAAGGAATACTGCCTACCTCTCAGCGTTTTCATGGGTGAGGAACCCAACTTTTGCAAAATATCCCATACAAGCGAATGGAAGATTCCTGGTAGCTCTTGTAAGAGACTCATGAATGTTTGAAGCAACAGGGTGTAGCAAGTTGTTTAGCATTGTGAATTGACTTAGCTGTTTAAAGGAATACTGCCTACTTCTCAGAGTTTTCAGGAGTCAGGAACCTCACCTTTGTGCAAAATTGCCTTTGTGAAGGGAATGGAGAAACACTGTTGCTCTTGTATGAAATCCATCAATGTTAGAAAGAAGAGGGTCAAGCACCTTCTTCAGCTTTGGGAATTGAGTCAGTTGTTTAATGGAATACTACCTACCTCTCAGGGTTTTCAGGGATGAGGACTACCAGGATTTTTCAAAATTGCCCCATTCGAGTGAATAGAAGCTGCACTGTAGGTCTTATAAGACAGACATTACTGTTAACAGGAAGAGAGCCTAGCACTCTGTTGAGGATTCTCAACTGAGTTAGCTGTTTAAGGACATACTGATACCTCTCAGTGCTTTTATATGTGAGAACCTTCAACTTTGTGCAAAATCTCCTCTTACAACTGGCTGGACCCAGCTGTGTGGGTGTTGTAAGAAAAGTATGAATGTTACAAGCAGGAGGGTGAAGCAGCTTGTCTTCGGATGATACGTGAGTAACTTTTTTCCAGGAATACTGCCTACCACTCAGTGTTTTCAAGGATGAGGTATATCACCTTTGTGCAACATCACCCCTTTGAAGAGAATGGAAGAAGTTCTGAGGCTCTTCTGATTAAATTATTTAGGTTGGAAGCAAGAGCGTACAGCAAGTTGTGTAACAGTGTGAGTAGAGTGAAGTTTTAAAATTAAGACCACCTGCCTCTGAGAGTTTGAAAGTGTGAGGAACTTGATTTTGGGGCAAAATTGCCTGTTTCTATGAAGGGAAGGATTACTGTATGTCTTGTAGGAGAACCACAAAGGTTACAAGAAAGATGCTCAAGCACTTTGTTTAGCAGCTTCAAGTGGTTTAGCATTCAAAAGGAACACTGCCTATCTGTCAAGGGTTTGACAGTGTGAGCAAATCCATCTTTGTGCCAGTAGACCCTTTCCACTGAATGGAACATGCACTGTGTGTCTGGCAAGCAGATGTCAAGGTTTGCAGCAGGAGTTGCAAGCACATTGTTTTCCTGTGAGAGTTGAATTAGCATGTGAAAGGAGTGCTTGCCAAATGAAAGCCTTTGACAATGGAGAATCATTCACTCCTTGAAAAATACCCACTTTCGGCGAAATGCACATTCACTTGTAGCTCAGGGCAGGATGCAGTATGTGAGAGGCAGGAATAGTTTGGCACTTGTCTCCCTATGAGAAATGAGTTACCTGTTGAAAGGAATACTGACTACCCCTCAGTTTATTCATGTGTGAGGAAGATCACCGTTGGGCCAAATAGCTGCCTTCAACTGAATGGAACCAGAACAGTTTAGGATGTATGAAAAGCATTCATTCCAGCAGCAAGAGGGTCTCGACTGTTGTTTAAAAGTGAGAATTGAGTGAGCTTTACAAAGGAATACTACCTGTCTCTCAGGCATTTACAGTGTGAAGAAGATTACCTTTGTGGAAAATAGCCCTGTTTCAATGGAAGGAAGAAGCACTGTTTCTCCAGTAAGAGATGCATGTGTTAGAAGCAAGACGGTCAAGCACCTTGTTAAGCATTAGGAATTGAGTTACCTGTTCAATAGTATACTGCCTAACTCTCAGTGTTTTCAGGTGGAGGAAAATCAATGTTCTGCTAAATAGCCCCTTCCAAGGGAATGGAGGCACACTGTAGGTCTTGTGAGACAATCATTAATGTTAGAAGCAAGAGGGTCTAGCACCCTGTTAAGCACTGTGAATTGACTTACCTGTTGAAGGGAATACTGTCTAACTCTCAGTGTTTTTATGGGTGGAGGAACTTCAAGTTTGTGCAAAATTGCCTCTTTCAAGTCAATGGAACCAGCACTAGAACTCTTGGAAGAGAAGTATGAATGTTAGAAGCAGGAGGGTCAAGCACCTTGTTTTCCAATGCGAATTGATATACTGCTTTAAAGGAATAATGCCTACAACTCAGTGTTTTCATGGGTGAGCAATACCACCTTTGTGCAAAATACTGCACTTAGAGGGATGGGAAGAATCACTGTCGAACTTCTGAGAGAATCATTAATGTTAGAAAGGAAAGGGTCTACCACCTTGAACAGCATTGTGAACTGAGTTAGCTGGGTAAAGGAATACTGCCTACCTCTCAGCGTTTTCATGGGTGAGGAACCCAACTTTTGCAAAATATCCCATACAAGCGAATGGAAGATTCCTGGTAGCTCTTGTAAGAGACTCATGAATGTTTGAAGCAACAGGGTGTAGCAAGTTGTTTAGCATTGTGAATTGACTTAGCTGTTTAAAGGAATACTGCCTACTTCTCAGAGTTTTCAGGAGTCAGGAACCTCACCTTTGTGCAAAATTGCCTCTGTGAAGTGAATGGAGAAACACTGTTGCTCTTGTATGATATCCATCAATGTTAAAAGGAAGAGGGTCAAGCACATTCTTCAGCTTTGTGAATTGAATGAGTTGTTTAATGGAATACTACTTACCTCTCAGGGTTTTCAGGGATGAGGACTACCAGGATTTTTCAAAATTGCCCCTTTCGAGTGAATGGAAGCTTCACTGTAGGTCTTATAAGAGAGACATTACTGTTAACAGGAAGAGAGCCTAGCACTCTGTTGAGGATTCTCAACTGAGTTAGCTGTTTAAGGACATATTGATACCTCTCAGTGCTTTTATATGTGAGAACCTTCAACTTTGTGCAAAATCTCCTCTTACAACTGACTGGACCCAGCTGTGTGGGTGTTGTAAGAAAAGTATGAATGTTACAAGCAGGAGGGTGAAGCAGCTTGTCTTCGGATGATACGTGAGTAACTTGTTTCCAGGAATACTGTCTACCACTCAGTGTTTTCAAGGATGAGGTATATCACCTTTGT
The DNA here is from genome assembly GCF_047511655.1 of Castor canadensis. Taxonomy (NCBI): domain Eukaryota; kingdom Metazoa; phylum Chordata; class Mammalia; order Rodentia; family Castoridae; genus Castor; species Castor canadensis. Next base: position 39,499,532 of record NC_133400.1, read on the forward strand.
GCAACATCACCCCTTTGAAGAGAATGAAAGAAGTTCTGAGGCTCTTCTGAGAAAATTATTTAGGTTGGAAGCAAGAGCGCACAGCAAGTTGTGTAACAGTGTGAGTAGAGTGAAGTTTTAAAATTAAGACCACCTGCCTCTCACAGTTTGAAAGTGTGGCGAACTTGATTTTGGGGCAAAATTGCCTGTTTCCATGAAGGGAAGGATTACTGTATGTCTTGTAGGAGAACCACAAAGGTTACAAGAAAGATGCTCAAGCACTTTGTTTAGCAGCTTCAAGTGATTTAGCATTCAAAAGGAACACTGCCTATCTGTCAAGGGTTTGACAGTGTGAGCAAATTCATCTTTGTGCCAATAGACCCTTTCCACTGAATGGAACATGCACTGTGTCTCTTGCCAGCAGGGGTCAAGGTTTGCAGCAGGACTTGCAAGCACATTGTTTTCCTGTGAGAGTTGAAATAGCATGTGAAAGGAGTGCTTGCCAAATGAAAGCCTTTGACAATGGAGAATCATTCACTCCTTGAAAAATACCCACTTTCGGCGAAATGCACATTCACTTGTAGCTCAGGGCAGGATGCAGTATGTGAGAGGCAGGAATAGTTTGGCACTTGTCTCCCTATGAGAAATGAGTTACCTGTTGAAAGGAATACTGACTACCCCTCAGTTTATTCATGTGTGAGGAAGATCACCGTTGGGCCAAATAGCTGCCTTCAACTGAATGGAACCAGAACAGTTTAGGATGTATGAAAAGCATTCATTCCAGCAGCAAGAGGGTCTCGACTGTTGTTTAAAAGTGAGAATTGAGTGAGCTTTACAAAGGAATACTACCTGTCTCTCAGGCATTTACAGTGTGAAGAAGATTATCTTTGTGCAAAAGAGCCCTGTTTCAATGGAAGGAAGAAGCACTGTTTCTCCTGTAAGAGATGCATAAGTGTTAGAAGCAAGAGGGTCAAGCACCTTGTTAAGCACTATGAATTGAGTTACCTGTTGAATGGAATACTGCCAACTCTCAGTGTTTTCAGGGGGAGGAAAATCAATGTTCTGCTAAATAGCTCCTTTCAAGGGAATGGAGGCATACTGTAGGTCTTGTTAGACAATCATTAATGTTAGAAGGAAGAGGGTCTAGCACCCTGTTAAGCACTGTGAATTGATTTACCTGTTGAAGGGAATACTGTCTAACTCTCAGTGTTTTTATGGGTGGAGGAACCTCAAGTTTGTGCAAAATGACCTCTTTCCAGTCAATGGAACCAGCACTACATCTCTTAGAAAAGAACTATGAATGTTAGAAGCAGCAGGGTCAAGCATCTTGTTTTCCAATGCGAATTGATATACTGCTTTAAAGGAATAATGCCTACAATTCAGCGTTTTCATGGGTGAGCAATATCACCTTTGTGCAAAATACTGCACTTAGAGGGATGGGAAGAATCACTGTCGAACTTCTGAGAGAATCATTAATGTTAGAAAGGAAAGGGTCTACCACCTTGAACAGCATTGTGAACTGAGTTAGCTGGGTAAAGGAATACTGCCTACTTTTCAGCGTTTTCATGGGTGAGGAACCCAACTTTTGCAAAATATCCCATACAAGCGAATGGAAGATTCCTGGTAGCTCTTGTAAGAGACTCATGAATGTTTGAAGCAACAGGGTGTAGCAAGTTGTTTAGCATTGTGAATTGACTTAGCTGTTTAAAGGAATACTGCCTACTTCTCAGAGTTTTCAGGAGTCAGGAACCTCACCTTTGTGCAAAATTGCCTTTGTGAAGGGAATGGAGAAACACTGTTGCTCTTGTATGAAATCCATCAATGTTAGAAAGAAGAGGGTCAAGCACCTTCTTCAGCTTTGGGAATTGAGTGAGTTGTTTAATGGAATACTACCTACCTCTCAGGGTTTTCAGGGATGAGGACTACCAGGATTTTTCAAAATTGCCCCATTCGAGTGAATAGAAGCTGCACTGTAGGTCTTATAAGACAGACATTACTGTTAACAGGAAGAGAGCCTAGCACTCTGTTGAGGATTCTCAACTGAGTTAGCTGTTTAAGGACATACTGATACCTCTCAGTGCTTTTATATGTGAGAACCTTCAACTTTGTGCAAAATCTCCTCTTACAACTGACTGGACCCAGCTGTGTGGGTGTTGTAAGAAAAGTATGAATGTTACAAGCAGGAGGGTGAAGCAGCTTGTCTTCGGATGATACGTGAGTAACTTTTTTCCAGGAATACTGCCTACCACTCAGTGTTTTCAAGGATGAGGTATATCACCTTTGTGCAACATCACCCCTTTGAAGAGAATGGAAGAAGTTCTGAGGCTCTTCTGATTAAATTATTTAGGTTGGAAGCAAGAGCGTACAGCAAGTTGTGTAACAGTGTGAGTAGAGTGAAGTTTTAAAATTAAGACCACCTGCCTCTGAGAGTTTGAAAGTGTGAGGAACTTGATTTTGGGGCAAAATTGCCTGTTTCCATGAAGGGAAGGATTACTGTATGTCTTGTAGGAGAACCACAAAGGTTACAAGAAAGATGCTCAAGCACTTTGTTTAGCAGCTTCAAGTGATTTAGCATTCAAAAGGAACACTGCCTATCTGTCAAGGGTTTGACAGTGTGAGCAAATCCATCTTTGTGCCAGTAGACCCTTTCCACTGAATGGAACATGCACTGTGTGTCTGGCAAGCAGATGTCAAGGTTTGCAGCAGGAGTTGCAAGCACATTGTTTTCCTGTGAGAGTTGAATTAGCATGTGAAAGGAGTGCTTGCCAAATGAAAGCCTTTGACAATGGAGAATCATTCACTCCTTGAAAAATACCCACTTTCGGCGAAATGCACATTCACTTGTAGCTCAGGGCAGGATGCAGTATGTGAGAGGCAGGAATAGTTTGCCACTTGTCTCCCTATGAGAAATGAGTTACCTGTTGAAAGGAATACTGACTACCCCTCAGTTTATTCATGTGTGAGGAAGATCACCGTTGGGCCAAATAGCTGCCTTCAACTGAATGGAACCAGAACAGTTTAGGATGTATGAAAAGCATTCATTCCAGCAGCAAGAGGGTCTCGACTGTTGTTTAAAAGTGAGAATTGAGTGAGCTTTACAAAGGAATACTACCTGTCTCTCAGGCATTTACAGTGTGAAGAAGATTACCTTTGTGGAAAATAGCCCTGTTTCAATGGAAGGAAGAAGCACTGTTTCTCCAGTAAGAGATGCATGTGTTAGAAGCAAGACGGTCAAGCACCTTGTTAAGCATTAGGAATTGAGTTACCTGTTCAATAGTATACTGCCTAACTCTCAGTGTTTTCAGGTGGAGGAAAATCAATGTTCTGCTAAATAGCCCCTTCCAAGGGAATGGAGGCACACTGTAGGTCTTGTGAGACAATCATTAATGTTAGAAGCAAGAGGGTCTAGCACCCTGTTAAGCACTGTGAATTGACTTACCTGTTGAAGGGAATACTGTCTAACTCTCAGTGTTTTTATGGGTGGAGGAACTTCAAGTTTGTGCAAAATTGCCTCTTTCAAGTCAATGGAACCAGCACTAGAACTCTTGGAAGAGAAGTATGAATGTTAGAAGCAGGAGGGTCAAGCACCTTGTTTTCCAATGCGAATTGATATACTGCTTTAAAGGAATAATGCCTACAACTCAGTGTTTTCATGGGTGAGCAATACCACCTTTGTGCAAAATACTGCACTTAGAGGGATGGGAAGAATCACTGTCGAACTTCTGAGAGAATCATTAATGTTAGAAAGGAAAGGGTCTACCACCTTGAACAGCATTGTGAACTGAGTTAGCTGGGTAAAGGAATACTGCCTACCTCTCAGCGTTTTCATGGGTGAGGAACCCAACTTTTGCAAAATATCCCATACAAGCGAATGGAAGATTCCTGGTAGCTCTTGTAAGAGACTCATGAATGTTTGAAGCAACAGGGTGTAGCAAGTTGTTTAGCATTGTGAATTGACTTAGCTGTTTAAAGGAATACTGCCTACTTCTCAGAGTTTTCAGGAGTCAGGAACCTCACCTTTGTGCAAAATTGCCTCTGTGAAGTGAATGGAGAAACACTGTTGCTCTTGTATGATATCCATCAATGTTAAAAGGAAGAGGGTCAAGCACATTCTTCAGCTTTGTGAATTGAATGAGTTGTTTAATGGAATACTACTTACCTCTCAGGGTTTTCAGGGATGAGGACTACCAGGATTTTTCAAAATTGCCCCTTTCGAGTGAATGGAAGCTGCACTGTAGGTCTTATAAGAGAGACATTACTGTTAACAGGAAGAGAGCCTAGCACTCTGTTGAGGATTCTCAACTGAGTTAGCTGTTTAAGGACATATTGATACCTCTCAGTGCTTTTATATGTGAGAACCTTCAACTTTGTGCAAAATCTCCTCTTACAACTGACTGGACCCAGCTGTGTGGGTGTTGTAAGAAAAGTATGAATGTTACAAGCAGGAGGGTGAAGCAGCTTGTCTTCGGATGATACGTGAGTAACTTGTTTCCAGGAATACTGTCTACCACTCAGTGTTTTCAAGGATGAGGTATATCACCTTTGTGCAACATCACCCCTTTGAAGAGAATGAAAGAAGTTCTGAGGCTCTTCTGAGAAAATTATTTAGGTTGGAAGCAAGAGCGCACAGCAAGTTGTGTAACAGTGTGAGTAGAGTGAAGTTTTAAAATTAAGACCACCTGCCTCTCACAGTTTGAAAGTGTGGCGAACTTGATTTTGGGGCAAAATTGCCTGTTTCCATGAAGGGAAGGATTACTGTATGTCTTGTAGGAGAACCACAAAGGTTACAAGAAAGATGCTCAAGCACTTTGTTTAGCAGCTTCAAGTGATTTAGCATTCAAAAGGAACACTGCCTATCTGTCAAGGGTTTGACAGTGTGAGCAAATCCATCTTTGTGCCAATAGACCCTTTCCACTGAATGGAACATGCACTGTGTCTCTTGCCAGCAGGGGTCAAGGTTTGCAGCAGGACTTGCAAGCACATTGTTTTCCTGTGAGAGTTGAAATAGCATGTGAAAGGAGTGCTTGCCAAATGAAAGCCTTTGACAATGGAGAATCATTCACTCCTTGAAAAATACCCACTTTCGGCGAAATGCACATTCACTTGTAGCTCAGGGCAGGATGCAGTATGTGAGAGGCAGGAATAGTTTGGCACTTGTCTCCCTATGAGAAATGAGTTACCTGTTGAAAGGAATACTGACTACCCCTCAGTTTATTCATGTGTGAGGAAGATCACCGTTGGGCCAAATAGCTGCCTTCAACTGAATGGAACCAGAACAGTTTAGGATGTATGAAAAGCATTCATTCCAGCAGCAAGAGGGTCTCGACTGTTGTTTAAAAGTGAGAATTGAGTGAGCTTTACAAAGGAATACTACCTGTCTCTCAGGCATTTACAGTGTGAAGAAGATTATCTTTGTGCAAAAGAGCCCTGTTTCAATGGAAGGAAGAAGCACTGTTTCTCCTGTAAGAGATGCATAAGTGTTAGAAGCAAGAGGGTCAAGCATCTTGTTAAGCACTATGAATTGAGTTACCTGTTGAATGGAATACTGCCAACTCTCAGTGTTTTCAGGGGGAGGAAAATCAATGTTCTGCTAAATAGCTCCTTTCAAGGGAATGGAGGCATACTGTAGGTCTTGTTAGACAATCATTAATGTTAGAAGGAAGAGGGTCTAGCACCCTGTTAAGCACTGTGAATTGACTTAGCTGTTGAAGGGAATACTGTCTAACTCTCAGTGTTTTTATGGGTGGAGGAACCTCAAGTTTGTGCAAAATGACCTCTTTCCAGTCAATGGAACCAGCACTACATCTCTTGGAAAAGAAGTATGAATGTTAGAAGCAGCAGGGTCAAGCACCTTGTTTTGCAATGCGAATTGATATACTGCTTTAAAGGAATAATGCCTACAACTCAGCGTTTTCATGGGTGAGCAATACCACCTTTGTGCAAAATACTGCACTTAGAGGGATGGGAAGAATCACTGTCGAACTTCTGAGAGAATCATTAATGTTAGAAAGGAAAGGGTCTACCACCTTGAACAGCATTGTGAACTGAGTTAGCTGGGTAAAGGAATACTGCCTACCTCTCAGCGTTTTCATGGGTGAGGAACCCAACTTTTGCAAAATATCCCATACAAGCGAATGGAAGATTCCTGGTAGCTCTTGTAAGAGACTCATGAATGTTTGAAGCAACAGGGTGTAGCAAGTTGTTTAGCATTGTGAATTGACTTAGCTGTTTAAAGGAATACTGCCTACTTCTCAGAGTTTTCAGGAGTCAGGAACCTCACCTTTGTGCAAAATTGCCTTTGTGAAGGGAATGGAGAAACACTGTTGCTCTTGTATGAAATCCATCAATGTTAGAAAGAAGAGGGTCAAGCACCTTCTTCAGCTTTGGGAATTGAGTGAGTTGTTTAATGGAATACTACCTACCTCTCAGGGTTTTCAGGGATGAGGACTACCAGGATTTTTCAAAATTGCCCCATTCGAGTGAATAGAAGCTGCACTGTAGGTCTTATAAGACAGACATTACTGTTAACAGGAAGAGAGCCTAGCACTCTGTTGAGGATTCTCAACTGAGTTAGCTGTTTAAGGACATACTGATACCTCTCAGTGCTTTTATATGTGAGAACCTTCAACTTTGTGCAAAATCTCCTCTTACAACTGGCTGGACCCAGCTGTGTGGGTGTTGTAAGAAAAGTATGAATGTTACAAGCAGGAGGGTGAAGCAGCTTGTCTTCGGATGATACGTGAGTAACTTTTTTCCAGGAATACTGCCTACCACTCAGTGTTTTCAAGGATGAGGTATATCACCTTTGTGCAACATCACCCCTTTGAAGAGAATGAAAGAAGTTCTGAGGCTCTTCTGATTAAATTATTTAGGTTGGAAGCAAGAGCGTACAGCAAGTTGTGTAACAGTGTGAGTAGAGTGAAGTTTTAAAATTAAGACCACCTGCCTCTGAGAGTTTGAAAGTGTGAGGAACTTGATTTTGGGGCAAAATTGCCTGTTTCCATGAAGGGAAGGATTACTGTATGTCTTGTAGGAGAACCACAAAGGTTACAAGAAAGATGCTCAAGCACTTTGTTTAGCAGCTTCAAGTGATTTAGCATTCAAAAGGAACACTGCCTATCTGTCAAGGGTTTGACAGTGTGAGCAAATCCATCTTTGTGCCAGTAGACCCTTTCCACTGAATGGAACATGCACTGTGTGTCTGGCAAGCAGATGTCAAGGTTTGCAGCAGGAGTTGCAAGCACATTGTTTTCCTGTGAGAGTTGAATTAGCATGTGAAAGGAGTGCTTGCCAAATGAAAGCCTTTGACAATGGAGAATCATTCACTCCTTGAAAAATACCCACTTTCGGCGAAATGCACATTCACTTGTAGCTCAGGGCAGGATGCAGTATGTGAGAGGCAGGAATAGTTTGCCACTTGTCTCCCTATGAGAAATGAGTTACCTGTTGAAAGGAATACTGACTACCCCTCAGTTTATTCATGTGTGAGGAAGATCACCGTTGGGCCAAATAGCTGCCTTCAACTGAATGGAACCAGAACAGTTTAGGATGTATGAAAAGCATTCATTCCAGCAGCAAGAGGGTCTCGACTGTTGTTTAAAAGTGAGAATTGAGTGAGCTTTACAAAGGAATACTACCTGTCTCTCAGGCATTTACAGTGTGAAGAAGATTACCTTTGTGGAAAATAGCCCTGTTTCAATGGAAGGAAGAAGCACTGTTTCTCCAGTAAGAGATGCATGTGTTAGAAGCAAGACGGTCAAGCACCTTGTTAAGCATTAGGAATTGAGTTACCTGTTCAATAGTATACTGCCTAACTCTCAGTGTTTTCAGGTGGAGGAAAATCAATGTTCTGCTAAATAGCCCCTTCCAAGGGAATGGAGGCACACTGTAGGTCTTGTGAGACAATCATTAATGTTAGAAGCAAGAGGGTCTAGCACCCTGTTAAGCACTGTGAATTGACTTACCTGTTGAAGGGAATACTGTCTAACTCTCAGTGTTTTTATGGGTGGAGGAACCTCAAGTTTGTGCAAAATTGCCTCTTTCAAGTCAATGGAACCAGCACTAGAACTCTTGGAAGAGAAGTATGAATGTTAGAAGCAGGAGGGTCAAGCACCTTGTTTTCCAATGCGAATTGATATACTGCTTTAAAGGAATAATGCCTACAACTCAGTGTTTTCATGGGTGAGCAATACCACCTTTGTGCAAAATACTGCACTTAGAGGGATGGGAAGAATCACTGTCGAACTTCTGAGAGAATCATTAATGTTAGAAAGGAAAGGGTCTACCACCTTGAACAGCATTGTGAACTGAGTTAGCTGGGTAAAGGAATACTGCCTACCTCTCAGCGTTTTCATGGGTGAGGAACCCAACTTTTGCAAAATATCCCATACAAGCGAATGGAAGATTCCTGGTAGCTCTTGTAAGAGACTCATGAATGTTTGAAGCAACAGGGTGTAGCAAGTTGTTTAGCATTGTGAATTGACTTAGCTGTTTAAAGGAATACTGCCTACTTCTCAGAGTTTTCAGGAGTCAGGAACCTCACCTTTGTGCAAAATTGCCTCTGTGAAGTGAATGGAGAAACACTGTTGCTCTTGTATGATATCCATCAATGTTAAAAGGAAGAGGGTCAAGCACATTCTTCAGCTTTGTGAATTGAATGAGTTGTTTAATGGAATACTACTTACCTCTCAGGGTTTTCAGGGATGAGGACTACCAGGATTTTTCAAAATTGCCCCTTTCGAGTGAATGGAAGCTTCACTGTAGGTCTTATAAGAGAGACATTACTGTTAACAGGAAGAGAGCCTAGCACTCTGTTGAGGATTCTCAACTGAGTTAGCTGTTTAAGGACATATTGATACCTCTCAGTGCTTTTATATGTGAGAACCTTCAACTTTGTGCAAAATCTCCTCTTACAACTGACTGGACCCAGCTGTGTGGGTGTTGTAAGAAAAGTATGAATGTTACAAGCAGGAGGGTGAAGCAGCTTGTCTTCGGATGATACGTGAGTAACTTGTTTCCAGGAATACTGTCTACCACTCAGTGTTTTCAAGGATGAGGTATATCACCTTTGTGCAACATCACCCCTTTGAAGAGAATGAAAGAAGTTCTGAGGCTCTTCTGAGAAAATTATTTAGGTTGGAAGCAAGAGCGCACAGCAAGTTGTGTAACAGTGTGAGTAGAGTGAAGTTTTAAAATTAAGACCACCTGCCTCTCACAGTTTGAAAGTGTGGCGAACTTGATTTTGGGGCAAAATTGCCTGTTTCCATGAAGGGAAGGATTACTGTATGTCTTGTAGGAGAACCACAAAGGTTACAAGAAAGATGCTCAAGCACTTTGTTTAGCAGCTTCAAGTGATTTAGCATTCAAAAGGAACACTGCCTATCTGTCAAGGGTTTGACAGTGTGAGCAAATCCATCTTTGTGCCAATAGACCCTTTCCACTGAATGGAACATGCACTGTGTCTCTTGCCAGCAGGGGTCAAGGTTTGCAGCAGGACTTGCAAGCACATTGTTTTCCTGTGAGAGTTGAAATAGCATGTGAAAGGAGTGCTTGCCAAATGAAAGCCTTTGACAATGGAGAATCATTCACTCCTTGAAAAATACCCACTTTCGGCGAAATGCACATTCACTTGTAGCTCAGGGCAGGATGCAGTATGTGAGAGGCAGGAATAGTTTGGCACTTGTCTCCCTATGAGAAATGAGTTACCTGTTGAAAGGAATACTGACTACCCCTCAGTTTATTCATGTGTGAGGAAGATCACCGTTGGGCCAAATAGCTGCCTTCAACTGAATGGAACCAGAACAGTTTAGGATGTATGAAAAGCATTCATTCCAGCAGCAAGAGGGTCTCGACTGTTGTTTAAAAGTGAGAATTGAGTGAGCTTTACAAAGGAATACTACCTGTCTCTCAGGCATTTACAGTGTGAAGAAGATTATCTTTGTGCAAAAGAGCCCTGTTTCAATGGAAGGAAGAAGCACTGTTTCTCCTGTAAGAGATGCATAAGTGTTAGAAGCAAGAGGGTCAAGCACCTTGTTAAGCACTATGAATTGAGTTACCTGTTGAATGGAATACTGCCAACTCTCAGTGTTTTCAGGGGGAGGAAAATCAATGTTCTGCTAAATAGCTCCTTTCAAGGGAATGGAGGCATACTGTAGGTCTTGTTAGACAATCATTAATGTTAGAAGGAAGAGGGTCTAGCACCCTGTTAAGCACTGTGAATTGATTTACCTGTTGAAGGGAATACTGTCTAACTCTCAGTGTTTTTATGGGTGGAGGAACCTCAAGTTTGTGCAAAATGACCTCTTTCCAGTCAATGGAACCAGCACTACATCTCTTAGAAAAGAACTATGAATGTTAGAAGCAGCAGGGTCAAGCATCTTGTTTTCCAATGCGAATTGATATACTGCTTTAAAGGAATAATGCCTACAATTCAGCGTTTTCATGGGTGAGCAATATCACCTTTGTGCAAAATACTGCACTTAGAGGGATGGGAAGAATCACTGTCGAACTTCTGAGAGAATCATTAATGTTAGAAAGGAAAGGGTCTACCACCTTGAACAGCATTGTGAACTGAGTTAGCTGGGTAAAGGAATACTGCCTACTTTTCAGCGTTTTCATGGGTGAGGAACCCAACTTTTGCAAAATATCCCATACAAGCGAATGGAAGATTCCTGGTAGCTCTTGTAAGAGACTCATGAATGTTTGAAGCAACAGGGTGTAGCAAGTTGTTTAGCATTGTGAATTGACTTAGCTGTTTAAAGGAATACTGCCTACTTCTCAGAGTTTTCAGGAGTCAGGAACCTCACCTTTGTGCAAAATTGCCTTTGTGAAGGGAATGGAGAAACACTGTTGCTCTTGTATGAAATCCATCAATGTTAGAAAGAAGAGGGTCAAGCACCTTCTTCAGCTTTGGGAATTGAGTGAGTTGTTTAATGGAATACTACCTACCTCTCAGGGTTTTCAGGGATGAGGACTACCAGGATTTTTCAAAATTGCCCCATTCGAGTGAATAGAAGCTGCACTGTAGGTCTTATAAGACAGACATTACTGTTAACAGGAAGAGAGCCTAGCACTCTGTTGAGGATTCTCAACTGAGTTAGCTGTTTAAGGACATACTGATACCTCTCAGTGCTTTTATATGTGAGAACCTTCAACTTTGTGCAAAATCTCCTCTTACAACTGACTGGACCCAGCTGTGTGGGTGTTGTAAGAAAAGTATGAATGTTACAAGCAGGAGGGTGAAGCAGCTTGTCTTCGGATGATACGTGAGTAACTTTTTTCCAGGAATACTGCCTACCACTCAGTGTTTTCAAGGATGAGGTATATCACCTTTGTGCAACATCACCCCTTTGAAGAGAATGGAAGAAGTTCTGAGGCTCTTCTGATTAAATTATTTAGGTTGGAAGCAAGAGCGTACAGCAAGTTGTGTAACAGTGTGAGTAGAGTGAAGTTTTAAAATTAAGACCACCTGCCTCTGAGAGTTTGAAAGTGTGAGGAACTTGATTTTGGGGCAAAATTGCCTGTTTCCATGAAGGGAAGGATTACTGTATGTCTTGTAGGAGAACCACAAAGGTTACAAGAAAGATGCTCAAGCACTTTGTTTAGCAGCTTCAAGTGATTTAGCATTCAAAAGGAACACTGCCTATCTGTCAAGGGTTTGACAGTGTGAGCAAATCCATCTTTGTGCCAGTAGACCCTTTCCACTGAATGGAACATGCACTGTGTGTCTGGCAAGCAGATGTCAAGGTTTGCAGCAGGAGTTGCAAGCACATTGTTTTCCTTTGAGAGTTGAATTAGCATGTGAAAGGAGTGCTTGCCAAATGAAAGCCTTTGACAATGGAGAATCATTCACTCCTTGAAAAATACCCACTTTCGGCGAAATGCACATTCACTTGTAGCTCAGGGCAGGATGCAGTATGTGAGAGGCAGGAATAGTTTGCCACTTGTCTCCCTATGAGAAATGAGTTACCTGTTGAAAGGAATACTGACTACCCCTCAGTTTATTCATGTGTGAGGAAGATCACCGTTGGGCCAAATAGCTGCCTTCAACTGAATGGAACCAGAACAGTTTAGGATGTATGAAAAGCATTCATTCCAGCAGCAAGAGGGTCTCGACTGTTGTTTAAAAGTGAGAATTGAGTGAGCTTTACAAAGGAATACTACCTGTCTCTCAGGCATTTACAGTGTGAAGAAGATTACCTTTGTGGAAAATAGCCCTGTTTCAATGGAAGGAAGAAGCACTGTTTCTCCAGTAAGAGATGCATGTGTTAGAAGCAAGACGGTCAAGCACCTTGTTAAGCATTAGGAATTGAGTTACCTGTTCAATAGTATACTGCCTAACTCTCAGTGTTTTCAGGTGGAGGAAAATCAATGTTCTGCTAAATAGCCCCTTCCAAGGGAATGGAGGCACACTGTAGGTCTTGTGAGACAATCATTAATGTTAGAAGCAAGAGGGTCTAGCACCCTGTTAAGCACTGTGAATTGACTTACCTGTTGAAGGGAATACTGTCTAACTCTCAGTGTTTTTATGGGTGGAGGAACCTCAAGTTTGTGCAAAATTGCCTCTTTCAAGTCAATGGAACCAGCACTAGAACTCTTGGAAGAGAAGTATGAATGTTAGAAGCAGGAGGGTCAAGCACCTTGTTTTCCAATGCGAATTGATATACTGCTTTAAAGGAATAATGCCTACAACTCAGTGTTTTCATGGGTGAGCAATACCACCTTTGTGCAAAATACTGCACTTAGAGGGATGGGAAGAATCACTGTCGAACTTCTGAGAGAATCATTAATGTTAGAAAGGAAAGGGTCTACCACCTTGAACAGCATTGTGAACTGAGTTAGCTGGGTAAAGGAATACTGCCTACCTCTCAGCGTTTTCATGGGTGAGGAACCCAACTTTTGCAAAATATCCCATACAAGCGAATGGAAGATTCCTGGTAGCTCTTGTAAGAGACTCATGAATGTTTGAAGCAACAGGGTGTAGCAAGTTGTTTAGCATTGTGAATTGACTTAGCTGTTTAAAGGAATACTGCCTACTTCTCAGAGTTTTCAGGAGTCAGGAACCTCACCTTTGTGCAAAATTGCCTCTGTGAAGTGAATGGAGAAACACTGTTGCTCTTGTATGATATCCATCAATGTTAAAAGGAAGAGGGTCAAGCACATTCTTCAGCTTTGTGAATTGAATGAGTTGTTTAATGGAATACTACTTACCTCTCAGGGTTTTCAGGGATGAGGACTACCAGGATTTTTCAAAATTGCCCCTTTCGAGTGAATGGAAGCTGCACTGTAGGTCTTATAAGAGAGACATTACTGTTAACAGGAAGAGAGCCTAGCACTCTGTTGAGGATTCTCAACTGAGTTAGCTGTTTAAGGACATATTGATACCTCTCAGTGCTTTTATATGTGAGAACCTTCAACTTTGTGCAAAATCTCCTCTTACAACTGACTGGACCCAGCTGTGTGGGTGTTGTAAGAAAAGTATGAATGTTACAAGCAGGAGGGTGAAGCAGCTTGTCTTCGGATGATACGTGAGTAACTTGTTTCCAGGAATACTGTCTACCACTCAGTGTTTTCAAGGATGAGGTATATCACCTTTGTGCAACATCACCCCTTTGAAGAGAATGAAAGAAGTTCTGAGGCTCTTCTGAGAAAATTATTTAGGTTGGAAGCAAGAGCGCACAGCAAGTTGTGTAACAGTGTGAGTAGAGTGAAGTTTTAAAATTAAGACCACCTGCCTCTCACAGTTTGAAAGTGTGGCGAACTTGATTTTGGGGCAAAATTGCCTGTTTCCATGAAGGGAAGGATTACTGTATGTCTTGTAGGAGAACCACAAAGGTTACAAGAAAGATGCTCAAGCACTTTGTTTAGCAGCTTCAAGTGATTTAGCATTCAAAAGGAACACTGCCTATCTGTCAAGGGTTTGACAGTGTGAGCAAATCCATCTTTGTGCCAATAGACCCTTTCCACTGAATGGAACATGCACTGTGTCTCTTGCCAGCAGGGGTCAAGGTTTGCAGCAGGACTTGCAAGCACATTGTTTTCCTGTGAGAGTTGAAATAGCATGTGAAAGGAGTGCTTGCCAAATGAAAGCCTTTGACAATGGAGAATCATTCACTCCTTGAAAAATACCCACTTTCGGCGAAATGCACATTCACTTGTAGCTCAGGGCAGGATGCAGTATGTGAGAGGCAGGAATAGTTTGGCACTTGTCTCCCTATGAGAAATGAGTTACCTGTTGAAAGGAATACTGACTACCCCTCAGTTTATTCATGTGTGAGGAAGATCACCGTTGGGCCAAATAGCTGCCTTCAACTGAATGGAACCAGAACAGTTTAGGATGTATGAAAAGCATTCATTCCAGCAGCAAGAGGGTCTCGACTGTTGTTTAAAAGTGAGAATTGAGTGAGCTTTACAAAGGAATACTACCTGTCTCTCAGGCATTTACAGTGTGAAGAAGATTATCTTTGTGCAAAAGAGCCCTGTTTCAATGGAAGGAAGAAGCACTGTTTCTCCTGTAAGAGATGCATAAGTGTTAGAAGCAAGAGGGTCAAGCACCTTGTTAAGCACTATGAATTGAGTTACCTGTTGAATGGAATACTGTCAACTCTCAGTGTTTTCAGGGGGAGGAAAATCAATGTTCTGCTAAATAGCTCCTTTCAAGGGAATGGAGGCATACTGTAGGTCTTGTTAGACAATCATTAATGTTAGAAGGAAGAGGGTCTAGCACCCTGTTAAGCACTGTGAATTGATTTACCTGTTGAAGGGAATACTGTCTAACTCTCAGTGTTTTTATGGGTGGAGGAACCTCAAGTTTGTGCAAAATGACCTCTTTCCAGTCAATGGAACCAGCACTACATCTCTTAGAAAAGAACTATGAATGTTAGAAGCAGCAGGGTCAAGCATCTTGTTTTCCAATGCGAATTGATATACTGCTTTAAAGGAATAATGCCTACAATTCAGCGTTTTCATGGGTGAGCAATATCACCTTTGTGCAAAATACTGCACTTAGAGGGATGGGAAGAATCACTGTCGAACTTCTGAGAGAATCATTAATGTTAGAAAGGAAAGGGTCTACCACCTTGAACAGCATTGTGAACTGAGTTAGCTGGGTAAAGGAATACTGCCTACTTTTCAGCGTTTTCATGGGTGAGGAACCCAACTTTTGCAAAATATCCCATACAAGCGAATGGAAGATTCCTGGTAGCTCTTGTAAGAGACTCATGAATGTTTGAAGCAACAGGGTGTAGCAAGTTGTTTAGCATTGTGAATTGACTTAGCTGTTTAAAGGAATACTGCCTACTTCTCAGAGTTTTCAGGAGTCAGGAACCTCACCTTTGTGCAAAATTGCCTTTGTGAAGGGAATGGAGAAACACTGTTGCTCTTGTATGAAATCCATCAATGTTAGAAAGAAGAGGGTCAAGCACCTTCTTCAGCTTTGGGAATTGAGTGAGTTGTTTAATGGAATACTACCTACCTCTCAGGGTTTTCAGGGATGAGGACTACCAGGATTTTTCAAAATTGCCCCATTCGAGTGAATAGAAGCTGCACTGTAGGTCTTATAAGACAGACATTACTGTTAACAGGAAGAGAGCCTAGCACTCTGTTGAGGATTCTCAACTGAGTTAGCTGTTTAAGGACATACTGATACCTCTCAGTGCTTTTATATGTGAGAACCTTCAACTTTGTGCAAAATCTCCTCTTACAACTGACTGGACCCAGCTGTGTGGGTGTTGTAAGAAAAGTATGAATGTTACAAGCAGGAGGGTGAAGCAGCTTGTCTTCGGATGATACGTGAGTAACTTTTTTCCAGGAATACTGCCTACCACTCAGTGTTTTCAAGGATGAGGTATATCACCTTTGTGCAACATCACCCCTTTGAAGAGAATGGAAGAAGTTCTGAGGCTCTTCTGATTAAATTATTTAGGTTGGAAGCAAGAGCGTACAGCAAGTTGTGTAACAGTGTGAGTAGAGTGAAGTTTTAAAATTAAGACCACCTGCCTCTGAGAGTTTGAAAGTGTGAGGAACTTGATTTTGGGGCAAAATTGCCTGTTTCCATGAAGGGAAGGATTACTGTATGTCTTGTAGGAGAACCACAAAGGTTACAAGAAAGATGCTCAAGCACTTTGTTTAGCAGCTTCAAGTGATTTAGCATTCAAAAGGAACACTGCCTATCTGTCAAGGGTTTGACAGTGTGAGCAAATCCATCTTTGTGCCAGTAGACCCTTTCCACTGAATGGAACATGCACTGTGTGTCTGGCAAGCAGATGTCAAGGTTTGCAGCAGGAGTTGCAAGCACATTGTTTTCCTGTGAGAGTTGAATTAGCATGTGAAAGGAGTGCTTGCCAAATGAAAGCCTTTGACAATGGAGAATCATTCACTCCTTGAAAAATACCCACTTTCGGCGAAATGCACATTCACTTGTAGCTCAGGGCAGGATGCAGTATGTGAGAGGCAGGAATAGTTTGCCACTTGTCTCCCTATGAGAAATGAGTTACCTGTTGAAAGGAATACTGACTACCCCTCAGTTTATTCATGTGTGAGGAAGATCACCGTTGGGCCAAATAGCTGCCTTCAACTGAATGGAACCAGAACAGTTTAGGATGTATGAAAAGCATTCATTCCAGCAGCAAGAGGGTCTCGACTGTTGTTTAAAAGTGAGAATTGAGTGAGCTTTACAAAGGAATACTACCTGTCTCTCAGGCATTTACAGTGTGAAGAAGATTACCTTTGTGGAAAATAGCCCTGTTTCAATGGAAGGAAGAAGCACTGTTTCTCCAGTAAGAGATGCATGTGTTAGAAGCAAGACGGTCAAGCACCTTGTTAAGCATTAGGAATTGAGTTACCTGTTCAATAGTATACTGCCTAACTCTCAGTGTTTTCAGGTGGAGGAAAATCAATGTTCTGCTAAATAGCCCCTTCCAAGGGAATGGAGGCACACTGTAGGTCTTGTGAGACAATCATTAATGTTAGAAGCAAGAGGGTCTAGCACCCTGTTAAGCACTGTGAATTGACTTACCTGTTGAAGGGAATACTGTCTAACTCTCAGTGTTTTTATGGGTGGAGGAACCTCAAGTTTGTGCAAAATTGCCTCTTTCAAGTCAATGGAACCAGCACTAGAACTCTTGGAAGAGAAGTATGAATGTTAGAAGCAGGAGGGTCAAGCACCTTGTTTTCCAATGCGAATTGATATACTGCTTTAAAGGAATAATGCCTACAACTCAGTGTTTTCATGGGTGAGCAATACCACCTTTGTGCAAAATACTGCACTTAGAGGGATGGGAAGAATCACTGTCGAACTTCTGAGAGAATCATTAATGTTAGAAAGGAAAGGGTCTACCACCTTGAACAGCATTGTGAACTGAGTTAGCTGGGTAAAGGAATACTGCCTACCTCTCAGCGTTTTCATGGGTGAGGAACCCAACTTTTGCAAAATATCCCATACAAGCGAATGGAAGATTCCTGGTAGCTCTTGTAAGAGACTCATGAATGTTTGAAGCAACAGGGTGTAGCAAGTTGTTTAGCATTGTGAATTGACTTAGCTGTTTAAAGGAATACTGCCTACTTCTCAGAGTTTTCAGGAGTCAGGAACCTCACCTTTGTGCAAAATTGCCTCTGTGAAGTGAATGGAGAAACACTGTTGCTCTTGTATGATATCCATCAATGTTAAAAGGAAGAGGGTCAAGCACATTCTTCAGCTTTGTGAATTGAATGAGTTGTTTAATGGAATACTACTTACCTCTCAGGGTTTTCAGGGATGAGGACTACCAGGATTTTTCAAAATTGCCCCTTTCGAGTGAATGGAAGCTGCACTGTAGGTCTTATAAGAGAGACATTACTGTTAACAGGAAGAGAGCCTAGCACTCTGTTGAGGATTCTCAACTGAGTTAGCTGTTTAAGGACATATTGATACCTCTCAGTGCTTTTATATGTGAGAACCTTCAACTTTGTGCAAAATCTCCTCTTACAACTGACTGGACCCAGCTGTGTGGGTGTTGTAAGAAAAGTATGAATGTTACAAGCAGGAGGGTGAAGCAGCTTGTCTTCGGATGATACGTGAGTAACTTGTTTCCAGGAATACTGTCTACCACTCAGTGTTTTCAAGGATGAGGTATATCACCTTTGTGCAACATCACCCCTTTGAAGAGAATGAAAGAAGTTCTGAGGCTCTTCTGAGAAAATTATTTAGGTTGGAAGCAAGAGCGCACAGCAAGTTGTGTAACAGTGTGAGTAGAGTGAAGTTTTAAAATTAAGACCACCTGCCTCTCACAGTTTGAAAGTGTGGCGAACTTGATTTTGGGGCAAAATTGCCTGTTTCCATGAAGGGAAGGATTACTGTATGTCTTGTAGGAGAACCACAAAGGTTACAAGAAAGATGCTCAAGCACTTTGTTTAGCAGCTTCAAGTGATTTAGCATTCAAAAGGAACACTGCCTATCTGTCAAGGGTTTGACAGTGTGAGCAAATCCATCTTTGTGCCAATAGACCCTTTCCACTGAATGGAACATGCACTGTGTCTCTTGCCAGCAGGGGTCAAGGTTTGCAGCAGGACTTGCAAGCACATTGTTTTCCTGTGAGAGTTGAAATAGCATGTGAAAGGAGTGCTTGCCAAATGAAAGCCTTTGACAATGGAGAATCATTCACTCCTTGAAAAATACCCACTTTCGGCGAAATGCACATTCACTTGTAGCTCAGGGCAGGATGCAGTATGTGAGAGGCAGGAATAGTTTGGCACTTGTCTCCCTATGAGAAATGAGTTACCTGTTGAAAGGAATACTGACTACCCCTCAGTTTATTCATGTGTGAGGAAGATCACCGTTGGGCCAAATAGCTGCCTTCAACTGAATGGAACCAGAACAGTTTAGGATGTATGAAAAGCATTCATTCCAGCAGCAAGAGGGTCTCGACTGTTGTTTAAAAGTGAGAATTGAGTGAGCTTTACAAAGGAATACTACCTGTCTCTCAGGCATTTACAGTGTGAAGAAGATTATCTTTGTGCAAAAGAGCCCTGTTTCAATGGAAGGAAGAAGCACTGTTTCTCCTGTAAGAGATGCATAAGTGTTAGAAGCAAGAGGGTCAAGCACCTTGTTAAGCACTATGAATTGAGTTACCTGTTGAATGGAATACTGTCAACTCTCAGTGTTTTCAGGGGGAGGAAAATCAATGTTCTGCTAAATAGCTCCTTTCAAGGGAATGGAGGCATACTGTAGGTCTTGTTAGACAATCATTAATGTTAGAAGGAAGAGGGTCTAGCACCCTGTTAAGCACTGTGAATTGATTTACCTGTTGAAGGGAATACTGTCTAACTCTCAGTGTTTTTATGGGTGGAGGAACCTCAAGTTTGTGCAAAATGACCTCTTTCCAGTCAATGGAACCAGCACTACATCTCTTAGAAAAGAACTATGAATGTTAGAAGCAGCAGGGTCAAGCATCTTGTTTTCCAATGCGAATTGATATACTGCTTTAAAGGAATAATGCCTACAATTCAGCGTTTTCATGGGTGAGCAATATCACCTTTGTGCAAAATACTGCACTTAGAGGGATGGGAAGAATCACTGTCGAACTTCTGAGAGAATCATTAATGTTAGAAAGGAAAGGGTCTACCACCTTGAACAGCATTGTGAACTGAGTTAGCTGGGTAAAGGAATACTGCCTACTTTTCAGCGTTTTCATGGGTGAGGAACCCAACTTTTGCAAAATATCCCATACAAGCGAATGGAAGATTCCTGGTAGCTCTTGTAAGAGACTCATGAATGTTTGAAGCAACAGGGTGTAGCAAGTTGTTTAGCATTGTGAATTGACTTAGCTGTTTAAAGGAATACTGCCTACTTCTCAGAGTTTTCAGGAGTCAGGAACCTCACCTTTGTGCAAAATTGCCTTTGTGAAGGGAATGGAGAAACACTGTTGCTCTTGTATGAAATCCATCAATGTTAGAAAGAAGAGGGTCAAGCACCTTCTTCAGCTTTGGGAATTGAGTGAGTTGTTTAATGGAATACTACCTACCTCTCAGGGTTTTCAGGGATGAGGACTACCAGGATTTTTCAAAATTGCCCCATTCGAGTGAATAGAAGCTGCACTGTAGGTCTTATAAGACAGACATTACTGTTAACAGGAAGAGAGCCTAGCACTCTGTTGAGGATTCTCAACTGAGTTAGCTGTTTAAGGACATACTGATACCTCTCAGTGCTTTTATATGTGAGAACCTTCAACTTTGTGCAAAATCTCCTCTTACAACTGACTGGACCCAGCTGTGTGGGTGTTGTAAGAAAAGTATGAATGTTACAAGCAGGAGGGTGAAGCAGCTTGTCTTCGGATGATACGTGAGTAACTTTTTTCCAGGAATACTGCCTACCACTCAGTGTTTTCAAGGATGAGGTATATCACCTTTGTGCAACATCACCCCTTTGAAGAGAATGGAAGAAGTTCTGAGGCTCTTCTGATTAAATTATTTAGGTTGGAAGCAAGAGCGTACAGCAAGTTGTGTAACAGTGTGAGTAGAGTGAAGTTTTAAAATTAAGACCACCTGCCTCTGAGAGTTTGAAAGTGTGAGGAACTTGATTTTGGGGCAAAATTGCCTGTTTCCATGAAGGGAAGGATTACTGTATGTCTTGTAGGAGAACCACAAAGGTTACAAGAAAGATGCTCAAGCACTTTGTTTAGCAGCTTCAAGTGATTTAGCATTCAAAAGGAACACTGCCTATCTGTCAAGGGTTTGACAGTGTGAGCAAATCCATCTTTGTGCCAGTAGACCCTTTCCACTGAATGGAACATGCACTGTGTGTCTGGCAAGCAGATGTCAAGGTTTGCAGCAGGAGTTGCAAGCACATTGTTTTCCTGTGAGAGTTGAATTAGCATGTGAAAGGAGTGCTTGCCAAATGAAAGCCTTTGACAATGGAGAATCATTCACTCCTTGAAAAATACCCACTTTCGGCGAAATGCACATTCACTTGTAGCTCAGGGCAGGATGCAGTATGTGAGAGGCAGGAATAGTTTGCCACTTGTCTCCCTATGAGAAATGAGTTACCTGTTGAAAGGAATACTGACTACCCCTCAGTTTATTCATGTGTGAGGAAGATCACCGTTGGGCCAAATAGCTGCCTTCAACTGAATGGAACCAGAACAGTTTAGGATGTATGAAAAGCATTCATTCCAGCAGCAAGAGGGTCTCGACTGTTGTTTAAAAGTGAGAATTGAGTGAGCTTTACAAAGGAATACTACCTGTCTCTCAGGCATTTACAGTGTGAAGAAGATTACCTTTGTGGAAAATAGCCCTGTTTCAATGGAAGGAAGAAGCACTGTTTCTCCAGTAAGAGATGCATGTGTTAGAAGCAAGACGGTCAAGCACCTTGTTAAGCATTAGGAATTGAGTTACCTGTTCAATAGTATACTGCCTAACTCTCAGTGTTTTCAGGTGGAGGAAAATCAATGTTCTGCTAAATAGCCCCTTCCAAGGGAATGGAGGCACACTGTAGGTCTT
Organism: Castor canadensis; assembly: GCF_047511655.1. NCBI lineage: Eukaryota > Metazoa > Chordata > Mammalia > Rodentia > Castoridae > Castor > Castor canadensis. Next base: position 39,520,982 of record NC_133400.1, read on the forward strand.
GTGAGACAATCATTAATGTTAGAAGCAAGAGGGTCTAGCACCCTGTTAAGCACTGTGAATTGACTTACCTGTTGAAGGGAATACTGTCTAACTCTCAGTGTTTTTATGGGTGGAGGAACCTCAAGTTTGTGCAAAATTGCCTCTTTCAAGTCAATGGAACCAGCACTAGAACTCTTGGAAGAGAAGTATGAATGTTAGAAGCAGGAGGGTCAAGCACCTTGTTTTCCAATGCGAATTGATATACTGCTTTAAAGGAATAATGCCTACAACTCAGTGTTTTCATGGGTGAGCAATACCACCTTTGTGCAAAATACTGCACTTAGAGGGATGGGAAGAATCACTGTCGAACTTCTGAGAGAATCATTAATGTTAGAAAGGAAAGGGTCTACCACCTTGAACAGCATTGTGAACTGAGTTAGCTGGGTAAAGGAATACTGCCTACCTCTCAGCGTTTTCATGGGTGAGGAACCCAACTTTTGCAAAATATCCCATACAAGCGAATGGAAGATTCCTGGTAGCTCTTGTAAGAGACTCATGAATGTTTGAAGCAACAGGGTGTAGCAAGTTGTTTAGCATTGTGAATTGACTTAGCTGTTTAAAGGAATACTGCCTACTTCTCAGAGTTTTCAGGAGTCAGGAACCTCACCTTTGTGCAAAATTGCCTCTGTGAAGTGAATGGAGAAACACTGTTGCTCTTGTATGATATCCATCAATGTTAAAAGGAAGAGGGTCAAGCACATTCTTCAGCTTTGTGAATTGAATGAGTTGTTTAATGGAATACTACTTACCTCTCAGGGTTTTCAGGGATGAGGACTACCAGGATTTTTCAAAATTGCCCCTTTCGAGTGAATGGAAGCTGCACTGTAGGTCTTATAAGAGAGACATTACTGTTAACAGGAAGAGAGCCTAGCACTCTGTTGAGGATTCTCAACTGAGTTAGCTGTTTAAGGACATATTGATACCTCTCAGTGCTTTTATATGTGAGAACCTTCAACTTTGTGCAAAATCTCCTCTTACAACTGACTGGACCCAGCTGTGTGGGTGTTGTAAGAAAAGTATGAATGTTACAAGCAGGAGGGTGAAGCAGCTTGTCTTCGGATGATACGTGAGTAACTTGTTTCCAGGAATACTGTCTACCACTCAGTGTTTTCAAGGATGAGGTATATCACCTTTGTGCAACATCACCCCTTTGAAGAGAATGAAAGAAGTTCTGAGGCTCTTCTGAGAAAATTATTTAGGTTGGAAGCAAGAGCGCACAGCAAGTTGTGTAACAGTGTGAGTAGAGTGAAGTTTTAAAATTAAGACCACCTGCCTCTCACAGTTTGAAAGTGTGGCGAACTTGATTTTGGGGCAAAATTGCCTGTTTCCATGAAGGGAAGGATTACTGTATGTCTTGTAGGAGAACCACAAAGGTTACAAGAAAGATGCTCAAGCACTTTGTTTAGCAGCTTCAAGTGATTTAGCATTCAAAAGGAACACTGCCTATCTGTCAAGGGTTTGACAGTGTGAGCAAATCCATCTTTGTGCCAATAGACCCTTTCCACTGAATGGAACATGCACTGTGTCTCTTGCCAGCAGGGGTCAAGGTTTGCAGCAGGACTTGCAAGCACATTGTTTTCCTGTGAGAGTTGAAATAGCATGTGAAAGGAGTGCTTGCCAAATGAAAGCCTTTGACAATGGAGAATCATTCACTCCTTGAAAAATACCCACTTTCGGCGAAATGCACATTCACTTGTAGCTCAGGGCAGGATGCAGTATGTGAGAGGCAGGAATAGTTTGGCACTTGTCTCCCTATGAGAAATGAGTTACCTGTTGAAAGGAATACTGACTACCCCTCAGTTTATTCATGTGTGAGGAAGATCACCGTTGGGCCAAATAGCTGCCTTCAACTGAATGGAACCAGAACAGTTTAGGATGTATGAAAAGCATTCATTCCAGCAGCAAGAGGGTCTCGACTGTTGTTTAAAAGTGAGAATTGAGTGAGCTTTACAAAGGAATACTACCTGTCTCTCAGGCATTTACAGTGTGAAGAAGATTATCTTTGTGCAAAAGAGCCCTGTTTCAATGGAAGGAAGAAGCACTGTTTCTCCTGTAAGAGATGCATAAGTGTTAGAAGCAAGAGGGTCAAGCACCTTGTTAAGCACTATGAATTGAGTTACCTGTTGAATGGAATACTGTCAACTCTCAGTGTTTTCAGGGGGAGGAAAATCAATGTTCTGCTAAATAGCTCCTTTCAAGGGAATGGAGGCATACTGTAGGTCTTGTTAGACAATCATTAATGTTAGAAGGAAGAGGGTCTAGCACCCTGTTAAGCACTGTGAATTGATTTACCTGTTGAAGGGAATACTGTCTAACTCTCAGTGTTTTTATGGGTGGAGGAACCTCAAGTTTGTGCAAAATGACCTCTTTCCAGTCAATGGAACCAGCACTACATCTCTTAGAAAAGAACTATGAATGTTAGAAGCAGCAGGGTCAAGCATCTTGTTTTCCAATGCGAATTGATATACTGCTTTAAAGGAATAATGCCTACAATTCAGCGTTTTCATGGGTGAGCAATATCACCTTTGTGCAAAATACTGCACTTAGAGGGATGGGAAGAATCACTGTCGAACTTCTGAGAGAATCATTAATGTTAGAAAGGAAAGGGTCTACCACCTTGAACAGCATTGTGAACTGAGTTAGCTGGGTAAAGGAATACTGCCTACTTTTCAGCGTTTTCATGGGTGAGGAACCCAACTTTTGCAAAATATCCCATACAAGCGAATGGAAGATTCCTGGTAGCTCTTGTAAGAGACTCATGAATGTTTGAAGCAACAGGGTGTAGCAAGTTGTTTAGCATTGTGAATTGACTTAGCTGTTTAAAGGAATACTGCCTACTTCTCAGAGTTTTCAGGAGTCAGGAACCTCACCTTTGTGCAAAATTGCCTTTGTGAAGGGAATGGAGAAACACTGTTGCTCTTGTATGAAATCCATCAATGTTAGAAAGAAGAGGGTCAAGCACCTTCTTCAGCTTTGGGAATTGAGTGAGTTGTTTAATGGAATACTACCTACCTCTCAGGGTTTTCAGGGATGAGGACTACCAGGATTTTTCAAAATTGCCCCATTCGAGTGAATAGAAGCTGCACTGTAGGTCTTATAAGACAGACATTACTGTTAACAGGAAGAGAGCCTAGCACTCTGTTGAGGATTCTCAACTGAGTTAGCTGTTTAAGGACATACTGATACCTCTCAGTGCTTTTATATGTGAGAACCTTCAACTTTGTGCAAAATCTCCTCTTACAACTGACTGGACCCAGCTGTGTGGGTGTTGTAAGAAAAGTATGAATGTTACAAGCAGGAGGGTGAAGCAGCTTGTCTTCGGATGATACGTGAGTAACTTTTTTCCAGGAATACTGCCTACCACTCAGTGTTTTCAAGGATGAGGTATATCACCTTTGTGCAACATCACCCCTTTGAAGAGAATGGAAGAAGTTCTGAGGCTCTTCTGATTAAATTATTTAGGTTGGAAGCAAGAGCGTACAGCAAGTTGTGTAACAGTGTGAGTAGAGTGAAGTTTTAAAATTAAGACCACCTGCCTCTGAGAGTTTGAAAGTGTGAGGAACTTGATTTTGGGGCAAAATTGCCTGTTTCCATGAAGGGAAGGATTACTGTATGTCTTGTAGGAGAACCACAAAGGTTACAAGAAAGATGCTCAAGCACTTTGTTTAGCAGCTTCAAGTGATTTAGCATTCAAAAGGAACACTGCCTATCTGTCAAGGGTTTGACAGTGTGAGCAAATCCATCTTTGTGCCAGTAGACCCTTTCCACTGAATGGAACATGCACTGTGTGTCTGGCAAGCAGATGTCAAGGTTTGCAGCAGGAGTTGCAAGCACATTGTTTTCCTGTGAGAGTTGAATTAGCATGTGAAAGGAGTGCTTGCCAAATGAAAGCCTTTGACAATGGAGAATCATTCACTCCTTGAAAAATACCCACTTTCGGCGAAATGCACATTCACTTGTAGCTCAGGGCAGGATGCAGTATGTGAGAGGCAGGAATAGTTTGCCACTTGTCTCCCTATGAGAAATGAGTTACCTGTTGAAAGGAATACTGACTACCCCTCAGTTTATTCATGTGTGAGGAAGATCACCGTTGGGCCAAATAGCTGCCTTCAACTGAATGGAACCAGAACAGTTTAGGATGTATGAAAAGCATTCATTCCAGCAGCAAGAGGGTCTCGACTGTTGTTTAAAAGTGAGAATTGAGTGAGCTTTACAAAGGAATACTACCTGTCTCTCAGGCATTTACAGTGTGAAGAAGATTACCTTTGTGGAAAATAGCCCTGTTTCAATGGAAGGAAGAAGCACTGTTTCTCCAGTAAGAGATGCATGTGTTAGAAGCAAGACGGTCAAGCACCTTGTTAAGCATTAGGAATTGAGTTACCTGTTCAATAGTATACTGCCTAACTCTCAGTGTTTTCAGGTGGAGGAAAATCAATGTTCTGCTAAATAGCCCCTTCCAAGGGAATGGAGGCACACTGTAGGTCTTGTGAGACAATCATTAATGTTAGAAGCAAGAGGGTCTAGCACCCTGTTAAGCACTGTGAATTGACTTACCTGTTGAAGGGAATACTGTCTAACTCTCAGTGTTTTTATGGGTGGAGGAACCTCAAGTTTGTGCAAAATTGCCTCTTTCAAGTCAATGGAACCAGCACTAGAACTCTTGGAAGAGAAGTATGAATGTTAGAAGCAGGAGGGTCAAGCACCTTGTTTTCCAATGCGAATTGATATACTGCTTTAAAGGAATAATGCCTACAACTCAGTGTTTTCATGGGTGAGCAATACCACCTTTGTGCAAAATACTGCACTTAGAGGGATGGGAAGAATCACTGTCGAACTTCTGAGAGAATCATTAATGTTAGAAAGGAAAGGGTCTACCACCTTGAACAGCATTGTGAACTGAGTTAGCTGGGTAAAGGAATACTGCCTACCTCTCAGCGTTTTCATGGGTGAGGAACCCAACTTTTGCAAAATATCCCATACAAGCGAATGGAAGATTCCTGGTAGCTCTTGTAAGAGACTCATGAATGTTTGAAGCAACAGGGTGTAGCAAGTTGTTTAGCATTGTGAATTGACTTAGCTGTTTAAAGGAATACTGCCTACTTCTCAGAGTTTTCAGGAGTCAGGAACCTCACCTTTGTGCAAAATTGCCTCTGTGAAGTGAATGGAGAAACACTGTTGCTCTTGTATGATATCCATCAATGTTAAAAGGAAGAGGGTCAAGCACATTCTTCAGCTTTGTGAATTGAATGAGTTGTTTAATGGAATACTACTTACCTCTCAGGGTTTTCAGGGATGAGGACTACCAGGATTTTTCAAAATTGCCCCTTTCGAGTGAATGGAAGCTGCACTGTAGGTCTTATAAGAGAGACATTACTGTTAACAGGAAGAGAGCCTAGCACTCTGTTGAGGATTCTCAACTGAGTTAGCTGTTTAAGGACATATTGATACCTCTCAGTGCTTTTATATGTGAGAACCTTCAACTTTGTGCAAAATCTCCTCTTACAACTGACTGGACCCAGCTGTGTGGGTGTTGTAAGAAAAGTATGAATGTTACAAGCAGGAGGGTGAAGCAGCTTGTCTTCGGATGATACGTGAGTAACTTGTTTCCAGGAATACTGTCTACCACTCAGTGTTTTCAAGGATGAGGTATATCACCTTTGTGCAACATCACCCCTTTGAAGAGAATGAAAGAAGTTCTGAGGCTCTTCTGAGAAAATTATTTAGGTTGGAAGCAAGAGCGCACAGCAAGTTGTGTAACAGTGTGAGTAGAGTGAAGTTTTAAAATTAAGACCACCTGCCTCTCACAGTTTGAAAGTGTGGCGAACTTGATTTTGGGGCAAAATTGCCTGTTTCCATGAAGGGAAGGATTACTGTATGTCTTGTAGGAGAACCACAAAGGTTACAAGAAAGATGCTCAAGCACTTTGTTTAGCAGCTTCAAGTGATTTAGCATTCAAAAGGAACACTGCCTATCTGTCAAGGGTTTGACAGTGTGAGCAAATCCATCTTTGTGCCAATAGACCCTTTCCACTGAATGGAACATGCACTGTGTCTCTTGCCAGCAGGGGTCAAGGTTTGCAGCAGGACTTGCAAGCACATTGTTTTCCTGTGAGAGTTGAAATAGCATGTGAAAGGAGTGCTTGCCAAATGAAAGCCTTTGACAATGGAGAATCATTCACTCCTTGAAAAATACCCACTTTCGGCGAAATGCACATTCACTTGTAGCTCAGGGCAGGATGCAGTATGTGAGAGGCAGGAATAGTTTGGCACTTGTCTCCCTATGAGAAATGAGTTACCTGTTGAAAGGAATACTGACTACCCCTCAGTTTATTCATGTGTGAGGAAGATCACCGTTGGGCCAAATAGCTGCCTTCAACTGAATGGAACCAGAACAGTTTAGGATGTATGAAAAGCATTCATTCCAGCAGCAAGAGGGTCTCGACTGTTGTTTAAAAGTGAGAATTGAGTGAGCTTTACAAAGGAATACTACCTGTCTCTCAGGCATTTACAGTGTGAAGAAGATTATCTTTGTGCAAAAGAGCCCTGTTTCAATGGAAGGAAGAAGCACTGTTTCTCCTGTAAGAGATGCATAAGTGTTAGAAGCAAGAGGGTCAAGCACCTTGTTAAGCACTATGAATTGAGTTACCTGTTGAATGGAATACTGTCAACTCTCAGTGTTTTCAGGGGGAGGAAAATCAATGTTCTGCTAAATAGCTCCTTTCAAGGGAATGGAGGCATACTGTAGGTCTTGTTAGACAATCATTAATGTTAGAAGGAAGAGGGTCTAGCACCCTGTTAAGCACTGTGAATTGATTTACCTGTTGAAGGGAATACTGTCTAACTCTCAGTGTTTTTATGGGTGGAGGAACCTCAAGTTTGTGCAAAATGACCTCTTTCCAGTCAATGGAACCAGCACTACATCTCTTAGAAAAGAACTATGAATGTTAGAAGCAGCAGGGTCAAGCATCTTGTTTTCCAATGCGAATTGATATACTGCTTTAAAGGAATAATGCCTACAATTCAGCGTTTTCATGGGTGAGCAATATCACCTTTGTGCAAAATACTGCACTTAGAGGGATGGGAAGAATCACTGTCGAACTTCTGAGAGAATCATTAATGTTAGAAAGGAAAGGGTCTACCACCTTGAACAGCATTGTGAACTGAGTTAGCTGGGTAAAGGAATACTGCCTACTTTTCAGCGTTTTCATGGGTGAGGAACCCAACTTTTGCAAAATATCCCATACAAGCGAATGGAAGATTCCTGGTAGCTCTTGTAAGAGACTCATGAATGTTTGAAGCAACAGGGTGTAGCAAGTTGTTTAGCATTGTGAATTGACTTAGCTGTTTAAAGGAATACTGCCTACTTCTCAGAGTTTTCAGGAGTCAGGAACCTCACCTTTGTGCAAAATTGCCTTTGTGAAGGGAATGGAGAAACACTGTTGCTCTTGTATGAAATCCATCAATGTTAGAAAGAAGAGGGTCAAGCACCTTCTTCAGCTTTGGGAATTGAGTGAGTTGTTTAATGGAATACTACCTACCTCTCAGGGTTTTCAGGGATGAGGACTACCAGGATTTTTCAAAATTGCCCCATTCGAGTGAATAGAAGCTGCACTGTAGGTCTTATAAGACAGACATTACTGTTAACAGGAAGAGAGCCTAGCACTCTGTTGAGGATTCTCAACTGAGTTAGCTGTTTAAGGACATACTGATACCTCTCAGTGCTTTTATATGTGAGAACCTTCAACTTTGTGCAAAATCTCCTCTTACAACTGACTGGACCCAGCTGTGTGGGTGTTGTAAGAAAAGTATGAATGTTACAAGCAGGAGGGTGAAGCAGCTTGTCTTCGGATGATACGTGAGTAACTTTTTTCCAGGAATACTGCCTACCACTCAGTGTTTTCAAGGATGAGGTATATCACCTTTGTGCAACATCACCCCTTTGAAGAGAATGGAAGAAGTTCTGAGGCTCTTCTGATTAAATTATTTAGGTTGGAAGCAAGAGCGCACAGGAAGTTGTGTAACAGTGTGAGTAGAGTGAAGTTTTAAAATTAAGACCACCTGCCTCTGAGAGTTTGAAAGTGTGAGGAACTTGATTTTGGGGCAAAATTGCCTGTTTCCATGAAGGGAAGGATTACTGTATGTCTTGTAGGAGAACCACAAAGGTTACAAGAAAGATGCTCAAGCACTTTGTTTAGCAGCTTCAAGTGATTTAGCATTCAAAAGGAACACTGCCTATCTGTCAAGGGTTTGACAGTGTGAGCAAATCCATCTTTGTGCCAGTAGACCCTTTCCACTGAATGGAACATGCACTGTGTGTCTGGCAAGCAGATGTCAAGGTTTGCAGCAGGAGTTGCAAGCACATTGTTTTCCTGTGAGAGTTGAATTAGCATGTGAAAGGAGTGCTTGCCAAATGAAAGCCTTTGACAATGGAGAATCATTCACTCCTTGAAAAATACCCACTTTCGGCGAAATGCACATTCACTTGTAGCTCAGGGCAGGATGCAGTATGTGAGAGGCAGGAATAGTTTGCCACTTGTCTCCCTATGAGAAATGAGTTACCTGTTGAAAGGAATACTGACTACCCCTCAGTTTATTCATGTGTGAGGAAGATCACCGTTGGGCCAAATAGCTGCCTTCAACTGAATGGAACCAGAACAGTTTAGGATGTATGAAAAGCATTCATTCCAGCAGCAAGAGGGTCTCGACTGTTGTTTAAAAGTGAGAATTGAGTGAGCTTTACAAAGGAATACTACCTGTCTCTCAGGCATTTACAGTGTGAAGAAGATTACCTTTGTGGAAAATAGCCCTGTTTCAATGGAAGGAAGAAGCACTGTTTCTCCAGTAAGAGATGCATGTGTTAGAAGCAAGACGGTCAAGCACCTTGTTAAGCATTAGGAATTGAGTTACCTGTTCAATAGTATACTGCCTAACTCTCAGTGTTTTCAGGTGGAGGAAAATCAATGTTCTGCTAAATAGCCCCTTCCAAGGGAATGGAGGCACACTGTAGGTCTTGTGAGACAATCATTAATGTTAGAAGCAAGAGGGTCTAGCACCCTGTTAAGCACTGTGAATTGACTTACCTGTTGAAGGGAATACTGTCTAACTCTCAGTGTTTTTATGGGTGGAGGAACTTCAAGTTTGTGCAAAATTGCCTCTTTCAAGTCAATGGAACCAGCACTAGAACTCTTGGAAGAGAAGTATGAATGTTAGAAGCAGGAGGGTCAAGCACCTTGTTTTCCAATGCGAATTGATATACTGCTTTAAAGGAATAATGCCTACAACTCAGTGTTTTCATGGGTGAGCAATACCACCTTTGTGCAAAATACTGCACTTAGAGGGATGGGAAGAATCACTGTCGAACATCTGAGAGAATCATTAATGTTAGAAAGGAAAGGGTCTACCACCTTGAACAGCATTGTGAACTGAGTTAGCTGGGTAAAGGAATACTGCCTACCTCTCAGCGTTTTCATGGGTGAGGAACCCAACTTTTGCAAAATATCCCATACAAGCGAATGGAAGATTCCTGGTAGCTCTTGTAAGAGACTCATGAATGTTTGAAGCAACAGGGTGTAGCAAGTTGTTTAGCATTGTGAATTGACTTAGCTGTTTAAAGGAATACTGCCTACTTCTCAGAGTTTTCAGGAGTCAGGAACCTCACCTTTGTGCAAAATTGCCTCTGTGAAGTGAATGGAGAAACACTGTTGCTCTTGTATGATATCCATCAATGTTAAAAGGAAGAGGGTCAAGCACATTCTTCAGCTTTGTGAATTGAATGAGTTGTTTAATGGAATACTACTTACCTCTCAGGGTTTTCAGGGATGAGGACTACCAGGATTTTTCAAAATTGCCCCTTTCGAGTGAATGGAAGCTTCACTGTAGGTCTTATAAGAGAGACATTACTGTTAACAGGAAGAGAGCCTAGCACTCTGTTGAGGATTCTCAACTGAGTTAGCTGTTTAAGGACATATTGATACCTCTCAGTGCTTTTATATGTGAGAACCTTCAACTTTGTGCAAAATCTCCTCTTACAACTGACTGGACCCAGCTGTGTGGGTGTTGTAAGAAAAGTATGAATGTTACAAGCAGGAGGGTGAAGCAGCTTGTCTTCGGATGATACGTGAGTAACTTGTTTCCAGGAATACTGTCTACCACTCAGTGTTTTCAAGGATGAGGTATATCACCTTTGTGCAACATCACCCCTTTGAAGAGAATGAAAGAAGTTCTGAGGCTCTTCTGAGAAAATTATTTAGGTTGGAAGCAAGAGCGCACAGCAAGTTGTGTAACAGTGTGAGTAGAGTGAAGTTTTAAAATTAAGACCACCTGCCTCTCACAGTTTGAAAGTGTGGCGAACTTGATTTTGGGGCAAAATTGCCTGTTTCCATGAAGGGAAGGATTACTGTATGTCTTGTAGGAGAACCACAAAGGTTACAAGAAAGATGCTCAAGCACTTTGTTTAGCAGCTTCAAGTGATTTAGCATTCAAAAGGAACACTGCCTATCTGTCAAGGGTTTGACAGTGTGAGCAAATCCATCTTTGTGCCAATAGACCCTTTCCACTGAATGGAACATGCACTGTGTCTCTTGCCAGCAGATGTCAAGGTTTGCAGCAGGAGTTGCAAGCACATTGTTTTCCTGTGAGAGTTGAAATAGCATGTGAAAGGAGTGCTTGCCAAATGAAAGCCTTTGACAATGGAGAATCATTCACTCCTTGAAAAATACCCACTTTCGGCGAAATGCACATTCACTTGTAGCTCAGGGCAGGATGCAGTATGTGAGAGGCAGGAATAGTTTGGCACTTGTCTCCCTATGAGAAATGAGTTACCTGTTGAAAGGAATACTGACTACCCCTCAGTTTATTCATGTGTGAGGAAGATCACCGTTGGGCCAAATAGCTGCCTTCAACTGAATGGAACCAGAACAGTTTAGGATGTATGAAAAGCATTCATTCCAGCAGCAAGAGGGTCTCGACTGTTGTTTAAAAGTGAGAATTGAGTGAGCTTTACAAAGGAATACTACCTGTCTCTCAGGCATTTACAGTGTGAAGAAGATTATCTTTGTGCAAAAGAGCCCTGTTTCAATGGAAGGAAGAAGCACTGTTTCTCCTGTAAGAGATGCATAAGTGTTAGAAGCAAGAGGGTCAAGCACCTTGTTAAGCACTATGAATTGAGTTACCTGTTGAATGGAATACTGCCAACTCTCAGTGTTTTCAGGGGGAGGAAAATCAATGTTCTGCTAAATAGCTCCTTTCAAGGGAATGGAGGCATACTGTAGGTCTTGTTAGACAATCATTAATGTTAGAAGGAAGAGGGTCTAGCACCCTGTTAAGCACTGTGAATTGATTTACCTGTTGAAGGGAATACTGTCTAACTCTCAGTGTTTTTATGGGTGGAGGAACCTCAAGTTTGTGCAAAATGACCTCTTTCCAGTCAATGGAACCAGCACTACATCTCTTAGAAAAGAACTATGAATGTTAGAAGCAGCAGGGTCAAGCATCTTGTTTTCCAATGCGAATTGATATACTGCTTTAAAGGAATAATGCCTACAATTCAGCGTTTTCATGGGTGAGCAATATCACCTTTGTGCAAAATACTGCACTTAGAGGGATGGGAAGAATCACTGTCGAACTTCTGAGAGAATCATTAATGTTAGAAAGGAAAGGGTCTACCACCTTGAACAGCATTGTGAACTGAGTTAGCTGGGTAAAGGAATACTGCCTACTTTTCAGCGTTTTCATGGGTGAGGAACCCAACTTTTGCAAAATATCCCATACAAGCGAATGGAAGATTCCTGGTAGCTCTTGTAAGAGACTCATGAATGTTTGAAGCAACAGGGTGTAGCAAGTTGTTTAGCATTGTGAATTGACTTAGCTGTTTAAAGGAATACTGCCTACTTCTCAGAGTTTTCAGGAGTCAGGAACCTCACCTTTGTGCAAAATTGCCTTTGTGAAGGGAATGGAGAAACACTGTTGCTCTTGTATGAAATCCATCAATGTTAGAAAGAAGAGGGTCAAGCACCTTCTTCAGCTTTGGGAATTGAGTGAGTTGTTTAATGGAATACTACCTACCTCTCAGGGTTTTCAGGGATGAGGACTACCAGGATTTTTCAAAATTGCCCCATTCGAGTGAATAGAAGCTGCACTGTAGGTCTTATAAGACAGACATTACTGTTAACAGGAAGAGAGCCTAGCACTCTGTTGAGGATTCTCAACTGAGTTAGCTGTTTAAGGACATACTGATACCTCTCAGTGCTTTTATATGTGAGAACCTTCAACTTTGTGCAAAATCTCCTCTTACAACTGACTGGACCCAGCTGTGTGGGTGTTGTAAGAAAAGTATGAATGTTACAAGCAGGAGGGTGAAGCAGCTTGTCTTCGGATGATACGTGAGTAACTTTTTTCCAGGAATACTGCCTACCACTCAGTGTTTTCAAGGATGAGGTATATCACCTTTGTGCAACATCACCCCTTTGAAGAGAATGGAAGAAGTTCTGAGGCTCTTCTGATTAAATTCTTTAGGTTGGAAGCAAGAGCGTACAGCAAGTTGTGTAACAGTGTGAGTAGAGTGAAGTTTTAAAATTAAGACCACCTGCCTCTGAGAGTTTGAAAGTGTGAGGAACTTGATTTTGGGGCAAAATTGCCTGTTTCCATGAAGGGAAGGATTACTGTATGTCTTGTAGGAGAACCACAAAGGTTACAAGAAAGATGCTCAAGCACTTTGTTTAGCAGCTTCAAGTGATTTAGCATTCAAAAGGAACACTGCCTATCTGTCAAGGGTTTGACAGTGTGAGCAAATCCATCTTTGTGCCAGTAGACCCTTTCCACTGAATGGAACATGCACTGTGTGTCTGGCAAGCAGATGTCAAGGTTTGCAGCAGGAGTTGCAAGCACATTGTTTTCCTGTGAGAGTTGAATTAGCATGTGAAAGGAGTGCTTGCCAAATGAAAGCCTTTGACAATGGAGAATCATTCACTCCTTGAAAAATACCCACTTTCGGCGAAATGCACATTCACTTGTAGCTCAGGGCAGGATGCAGTATGTGAGAGGCAGGAATAGTTTGCCACTTGTCTCCCTATGAGAAATGAGTTACCTGTTGAAAGGAATACTGACTACCCCTCAGTTTATTCATGTGTGAGGAAGATCACCGTTGGGCCAAATAGCTGCCTTCAACTGAATGGAACCAGAACAGTTTAGGATGTATGAAAAGCATTCATTCCAGCAGCAAGAGGGTCTCGACTGTTGTTTAAAAGTGAGAATTGAGTGAGCTTTACAAAGGAATACTACCTGTCTCTCAGGCATTTACAGTGTGAAGAAGATTACCTTTGTGGAAAATAGCCCTGTTTCAATGGAAGGAAGAAGCACTGTTTCTCCAGTAAGAGATGCATGTGTTAGAAGCAAGACGGTCAAGCACCTTGTTAAGCATTAGGAATTGAGTTACCTGTTCAATAGTATACTGCCTAACTCTCAGTGTTTTCAGGTGGAGGAAAATCAATGTTCTGCTAAATAGCCCCTTCCAAGGGAATGGAGGCACACTGTAGGTCTTGTGAGACAATCATTAATGTTAGAAGCAAGAGGGTCTAGCACCCTGTTAAGCACTGTGAATTGACTTACCTGTTGAAGGGAATACTGTCTAACTCTCAGTGTTTTTATGGGTGGAGGAACCTCAAGTTTGTGCAAAATTGCCTCTTTCAAGTCAATGGAACCAGCACTAGAACTCTTGGAAGAGAAGTATGAATGTTAGAAGCAGGAGGGTCAAGCACCTTGTTTTCCAATGCGAATTGATATACTGCTTTAAAGGAATAATGCCTACAACTCAGTGTTTTCATGGGTGAGCAATACCACCTTTGTGCAAAATACTGCACTTAGAGGGATGGGAAGAATCACTGTCGAACTTCTGAGAGAATCATTAATGTTAGAAAGGAAAGGGTCTACCACCTTGAACAGCATTGTGAACTGAGTTAGCTGGGTAAAGGAATACTGCCTACCTCTCAGCGTTTTCATGGGTGAGGAACCCAACTTTTGCAAAATATCCCATACAAGCGAATGGAAGATTCCTGGTAGCTCTTGTAAGAGACTCATGAATGTTTGAAGCAACAGGGTGTAGCAAGTTGTTTAGCATTGTGAATTGACTTAGCTGTTTAAAGGAATACTGCCTACTTCTCAGAGTTTTCAGGAGTCAGGAACCTCACCTTTGTGCAAAATTGCCTCTGTGAAGTGAATGGAGAAACACTGTTGCTCTTGTATGATATCCATCAATGTTAAAAGGAAGAGGGTCAAGCACATTCTTCAGCTTTGTGAATTGAATGAGTTGTTTAATGGAATACTACTTACCTCTCAGGGTTTTCAGGGATGAGGACTACCAGGATTTTTCAAAATTGCCCCTTTCGAGTGAATGGAAGCTTCACTGTAGGTCTTATAAGAGAGACATTACTGTTAACAGGAAGAGAGCCTAGCACTCTGTTGAGGATTCTCAACTGAGTTAGCTGTTTAAGGACATATTGATACCTCTCAGTGCTTTTATATGTGAGAACCTTCAACTTTGTGCAAAATCTCCTCTTACAACTGACTGGACCCAGCTGTGTGGGGGTTGTAAGAAAAGTATGAATGTTACAAGCAGGAGGGTGAAGCAGCTTGTCTTCGGATGATACGTGAGTAACTTGTTTCCAGGAATACTGTCTACCACTCAGTGTTTTCAAGGATGAGGTATATCACCTTTGTGCAACATCACCCTTTTGAAGAGAATGAAAGAAGTTCTGAGGCTCTTCTGAGAAAATTATTTAGGTTGGAAGCAAGAGCGCACAGCAAGTTGTGTAACAGTGTGAGTAGAGTGAAGTTTTAAAATTAAGACCACCTGCCTCTCACAGTTTGAAAGTGTGGCGAACTTGATTTTGGGGCAAAATTGCCTGTTTCCATGAAGGGAAGGATTACTGTATGTCTTGTAGGAGAACCACAAAGGTTACAAGAAAGATGCTCAAGCACTTTGTTTAGCAGCTTCAAGTGATTTAGCATTCAAAAGGAACACTGCCTATCTGTCAAGGGTTTGACAGTGTGAGCAAATCCATCTTTGTGCCAGTAGACCCTTTCCACTGAATGGAACATGCACTGTGTGTCTGGCAAGCAGATGTCAAGGTTTGCAGCAGGAGTTGCAAGCACATTGTTTTCCTGTGAGAGTTGAATTAGCATGTGAAAGGAGTGCTTGCCAAATGAAAGCCTTTGACAATGGAGAATCATTCACTCCTTGAAAAATACCCACTTTCGGCGAAATGCACATTCACTTGTAGCTCAGGGCAGGATGCAGTATGTGAGAGGCAGGAATAGTTTGCCACTTGTCTCCCTATGAGAAATGAGTTACCTGTTGAAAGGAATACTGACTACCCCTCAGTTTATTCATGTGTGAGGAAGATCACCGTTGGGCCAAATAGCTGCCTTCAACTGAATGGAACCAGAACAGTTTAGGATGTATGAAAAGCATTCATTCCAGCAGCAAGAGGGTCTCGACTGTTGTTTAAAAGTGAGAATTGAGTGAGCTTTACAAAGGAATACTACCTGTCTCTCAGGCATTTACAGTGTGAAGAAGATTACCTTTGTGGAAAATAGCCCTGTTTCAATGGAAGGAAGAAGCACTGTTTCTCCAGTAAGAGATGCATGTGTTAGAAGCAAGACGGTCAAGCACCTTGTTAAGCATTAGGAATTGAGTTACCTGTTCAATAGTATACTGCCTAACTCTCAGTGTTTTCAGGTTGAGGAAAATCAATGTTCTGCTAAATAGCCCCTTCCAAGGGAATGGAGGCACACTGTAGGTCTTGTGAGACAATCATTAATGTTAGAAGCAAGAGGGTCTAGCACCCTGTTAAGCACTGTGAATTGACTTACCTGTTGAAGGGAATACTGTCTAACTCTCAGTGTTTTTATGGGTGGAGGAACCTCAAGTTTGTGCAAAATTGCCTCTTTCAAGTCAATGGAACCAGCACTAGAACTCTTGGAAGAGAAGTATGAATGTTAGAAGCAGGAGGGTCAAGCACCTTGTTTTCCAATGCGAATTGATATACTGCTTTAAAGGAATAATGCCTACAACTCAGTGTTTTCATGGGTGAGCAATACCACCTTTGTGCAAAATACTGCACTTAGAGGGATGGGAAGAATCACTGTCGAACTTCTGAGAGAATCATTAATGTTAGAAAGGAAAGGGTCTACCACCTTGAACAGCATTGTGAACTGAGTTAGCTGGGTAAAGGAATACTGCCTACCTCTCAGCGTTTTCATGGGTGAGGAACCCAACTTTTGCAAAATATCCCATACAAGCGAATGGAAGATTCCTGGTAGCTCTTGTAAGAGACTCATGAATGTTTGAAGCAACAGGGTGTAGCAAGTTGTTTAGCATTGTGAATTGACTTAGCTGTTTAAAGGAATACTGCCTACTTCTCAGAGTTTTCAGGAGTCAGGAACCTCACCTTTGTGCAAAATTGCCTCTGTGAAGTGAATGGAGAAACACTGTTGCTCTTGTATGAAATCCATCAATGTTAGAAAGAAGAGGGTCAAGCACCTTCTTCAGCTTTGGGAATTGAGTGAGTTGTTTAATGGAATACTACCTACCTCTCAGGGTTTTCAGGGATGAGGACTACCAGGATTTTTCAAAATTGCCCCATTCGAGTGAATGGAAGCTGCACTGTAGGTCTTATAAGACAGACATTACTGTTAACAGGAAGAGAGCCTAGCACTCTGTTGAGGATTCTCAACTGAGTTAGCTGTTTAAGGACATACTGATACCTCTCAGTGCTTTTATATGTGAGAACCTTCAACTTTGTGCAAAATCTCCTCTTACAACTGACTGGACCCAGCTGTGTGGGTGTTGTAAGAAAAGTATGAATGTTACAAGCAGGAGGGTGAAGCAGCTTGTCTTCGGATGATACGTGAGTAACTTTTTTCCAGGAATACTGCCTACCACTCAGTGTTTTCAAGGATGAGGTATATCACCTTTGTGCAACATCACCCCTTTGAAGAGAATGGAAGAAGTTCTGAGGCTCTTCTGATTAAATTATTTAGGTTGGAAGCAAGAGCGTACAGCAAGTTGTGTAACAGTGTGAGTAGAGTGAAGTTTTAAAATTAAGACCACCTGCCTCTGAGAGTTTGAAAGTGTGAGGAACTTGATTTTGGGGCAAAATTGCCTGTTTCCATGAAGGGAAGGATTACTGTATGTCTTGTAGGAGAACCACAAAGGTTACAAGAAAGATGCTCAAGCACTTTGTTTAGCAGCTTCAAGTGATTTAGCATTCAAAAGGAACACTGCCTATCTGTCAAGGGTTTGACA